>NC_073229.2:185788750-186999062 GCF_029281585.2 Gorilla gorilla gorilla
AGCTCCCTCTTGATTTTGGGACCAAGCATTGAATATAAAGTTAGGATGTGGCCTGATTAGCATAGGCAGAGCACTAAGAAGCCTTCCTTGTGCCTGTCATTACACTGCCATCAACAGACTCCATCAACAGGAGGCAACGCAGCCTCAGGATACCACCTGCCCAAGGCCCACCTGAGGGAACCTGCTGCCCACAGCCTCTGCTCCCAGAGGGACCCACCCAGTCCCAAAGCTGAGGCACCACCCATCCTTGAATGGCCAGAGTAACCTGTCTCAAGAATATGAGCAAGATGATTCCAAGAGAAAGTGGCAGTCAACAGTGGTTTTGTACAATGCGGATAAATATTAGAAAGGCCATCCAGGATGCGTCATTTGCAAGCTTGGGTGGACAGGCAGCTGCCAACAGTGACAGCAGGTGGCCCATGAGCGAAACTTAGAGAATTAGGGGACTGCTTTGGTCTTGGCAGATTTCCTGGCCAGTCCATGGAACCCTCAAAATAGGTCCCTTAATTTTGTAGAAAAATGGTGTCACCTTTAAACGTTCTAAACTACATTTATAAATTTAAGACATTCTTTTTTTCTTTTTTCTTTTTCTTTTCTTTTTTTTTTTTTGAGATGGAGTCTCACTCTGTTGCCCAGACTGGAGTGCAGTGGCATGATCTTGGCTCACTGCACCCTCCCCGTCCCGGGTTCAAGCGATTCTCCTTCCTCAGCCTCCTGAGTAGCTGGGATTACAGGCACACCACCACACCCAGCTAATTTTTGTATTTTTAGTAGAGATGGTCTTTCACTGTATTGGCTAGGCTGGTGTCGAAGTCCTGATCTCAAGTGATCCACCCACCTCGGCCTCCCAAAATGCTGAGATTACAGGCATGAGCCACTGCGCCCGGCCTTAACACACTCTTAAGTACTTCCAAAGTCTGATTTAAAAAATAGTTTTGTTTTTCCTGAGGACTTAAATAACTTATGAATAAATCAAAGCAATAGATATAGTGCGCCTTAAGTTCTCCGAAAGGCTTTGATACTGTTTACAAACTTTGTCAGAGTTCAATTTAATATCCCTAGCCTCAATCAATTACTCAATTGTGTTTCAAGCTAAGTCACAAGGCTGAGCTGTTTCATTAATTAACCACATTCCTTTAGAAGTTCAAGTTTGTATAAATTCCTTAATACAAAATATTGGTCATGTGTTTTTTTATTCTTTAAAATATTTCTCTACTTAATTCTAAATCTTTTAGGGTGAAAGATGATTAGCTACTGAGGAAACTATTGCACCATCCCACACAACTATTTTAGGTTATGTTCCTGTATTATTTTTGGGATTGTCCTCTCAATTTGCTTGTAGTTGCGTTATAATCAAAACGTTTAGCTGGGGTGCTGACTACATTCTTCATGGTGACCAAGTGGGTTCCACGGAGCCCTATTTATAGCTGCCATAGTGATGATTCCATAACCCACAGGCGAGGGGCAGGGAGCCCTGGACTTTAAATCCAAATTCTCTCTCTCTCTCTCTAATATCATATATATTTTATATATATAAAAAATACCTCCATTCAAGTCACTTGGCAGAATTTTGCACTATTGTGCTCTTAAGATATAAATATATTTCCATTTCAAGATCACGTCAGGCTTAATAAAATTCTGTATTGTCAAAGTCTATACAGGACCACACACATTTTTCGTGTATTCAATCGTATTTTTGATATCTCTCATAGCCATTTTTGATAGTTGCAAATTCTAAGGCCATTCATTCCCATAATCTATTTGATGAAAGTTTTTAAAAAATGGAATATTCAATCCTTTATAGCCAATGAGGGCCTGAGCCTTGAACCAGTGAACAGTACTGAGTAGCAGTTAGGAGGGCGGGGAGTCAGACTGCCTGGGCTTAACGTCTTGGCTCTGTCACTCATTTCGTACTCTTAATCATCATGCTACAGAAACTCCCACAATCTGTGTGTGTGCATGTGTTATTAAATCCTTCAAATACTTCTCAGACTCTTGCCTGTGTGGATAAACCACGTGTGTTTTGTATCACCTTGGCTTGTCTGTAGTACCCGGTTTTTCAACCAAACATTACTCGGGGTGTTGTGGTGAAGGTATGTTGTAGATGGGGTTAAAATCTACAATCAGTGGGATTGCCCTTGATAATCTTAACGGGCCTCATCCATTTAGTTGAAAGGCCTTAACAGGTTTCTCAGAGGAAGAAATTCTGTTTCAAGATTACAACATCAGCTCCTGCTCCGTTCCCAACCTTCTGGCCCGCCCTGTAGGATTCAGACTTGCTGGCCTCCATGGCTATGTAAGTCAATTCTTTGAAACAAAGAGAACTCCAACTAATGCACAACGGTCAGTCCATCCCTCCCTCCCTCCCTCCCTCCCTTCCTTCCTTCCTTCCTTCCTCCCTTCCTTCCTTTCCTTCTCCCCTCCCCTCCCCTTTCCCCAAATTCAAAAAAAGTTAACTTTATGATTATCCTTTCTGGGAATACTAGTAGTTACTATACACATTATTCACATAGAAAAGTCAGTAATGTACCAGTTGGTAGTTGAATTCTTCAGAGGGAAGGATTAGTATCTTATTTTTTATTTAGTGAGATGAGGAACTAAAAGAGCATTACTATTCTTTACTACAATATATAACAGAAGTGTTTTCTTGGTGTCTGCAATGCAAATTCTGATGTCAGTAAATACATTGAGAGACTAATTTGTCAAGCAAGCACAGACCACACATGGTTTCTTTTTATTTCTTTCTTTCTGAGATGGAAGGAAACCTAAAAGTAACAATGTACACAACTCGCTAGGGTTGCCAGCAGCATTTTGGCGATGTCCCCTTGGGTCACAGAACGGCAGCATGGGTTCCATAGGTCGGGGTGGCATTAGCACTGACGGCACATAGCCTGTGTCTTTTGAGCTCACTTTCCATGTTATCCTAGGTCCTGTGAAAGAAAGACCTCAGGCTCACGTTATTAGATCCTTGGGTAATTCTCCATACTCTGAAGTTCTTGAAGGAGGCACTGGCTGGGGTTAGGGTGGCTTTGGGAAACCCTTGACTGCTTGAGGAATCCTTTCCAATTCCTTCCTTAACCAGGCAGGAGGAACAGCAGTTCATTCGTGGTCTTGAGTCCAGGTTCCAGGTTCTAAGCTTGGTCTATGCTTTTGGTGTGCTCTCTAACTCAATGATAATGATAGTCATGGAAGGTTCTTAATATCTGGGGTTTTGAAACTGTTAGTTCCTGGAGCAAGCCCAAGTTTATTTTGGGGGAACTTTGCGCCAGCATTGTAGTTATACTGAAATTTAGAATATGTGGGTTGAAAAGCACCAAAGCCAGTGTGAGAAATCCAGCCCACCATTAGGGCTACTAAAGTCCCATTAGCTTGACTACTTTCCGGAGGCCAATTGCACTTAACTTGGATTCCTGAGTGACTTTCTCTGGTCCATAACTTCATCTAGGTCACTGCTGAGACATCACCTCTCCAGTAAAACCATCTAGCCTGTCTAAAATCATCCTTCCACTCCCCCAGTTGTCTCAGTTTCTCTGTCTTTTTTTCCCCAGCTATATTTTTCTTCATAACACTGGTTTCTCTAGACATTATATTACATCTAGATTTGTCATATCCTGTCTCTCCTATTAGAACATAGACTTCTTGAGACCATGGACTGTCAGTTTGGTTTAATTTGACACGTGTTTTTTTTTTTGAGATGGAGTCTCACTCTGTCGCCCAGGCTGGAGTGCAGTGGTATGATCTCGGCTCACTGCAACATTTGCCCCCCGGGTTCAGGCAATGCTCCTGCCTCAGCCTCCTGAGTAGCTGGAATTACAGGTGCCTGCCACCGTGCCCGACTAATTTTTGTATTTTTAGTAGAGACGGAGTTTCACCATCTTGGCCAGGCTGGTCTTAAACTCCTGACCTTGTGATCCACCTGCCTCGGCCTCCTAAAGTGCTGGGATTACAGGTGTGAGCCACCATGCCCGACCTGACACGCTGTGTTCTAAACACCCAGCACAATGGCCAGCATGCAGAAAACATTGCAGAAATATTTGCTGCATGAATGACTTGCTATTTACATCAGCCTACTAAATGCTACCCAGTGAATACAAAAATTTCAAATGAAAGCATCCTAATCATTCCTTTTTTTATAGAGGCCTATCAGTGTAGGCTATTCTAGTGGAGGAAATCACATCCGGTCCCTGGTGCCATGAAGTTACAGAAATATTAGGTGCAGGCCAGGTGCAGGGGCTCACGCCTGTAATCCCAGCACTTTGGGAGGCCGACGTGGGCAGATCACAAGGTTAGGAGATCAAGACCATCTTGGCCAACATGGTGAAACCCTATCTCTACTAAATACAAAAAATTAGCCAGGTATGGTGGCACATGTCTGTAATCCCAGCTACTTGGGGGACTGAGGCAAGGGAATCTCTTGAACCCGGGAGGCGGAGGTTGTGGTGAGCTGAGATCGCGCCACTGCACTGCAGCCTGGCAACAGAGCAAGACTCCGTCTCAAAAAAAAAAAAAATTAGGTGCATACAAATAAATACACATACACATACTTTAACTCATACCAACATATTATAGAGAAACAAATATTGAAAAGAATTTCAAGGCTGGCCATGTGTGTTTATAGTTTCTTCCAGTTCAAAATCACTATGAAAAAATGTTTTTCTAAGGAGAACGTTGGCCTCTAGGGGAAGCGAAGGGCTCCTGCGTTGTGATGGTTAATACTGAGTGTCAACTTGATTGGATTGAAGGACACAAAGTATTATTCCTGGGTGTGTCTGTGAGGGTGTTGCCAAAGGAGATTAACATTTGAGTCAGTGGGACTGGGAGAGGCAAACCCACCCTCAGTCTGGATGGGCGAAATTGAATCGGCTGCCAGTGCAGCTAAGATAAAAGCAGGCAGAAGGGCGTGGAAGGCCTAGACTGGCTGAGTCTTCCGGCTTTCAAATTTCTCCCGCATTGAAAGCTTCCTGCCCTGGAACATCAGACTCCAAGTTCTTCAGCTTCTGGACTCTTGGACCTATACCAGTGGTTTGCCAGGGGCTCTCAGGCCCTTGGCCACAGACTGAAGGCTGCACTGTCGGCTTCCCTACTTTTGAGGTTTTGGGAGTCAGACCGGCTTCCTTGCTCCTCAGCTTGCAGACAGTCTATTGTAGGACTTCTCCTTGTGATCGTGTGAGTCAATTCTCCTTAATAAACGCCCCTTCATATATCCATCTATCCAATTAGTTCTGTCCCTCTAGAGAACCCTGACTAATACATCCATTCTCCCACATCACCAGCTTGAATCCTGCCCAAGAATAAAGAGGATCAAGGACAGGGCACTGAACTGTCCCAAAAGAAAGCTGCTCTTTGGGTTTGCGAATGCTGACCTGGGTCTGCTTTGTATGGGTGGTCAGAGGGTGAAAGGGTCTGGGGTACATGCACATGACCCTTCCTCTTCCTCTTCCTCTTCCACCCACATGCCCAGAGAGCTCAGGGCTTCCTCAGGAGAAGAGATGGTCTCATTGCTCAGGGAACCTTTTCTCCTAGGCAAACAGAGGTAGTGTGGCAGCTGGAAGAGGCCTGGAGTGGTACTTGGACTTTGAAGCCAAACGCTTGCCCTCTCAGAGCCTTTGCCTCCACTGTGGTCCTACCAGAGAGCTGAGTTCAGGACCTGGGTTTGGGCGTGGAAGGGCGGTGTGAGAGCAAGGCTGAATAGTCCAACTTCTTCCTTTAACAAATATCCACTGAGCATCTTCGCTACGCAGGGCTCTCTTCCAGACCGCTTGGTTCTTAGGAGTCCAGGAGTTCTCCACTCGGTACACCCAGTTTTACCAAAGTTAAACCCATGAGATTTTGTAATAAAGCCAAGGCTAATAATAATGCATTCCATTACTTTTCCTACACATGTGTCTCTGTTAAGCACTTTGCAAGGAGGATGGGCAGCTGGGCCAATGCAGGATCCAACTATTCAAGATTCCTCCACTTACACAATATATTGACACTAACTCTGAATGCATCCCCACTGAATATAGAACTCTAGTAATTTCTACTGAAAACATCAAATAAAAAAGCTACTAATTTAATAGAAATTACCTCTTCTAATTGCCCTACAATGATACAACTGTATTCTGAAAGGATACACGGATGTCATACAAATAATTCAAAATTCATGTTTATATTTATGTACAGTGCCTAGAACAATGATAAGACATGACTGCTGAATGTGTGGATAGATGGATGGGAGGATGAATGGATGCATGAATGAATTAATGAATGCTCTGTGATCTGAGGGCTGAAGATACATTACTGAAAACTCCAAGAAGGTTAGAAAGCAAAATCAAGGAATATGAAAATCTACTGTTAGGTACAAACGTGTCTCTAGAGAAGAGACTGGTTCTGAAAATAGGGAGAATGGGAACCACCAACTTCCTGTGCGTGTGTTACCACACTCTTAATATGAAAACATGTGTGATAAGAAGTCCAACATTTTGTAGATGACCGCACATGTAAGTTAAAGAAATAGTGGCCTTCTTTTGTCTTTCCTTTGTAGTTTTTTGGGAAAAGGACGCCAATAATCAAAAGACCTGCAGAAAAGGTGATTTGGTGTTTCAAGGGTTGTGGGCTTTTATGGGACACGAGCTGAACTGTCATGCAGACAATGACCACCTTCTGATTTACTTGGGCTGCTCAAAACTCTGGAAAGAAAAATAGAATATCCTAGCTGTTATGGGAATACTTATAAGAAGAAAAAGAGAAATACAGCTCTTTGTACATTCAGATTCCTTTAGCTAGAAAGAAAAAGGGTAGCCTCCTTTAAGAAAACCTTTGGGTTTGACAGAACATAAATAAATCTTAGTGCAGCTGCTTATCGAGCTAAAGAAGGCCTGGTGTCTCTGCTGCCACTTACAGATTTCAGAAACGTGTTGTCATTCTTTAATCATGATCATTATTGGAGAATATGATTGAAATTTTAATTATTAAGTAGGGGGAATTGTGAAGCACTTTCATCCAGCATCTCGGGTGCCTGGTGTGATCGACCATAAGTGCAGCTGATGCAAACCTGGAAGCCGTTATCACAGCTCCCTGGCCCTCGCCGCGGTGGAGGCAGCCGTCTGTCTACCTCCTGCCGGCTGCCTGTCTCCTAAAATGTCTGCATGCTGTTTACTGCAGAGCCAGTGTTTGAACCAAATGCTCAGTAATGTGAAAACATCAATTATTTCCTTCCTACATTTAAATGAACTATGATTACCCTTGATTTAATAGCAAAGGAGCATTTCCAAGGTACAAAAACATTTCAGCCATTAAGCTCAAAGGTTGTGTTTAAAATATATGTTTGTTTTCTTCTACAGAGCAATGGGCACTAAATTTATTAGCTTCGTGCTCACCATGACAGTAACTCCATGTCTGTGGAATTCTGTACTGTCTGCATGTGTTAGGCTGTGGGTAGGCAAGCTTGTCAATGGAGAAATACTGACTTTGCCAGAAATTCGTAAGTTTTTAGGAAAGTGAAGAGCATATGGTCACTATGACTTGCTAGTATCCTTGGTCTAACCCTTATAATTACCAGAAGCCATTTTCATGTTTTTTTTTTTCTTTTTAAAGTGCATATCTTTATTTGGACAGCCTCAAATCCCTTCATCTTATCTGCAGGGAAGACAGGAATGAAAACCATGACAGTATCCAGGAGGGATTTTAAGGCAAGGCTGAGCTTTCTAAAGCTGCAAGCACTTCCTTCTTCAGAGAGTGTCTGCTGACAGCCAGGGCCCTGTTAGTGGCCCAGTAGCCAAAAGAAGCTACTTTCAGATGTGGTACTTAGCACCTGCCCTCAGTGATCACCATTTTTCAGGTAAGACTTGTTCTCCAGGTTAATTACAGTGGAAACCTGATCGAACTTGACAGTCGGTGTGTTTGTGGGCTTCTCTTCCTGCCAGTCTGCAACCTAAAGGAAATGCTGTGTTCTCTCTCTTAAGAATGAGAACATTCTCAGAAATGCCCTTGAAGTGACTATTAATTCCAGAATATGGTGTGAATTAAGTCATTCATTTGGATTTAGTTTACTTTTGAGAAAGTCCAAGCTGTGCACATGTTGAAATAAATCAGAGGCCTGTTTACAAATGGAGCCACCATTTCTTAGTGTGGAGTGCAGGCACCTGGTTCTGAGCAAAGTAGTGGGAAGGATGGAATTCCCTGAATCCCTGGATCTGTTCACAGGAATGCCCAGAACTTCTGGCACGCAGGGTAGCAGGCCTTCCTGATGCCCCAGCTTCTCTGAGATCCACCCTGCTGTCAGCCCTAGAACTCCCTCACAAGCAAGCTATTTTCCTGATTTTCTCATCTCTGTTTAGAGGTTTCCACTTATATATAGATTTCTCCAGGGTCCTAGGAAACTAGCTAACTGGTGCCACCATAACATTTGCTATAATTATAACAGTTCAGTTATTTGGTTTTCTCTTTGTCTCCTTCTTCATAATTTAGAGGCTTTCAATGACTTACCCCTAATGGGAGATTTCTGGCCCAGAAATGGGTCAGCAGAAACTATTATATTGAAAGTTGGTTTCTTGGTGCTGCTTACATTGTTTTATTTAGACAGGAAAATGGCTGTTGATATTTTGTAAAAAAAAAAATCTATTTATCCATCAAATCACATATGCTTCTTTCCTTTAATTCAACTATCCATCCATCAGTCCATCCATCCATCCATTCATCCAACCATTCAACTTTTAATGTGTCCCCACAGGGTGAAGCAGGCATGGTGCAGGAATAGTACGAACAAATATTAACAGCAATTGATCCTATCCTCAATAAGTCATCTGCTTAGAGGACAGATTTTGGAGGTAATACAACCAAAGTTTATAATAGGAATATAATCCGTGTTATTTTAGGATGTCACAGAGGTTGCAACAAAAGATTATTTTATTTAATTCTTATTGATGGGCACCGTGTGTTTACAGAGGAGAGTGCCTTTGACCAAGATCTTGAAAAGTGGGTTAGACATTGCTTGGGAATAATGGGCAAAGAAGGTGCAATACTCCCTCTGGATAGTCTCAGGCCCAAATATCCATTTAGGATCTCTGGAATATAATGGGCTATACTTGGCATTGGAGTCATTTAGAAGGACACAGGACAAGAAGCAGCATATCAGCAGGGGGGGCCAGGGGACACTTCTCTGAACCCCCGTGATCACTTGGGTTTGGGGAAGGAGACATGCTGGTAGGTAAGGAGCAATGCTGGGGTAGAAGCCCCAGGTGCCACATGTGCTGGCAGGAGTTCCAGGGGCACAAGGCCAAGCTGAAGAAGACACAACTTCATCGCCGTGAGCATGACTTCCAGGGATGTCCACAGCTGTGGCTTCTCCCAGGTATTTATAGTTCATTTACAGTCCTGCCTGTCAAGATCCCACACACCAACCAAGAGTTATCTTTTTTTTTTTTTTTTTCTTCAGATGGAGTCTCGTTCTGTCGCCAGGCTGGAGTGCAGTGTCACAATCTCGGCCCACTGCAATCTCAGACTCCCTGGTTCAAGCAATTCTCCTGCCTTGGCCTCCCAAGTAGCTGGGATTACAGGTACGTGCCACCACGCCCAGCTAATTTTTCTTTCTTTCTTTTTTTTTTTTTTTTTTTTTTTTAGTAGAGACGGGGTTTCACCATGTTGGCCAGGATGGTCTTGATCTCCTGACCTCATGATCTGCCTGCTTTGGCTTCCCAAAGTACTGGGATTACAGGTGTGAGCCACTATGCCTGGTCCAAGACTCATCTTTATCATAAGTACTTACTGTCTATTAACCCCATAAACATTCCACCTGCATCAGTTTTTCAGAAAACAGAACTGAACGTCAAGTTTGTCCTCAGGGACAGAGAAAGAGTTTTGCTAGCCAGTGGCTCAGAGGAAGCAGCGGCCTGTGCAAAGGTCTGGAGGTCTGAAAAGTACTCAGTGAGTTCCGGACCCGGAAATGGTTCAACATGAGTTAAGTATAAGGTGTCGCTGGAGATGAGGGGGATGGTGGAGAGGGAGGGTAGGTGGAAGATGAGGCCAGAGGGTCCAGAAAACAAACTAGATGGTGTTAAGGAGCTGAGGTTTTTAAGCTCTAGGGAATCACTTTATGGGGGGTGTTATGACCATATTTTATGGTATGGGGATAAAGGATGGATTACTAGGGGGAATACACTCAAGGCAGGAGGAGTGTAGGTTGTTCCAGCAGTTGAGGTAAAGAGTGGGGACCCTGAGTTAATAGGAAAGAGGAGGTGGATGCAGGAATCATTGGCCTTCTGGAATCAATCAGTTATCAGTCAGCCACTGGAGATAAAAGGGTCTGGAATACATGCATGGAGGATTCTAAGTGCCACTCATTGCAAGGACCGAGGTAAGAAGAGACAGGACAGGGTTGCATGTGGGTGAGGGAAGAGGTGGAAAAATGAGCTCAAATATTGACATTTTACATTTGAAATGCTTATGAAAATTCCAAGTGGAGGTATCCAGTAGGCAATGTGAAGTATAATCCAGGAGCTCAAGAGAATGGTCTAGTTAGAGACACAGACTTGGGGTCTATCAACTATAGGCAGTCAGAACTGCAGAAATACACGAGAAGGTCTGAGGGAGGGCTTGGCTTGAAGAGAGGACCAAGGATGGTCACCTTGAAAATAACAGTGGTTAAAGGTCAGGTGGAAGACTAGCTTGTAATGTGGGCTGTGAAGGATGGCAATGGGTGGGGGGAGATGGCTGGAAAGGTGGGTGAGAAGGGCACCCACAAGCTAGCAGGGGAGGGAACAGTCAACAGTGCCAAATGCCGCCACCTGCAATGAGTGGGGACACACTACGGTAGGGACCTACACATGCTTTGTCTCATCCTTTTCATCTTTGCACAATATTAGCCTCTACTGTCTTCCAGTATGACCAAAGTCTAGTCCATCTAGAGAGATCAGATCAAAAGTGAGCCTGAATCATTTACATCTAACAATGTTACCTAGCCAACATGCTTTTATTCTGAATCACCTGAACTTCCAGCTATCTGTGGTTTATAAGCTGGCATAAGCTGGCATTTTTCAGTCGAAATACCACAGGGAGAGGTATTTTAGGAGCTGATTTGGTATTCAGTTAATACTGTAGAACGTGCTCTTCCATTACCTTGAAGCTAATGACTAGCTAAATTAGTTATATGGCCCAAAGCAAAGATAAGACGGTTAGTATGTTTGACCAGTCATTAAAATGTGTGTCTTTCTGGAAAAATATTCTCTGAAGTGAAATGACACCATGATGTCCGATCAGCAATATAGCTCACCCTTATTAAAAGGTCTACTTTGAATGTCTCCCCAGGGTGATCATATAAAAAAAATCAAAATTTAATATGTCATTAACAGAGGTTGACTTGCTGAAAAATAAGCTGAATTCGTTCGGAATTGCTGCTAAAACATTCTGTAGCTGGAAAATATCACCCTATTTCTCTGGAGAACTATAGCAATAAAAACACACAGAATACACTTTCATCCCAAAATTAGCATACTTTAAATAATCCATGATTTTTTTGTTCAAAACTGGCTTAATAGGTCTGAGGCCAATAATATTTTCTATTTCCTCAGGATTTCTTCACTCAGTTTTTTTGTTTGGTAGAGCACTTAGTATTAACAAGGCACTACAGTAGGCTATAGGGGTATGAAGATGTCAGAAGTTCTATGTAGAGTAGACTGCAATGTACTGGAAGCATCAGGAAAGTCAGAGAGATAAATACATAAATACTAAATAGAGAAAAAACTACCTAATGAGAATTATGGGTGACTGAGCACCAAGGGGTTCGTTCCAAGGTCAGTGTGAGCCCTTCTGGCTGGAGTGGTCAGTGAGATATTATTGAAGAAGGTGGCATGGGGCACCAGTAGAATTCCTGAGGCATCCAGATTCAGCACGGCCTCTGGAAGATGACTGCCAGGTCAGCTTCACTGTCAGCTGGTGCCTCTCCTGACCCCTCCTCCCTTGTTACCACGGATGCCAAAACTTACCCAGCTTTCAGAATGACGACTGTTTGGTTCTACCTGGCTTATCCTTACTGATCCTGCCTAACTGGCTCTTGAATCATGTTTTCCAGAGGTCAATTGAGTCTAAGAAGACATTAAAAATCCTGAAATTGGCCATATCATCCTGCCTCTCCTTGATTTTGGACAGTATGCATTTGGGATCTGGCAGCACTTTTCTGAGGGCATCAACTACCAAGGTTGGAGGGATCTTTACATCAACCTACACTATACCTAACAGATGCTTTCTTTGACCATTTTGATATCCAGATATGGAGTATTCCAATTTCTTGGTTCCCATGGACTGAAACTTTACAGGTAAAGGCCAAAGTTTTGATTCAGCATGAATGAGAAATTCAATGTACTATAAGCTGGAAAGACTTGGCTGAAACTCAGCCCCAGCTAAAGCAACATCAGAACTGCATACACAGTGGTAAAGATCAAGTGTCCACTTTGGAAGTATAATCTTTATCTAGTGATCACTTTTCCAACATTTCCATCCAAATTTTGGAAGCACCTAAATCCAAGCCCTGCAACTATCTCACAATATTATAGTATTATTCACTTATATTTAAGATACTGTACTCCATAGAGCTAGGATGGTAGACATCAACATACAGAGACCTTTAGGTTTTTTGTTTTTGTTTTTGTTTTTGTTTTTTTGAGAAGGAGTTTCGCTCTTGTTGCCCAAGCTGAAGTGCAATGGTGTGATCTTGGCTCAGAGTTTTGCTCTCGTTGCCCAGGCTGGAGTGCAATGGCGCAATCTTGGCTTCCACAACATCCGCCTCCTGGGTTCAAGAGATTCTCCTGTCTCAGCCTCCTTAGTAGCTGGGATTACAGGCATGTACCACCACGTCCAGCTAATTTTGTATTTTTAGTAGAGACGGGGTTTCTCCATGTTGGTCAGGCTGGTCTTGAACTCCCGACCTCAGGTAATCTGCCTACCTCAGCCTCCCAAAGTGCTGGAATTACAGGCGTGGGCCACCACGCCCGGCCGGTACTTTCTCAAGCCAGGGATTGGATTGGGAAAACTGATGGAGTTGGCTGATTCCTATGGAAGTCACATTTCATTCCTGGAAACTTTGAATCTCAGATTTTTTTTTTAAAGAAACTTCATCTAGATATCATTTATATAATATGAAATATGCCAATTTTAATTGTATACTTTGATGAGTTTTGGCAATATATGCACCACTACAATCAGGATGTATTTTATAACCTTTCCATGTTCTGAAAAAGGTTTTCTCATGCCCTTCTGCAGTCAACACCATCCTATGCCCACCTAACCTAAGGAAATCATTGAACTTCTTTGTGTAACTACAGTCTTGGTATTGGTAATTTCTCAGAAAGTGTAAACTCATGTTCATTAGCAGACAAATAGAAAAATGAATTACCAAATAATTAAAAAATGCCTTGAAGGGCTCCAAAGTAAGTCACACCTCAAATTCTGACATACAGGCCCCTAAGGTCTCTTATGAATCCCCAGTGAAACGAATTAGTCAAATGTCAGGTAAAACCATCAGGCAATACACAACAAGTTCCTCCACCTTGGCTTCCCCACCTGTTGCTTGCTGGGTCACTTGCTCCCCTTTGCTTAGCCAGTTCGACCCACAAAATATCTCCTTGGAAGCCTTAGCTCTTCAAGGAGGTGACAACTGCTTCTGCAGAGCTCAGGTCCTTGTGGTCAACGAAAGCGATAGGCTGCGATCCTCTCCAGGTGAGCTGCAGAGGTTAGAAAGCCCTTCAATCACTGACTCTTGCAGCTTGGAGTATGCAAAAAGTGGCAGTGACAGAGACAGCAGTCTAGACGGTGAGTCTTCTTTCATACCGTCGAGACTGGCCCATGCAGGACCTGCTTTAGGCCTTTACTGCCTCAGTGTTTGCTTACTGCTCTAGTTCTTTTTGAAAGGCGACATGCTTTCTGGCTTGCTTCTTTTGGTAATAATGATGACTTCTTAACATTGGGATTTTAAAAAATCATCTTGGAGCTGACCTACATTTTTATACGTTCTGATGTTCCTCATTCCTTCGTACAGATCTGGGCTTCACTTCATATCCTTTCAACCTGCAGATGTGATTTTAGTATTTCATGCAGTGCAAGTCTGATGGATTCTGTCAGCTTTTGTCATCTGAAAATGTTATTTTTGGGGGCCTTTCTTTTGGGGATTTTTTTTTTTTTTTACTAGATATGGAATTTTAGTATACTTTTTTCTTTCCATATCATTCTATTGTTTTCTGGCTTCCGTTGTTTTTGATGGAGAAGTCAGCCCTCATTCTTATCACCGTGCTCTCCATACAGTGAGGTTCCCTCTGGCAGCTCTTAACATTATCTCCTTATCTTGTGTTTTCAGCATTTTGACTGCAATTTGTTTTAACACATTGTTTTCTTTGTACTGCTACTGCTTAAGATTCACTGTACTTTTTGGGTATTTAATTTGATGTTTTCCATCAGTTTTGGAAAAGTTTTCACCATTATCTTTTCAAATATTTCTTCTGGCCCATTCTCTTTCTTTTTCTTCTTGGATTCCAATTACACAGTGTTTGATATTCACCAGATCTTGGATACTCTGGTCTATGTTTATTACTTTTTTTCACTTTGTGTTTCCTTTCTCTCCAGCTTTATTAGGTATAATTGATAAATAATAATCTTATATATTCAACACATAAAAAATAATGACTTGATATCTGTATACACTGTGTAATAATTACAACCAAATTAATCAACACGTCTATCACCACACATAGTTATCTTTGTGTGTGTGTGTGTGTCTGTGTGGGGAGGACACTTAAGACCTAGTCTTAGCACATTTCAAGTACACAATACAACATTATTAACTCTAGTCACCATGCTGTACATTAGATCCCCCTGTGTTTCTGTTTGAACAGTTTATATTGACCTCTCTTCAAGATCATTGATACTTACCTCTTCTGCTCAGTCTTCTGTTAACCTGTTGAATGATTTAGTCAATTCTGATAACATTCTCTTCCAGGAAAGTCTTATTACTTTTAGTAATTTTCTTCACTTAGGTTTTTTTTGATCTCAGCTCTCTGATGGGTTAAAAAATCTCTGAAACTACGTAAGCTGTTTGGCTTGTTCTTTTTGTTATGGTAGAAATCTAGAAAATAGTTTTATCATTTCTCCTTCAGTCAACTAGTTTCTATTTTTGCACTCATCTGCTCTGATCTGTTTAGGCAGAAGCTTAAACAATTCTGCTTGCTCAACTAACTCAGACACTGTGGATGTTAGGATGAAGGTACAGTTTGCATATTAAAAGATAAGCCAATACATCTCTGAGATTTGCCATCCTCTCTGGTAAGGACTGCACTCAAAGTAACAGGAGGGCCTAACCTTAAATAAATACGCAGCCATACTGCTAGGGCAAACATCCACACACAGACACACAGACATACAAACAACCCAAGGACAGGCTTTCTGACAAGTGATTGATAGATTTATTTCAAAGCTGTCAAGTAGTGCCCAGAAAGAGTGGAATCTCAGGGTTCTCTTGGCAAGACTATGGTTCTCAGATAGGCATACAAGCTTTTTCCTTTCTGTGACAGTCACACGAAGTTAGATAATGAGGGATTTTTATTCTTTTGTTTCTGGTGGCAGAAATAAAATGTTCTTTTCAGGGCAAAGGAATGAAATCTCATCAAGAGGTTCCTGTCTAGATTCGCGTCCTTATATACAAGCCAACTTCCCTCTGCAGAATGTTCTACATCCCAGAAACCAGGCTTGTTTGCCACTGATTTCATTTTCTTCTCACTGTTGCCTCTGGATTAAAAAGCCTCTCTCATTACTGCTCATCAGTGTCCTGCTGCTGGGGGAGCCATTTGTGCTGATGAATAGTTGTTTTTTTCAATGTACTGGGAAAGTGGCATTTTGAGAGAGACTTCTTCCATCTACACCCTTCTGTCTTAAGTATAATTCACTCATTCATTCATTCATTCATCCATTCATCAGTAAATATTATTGAGAGTGGACTGTGTGCCTGGCACTGTGCGGTGAATTTGATATACACACATATAATACGAACACGATTCTAGCCCTATGGAGCATATACATTATTAACTGATAAGTTCAGTTCAGCACACACTTACCAAGTTCTCGTATGTGCTGAGCATTTAAGAGTGTAATGACGAGTAGGATGGGCATTTCTCTGCAAGCGTATGGTCCAATGAGGAAGACCTAGATACAATTTTAATACAATGCTTTACTGTTGTATAACAGAGAAACATGCAGATTGCTATGGGAATGCAGGTTGAGAGGTGCTGAGCCTAAAAGGAGGATACAGGGAAGGCTTCCTGGAGATGATGACGCTTGAGAGGAGTCTCAAAGGATGTGCAGGAGCGACAGAGGCTGCAAATGCCTGCCCAGTATTCATGTTCCTCTTCTTCCTCAGTAACAGAACACCAACTATGTGCCCAGCAAAATTCTACTTTTCCAGCCTTGCTTGCATTAGGGCTGATCAGTGAGCTGTGAGTAGAGGGTTTCCTGGGGATTCCAGGGAGCTACATTCTCAGGAGGAAGGGCCATGGGTCCCTTGTGACCCTGGAGGTCCCACACTGTCCGTCAGTTGCATACTTCCAGCTTTTTTTTTTTTCATGTGAGAAAGAGTAAAATTCTATTCCTTCTCACTCCCTTAGCCTACACTTTATTTTTATTTTTAGTTTTATTGAGACAGAGTTTCACTCTTTCAACCAGGCTGGAGTGAAGTGGTGTGATCTCAGCTCACTGCAACCTCTGCCTTCCGGGTTCAAGCAATTTTCCTGCCTCAGCCTCCTGAGGAGCTGGGATTATAGGCACGCACCACCACACCTAGCTAATTTTTGTATTTTTAGTAGAGATGGGGTTTCGCCATGTTGGCCAGGCTGGTCTTGAACTCCTGACCTCAGGTGATCCGCCTGCCTCAACCTCCCAACGTGCTAGGATTACAGGCATGAGCCACCATGCCCAGCCTCTTACCCTATACTTTAAAACAAAAACAAAAAAACAGCCAAACCTAATCTTCAATCTGAAATAGTGTACTACGCCAGGTGTAGACAGGAAGAGAGAAGAGGCAGTGGGTCTGGGAAAAGCAGTCTCTAAGGTTTTGGGAGGAGCCAGGCACAGAGCTGTGACAAGCAGGGTGGGCAGCACAGCACTGTGGTGTCCCCTGAGCATACTGTGGGAGCCGCAGCACGGTGGGAGATGAGGCTGGGAGGGTGGGCACAAGGGCCTCCCACACCCCACTAAGGAGCCTGCGCTTTCTTCTGTAGGGCGACAGAGGTGGTGTCAAGATTGTGTTTTTTCACCTAAGAATATCCATCTGGGGCTGGGCACGGTGGCTCACACCTGTAGTCCCAGCACTTTGGGAGGCTGAGGTGGCCAGATCACGAGGTCAGAAGTTCAAGACCAGCCTGGCCAGCATGGTGAAACCCCATCTCTACTAAAAATACAAAAATTAGCTGGGGGTGGTGGCAGACACCTGTAATCACAGCTGCTCGGGAGGCTGAGGCAGGAGAATCGTTTGAGCCTGGGAGGCAGAGGTTGCAGTGAGCCAAGATGGTGCCACTGCCCTCCAGCCTGGGTAACACAGCAAGACTCTGACTCAAAAAAAAAAAAAAAAAAAAAAAAAAGATATCCATCTGGGAGGAGTAGAGAAAATGCATTCAGGAGAGACTTGGGCGTTCACACGGTAACTACCACACACAATAAACAGACAAACCTATTCAAATACATGCAATGAGGTGGCTGGATTTCTCAGGCATTACGGTGAGTGAAAGAAGCCAGACAAAAAAGAGTAGGTACCACACGGCTCCATTTAGAAGAGGTTCAAAATCAGATACAACTCACTGACGGTGACAGAAGTCAGAATACGGTTACTTCTGACTGGGAAGACACGTGACAGAGCCTTCTGGGATGCTGGCAATGCTCAATTTTTAGATATAAGAAGCTTAGATCATGCATCAGAGCATAATATAGTTATGCTCCTGTGAGAGGGGATGGGTGGGAGAGAGGCACACTGTCCGTCAAAAGGCATCTAGATTCACCTGCTCCTGTTCTGTGTGCTTGAACACATTACACATCCGTGTGCCCATGCCCTACCTATAACACCTGCAGGAAGTAATGAGATTATTGTAAAACTATTAGAATAAATACAAGGCCCCAGAGAAGACATCATCTTTAATCTATCCTCCCCCAACAATAACAAGAGGTGTGACGGAATTTTCCGGCTGGACAGTTAAACAAAATTTCTTATTATAGTTTGGTCATAAAAGGGCAACTGAGACAGTCCATTCTGAATGGGAACCCAGGAATACACAGTGATTCTCAGGGGGTTGAGTAAAATGATACTGAGTGAAATTCATGAGCTAGAAGCTGAAGTCTACAGAATAAATACAGGGACAAGCAAGAATTGGCTCCAAGGTTGGCATCACACGTGCTTTATTTAAGTCACTCGATTATGGGGTTATGTGTTCTCTGTTGTCCTTGTTGGCTAAAATTAATTATGGCAGCCACCAGAGAAGGCTGGACTAGAATAAAACCACTGACTACTTACTCAGCCTTGAAAAGTCAACCATAATAAATGTCAAATCCTACAGAATATCCTTTAAATGGCAAGGGGGTACTTCAGCCTGGCTCCATTTTTGCCTCACTCCCCATTTATTGACATGAGCTTATTAACATGTTTAGAAACTTAAAAACGCATTCATCCTTTACTGAAATCTGCCCAATGTCATCTGCTATTATTTCAACTACTCATATTTCAGGAAGGCTCAGATTTAAGTGAAGGTGTCACCACAGTCTAAGTTACCATCTCCCGTCCTTGCATCCATGGCCAGGGAATTACTCTGCTATTTGCCACTAATGCAGCTGCCAGGAGGACCCAGCCTCAGAGGACTCGGGTATGCTCTTCTCAAGGACAGGAAAGTCATGCACAGTGTATGTTCATTCATTTGTTAAGTTGTCCTTGTGGCCACAGTTGAAGGCCCTCATGCTCACTGTCAGCCTATACACCTGTCAGTCCTTCCCATAAGACATACTGAACACTAACCTGGTTAACTGATAATGCTGACTACAACCAAGGCAACTTCCTCTTACTTTAAAACCCAGCAGTACACAAATGGGCGCTCCCTACAGGCCAAGTAAAATTCCTTCATGCATCTCCTAATGACTCCCCACCAAAATGCTGCCAAAGAGTCAATACTGCCACCCCCTCATGTCTGTGTATTCATCCCTGGAACTTGTGAATATGGTAGCATTCATGGTTTGGTTCTGTGTCCCCATCCAAATGTCACCTTGAATTGTAATAATCCACCATGTCAAGGATGGGACCAGGTGGAGATAACTGAATCATGGGGGTGGTATCCCCCAGGCTGTTCTTGTGATAGTGAGTTCTCAGAAGATCTGACTTTTTTTATAAGAGGCTTCCCCCTTCACTGGGCACCTATTCTCTCTCCTGCCACCCTGTGAAGAGGTGCCTTCCGCCATGATGTAAGTTTCCTGAGGCCTCCCCAGCCATACAGAACTGTGAGTCAATTAAACCTCTTTTCTTTATAAATTACTCAGTTTCAGGTATTTCTTCACAGCAGTGTGAGAACAGACTAATACATCACAACGAGAGTTTGCAGAAATGAGTAGGTTAAGGGTCTTGAGGTGGGGAGATAATTCTGGACTATCCAGGTGGGCCCAGTGAACAAGAGAAAGAGAGAGAGAGAGAGAGATTGAGAGAGAGAGAAAGAGAGAGAGAAAGAGAAAGAGAGAGAGATTGAAACCTGAAGATTACTTTGCTGGTTTTGAAGATGGAGGAAGGGACCTCAAGCCAAGGAATCCAGGCAGCCTCAAGAAGCCAGAAAAGGGAGAAAAGAGGATTCTCCCCCACAGCCTCCAGAAGGAATGCAGCCCTGCGACACCTTAACTTTAGGACTTTCGACCTACAGAGCTGTAAGAAAATAAATCTGTGTTGTTTTCAGCCATGACATTTGTGATAATTTTTTACAGCAACCACTGGAAACTAATACACATATTACTGAACTGTGAGAGGTAGAGGACCACTAGCCTGCATTTTCTCATAGAAGCTATAGCATAGCATTAATAATAGTGGTAATAATAATTGTTCCGCTTAAAAATTAGCTAATGCTTGCAAAGTGCTTACTATGAACCGGGCATTGCTAGGCTGAGCATCCAACATACATAGTTTCCTTCAATTCACCAAGGTAGGCACTCTTAACAAACACCCATTTAATAGAAGAGGAAAGTGAGCCACAGAGAAGTTAATTTGCTCAAAATTGCATAGCTAGGAAGTGAACTCTGGCTAGGGTCTAAACCTAGGCAGTCTGAGCCTTGTAACCTACACTAAAATAATGGTGTACAGTCTATGCCACATAATTTTTGTGTTTGACTATATGCTTTCGTTATATTACTACCTTTGCTGTCATAGGCCCATTAGGGTATTATTTAATGTAGTCACTCATCTAAATCTTCATTCCCCTCTTCAACGGCTCTACCCAGTGCTCATCACCCTTCTGCTGGAGCTGGGAGTGGTGGAAGACCTGAGGTCTTCCTCTAGGTAGAAGGAACTCCCATTATGAACACTCAAGAGTAATTCTCAATGGATCAGAACTTCCTGAGAGCAGGACACTCTGGATTACCTGAGAAGCACTCCCAGTCTAACCCTTTGACCCACTCAAGAGATGTCCTATGTCTTAGAGGGTTCTGCCCTGGCCCTCCTCTGGCCACACCCCTCTTCCTGGAGCAAAGAGTCTGTGGAGCTAAAAAGCTGCACCCACAACAGCACATGCTTGCCCTTCAGACTATGCCCAGGCACCCGAGCCCCAGAATTCCCTGCCCAAATGGCCTGGGCTTGATTCAGGGCTTGTGTAGGCAGCTTCCTCCCATCTGTCCTTCTGAGAGTGGACTGCTCCAGCGATGTGCCTACCCTGAGCCCGAAGGCTGCCTGAAGGGCTGCCGCATGTAGGGGATGTGGACAAATCTGAGATTTGTGGGCTGGGTGTCTGCCTATGTGTGTGCAGAGAACCTTCTAGGCAGGGCAGAGCTGGACAAGAGAAGGGGTCTGGGCTGACTCTCCCAGTTCCACTAAGTTCTGGTAAAGAATTCTGAGGGGTCAGAGAATTCTAAGTTAGAATCTGGCCTCTAAGGTCCTTATGAAGGTGTACTCCTTAAGGTAAGAGGATAGCATGTATTTTATTTAACAGCTTGCTAGTGTGATTTAGAATTTTTAAACATTGAGATGAGGGCCATGTGAACCCACACTTGTCTTCTTATCCCAGGTCCTGCAAATGTTAGGACTGGACTAACCACTCCCTCTCAACAGAGGGAGAGACAGAGAAAGGCCAGGTAATGAACAGAGTGAAAAATGTACTTTAGAAAAATGCTCTTTCAAAAAGCCTAGAAAGAAATATAGCCAAACATTAGCAGAGTCTGCAATGTCTGAGTTTTGGGGTTATGGGGATGTTGTTTTATTTCACTTACAGATATACACCTACATAAGCAGTTTTATAATAAGAAAATATTTGTTTATGAATTCAAACTTATGAATATTCAATAAGTTTCCAGTATAATGTCAGCATTAGACTAGGATGAAAAACCAAACCAAACCAAACCAAATCAAAACAACAAATCTTCAAGACATGAAAAAGAAAGAAATGGAGAAATATGGATTGGGTAATGAAGAATGTATCCTCTTAGGCACTTTCATTAACAACTTGAAGATAGACCTTGACAGAATGATGAACTAATTTCTATATGCTCTTGAATTGGATGGTCTATCGGAAACAGAATCAGAATTCAAAAACATCCCCCCACCGTCTGACATCACTGGGTAATCTAACAAGATTAACAGAACCGACTTTTAGAGAAGAGTTTAAATCCCAGTACTAGAATATATGTAACAGCTATATTGGCTGCGGGAGTTATAGCTTAATAGAACCTGTGTCATAAAGAGAATTAATATACAATAAATGCATCTATGAAAGATTAAATTAATCTAAGGTAACACTAATAGAAAAATACAGCATAAACTGAAGGCGTGGATAGTTTTCTTTTGCTGTGTGGTGGCAAGACCTCACTTGGAATCTGTTTAATTTCAATATCAACTTTGGGAGACATTAAAAAAAATACTGAAGCCTATGAAGAAGAAGTTCTCTCTCATTTGAAAAATTTTTGAAAAACCTAATCTAGTATTTTGACCATGTTAAGAGGGAAGGACACATGCATGTTTGGACCAGGGTGTTTTGTAGAGTTGGTAATCTTCTTCATGGCCTGCTTTAATGACTGAAGGATAAGCCCTTCACAGAAGGACTAAGGCTTCCAAGTGCCCCAGGACAACAGAGGTAGGTTGATTTTAGCTAGATATAAAGAAAAATGTTGTAAAAATCAGAACTGTTTGAAAATAGAATGGATGCCTTTAGAAGAGAGCAAGTCTTAATTGCAGAAGGTGTTGGAGTTTAAGGAAACCCAGTCCATGACACCTACTATCCCTGTCTCAGCTTGAAAAGAAAAATGGGTCAACTAATTTTTGACAAAGGCACCAAGAAGACACAATGGTATCCGGATAGGATAATATCTTCAATAAATGGTGTTGGGAAAACTGGATATCCACATGTAAAATAATGAATTGAACCCTTAGCTTGTATCATACACGAAAATCAACTCAACATAGATGAAAGAACTTAACATAGGACCTGAAATCATAACATTCCTAGTAGAAAACACAGGGAAACCTCATCGCCTTGGCAATAACTTTTTGGATACCACACCAAAGCTCAGGCAACAAAAGCGAAAATAAACAATTGGACTACACCAAACTAAAAAGCTTCTGCACAGCAAAGGAAGCAATGAACAGAATCAAAAGGCAGCTTACAGATTGGAAGAAAATATTTGAAAACCATGTATTTGATAAGGGGTTAATATCCAAAATGTAAAATAAATGCCTACAACTCAATAGCAAAAAACCCCAAATAACCTGATTAAAAAATGGACAAAGAGCCTGAATAGACATTTCTCCAAAAAAGATATAAAAATGGCCAACAGGCATATGAAAAGGTAATCAACATCTCTGATCATCAAGCACAGGCAAATGAAAACCACGAGATAGCAACTTATACCTGTTAGGATGGCCATTATCAAAAAGACATAACAAGTGGTAGCAAGGGTTGGAGAAAAGGGAACCCCGACACGCTGTTGGTGGGAATGTAAATTGTTGCAGTCTTTATGGAAAACAGTACGAAGGTTCCTTAAAAAATAAAAAAATAGAACTATAGCACCATATGATCCAGGAATCCCTCTGCTGAGTATATACTCAAAAGAAGTAAAATTTGCACCTCACAGAGCTGCCTTCTTATGTTCACTGTGGCATTATTTACAATAGCAAGATATGCAAACAACCTAAGTAAGCATCAAAGGATGAATGGATAAAGAAATTGTGGAATATATTATATACATATATATTAGGGAGAGGGGAACATTATATATATAGATACCTATATATCCATAAATTTATTTATATACATATATATATAATGGAATATTATCAAGCCTTAAAAAGGAGATCCTACTATTTTTGGCAACATGTATTAACCTGGAGGACATTATGCTAAGTGAACTGAGCCAGACACAGAAAAAAGTACTGCATGATCTTACTTACATGTGGAGTCTTAAAAAAAACTGTCAAATATATAGAGACAGAATAAAATGGTGGTTACCGGAAGTGGTGGGGGGAATTGTGGCAGAAAATGGGAAGATATGGGTCAAAGCATACAAAGTCACAGGTAGGACAAATATTCTAGAAATGTACTAGAGGACTATAATTATAATATTGTATAATGAAAATTTGCAAAAAGAGTAGATTTTAGGTGCTATTACTGTATACGTATGAAAAAAGTAACCATGAAGATGATAAGTATGTTAATTTGCTTGAGTATAGTAACCACTTCACTATGTATAAATATATCAAAATATGTTGTACACCTTAACTATATATAATAGAAAAATAAGTAAATAAGAAAGGAGAGCAGGTGGAGTGGCATTTTTATATACAAGATCGCTAGGATGGAGGGCATGACTTGTGTATGTAGACTAGTGGGTTTTCTAATATCAAATTTTATGCTTGTGGAAATCTATCCACCCCGGCTTAGGCAGAGCCAGACTTCCTCGAAAAACAGAGCAGAATATAAGTTCTCTGCAGCGCATCTGCTACCAAGAAAAAAATGGGCGTGGAGCATGATCAGTTTATTCTTTCCAAACTTACCAGTAAGTCACTCCACCTCTCCTGCAGTGGCATGGATTTGTATTATGGCGCCACTGTTTACTAGTACCATGTACAAGTAAATGGTGCAGTCATGTGAGGAATGAATTGGCTACTCCGCGGAAGTGCCCAGCACAGGGCCTGGTGTGTAATGGCTCTTCATAACCCTTACCTTGTTGGCTACCCCATAGTAATTCTCCTTCATCTTGTCTTTCCTGCTCCAACCATAGACCGAGCCTCTTGTTTCCTATAAGATTGAGACTGGTAACACGAGTCCGTGGAGCTTGTGAACTTGGATGGTAATTAATTATATATTTAATATCACTAATCCCTACCTGAAGTTTAGTGTTTCCTTCAGTTATAAATATAGGTATGAATATCAGTAGTGTTAGTGGTATCTGTGACTTAGTCATAGATGAGAATCACAGATATTTTCGTATGATTTTAGAGCAGCTGTAGACACCTCGAAATACTAACTACGTTCACCATTACTTTTTTTTTTTTTTCGGCGATGGAGTCTCGCTCTGTCGCCCAGGCTGGAGTGCAGTGGTGTGATCTCGGCTCACTGCAAGCTCCGCCTCGTGGGTTCATGACATTCTCCTGCCTCAGCCTCCCGAGTAGCTGGGACTACAGGCGCCCGCCACCATGCCTGGCTAACTTTTTTTTTGTTTTAATTTTTAGTAGATACTGGGTTTCACCATGTTGGCCAGGATGGTCTCGACCTCCTGACCTCGTAATACACCTGCCTCAGCCTCCCAAAGTGCTGAGATTATAGGCGTGAGCCACCACGCCAGGCCCACTATTACTTATTTTTATTTTTTGAGATGAGGTCTCTCTGTCACCAGACTGGAGTGCAGTGGCGCAATCTCGGCTCACTGCAACCTCCGCCTCCTGGGTTCAAGTGATTCTCCTGCCTCAGCCTCCCAAGTAGCTGGGACTACAGGCATGCACCACCATGCCCAGCTAATTTTTAGTAGAGACAGGGTTTCACCATGTTGGCCAGGATGGTCTCGATCTCTTGACCTCATGATCTGCCTGCCTCTCAAAGTGCTGGGATTGCAGGCATAAGCCACCACGCCTGACCCACTATTACTTATACTTATAGTAGATTGCATGTGATCGCTGCTGTCCTATCAACTGGTGTGATGGAGCTGCCAACTTGGGGGAATGCAGTCACCTCTTCCCACACTGGTGACCCAGACATTCACGTTGCTTTCCAGTATTCCCATTTACGATTTGTTTTTGGTCATCACGAGGAAGGAGGGTACTCATTCTCATGCATGGTTTATTGTTCCCAGGTAAACTCAGCAAAAATGTTCTTTGCACTGGTATTTCTTTAAACAATAAAGTTTTACTTTAACTTGCTATATTTTAAATGCACGGTATTGACTTGTTATTTTTATTTACATATATTTTTGAGACGAGGTCTTGCTCTGTGGCCCAGGCTGGAGTGCCACGGTGCAATACAACTTGCTGCAGTCTTGACCTCCTGGGCTCAAGTGATCCTCCCACCTCAGCCTTTTGGGTAGCTGAGGCATTTTTGTATTTTTTTGTAGAGACGGGGTTTTGCCATGTTGCCCAGGCTGGTCTTGAACTCCTGAGCTCAAGGAATCTGCTCGCCTCGGTCTCCCAAAGTGCTGGGATTACAGGCAAGGGCCACTGTTCCTGGCCTGACTTGTTATTTAATTCATTCATAAAGAAACACATATTAAAAACCATGAATTTCTTTTTATTACTCTGATAACTGCATTTTCCTTTCAATCTTATATATTTTATATATTTAAAAATATTATTCAAGATAGGCTGGTCGCGGTGGCTCACACCTGTAATCCCAGCACTTTGGGAGGCCAAGGTGGGCGGATCACGAGGTCAGGAGATCGAGACCATCCTGCCTAACACGGTGAAAGCCCGTCTCTACTAAAAATACAAAAAAATTAGTCGGGCGTGGTGGCGGGCGCCTGTAGTCCCAGCTACTCAGGAGGCTGAGGCAGGAGAATGGTGTGAACCCGGGAGGCAGAGCTTGCAGTGGGCCGAGATCATGCCACCGCACTCCACCCTGGGCGACAGAGCGAGACTCTGTCTCAGAAAAAAAAAAAAAAATTATTCAAGATAGTGTCCAAACTGTTCATCAAACTGCCAAATGGATCTCTAGTACAAAATGGCTAAAACTCTTTCCCAGGAGTGTGAGAATGTATATCAGGAAAATAATTACATCCTAAAAAAAGCTGCTGCTTCTGATGTGTGGGGAAATCAACATTTAGGGAATTCAACTGTTTTTAGTAACTTCCCCCCCAAGCTTTTGTTTGTGGGATTACTATTTACAACTGTAATTGGGATACATTTTCAAAGAAAACTTGGCTCAAATTTAGAACTCAGACACTTAAGACACTTTTCCTCGAGAAAATCTAAATATTTATGCGTCTCCAACTCACTTTCAAAAACATTTTAAAGCTTAAGATGTTATTGAGAGTTCCCCACTGTTGATGATGGTGATTAAAAAGGCCATTAAAAATGGCTCCCAGGAAAAGAACAGTTGTCAGGAAGTCAGGGCAGCCGGGAGGCAGAAGACCCACCGATTTGTTTCTTTGACACTGGCGGTTTAGTCACACGGTGATCAATTTCTGAGAACACTGGAGATGTGCTGGAATTAGTGTGGAATTTCTACACTCTTTGGCTCTGACTGGGACATTCCGTCATTACAACGAAATAAGACTGTGCTTTGCTGTCTCGCATCCTCTGTGAAGACGTTATCCAGCATGAAAAGGAAGGCAATGGAAACCGAGAGCCAGCATACAGGAGCTGCTAACAGAATAACTGGTGGGCGAGCTGAGGTGAAATGGCTTGGACACAAACCAGTGCATGCAGTTCTAATGAGGCAGTAAGGCAGGCACGGAAGTGCGCATGATGTCTACTAATTAACTTGGATGATGTTGGAGAGTGAGGTATCCTGAGGAAAAGCCAACAGCACTTAACTCACCAGTGTGGTTAATTATCAGAGAATGCTGTTCCTGTGTAGTTTCCTACCCAGCATTTTGAAAAGATATTTGGCTTTAAAAGTATTAAAAACATGAAGTGACTCTTCTTGCAGGCGATCAGCAGCTTGTATTGGTGATGGAAAAAAATAATGGGACTTGGCCAGGCGCGGTGGCTCACGCCTGTAATCCCAGCACTTTGGGAGGCCCAGGCGGGCGGATCACCTGAGGTCGGGAGTTTGAGACCAGCCTGACCAACACGGAGAAACCCCGTCTCTACTAAAAATACAAAATTAGCCGGGCGTGGTGGCGCATGCCTGTAATCCCAGCTACTCGGAGGCTGAGGCAGGAGAATCGCTTGAACTCAGGAGGCAGAGGTTGTGGTGAGCTGAGATCACACCATTGCACTTCAGCCTGGGCAACAAGAGTGAAACTCCATCTCAAAAAAAAAAAAAAAAAAAAAAAATACTGGTACTTTTCCTTAGGATAAGGTTAATGAATCAAGGTGATGAAGATGGCCTTTCTTAATTCAGTGCAGCATAGAAGAAAATTAACTTTGTTTGGTGGATAATCATTGGAAGTGTGAAAGGATAAGTTGTTTTCAGAATACTTTTTAGAAATAATTTTTAGTTTTCTGTATCACAAATGGGAAATTAGGAAAATTAAATAGATACATCATGTTATTAGAATGCATAAGCATTACAAATGTAACTATCCTGATAATGGTAGCAAATATATTGAAGATGGCTCATGCAGGCCTTCCTTGCTTCCCAGTATAATCTGGAGTGGAAGATAATCAGCCTGGCAGGATGGAAGAGAGAGGGACAAGACGGTGACCAGTCTCCGAAGCAGGAAAGAGCGGCATGAAAAGTGGCTTTAAATCAACAGATTTGTGTAAAGTGCAAATGAACTGTTGTACCTGAGCTGTATCACAGTGAACTAATTTAACAAGGAGCAGTTGCAATGTGTTCCATTTTAGCTATTCTGAGGACAATAAAATGACAATATACACAGGCAGATTAAGGATGTCTCTTTCAAGATTTGGGGCCTGGTTGACTTACTCATAAATCAAATGACAATATGATTTATTGTTCAACTGCACAAATTTGAGAGTGAAAGGGAACATAGTAGCAGCTACTCCTGAACAATGGGCATAAAGCAGCTTGCCTCGGGCAAACTGAGTAGTGTGGCTCCCACCACTTCTCATGCTATAGTTCCACAATTATGTGTCTCTTTTTCACATGTATTATGCCTCTCTTTACAGTATGATTTCCACTGGAATGTGAGATTTACACATTGTAGATGCAGAATTATATTATTGCACTTATTAATAAAATAACACAAGTAGATAGGACATATGGTAAAATAATTACTGTTTACCATCAGTATAGTTACACACGTGATAGTTGATCTACAAAATACTTTCCAAAGGATTATTTCATTTAACTCTCAAAATAGCTGTTATGTGGCTTCTTCAAAAAATTCTGAATGATGTGGCCAGCCAGGTGCGGTGGCTCACACCTGTAATCCCACCACTTTGGGAGGCTGAGGTGGGTGGATCATGTGAGTGCAGGGGTTTGAGGCCAGCCTGGGCAACATGGCAAAGCCTTGTCTTTAGAAAAAAATACAATAAATTAGCCTAGACTGCTGGCGGGTGCTGTAGTCCCAGCTACTCAGGAGGCTGAGGTGGGAGGATCACGTGAGCCTCGGAGGTTGAGGCTTCAGTGAGCTCAGATTGCGCCACTGTACTCCCAGCCTGAGTGACAGAGTGAGACCTTGTGGCAAAAACAAAACAAAAATGATGTATCAAATAAACAAGTAAATAAGTTTTATGTGGATATACTAATGCAATGATACAGCTATAGTCATCATATAAATATGTAATTCATTAAACAAATAATGATATTTCATAAAATGAAATACTATAGAACAATGAAAACAATTTATACATAGAGTGTAACAATTTGGATGAAAGAAAAAAGATATATTTGCTTATAGATGTGCAGAAAATTTCCGGAATAACAACGCTAAGTGGCTGCCTCTAGAACCTGTAACTGAGGCCTGAGGACAGGGAATTAAATCGTTCTGTATGCCATATGATTGTTGTGTGGTAGGTGATTACTTCGCACAATGATGACATTTGAAAAATAGCATCATTATCAATATATTTAGTACGTACATGCCCATAATAGAGCAGTTCATAAAACACTATCTACGCATTCACATGTATAATAATACTAATAGTTTAAAAAGTTTCAAGTGTGGGTATGTATCCTAACATGCGTAGAAAGATAAGTAATAATAAGTAGTGAGATTCCTGATCTTACTGGTTTTAGCTTTTTATGTTAACTTTCTACTTTTTCATTTTGCTTGAATGCGTTATAATAATACGTTTATATTTTATAATCAGAACGCAAACAGCAATGCCATTTCCATCTTGAGGAAGTGTAATGAGGGAACCAGCAATGCTGGTTTCAGTGTCTCAGTTTGGCTGGAAAGGATTTAATCCTGATGCTGCAACATTAACTTTCTGAGCATATGCTGTATCCCCGGGGAAGATGACAGTCAAGGGAATCTTGAACTTCTTGGAAAATGAGAAAATTAAGGGCTTCTTTTAAAAGGTAAGTGATTTTACTTTTGAGCAATTTGGCTTGGCTTTGTTTTAGGAGAAAACTGGAATCTTACAATGTAGCCCTCTGAAGGGTGGCTTGCACAAAGCCGGGGTCACTGGGGCACCCCCTCCCTGTATTGTGACAGCGTGGGGCTGGTCTCCAACTTCCCTAGCCCCTGCTTTCCAGGTGCAAGGTGGAAATGCACTTCCCATCTCCTTTGAAGTTAGACCAGGCCACACGATTTGCTCTAGACAAAGAGTTGTGAGCACCAGTGACAAGTGTCATCCAGGTGAGAGCTTTAAGGGCCAGCACACAATTCCTTGCTCCCTTCCCTCTGGTGTGGGATCATGGAAGCCCAGGTGAAGGTTAGCCTCTGTCAGCCTCGGCCTTGATGAGGAGGGCAGCCTTCAGCCGTGTGCAGGCCATAGCATGAGTGAGAAATGAACTTTTGTTGGGTGAAGCCACTGAGATTTTGGAGTATTTATTATCACTGCAGCTTTTCCTATCTGATCATGACTATATAATTTGTGAAGCCCAGTGCAAAACAAAGACACAGAGCCCCTTCTTCAAAAATGATTTAGCATTTCAAGATGTTAGCAGTAGAGCCTCAAACTCTGGGGGGCCCTGTGAGTATGGGGCCCTGTGAGTATGGGTCCCTGTGTGACTGTACAGGTCACACACTCCAAGCTGGCCCTATTTTCCTATTCCACCATCACAACAATCCTGGAAAAGAATCTTAATTCTCTTATTTCACATATGAGAAAATTGAGAGCTTAAACAGCTTGCTTAAAATAGCAGACTCACAAAATGCCAGAAGCGAGAGTTTGATTCCATTGGTATTAATAACACGGCGATGATGGGTCTTTTGTGCATTCCTGGTTCTGGGCTTTGGGGCACAAGGAGCCAAGTACACTATTACAGGAAGCAGACGAGACTCAGGAAATATCGTCTCCTTTGTAGGAAATCACCTAACCGGAACCTTCAACGGAAGGTAAGAAAGAGTTAACGTCTAACCCATTACATGCTAAGTGAATGTTTTCTCTTGCCAGAAAGTATAATTAGTAATTTCAGGCCTTATCTGAAATACCTGCCTCAGCACATGCTGAAAGTATCAATAAAGAAAAGCAGGCACCGCTTTTAATTTCATTGCTATAACTAATTAGCATTAGAGAAACCATTTTCATAAGCAGTGTGCTAACAACCCATTGGTAACTGGAAAGGAAAGCTGATGGTGCAGCTTTCTCCATGGTAACCGGGCAAGGAGAAAAGCGCTTCACAGCCACAAAGAGGGGGTTCCTGAGGGAAGCACGAGATGCGGGCTCCAAGCAGCAGCGCGTGGAAGTGGGCAGGCACTGCCCCTGACTTCAGATGCCACAAAGAACATTGGCATATTCCAGTCAAGGGCGGTGTTTTGAACTGAAAATATTACATGCCACCATAGAACTGTTTTCTATATATTCCTTAAAAGCTATTCAAACCGTATCAAGGTTCTTTTTAGAAAGGGCTCTACCAATTAAAATCACATTGGTTTTTCCTGAAGAATTCCTATCAACACTCCCACCCAACATATCCTACCTCTGTACCCAGTACAGGGGGCAGAAGGCATCAGGAAAAGCAATAAAAAGAACCTTTGGCTGGGTGGCCTGTAATCCCAGCACTTTGGGAGGCAGAGGCAGGCGGATGATGAGGTCAAGAGATCGAGACCATCCTGGCCAACATGGTGAAACCCCATCTCTACTAAAAATACAAAAAATTAGCTGGGCATGGTGGCGTGTGCCTGTAGTCCCAGCTACTCTGGAGGCTGAGGCAGGAGGATTGTTTGAACCTGGGAGGCAGAGGTTGCAGTGAGCTGAGGTCGCACCACTGCACTCCAACCTAGCAACAGAGCAAGACTCCATCTCAAAAAACAACAAAAAAAAAACCCAAACAAACAAAAAAACAAAAACAAACAAGATAAAAAAGAACCTTTGCCGCACAAAGAGGGTAGGTAGCGAATCTGGTAATTTTAAAAGGCAGCTGTCATTAAATCCTGAGTTTCAAGATGAAATCCTATCACTCTGTTTGAGCACTTTATTATTGTTCTTACTGATTGTGCCCTAGAACACATTAGTGAATTGGCACAATTCCTCTGTCGTTTTCTTTTCTTCATATAAACTTAGTTTGGGCAATTTTTCAAAGAAGGAAGGAAGAAAGGAAGTAAAGACGGAAGGAAGGGAGGGAGGGGGGAAGCCAAAAGAAACAAGGATTGAGTTTGTTGGAGTCACTTTAGAACATTAGTGCCACACTGGTCCATAAATATGTTCATTTTGCGGGGAGTGGGGGAGACTGCAACAACATCATACTGTATCAATGATGAATTCAGCAGTCACTTACAATGAAAAATGTAGGTGGCTTTCAAAGAAACAATCTCAAGTAAAATTGTTCACAAAACTTATCAATTTGTGAAAACTGTATATTCAAATAGATAACATAAAAACAAGAATAATTTAAAGCATGTTACTCAACTAGATTTCACAACAAATGATACATTTAAAGTTCTATGGCTCCAATATCAATGCTTTAGGAACTGTGTGGCAAACATTTACTAACCAGGTTCTCATGACCTCTATTGACTGTGTGAAGAATATTTGTCAGCATGCCAGCGTGCAGTGTTAGGTTCTGTTAGGATCAAAACAATCTCCCTCAGGAAGCTTATATAAAAAGTTGTCCTTGTCTCTACTCTTAGGTCAAGAAAACATTGTCATCAATATGAATATGAAGAGATGCATGAAATAATATGACTAAGTTCTTTAAGGGAGAAAGCAGCCATAGATTAGCTAGTTAGTTTGAGAATTGGCTTTTAAATACGTACTTTCTCTACATAATTTGGAATGTTTTAGAAAACAAAATGGGAACAAAGTACAATGCACATTAGCTGGGCAGGGAAGCATGAAGAATGCTTTCTATGTTACGGCTAATTCCCTGCAAGCTAGCCTGACTTTCAGAGCATTCAACTGAGTACGTGGCTGTTCTCCACCATGAGGCCAGCACGTGGTTAATGACCCCAATTCTGGCATTGTTTCTGGGTCTTGTTTTTTTCTGCACAAAGGTTAATTGAATTTTTACAAGGGTTTCCTAGAGGACTTGCACAACTCTTTGGTATTAAAACAAAAGGCCATCTTATAATAGACTTACAATATGACTTTCATAAGCACTTTAAGTATTTTAGCTTAGACTTTAGTAACTGTGGCATATTTAACATTTCATAGCTTTTTGAGAATTTCCACAGACATTCTCAGCATCTTCACTAAATTTAATCACGAAGTCTGGCAGTACAGAATTCTTCCTTCTCCCTCGGCTTCTTTTTAAGTTTGAGAGTGAATTTGGTTTTGTAAAAGTATGCTAGGGAGAAGATGCAAGGGACTTCTCAGCAATTTCTCTCTATGTGTTCTGTGGATAAATGTTCTTTCTGGCTCGTGACAACTAACAATTGTGTTTCAAAAAAAAAAAAAAACAAAACATGCATTGTTAATGAGACTTCGCCAGAGATGCTTAGAGTTAGGTGAAATAGAGATAACTATTTTCATAGCTATGCATTAATTGACTGAATTGGCTTTGTATTTCAGGCCAACTCCAAAGCACTGGTTAATAGTTATAAAAATGTTTCACAGTGCTCCATGTCGGCTTCCCCCTGAAAATCCATGATAAAGATTGAGCGTGGTTGAAACGCTTGTCATGCGTAAGTGCTAATTAGCCCCAGGATGCTTGCCTTCATGAACTTTCAGGCCTCATCTATAAGGTCAGGAAAGGGGTCACAGCTCATAGAATATGGACTTGCATTAATTCCCAGTGTATAAACTCATGGATCCTCCACAGAATTCACTAAACTTCAATAAGCTACAATTCTATCCTTACTTCACGTCACATCCCTAAAGGTGACATCTACATTAATGCCCCTCATCCCCAATAGAGAGCACATTAGTAGCTCAAATAGGCTATTACTCACTGTGACCTCTTTTACTTATTTCTTAAGGTATGGGAGTAGCATAGTAAGATCCTGGCAGGAGCACTGTTCACAATAGCAAAGACTTGGAATCAACCCAGATGCCCATCAGTGATAGACTGGATAAAGAAAATGTGGTCCATATATACCATGGAATACTATGCAACCATAAAAAGGAACAAGACCATATCCTTTGCAGGGACATGGATGAAGCTGGAAACCGTTATCCTCAGCAAACTGATGCAGGAACAGAAAACCAAACACTGCCTGTTCTCACTTATAAGTGGGAGCTGAATGATGAGCACACATGGACACATGGGGGAACAACACACACTGGGGCCTATTGGGGGGTTGTGGGGAGGGAGAGCATCAGGAAGAATACCTAATGGATGCTGGGCTTGATACCTAGGTGATGGGTTGATCTGTGCAGCAAACCACCATGGCACACGTTTACCTATATAACAAACCTGCACATCCTGCACATGTACCCCTGAACTTAAAATGAAAAGTTGAAGAAAAATTAAAAAAAAGACCCTGCCTGGCAGGGTTTCAGCTTAAAGAAAATTTCTGGGTTTTGCACATGGCCATTTTCTGAACGCCTATAACTGGCTTTTGAACCAAAGTCCTCTTGGAATGCTGAGACGCACTGGAAACCTCTAGATGGGCCATCCAGCCTGAAGAAAGCCTTTCTTGTTGCTGCTATTTGTATCATTCTTTCCTTTACTAACAATAACTAAGATGCACTGGGTATGTTACGTGTTAGGGAGCGTACCAGGTGCTTAGTAAGCACTGATTAGTTTCATTTTTACAACCATCTTTGCCCTGTGAAATAGGACATGGGATTCACTCTTTTTAAAGATGAGACAGTTGACGCTTGGGAAGCTTAGGAAGGTTTCCCAAAGCAAGCTGTGGGTACGGACGGCATCAGAACTAAACGCAGGGAGTCTGACTCAGGGTGCTCAATCTCAGCACTACTGACGTTTGAGACCAGGCCATTCTCATGGGCCCGTTGTGGGCACTGCATGGTGTTTGGCACCATCCCTGCCTCTACCCACTAGATGCTAGAAGCATCGCCCTGTTGTGATGACCAAAACTATCTCCAGACATGACCAAATATCCCCTGGGGACAAAATCGCTGGCAACTGAACACCACTGCTCTGACTCAAAGGTGTCTGCTCCTAACCACCTGCCTCTCAAAGGTGTCTGCTCCTAACCACCTGCCCCTCAAAGGTGTCTGCTCCTAACCACCTGCCTTTGCTGCCGCCGGCTTCCCCCTGCTTCTTTGAGGCAAAAATCAGGTCGGACTAGCATCAGTGGCAAAGGAACCAGTCAGACCAGCTCATGTGACAGCTTTGACAGACCAAGCATTTTGGTCACATATTAGCTTTTGAGAATCAATATGCATAGGCTGGAATGACACTTTCAGTAAATCAACATTCAGGCTATAACAAACCTATTAATACTCTGGGGAATTCATTGTGTACAGAGCCAGTCATTCAGATGACTATATGCCTTAGGTCTTTTTATGAAATAAATTAGATTTAATTTGGTAGGCTAGGCAGAGTAGGCAGAGAGTGCCTTGCATTTCCTGGTTATACTAGTGTGTGGTGTGATAAAAAACTGAATAGGCATCTCTATCAAATGATTCCTGTAATGTCCCCACTGGCTCTTTTGAAATAAAACCCATGTCCTGTTTCCCTCTTCCTAATTCACCTTGCTCTTTCCTGTGTTCTATAATGGACAATGTGAACACTCAGACAGGGCTGATTTTCTAATCAATGGTAACAATTGGAGTTAGAAATGAAAATATTATCATAGTAAACTATATTTATTTTAAAGTCCATAGGCTAGTTTTCATCCCCTCCCAAACCACTCTAATTTATATAGGAGGGGGTCAAAGTTTAGAGGAATACAAAGATGTTTCTAAAATTTAGATGCAATATGTATAAGACAGAAGCTTCTACTTGTGATGAATTAGTTAGAAATCAACATTTTTTTGGACAGATTCACTTGAGAGAATGAAGAAAATTCAAGCAGAGAGAGGTATCCTGAGAAAAACAGAATATTTTAGACTGAACTGGAATAATCTGGAGATTTAGAACAATAATATATAAGGCTTTATATATTATATATGTATTGCTTTATATTGAAATTTCACGGAATTATTTTAGCTCTTAAAGTATAGGAAAATCAGTTAAAGATGGAAACACTGATGAATCTAATGAGAATTTTAAACATATAAGTTTATTTATCTTAAACTGTAAGATTCTATTAGGCTTTAAGACTATAATTTTATGGAATGTGAGAGTTCTAAGGTCCCTTAAGATTATGTAGAAGAGATGTTTACTTTTTAGCAAAGAAAATATTATCCAGAAACCCATTTTTTAGAAATAGATAAACTATTTATTTTTAATAAATTAAGCTTATTTTTGGTGAACACAAACTTTTGAAATTTAGTTTTGTGAAAGACACATGTAATCATGTATTATTTCGTTCTTTCTATATTTCATTACATTGCCTAGATCAAGCAAACACTGATATACCCAGATAAGTGTGGCAAACAGTTATGTGTTTTTTTTTAAACACCTCATTTTACAATTTTGTAATGCACTTTATTAAACAGAAACTTTAGCTCAAGGCTGCACAAAATAATGAATTTTCAGTTTCTGCTAAGAGTATGTATATGTTGTTTTTGTTTGTAAATAGTCTATGATATATTTAAAAATGAAATTTGAAGTCAGATTTCATGCATAGAACCATAAGGATTTTAGGAACGTGTTCTGACAAGCAGTGGTGTGAATACAGCTTCTCACATAAGAGGTGAGTTAACAGAGGCTCGGAGCAGATAAGTCACTGGTGCTGAGTCACAGGCTGGCAGAGCAAGGATCAGAACGCAGGTCCTCTGCCTTTTAAGCCTGTGCTCTTTTTGGTTCACACTGCGTCTATTATTAAATTACTTAATTTATCAGAGCAAAAAGCAAAACCTTAAGGATGCTATTAGCAATTTACTATTTCCAGTTCTTTTGGGAATCTGTTAATTGCCCTTTCATAAATGCTGCTCATTATGATTCAGACTTTGATTAAATGTGAAAGTCTAGGATTTATATGTTACAGACATATTTAATATTAATTTAAAGCACCAGAGCAGAATGAATTGTGCATTCCAATTTTTTAGCTCTATCATACACTCTTTAATCAAGGATTTTTCAAGAACTTGCTTTGTGCTAGCAGGACCTGATTTTTCCCCTCAGGAAGCTCGCAGTTTAATTAAGGAGAGCTCATATTAGTAACAATACACATCAGTGTCTGAGTAAGAGTTTAGGGGAGGTGTAGCTCGTCTTCATGGAGGTTAGGGGCAAGTGAGTTTAGTGAATAGGTGCCACGGAGTGAGATGGGGAAAGACGGGTGTCCTGGTTGAGGGGTGATGAGGTAAGAATGACTAATGCTTATGAACCATTGCCTGATAAACACTGTGCCCAGGACTGTATATGGATCATGTTTAATCCAAAAGCAATTCTGAGTGAAGTCCTATCCCTCAACCCTTTTTACAGGAGAAGACATTGAGGCATAGACCCATGAAGTGGGCTTGCTCAGTAACAACTGCTCAGTGAAGGGGCTGGGACTCCCAGCACTTGCCTGGTTCAGATCACACTACTGTCTCCTTCCTATACTGCCCCTTCACCCATCTGTGTGAGCCAAGGCAAGGAAGACAGTCTGGGGCCTGTGAGATGCCAAAGGAATTTTCTAGAACTAAGAGTGTATGTTGGGAAGGTAATGAGATGGGTTTGGAAAGGTTAGTTTGGGTAAGGCTTGAAAAGCCAGAAAAAGGATTTTAGACTATGTTCTAAGCCTTCACCATTTTGTAGACCATCTTATTCACATTTTGATGGTTGCTTAGGTAAAATAAGATCTATTTTAGCCTTGCAAACAACTACAAGGAGAAATTAGTTGAATAATATTAAATATTGACTACTGATATGATAATATGTGTATTCATTTAGGAGGTAGGGGTTGTGCCTTCTTTTCCATTCATTCAGAAAAAGCGCCTATGGAGGCTCGCGATAGAGAGGCACCATGCTCATTGCTTTGGGCATACCCTGCCTCCAGCATGAAGTCTGGCACTAGGAATTTCCCATTAATGTTCAGTGAATGAATGAATGGAATTTCCTGCCCTGCTCCTTGCCTCCCTCCCTTCCCACCTCCCTCTACCTTCCTTCCTCTTTTTCTTCCCTCCCGTCGTTAAACACATATTTACTGAAAACCTACAAAACTTCTATGACTAAAACCAATGAGATTCTCCCATGAAATGGGGTGGAGAGAGGGGAAAGGCAGAAAATAAGCAAGGCAATTGAATAATGTAATTCCAGTTAGTGGTAAGTGATGAAGAAAGCAGGGCTGACTTACAGGGTAAGATCGTGCAGTGGTTGGGGAAGGCATGGTCTAAGCAGGCCTCTCTTGGGAGGGGACACCTGTTCAGAGGGCTAAATGAATGGAGGTAGCCATGCAAAAAGCTGAAGGAAGGTCCTGCAGGAAGGGAGAGTCAAGGCCCTAGGAAGAGGACAAGTCTGGTTCATTTAGAGACCACCATGAAGGGCCAGGGTACTGGAGCACTGTCAACAAGGGGAAAGTGATCGGGCCAAGGACAGAAGGCCAGGTCACATAGGTCTTTGTAGTGTGAGAAGAACTCCAAATTTTATTCTCTGGAGTGGAGCTGCTTAAACTGTTAGTATAAATTATAATGGAATTTAAGTAATGTTCACAGAGGAGCAGCGAAGATAACAGAGACCGAGAAGGACATTTGAATTTACTATATTTTAATTAATTTTTTTAGAGATAGGGTCTTCCTCTGCCACGTAGGCTGAAGTGTGGTGGTGCCATCATAGCTCACTGCATGAATTCCTGGGCTCAAGTGATCTTCCTGCCTCAGCCTCCTGAGTAGGTGGAACTACAGGCATGCACCACCACACCTGGCTAATTTTTAAATTTTTTTGTAGAGGTGGGGTCTCACTATGTTGCCCAGGCTGGTCTTGAACTCAGCCTCAAGTGATCCTCCCATCTTGGCCTCCTGAAGTGTTGGGATTACAGGCATAAGCCACCACACCTGGCCTAACAAGGAATTTTTGACAGTGAATCTTGACTACTAAGAGACTAGGGGACTGTGAAAGAAAACAGTACATTAACCAGGAAAAGGATGGCTGACACATTGAATGATGAAGAGGAATTAAGGCAATGGAAAATAGAACACAGACCCTTGGAGATGAAGAGGTCACGATTTACCATTGGCTGATAACCCACTGTGATGACATTTCTCAGGAACGAGGCGACTAGAAGAAAAACATGAAAGAAAAGGGGGCTAAGAGTTTTCAGAATTCTCACAATACTTTTTAAAAAGAGTCTCAAAAATCAAAACCAGTTTTGGCATACTGATTTCTAAGAAATAATTCATTCTCCTTCTTCCTATCCCTCCCTTCCTTCCTTTTCTTAATAGAAATTGTTTTATTTATACATTTTGTATTTTAGTTGCCTTGTCAGTTAAGTGATTACATTTATACTGGAAAAAAAAAAAACCATGGGCAATATAATCATAAAAATACAAATTTCTGGCCGGGCACAGTGGCTCATGCCTGCAAACCCAGCACTTTGGGAGGCCGAGGTGGGTGGATCACCTGAGTTCAGGAGTTCAAGACCAGTCTGGCCAACATGGTGAAACCCTGTCTCTACTAAAAATACAAAAATTAGCCAGGCATGGTAGCACACACCTGCAGTCCCAGCTACTCAGGAGGCGAGGCAGGAGAATCACTTGAACTCCGGAGGGCAGAGGTTGCAGTGAGCCAAGATGGCACCACTTCACTCCAGCCTGGGCGAAAGAGCAAAACTCCATCGCAAAAACAACAAAAACAAACCCAAAACAAGAACAAATTTCTATATTTAAAAATGATGTATGTAATAATTTTTTTTTTGCTATACTTGGAACTTTTTTTTTTTAACCTACTAGGGATCTAATACATGAATTATTTATGCAGGAATTCCTAGATTGTCATTACTACAACATTTATGGTATATTTCTTCCTTGAATTGTTGAGACCTGATTTATCAGGTGAAGGATGACATTGTTTTCAAGGGAAAGGAATGCTGTTAAAAACCAAGCTGTTACACAAAGGCTTTCATCCAGGCTCTGCAGGAACTCCCCAGTTCTTGGCTTGTTGCTGATCATGCTAACACCAACTTCTGGATTCATTTGAGTTCCGATGGCTCCTGCCATACTGCTCCCAATTACTTTAAGCTGGGCATCCAATTCCCACAGTAACTCCTGGGTTCTCCTTGCCCATCTGTTCCTGCAGTGGCATCAAGCCCCATAAAGAAGGTAGCTGTTAGGATATTCCAACTGAATGTCTTACCAGGAGGACCTAGACCAGCAATTACAATACAATGACGTAAGCATTTTCCTCCTCTAGTCAAGTTGAAGAAGAAAAGAGGAGCTGACAAACATAAGGCCAAGGAGTATCCCTGGTCACAAAGGCTTTGAACTCTTACCCAGGTGTGGAGAGCCATCTTTGGCATGCTCGCTCCCAGCACAAAAGTGCCATGGCGGTGGTCTGTCCCTCTAATCTACGTAAATCTCTCTACTTTTCTTTCTTGCTTGCTTGCTTGCTTGCTTTCTCTCTCTCTCTCTCTCTCTCCCTCTCTCTCTCTCTTTCTTTCTTTCCTTCTTTTTTTTCTTTTGAGACAGAGTCTCACTCTGCTGCCCAGGCTGGAGTGCAGTGGCACGATCTCTATCTCAGCTCACTGCAACCTCTGCCTCCTGGGTTCAAGCGAATCTCCTGTCTCAGCCTCCCAAGTAGCTGAGCTTACAGGCAGGCACCACCACGCTCAGCTAATTTTTGTATTTTTAGTAGAGATGGGGTTTCTTCATGTTGGCCAGGCTGGTCTCGAACTCCTGACCTCAGGTGATCCTCCCACCTTGGCATCCCAAAGTGCTGGGATTACAGGTGTGAGCCACTGTGTACGGCCAGATTTCTCTACTTTTCATAGATACAGAGAGGGTTTGGCTGTGTGTCCCCACCAAATCTCATGTCAAATTGTAATCCCCAGTGTTGACTGGATCGTGGGGGTGGGGTTCTCATGCTTGTGTGAGCAGCATCCCATCGGTGCTGTTCTCGTGATCATGAGTGAGTTATCGTGAGATCTGGTTGTTTAAAAGTGTGGTATCTCTCCTCCCTCTCTCTCTTCCCCCTGCTCCCGCCATATGAGATGCCTGCTCCCCTTTCACCTTCTGCCGTGATTGACAGTTTCCTGTGGCCTCTCCAGAAGCCAAGCAGGTGCCAGCATCATGCTTCCTATCCAGCCTGTGAAACCATGAGCCAATTAAACATCTCTTCTTTATAAATCACCCAGTCTCCGGTATTTCTTCATAGCAGTGCGAGGACGAACTATTACAGATACCATTGCCTGTGTTCAGATTTCTTTAGAGTCGAGCATTTTCAGTTATATATCAGATGACTTCAAGATCTTTTGAAATGATTTGGTTCTCTTAGAAAACTTTGTATGGACAGTTGGGTAGGTGGCTGGGCTGATGGGCAGGGTGATGCCTGAAGGAAGAAGGATCATACTCATTCATTTCCCCAAGGCTTTCTCGATTGCTCTGTGAACCACACAGGGAGCGTGAGGGGGCGTTGATGGGGTTTGTTTCAGGATGCTCTACTGCACCTGGCTGAACATCGTTGGCTGGGTTGTTCTTGTTAGTCCAAAGGGAGAGGGAGTCTAAGAGTATGCTGTGAGTTGGAATCTTGGAGAAACAACTTACAAAGCTTGTGATTTGGGCAAATCCACTCTCTGCACCTTTCAGTGCTGGCGTATTAGGTAAAGACACACATTTCAGAGTGGCATGTAGAGAAGTTCAAATCCCAGCCATTTCATTTGCTCCTGGAACTTTGTACGGGAAAGTGACTTAACTTCTTTTTTTTTTTTTTTTTTGAGATGAAGTCTTTCTCTGTCACCCAGGCTGGAGTGCAATGGCGCGATCTCGGTTCACTGGAACCTCTGCCTCCCAGGTTCAAGCAATTCTCCTGCCTCAGCCTCCTGAGTAGCTGGGATTACAGGTGCCTGCCAGCATGCCCGACTAATTTTTGTATTTTTTAGTAGAGATGGGGTTTCACCATGTTGGCCAGGCTGGTCTCGAACTCCTGACCTCAGGTGATCCACCCGTCTTGGCCTCCCAAAATGCTGGGATTACAGGCGTGAGCCACCATGCCCGGCCTATGACTTAACTTCTTTAACCTTGTTTTTTATCCTTTCTAAGACAAGGGTCAAAACATTACCTCCCTCATAGGATTGTTGGGAGAATTAAGTAAGGTAAAACTCATAAGACATATAAGAACTGCCATCAAGTAAATGCTCAGTACATGTTAGCTGTCATCCATCTCGTTGTTGAGAACCAAATTAAATATCACTCTATAAGTGAAAGCACTTTGTTAAGACCTAAATCAATGTTAATTATTATAATGATGAGGTTGAGTATTGCTTCATCCTTGATGCTACTCTCCTCAGTAACTTTGCCAATGATTTAAAGATGTAGAAGCTATTCTTGTCAGAGGGATGGCACAGGCCCGGGGTGGTTCTCCTGGTATGACAAGACCAAGATTATGGCCTTCCGGTGACAGTTGAAATTGATAAGGGGTAAAAGTAAAAGTTTCCTTTATGTTCAAAAATGAGGTGCATTAAGAACTCCCGGGAGGAGACCCAGCTTGGAAGCAGTCAACGTGAAAAGTTCCTGGGGGTTTTAGTTGATGGTCAGCTAATGCTGTTTTGGGCTGAAGACCAGAACTGCTAAATTCCATCTCTAATCATAAGACAGTTGAAATTTTGTACTTTGTTCTAGACACCACATATTAGGAGGGCCTTATTATATTAGGTAGAAAGAACCTTGGCAAGTCAGTGTTTTGAAAATACGGTGGGTGAAGGACCTTTAAATGTTTGAAGTTGCCATCTAAAACAAGGATTATACATGCTTCTTGCTAGCACGGAAAGTGAAACTGTGACAGAGAAGTGGGTACTGGTGAGAGAAAGAATATAATTTCACAAAAGAAAAAACTCACTAGTAATCTCTGCAGCCAAAATGGCATGCATTGATGAACGTGCTGTTCCCAGTGGATTTGAGTAGAGGCTGGTGATTGTGGGAAGATTCTCACACTGGGTGTCATGTTAGACCAGCTGGCCTCTAAGGGCCCTATCATGTTTTATGATTTTATAATATAGCAGGCTGTACAGACCATTTTTAATATAGTCTTAATTTTTATAAAAATGTATTCACGCATATATACATAGTTATAAAACATAACCATTAAATTTTAGTTAAATGCCACCAAAGATAAACATAATAAAGTAGCTTCAAATTGTACTTATTGCAAGGTGACCTATCTGAAATGTCTTCTTGGTCATATTATAAGAGGACTTAAGACGCCGAAGGGGAGGATCATAGCCTATTCATATTTCCATCTCCCACAAAGTGTCTGGCACACATGTAATAATTAAAGTAGACAATCTTTATTGAATGTTCTCTTGTTTAAAGAAGTATTTTAAGCCCATTATATTTAATAATTCACTTAACCATCAAAACTGCTCAATAATTTTGACACTATCATTATTCCATTTGACCCATGAGGACACTGGCACTCACTGGGGTTTAAATGACTTGGCCAACATCACACATCTAATAAGTGCCAGGGCTGAGATTTGAACTCAGAAAGTCTGGTTCCAGAGCTTGTGTTCTTTACCATCACACTCTACTGCCTCTCCTAATGGAAGGTACTCGGTCAGTGTTTATCCAGTTGATGAACTGATGGATAGATGAACGAACGGAAGGACTAACGGGGGCTGCAGCACAGAATCGCCTGAATATGTGGCAATGAACAAAGAAGGGCACAGATTACACGAAGAGCAGATGCAGAAAGGGCCGACGAGGGAGGGACGCTGGTACCACCTCAGTCACTGCTCTTCTTTGAGTTGATTCCGCATAGAGCATCTTAGGGTGAAACAGAACGACGTGCATTAGCACAGAGAAGCAAAAGCTCCTTCTCTTGGGTTCCTCCTCTTCCTTTGCAGAGGAGATGTTTTCTGTCAGAATGATTAGTTAGAAGTGAACAGTGAAGTCCCTCAATTAGCATTCCTTCAAAATGCCATCTGTAAGTGACTAAAGAAGTGACAGCCAGAAGGCAGAACACAGGGCTATCTCCGCACAGACAAGACAAGAGCCGGGGAGGCAGGGCCGCTCGATCAGCCGTTTCCAGCAATGTTAACGGGTCCACCCACTAAACTAAACAAATGCTTTCTTCCTACCATGGAGACAGAAACTGGAAAATAATTTTTGACAGCACTGTATGATTTAGTGGGTGCTTGCAGACACAGCCTATACTTAGTTTTATACCATATTTAATAGAACATTTCAAACTTTCATAATTATTTGGCAGCTTTTAAAAAATAAATAAATAAATAGCAAACACCCCTCTGGGTTACTCAGTGCAATGAAAATACCGTATCATCAGGACTTTGTGATGTCTTGGCAACTCTTACCCCAACTCTATCCAACACCTGCTCTCCAGGTAGGTCAAGGTCAATATACTTGACTACTTCAAAGCCTCAACAAAAATGTTCTCCATCACCATGTTATCAGGTGTCCACGTCAGCTGAGAAGCCTGACTGGTCCTTTTCATGCCTGTGGAACAAGGGACTGAATCTTAAGGAGAGTGGAGACCTTGTGTTACTTACATTCTGCATTCAAGAAACTATTTCTATGAAGTTTAATGATCAATGATGCTTTTTCCTTCAAAACTATCCAAAGATTTCAAATCTGTTTGTACAAGGAGGCACTGGATTGAACTGAATTTCTAGTTTCTTCATCGACTGGTTCCTTCATTCAGTAACAAAACTGAACATTTTAATGTGCTGACACTGTGTGAGAGCTTTACACACATTAACTGATTTAATCAGTATGAAAACGGTCTGCAATAAGCACATGTATTCCCATCTTATGGGCAAAGAAATGGGCTGGAGAGGTTTCAGGAACATGCTCCAGCTGGCTGAGGTGCATCTGATGAACTCTGTGCTTCCAGTGAACTTGTAAGATCCAAGTCTCCAGGCGAACATCAAGTTCTTCTAGGATTCGTCCCCAGCCCTTCCCCAGTCTTCTAGGACTCCTCCCCCTTGCTCCGCCTTGAACTCTGTTGTTGACACCTTTCTTGCCCTCTACACTGTTAAACGATTCTAGAGTGGTGCTATACATTGGAAATAAAATGCGAGCCACACATATAAACTGTATTTTAATATCCACTTTAGGAAAGCAAAAAGAAGCAGGTGAAAGTAATTTTGATAATATATTTTATTTACCACAATATATCAAAAAATTTATTTCATCCTGTAATCAGCATAAAAATTACTAATAAGATATCTTATATTCTTCTATGGTATCAAGTCTTTGAAATCTGGTTTGTATTTTACATTTGCAACACACCTCCCTTTGGATTACCCACATTTTGAGTGCTCCAAGGACGCTGGCTAGTAGCTACTGCATTGCCCGGCATATCCTAGGGGAGGGAAGGAATCCTTAGTTGTTAACGTGTCAGACAACATGCTATGGCTCGTAGTTGTCCTCCTGATGTGTATCTTCTCCTCCCGTCTGCAGCATAAGAAGCCTTCACTGGGCACGTGTCTGCCAGGTACAGACTACATTTCCTGGCCTCTCCTGCACTCAGGGTCCCATGTGACTGGATCTGGCACCTGAGATGTAAATGAAAGTGAAGCGTGCCATTTCTGGGTCACGCCCTTAAAGGAGGCACGTTCCCACCCCTTCTCTTTCTCTCTTTGTGCAAGCTGGAAGGCAGGTATGGTGCCAGTCACCTTCAACCACCTGAGCACGCTCAAGGGACAGCAGAGCCACAGACGGGAGCTTCTGTTTCCTGACCACAGAGCCAGCCATGGGGACCATGTCCTGAGAGAAAGAGGTTCCTGTTTTGTTCACACAACTATTGTTCATCTTTGACAAGCACGGTCATCTTCATTTACTTTCATCATTTCTAGAATCTAATTCTGTGCTCTCTTGGTGGGGTTAGACCCAACTCTTCCTTCAGGTCTCAGTGAAGGTTTATTTCAGCAGGGAGGCCTTTCTAATGTTCTGAAGACTCGGTTACAGCCCTCACTCCATACTACCATGGCACCCTGAGCTTCCCCTTTCTCAGCATCCGTGCGCAGGGTTATTTAATGTTGGTGTTCGTTCTAGACCTCTGTGTCATGGGGGCAGGCTGTGACCGTCTTCTAGGCACTTGGCACAGTGCTTAGCACATAGAAGTGCCAAATATTTGTTCAAAGAATAAATGTAATTAAGAGGCTTAACATGTAAGTGATGTGCTCTTGCCCTTCCCGGTTTGATGGGAATACAGAATCTCTTTAGATTTTCCTGGTTCCTGTTAGAGAGCATCAGAATGACAGTGCACACAGGCAAGGCTAGCTGGGAGGATCGAGTGGCCTGAGTGTCATGGGTTGAGTTGTATCCCTTCCAAAGATATGCTGATGTCCTAACACCCAGTACCTCGGAATGAGATCTTCTTTGGAAATAGTGTCATTGTGGATGTAATTAGTCAAGGTAAGGTGTATTAGTCTGTTCTCATGCTGCTAATAAAGACATACCCGACACTGGGTAATTTATAAAGGAAAGAGATTTAACTGACTCACAGTTCCACATGGCTGGGGAGGCCTCACAATCATGGCGGAAGGTCAATGAGGAGCAAAGGCACGTCTTACATGGTGGCAGGCAAGAGAGCATGTGCAGGGGACCTCCCCTTTATGAAACCATCAGATCTTGTGAGACTTATTCACTACCAGAAGGACAGTATCGGGAAAGCCACCCCCATGATTCAATTATCTCCACCTGGCCCAGCCCTTGATATGTGGGGATTATTACAATTTAAGTGAGATTTGGGTGGGGACACAGCCAAACCATATCATAAGGTCATACCAAAGTAGGTTGGCTCTAACTGAAACATGGCTGGCATCCTCAGAAGAAGAGGAGGGAGACACAGCAAGAAGGTGGCCATGAGATGATGGGAGCAGAGACTGGAGTGACACAGCCACAAGCCAAGGATTGCTGGCAAACACCAGAAGCCAGAAGATGCAAGGAAGGATTCTTCCCCATGGGTTTCAGAGGAACATGACCTTGGAGGCACCTTGATTTCAGACTTCTGGCCTCCAGAACCGTGAGACAACACATTTCTGCTGTTCTACGCCACCCGGCTTGTGGCACTTTATAATGGCAGCCCTAGCAGCAAATACATCAAGGCAGAAAACCCGTCACAAACCTGCTGGCATGCCCGTTCCTCCTGGCTACAACTCCACAGCCTGTTCCCAGGGGTCAGCCCACAGGCCAGGGCCAGGCGGCATTGCTGGCTAGTGGCCTGCAGGAGGGGCACTTATCAGTACTTCCTCACTCCCAACATGAAAAGTCAGGTAAAGAAGTACAGGAAGCTCTGCCAAGGAGTGGAAGGGATTTGTATCTCCTTAGGACAACTTCCCAGGTAAGGGCGAGTGGAGGACAGGGTGTCCCCACTACAGGAAGAAAGAGAGACATCATCATTCAGCTCTCACAGACATTCCTCCTTCAAAACAGACCCTCTGGCAAAGGTTATCCTTTAAAGAAAAAAAAGTTCTTGCTTCTCTGTCTTGAACTGGGAATAAATTAGGAGAGATAAGAGACAGATATTACTCCTTTTTAAAACTCTGTATTCCCATTGAAAAGAGTCAAGGGTACAATTCTCAAGTCTGTGTGTGTGCACAGTGCTTACATGTCTCTCTCTCTCTCACACACACACACACACACACACACCATATCCCACTTACAGACTGAATACTTTGCACCACAAAGTATTTTCAGCTGCTCTTCTCGCTCCTTTCCCTTTCAATTCAGAAGGCTAACTCTAGCTCAATTATCTCTTCCTTTTGACAGAATTCACATCAAATGCAAACAAGATGAGACCAGGATTCTGCCTGGTTCTGTTGCCAAGGTGGGTGGGAAGTCGGCAGCAGGGATCAGTAGCTGTAGCTGCTTCAGCCTTTGTTGAGGCTAACTCTCCTCCCAAGGTGTCTCAAATAGAAAGGCTTGTTCCTGATGCTTTCCAATTATTTTCACTTCAAAGAAATACTTTTAATATATTTAGTTCAAATTGCATGATGGTAATTATGCTTCTAAATCTGATCAAATGACGGGAGAGAGGAAACCTTTGCTTCCATGAGGGGATATTTGTTCTTCAATAGATGGGTCTAATTTTCCACAGTGGAAGGACTCACAAGCACTGAGACTGGCTTTTTTCATTAGTTATTTATAAAGCTCTTATTAGATTGGTTAAATTCACATGTGGGAAAAAAGATAAATTATTGTTAATCAATTTCTAACCTATTCTGTTCATAATTTAGCTGATAGAAACCTCTGCTCACCAAGGGGATTTTTATTCAGGCTGCAAATCAATATCATGTTACAGAGTGTATTAATTAATAAATGGAATATTTAGCTTTTTATAATTAGTGTTTGTATTTATTATATTTGTTATGTTACTCCTCTCCTCAACGATCCCATTATAATTCCTATTCCTCAGTAAATAAAAGCTCACTCTCTGGTTTGGAATTCAAGCCTCCTCCCAACACACCACACAACCCCGCCGTGCCGGCCATTCACACTGCTCACAGGGTCTTCAGCTCCCTTCTCCCTGAGAGCTTGTGGGAAGGGTGTGCTGTCCCAACCCAGTTAGATGTCGTCAAATGCCTTGTTTGGCCAATGAAATGTGGGTGGCAATGACATGTGTAACTTGAGGCCAAAGCCTTTAATTTCTGGCACTCAACTCTCCATCTCTCCCACCATCCTGCTTCCTGAAGGAAGGGCTCCATCTGCCGACCCTGATGGAAAATGAGGTCACATCAGTCTCCCTGCCAACCCTATTGGACAGGCCTTACGCGTGAGAAACAAACCTTTGTTGTTTCAAACCACTGAAATGTTGAAGTTGTTTGTTACTGCAACAGACTTTAGTCTGTGCTGACTAATACATCCAGGATATTCTTTGGGAATTCTAGCAGCTAAATTCTATTTTTCAAGTGAAATCTGCTTTGGAACACCTATACATAATAAAAGCAGAGATGGTCATGTTGAAGAGTGAGATGGGGTGAGTGTGTGTGTATGGGGATGGGGGGAGGATGGAGATTCTTCTTTATCTTCTACTGAAGCCCCCGATGCTTTGCAACCTCTGCACATTTCTCAGAACTCAGGCTGAAACCCTGTGATCTAGTCCAAACCAACCTTCCCAGCTAGGGTTTCGTTCAAAGGTCACAACTGGTGGCTTGTGAGCAGGGTCTGGACACACACACACACACATTTTTTTTTTTTTTTTTGGCTCACAGAGTGCTTGAAAAGAATCTAAGACAACATGTACAGATTGGGAGATCAACATAAAAGATGCATCCTAAACTTCCCTTGCTAAAGTGAAGAATGAGGACACCCTGGGCCTCCACTCCTTCCCTTCAGTTGCTATTTGTCATTACACTTAAATGTCTGTTGCATATAGGGAAATATTTCTGTCACATGTCTCTATCAAAAGTGGGAAAGGGCCGTGTTTTTCTAAAAGTAAGAGAAAGAGTGTATTTCTTTGTGGAGTGCATAATTCTCCTAAGTATGAAAGTGAAAAGCTAAGGTCAATGTTTCCCACCCCTCATTTCTCTCATTCATGTCACCTGTTGCTTCTTATTGGCTTTAGAATGTGGGACCTCTCTTCTAGCCTCTTGCATCTACCTCTATGGTTTGACTTCTGAAAATGTGGTCCCTGGTCCACCTGGATCCAAGTTAGCTGAGTTGCTCGTGAAAAATGCAGATTGCAGGTTTCATTTCAGACCTGCTGGATTCGAGGTGGTGGTGGTTTCTGCATTTTCCATAAGTAACCCTTTCCCTTGACAATTCTTAGGCACAGTTAATCTTGAGAATTACTGCTCTGTGGCTGAGGTAATCATATATTCAGAACCAAGTTCTACGAATGGGTAAAGAATTTTTATTCTCTTCTAGCTTTGAAAGACCCTTCAGAAGGTAGAATTTGGATGCCAAAATGCTATGATTTCTGAAATGGTGTCCAGGAATAATACAATGAATTATTTGAAACCGCAACTGTTCCCAAGAGTACAGATAAACTGAACACCAAGTTGTCTTCTGAATATTGCCCTCACTCTCCTCGTTCCCTGCTTTTGTTCATGCAGTGTCTTTGCCAAAAGTCCTTCGGCCATGTTTCCTTACGAAATCTCACCCATCTTTAAGGTGCAGTTGAAATGCTAATGAAAATCAATGCATCCTTACTGTTATCTAAAGTCAATTGTGTCAAAACTTTTAGAATTTTTCATTTTTCAATAGAGGTTATTTTTAAAGACAGTTTAATTTCACGGCAAAATTGAGCAGAGTACAGACAGCTCCCCTCTCCCCCTCCCCCATACATGCACAGCCTCCCCCACTATCAGTGTTCCCCACAAGAGTGATACATTTGTTATAAATGCAAAATGTACATTGACACATCATCACCCAAAGTCCTCAGTTTACATGAGGTTCACTCCTGGTGCTGTACTTCCTATGGGTTTGGACAAATGTATAACATTTATCCACCTCTGCAGTATTATACAAAAGAGTTTCATGGTCCTGAAAACCCTCAGTGCTCCACATACTCATCCTTTCCTCCCCAAACCCCTGACAATCATGGATCTTTTTACTGTGTCCAGAGTTTTGCCTTTTCTAGAATATCATATAGCTGAAACCACACAGTATGTAGTCTTTTCAGATTGGCATCTTTCACTGGTAATATGCACTTAAGGTTCCTCTATGTCTTCCCATGGCTTGACAGTACGTTTCTTTTTAGCATGGAATAATATCTCATTGTCTGGAAGTACCAGTTTATTTATCCATTCATCGACTGAAGGACACCTTGGTTGCTTCCCAGATTTGTCAATTATGAATAAATCTGCTGTCAACATCTGTGTGAAGGTTTAGTTGTATACATAAGTTTTCAACTAATTCAAGTAAATACCAAGAAGCATGTTTGCTAGATCATATGGTAAGAGTATGTTTAGTTTTTTTTTTTTTTTTTTTTTTTTTTTTGAGACCAAGTCTCCCTCAGTCGCCCAGGCTGGAGTGCAATGGCACAATCTCGGCTCACTGCAACCTCCGCCTCCTGGGTTCAAGCGATTCTCCTGCCTCAGACTCCCAAGTAGCTGGGACTACAGGTACTCGCCACCATGCCTGGCTAATTTTTGTATTTTTAGTAGAGACGGGGTTTCACCATATTGCCAGGCTACTCTCGAACTCCTGACCTCGTGATCTCCCTGCCTCAACCTCCCAAGTGCTGGGATTACACGCAAGAGCCATTGTGCCCGGCTGTGTTTAGTTTTCTAAGAAACTGCCAGACTGTCTTCCAAAGAGACTGTACCATTTTGCATTCCCACCAGCAGTGAATGAGAGTTCCTGGAGCTCCACATCCTCCCCAGCATCTGGTGGCATCCATGTTTTGGGTTTTGGCCATTTTAGTAGGTGTGTAGAGGTATCTCATTGTTTTAATTTGCAAATGCCAAATGACATATGATGTTGAACATCTTTTCCTATGCTTTTTTGCATCTGTATATCTTTTCTTGGTGAGGTTTCTGTTCAGATCTTTTGCCCATTTTTAATCTTGTTGATAGTTTTCTTACTGTCAATTTTGAAAAGTTCTTTGTATATTTTGGTAACAGTCCCTTTATCCGATAGGTCTTTTGCAATATTTTCTCCCAGACTGTTGAATGCTTTTTTTTTAATGGTTGGTCGGTTTCCAGGAATCAGAAATCAGGCTTCACACGCAGCCCAGATGTTCAAGTGGTTGTTTGACTTCTCTGTCATCTGCAACTGTCTCTCTTCTGCTTCGTACTCCATGCCTCTCAGATGCTGGAGAAACTGGTCATTTGTTCTCTATAGCATCTCACATTGTGAATTTGTACAAGGCTCAGTGGCTTCTTGAGCCATGGGTTGTGTGGGTCTATAAACCAAACGGACAGGCCTTGGACAGACAGGGGTTTCCTTCAGGCAGCATGGCCTCAGCCACAGCAGCATCCTGAGGCTGAGGATGTAACACCAAGATATGAAGATATAACCCTACATTTTTAAGATGTGGCTGTTTTGGGGGAAGATATAACACTACGTTTCTAAGATGTGCTGTCAGTGAGTGACATGAGAGAGAAAGTCTGCATGTCTTAGTTATCAGCCATGTGAGAAGGAATACCTGGATCACTGAATCATCTGGGCATAAAAGCTTTTTTATGAGTTGTGTTAAAAACTGCTTTTTGTGGATCACATGAAGCGACTCTGAAATGCATTATCCTGATCATCATTGTTGCTAATCATGTCCATTTTGGGCCATGCACTGCACATGTTTATCATTAGTCAATTGATTAAGTTTGCACTCTTTGGGAGAGGCACTACTCTTATCCCCATGTTACAGCTGAGGACGCTGAGACATAAAGAGATAAAGACGCTGTCAACCAAGCCAATCACAATATTTTCTCTAAGCTCATGAACAATGTTTGGCTGTGCAGAAAACCAATGACATCAAAAGGAGAGCTTCTAGAAGTAAACATGACTGATGGTAAAGGACCCCTTCTAACCAACCCTGGGAAATTAGCAAGGTTTTCCAGCACCCCAAGCTACTTGCCTTCCCACCCCTTCTCTTCTGAAGCAACATCCCGACTCTAGAATCCATTCCCACATTTAAAAAATGGGATAATGTGAGCTGTCATTTATGTGCATTGACTGGTAGGGATGAGGGTAGTAAGAGTATCCTGAAGGAGGGGACCAGTAACAAGCAGGGAGGAGAGAAATGGGGGATTTGGGAGTAGCAACCTCTGGAGTACCAGTGCATTTATGGAAAGATAATAGTTAGAACACAGTGTTATCGGCTAGGACTAATGATGGTGGAGCAGTGTCGGTGAGGGTATGAGGTGGCTCTGATCCATGCTCTACGGTGAATGCGCGGGAAGGACAGGTGTGGAATGGTTATGAGTACATGCTCTGGAGTAGAAGGCTCTGGATTAAAAACCTGACTCCACAGCTTAGTAGGTGCGTAACCCTGGGGATGTCGCTTAATTGCTTTAAACTTCACTTTCTTCATTTTAATTGTAGGAGGAGAACAGCACTTACTTCATGCATTTGTGGCAAGGATTGAGTTAGATGATACATATCCAATGTTAAGCACCATGTCTGATAGAAACTTCTTAATATGTTGGAAATCTTACTATTTTATGGTTGATGAACGAATGGTTCTAGTGACTTTCAGGGTATGTCTTCTGGCCCAAGGCTAACAGCAGGTGTGTATTATAAAGGCAAACTGATCTCCCATGTAGAGGGAGGAGATGGGATCTGGAAGGCCTGGGTGCTACTTGTAATACTAGATTGACTGAAAGGAGGGTAGAACGGGAGGGGGCTGCTGCTGTACCGTAGAGTCTTGATGAATTTATGGCTGTCATTCTGAAGATTTTAATCTTGTCTGAACAAGTCATAAAAAAGTCTTTTATACAATAGCCAAGACTCATGAACTTCTGTTTGCTGCACACTGTGCTCTTTCTGTGGGTTATTCAGGTCATTCTCACCACAAATATATGGGATAAGTACCATTTTCATCCTAAATAACCTCTGCCACTAAATAACCTTTGCCCCCACTGCACTAAGACTTTTACATGTTTTAACTCACTTAATGGCTGCAACGGCCCCAGGAGGTAGATACTTATTAATTACCCTCATTTAACAGAGGTTTATGGAGGTGAGGGACTGGACTGAGGGGGCTATGGGGGCGACCTAGTCTAGCTGGGTTCTAACGCAGTTGCTCTGCCCCCAGAGCCCTGCTTCGAGAGCCTCTATGCTTCTATGAAGGTCACAACCAGAAGCAGTCCGGCCTGCAGTTGCTGTTTTAAAAAAAGAGGTTGTAAACATCACTCACTGCACCACAGGGTGGCCGTGACACAAAGTCAAATGTGAGCATTCTTTTAGAACCCACTGTGAGGAAAAGCCTGCTTCCCCCAGGAATCCACAGGCTTCTATTCTGATAATGATGATTATATCACCGCCAGAGTCCCCTTCAGCCTTGATCATTGAGACACCCTAGACAGGAGGAAAGCATTGAAGAACCTCTGTGGTCAACCTAATTCTTTGCTATATCCATGATCTGGATTTTCAACCTTGACTTCTAGTTTATTATGATAGTGTTAGGTCTGTCCTTGTTACATGAGGAAAGGTATGAATATATTTAAAAAGCTATACCAATGACATGGGTATAGAGACAGAAGATGTGACTTCTTATAGTTAGAGGTCAAAAAGCTATAAGATATTCAATAACTTAGAGGCTTGAAGAAAGATCCCAAAGGGTGTCCAAGGCTGGAAGGATGGGCTGAACCGAACCACAAGAAATCTAATGAGGGTGACGTAAAGGCATGAACACAGCGTTATCTGCGCCTCAGAGCTGGGCAAGGTCTGACTCTCTGAGGAAGAGCCGGGGGGGATTGCCATGGGGACCACTCCCTGCCAGGCATAGCCTTTTCCCAACCCTGAGCGTCCGAGCAGGGTTTCAGGCAGGGCGGGTTGGAAACCTCAGGTGTGCGGGGATGGGAAAAGGGGGCGAACCCTGTGTTCCCCAGACCTGTACTGACTGAGTCATGTTACAAGTCAGGAGTTGTTGCAGGGATAAATGGGAACAGACAAAACACTGTGAAACTTTCTTTTTTTTTTATTATTATACTTTAAGTTTTAGGGTACATGTGCACAATATGCAGGTTAGTTACATATGTATACATGTGACATGCTGGTGCGCTGCACCCACCAACTTGTCATCTAGCATTAGGAATATCTCCCAATGCTATCCCTCCCCCCTCCCCCCACCCCACAACAGTCCCCAGAGTGTGATGTTCCCCCTCCTGTGTCCATGTGTTCCCATTGTTCAATTCCCACCTATGAGTGAGAATATGCGGTGTTTGGTTTTTTGTTCTTGCGATAGTTTACTGAGAATGATGATTTCCAATTTCATCCATGTCCGTACAAAGGAAATGAATTCATCATTTTTTATGGCTGCATAGTATTCCATGGTGTATATGTGCCACATTTTCTTAATCCAGTCTATCATTGTTGGACATTTGGCTTGGTTCCAAGTCTTTGCTATTGTGAATAGTGCCGCAATAAACATATGTGTGCATGTGTCTTTATAGCAGCATGATTTATAGTCCTTTGGGTATATATCCAGTAATGGGATGGCTGGGTCAAATGGTATTTCTAGTTCTAGATCCCTGAGGAATCGCCACACTGACTTCCACAATGGTCAAACTAGTTTACAGTCCCACCAACAGTGTAAAAGTGTTCCTATTTCTCCACTTCCTCTCCAGCACCTGTTGTTTCCTCACTTTTTAATGACTGCCATTCTAACTGGTGTGAGATGATATCTCATTGTGGTTTTGATTTGCATTTCTCTGATGGCCAGTGATGGTGAGCATTTTTTCATGTGTTTTTTGGCTGCATAAATGTCTTCTTTTGAGAAGTGTCTGTTCATGTCCTTCGCCCACTTTTTGATGGGGTTGTTTGTTTTTTTCTTGTAAATTTATTTGAGTTCATTGTAGATTCTGGATATTAGCCCTTTGTCAGATGAGTAGGTTGCAAAAATATTCTCCCATTTTGTGGGTTGCCTGTTCACTCTGATGGTAGTTTCTTTTGCTGTGCAGAAGCTGTTTAGTTTAATGAGATCCCATTTGTCAATTTTGGCTTTTGTTGCCTTTGCTTTTGGTGTTTTAGACATGAAGTCCTTGCCCGTGCCTATGTTCTGAATGGTAATGCCTAGGTTTTCTTCTAGGGTTTTTATGGTTTTAGGTCTAACGTTTAAGTCTTTAATCCATCTTGAATTGATTTTTGTATAAGGTGTAAGGAAGGGATCCAGTTTCAGCTTTCTACATATGGCTAGCCAGTTTTCCCAGCACCATTTATTAAATAGGGAATCTTTCCCCATTGCTTGTTTTTCTCAGGTTTGTCAAAGATCAGATAGCTGTAGATATGCAGCGTTATTTCTGAGGGCTCTGTTCTGTTCCATTGATCTATATCTGTGTTTTGGTACCAGTACCATGCTGTTTTGGTTACTGTAGCCTTGTAGTATAGTTTGAAGTCAGGTAGCGTGATGCCTCCAGCTTTGTTCTTTTGGCTTAGGATTGACTTGGTGATGCGGGTTCTTTTTTGGTTCCATATGAACTTTAAAGTAGTTTTTTCCAATTCTGTGAAGAAAGTCATTGGTAGCTTGATGGGGATGGCATTGAATCTATAAATTACCTTGGGCAGTATGGCCATTTTCACGATATTGATTCTTCCTACCCATGAGCATGGAATGCTCTTCCATTTGTTTGTATCCTCTTTAATTTCATTGAGCAGTGGTTTGTAGTTCTCCTTGAAGAGGTCCTTCACATCCCTTGTAAGTTGGATTCCTAGGTATTTTATTCTCTTTGAAGCAATTGTGAATGGGAGTTCACTCATGATTTGGCTCTCTGTTTGTCTGCTATTGGTGTATAAGAATGCTTGTGATTTTTGTACATTGATTTTGTATCCTGAGACTTTGCTGAAGTTGCTTATCAGCTTAAGGAGATTTTGGGCTGAGATAATGGGGTTTTCTAGATATACAATCATGTCATCTGCAAACAGTGACAATTTGACTTCCAAACTTTCATTTACATTACCTGCAAACTCAATAGAGGCTGAAAAGTGTGTTGCCTATTTAATGAATTCATCAACAAATGCTGATTGAATGACTGCTCTGGGCTGGTCAAAAAGGGTCACAGGCGAGTGAGACAAGTGCAGAAAGGAGGACGATGCAGGTGGGTGGGGCCCAGGAGTGGCAGGCGGCTGTGGGAACCTAACCGGGCTTATCGAGAGGCACACAGCCAGTGCTCAATAATGCTAATGGTAAAAAAGTAATATTGATTTATTATACATTTAATTCTTTACAGATAAGTGTGATATGGCTACCCCAAAAAGCTTGCTCAGTTGTAAACTGGGCCATTGGTCTGCAGTACCAAAAAGTCAATTTGGAGAACCACCTTCTGTGAGACATTAACAAACTGTAACCCATTCGGGCAAGGCTGCCATGGAGCCAGGAGCAGCCTCACAGGAGGCTGAGGAGGGGCATTAAGCCTCCAGAGAAGAGACCCACAAGAGGATGTCACAGGCCGCCTGTTCAGCTACACCAAGCAGCTCCCAGGAGTGGGTCTCAAGCCATGAGTGCATGTTTCAGGGAGGCAGTTTTAAGCCTCAAGTAAGGAAGAACTTTTTTTAAATTCCTCTCTTCCTAAACAACCTTCCTGAAAGATCTGAACTTTTTGCCACTTAAGTTGGACACCTGCCAAGGAAGGAAGGTGTGCGGAACCCATTCCAGTAGTGGGAAAGAGGTTTGGTGACTAGGCTTTAAGTTCCTTTTCAGCCTAAGATTCTGTGGGGCTAAGAAGACGAGTGACTTTTTGTCAAAGTATCTTTTCAGCATGGCATTTGTAACATTGCTCATCTCTATGAAATGGAATGATCCATTTCCTATCAAGTGAATTTGGGGCATCAGTTCTCAGTTTTGACACAATGACTTGGGCAGATTATTAAATCACATTATGTACTGGTCTGCCTGTACATGGCCCAATTTAATCCTCGAAGGTGGCTATAGGGTGGGGAACCGCCAATTATAATCTACAATCTCTTTTGCTAACTAGCATTCCACTGGTCAGGGAAGTTCCAGACAGCTGCTGGGGACAGCCAAGCTTTCCTCTCGGCCCAGCACACAGCTGTTCAGGAAGGGATGCTCTCTTCCTTTGAGCCCTTCCCCCTACTCTCCGTTCTCTGCCTCCTCTATATCTTGACTCTTCTCTCTGCTCCTGATGGTACCATGCACAGTTGATATTTTCTGTCAATTTAATCCCATTTTAGGTGGTATTTCATATTTTCCTACCCTCACTGCAACCTCCTTAAACATTCAGTAAACTATATTTTCATAACAGGTTTTTCACGTCCAGCCTGAATCACTCCCCAACCACCCAAGTAAGCTCCTTGACTTACTTTTCCATCTTTGTATGCTCAGTGCAAAACATAGGTCCAGGTTTATAATAGGTGCTCAATACATAATAGTAGATGAAATAAATGACCTACCTTTTCTGACACATGGGAATGCCTTTCTATATTATTATTTTTGGTAGTGAAGTTTCTGATAAAACGTATCCATGGAAACACGTTGCTAATAGAAGTATTGCACACGTTAGGCATAAAAGCTGTACCCTTTTTAAAGTGCCACAGAGGACTAGTAACTGTTAGTTTGCAATCACAGACTACAAAAGAAATGATTGCATGAATAGCTGAGATTCCAGGTGTTAATTCAATAGCAAAAAAATGTGTGTGTCCCCTTACTTTAGTTTCTGATGGTTAGGAGCTGATGTGTACTTGCTTTTGAATTCACTAAAATCAGATTCAAGACCTTCTATAAATCTGTAGACTCAAAGGAATGGAAAATGCCCCCAAAGGTCACCTGGCACAAACCCTGCCTTTAGGCAGAACAAGATATAAAACTCCTTGTCGACTGTCTATCCTTTAAAAACCTGTCTCAAGGAGAATATTTTTGAGTATTTTCTTTTTCTTTAACCTCAGAAACGCTTTTCCTGAGGGTCAGTCCTTATGGCTCCATCACACATGATGAAAAATTCTCCCCTGCCATATTGTAAGATCATTTCCATTTGCTCCGTCCTCAGCAGAGCAGGAAAACGTTGGTCAGCTTCCTCCGTATCATGTCCCTTAATACACTGAATAAATCCGCCCTGAGCTCCCTTTTCCTCAGACTTCATAAATCCAATTCCTCAAGCCGATCCTCACAGATCAGCTTTGCAACCCTTTAATCATTTTAATAATTTTTGTCACTCTCAGTTGAATCATTTCCAATTTATCTGTAGCCTACTTTTTTTTCCCCCTCAATTAAACACCATGGTAATGCAAAACAGACCAGAGCTAAGAATAGGAAAGTTTCACAGTTCTTGAGTGTTATAATTCCTTTTTTTTTTTTTTTGGAGATGGAGTTTCACTCTTGTTGCCGAGACTGGAGTGCAATGGTGCACTCTTGGCTCACCGCAACCTCTGCCTCCCAGGTTCAAGTGATTCTCCCGCCTCAGCCTCCCAAGTAGCTGGGATTACAGGCATGCGCCACCATGCCCAGCTAATTTTGTATTTTTAGTAGAGACAGGGTTTCTCCATGTTGGTCAGGCTAGTCTCGAACTCCTGACCTCAGGTGATCCACCAGTCTTGGCCTCCCAAAGTGCTGGGATTACAGGCGTGAGCCACCATGCCTGGCCGGGTGTTATGATTCTATAACAACATCACAGAAACATTTTGGTATCTAAAGACTTTTCTTTTTTTTTAAATTTGAAGAGCACCAGAAAACTTTTTCACCTCCTGTTCTTGGGCAACACTACCTTCCAGATCTTTCTCAGCAGTGCTTGAGAAAAAGCACTTAGTCCTAGTGTTAGCTGTTTATTCATCCTCGCAGAGAGAAATATGATCCACTCTGAGATCAAAAAGAATGGCAGAGCCTCGAAAAAGAGAGGTAAGAAACTCAAGGCTTTTAGAGCCAGGGAGGAGCCTGGAGAATAGGGGGCAGCCAGGTAGGCATGGTGGCAGATTGGAAGCACCTGTGCTGTTTAAAGGAGGGGATGGCCTTTCATGTTTGGCTGATTTTTTTCTTCACATGAGAATGCACATCTAGTGCATCAGGAGCTTCCTTTGGGGAAAAAAAAAAAAAAAAGGCTGGGCACGGTGGCTCACACCTGTAATCTCAACACTTTGGGAGGCCGAGGAGGGTGGATCACAAGTTTAGGAGTTCGAGACCAGACTGACCAAAATGGTGAAACCCCGTCTTTACTAAAAATACAAAAATTAGCTGTGTGTGGTGGTGCGCGCCTGTAATCCCAGCTACTCAGGAGGCTGAAGCAGGAGAATTGCTTGAACCCGGGAGGCAGAGGTTGCAGTGAGCCGTGACTGTGCCACTGTACTCCAGCCTGGGTGACAGAGTGAGACTCCATCTCAAAAAAAAAAAAAAAAAAGGCTAAGCCACAAATCTATATTTTAAATTTAAATATAAAATGGCTTAATTAATCCATTGTGCAGCTCAACCCTGTGTGGGCTCAAAAAGGTGCAAGCAAGGTTTTGTCCGTGGGCTCCTGCATTCATGCCCTTGCCAGGATGCCAATCCTCTACCGTCCTTATGATTTCTATAAGAAATTTCTGAAGACATATGCATCGTTGAGAGGCATGTTCTTTACACATGAACACTTTTATAAAATTGTGTTTTAAGAGGAGATTTTAAAGGGCAGGAACCTAAGCTCTTTACTCTCTAATGATGAAACTCCAGATGCAGTGGCTACTAAAAACGACACAAATCTGTGGAGATGAACCTTCTTGATGCTTTGTAATAACTCAACCATCACAGGATGTGCGGTATCATGAAGTGTGACTGTCCCTGAGGTCGCCAGTGAGGCATCGTGAAGTGTGACTGTCCCTGAGGTCGCCAGTGAGGCATCGTGAAGTGTGACTGTCCCTGAGGTCGCCAGTGAGGCATCGTGAAGTGTGACTGTCCCTGAGGTCGACAGTGAGGCATCGTGAAGTGTGACTGTCCCTGAGGTCGCCAGTGAGGCATCGTGAAGTGTGACTGTCCCTGAGGTCGACAGTGAGGCATCGTGAAGTGTGACTGTCCCTGAGGTCGCCAGTGAGGCATCGTGAAGTGTGACTGTCCCTGAGGTCGACAGTGAGGCATCGTGAAGTGTGACTGTCCCTGAGGTCGCCAGTGAGGCATCGTGAAGTGTGACTGTCCCTGAGGTCGCCAGTGAGGCATCGTGAAGTGTGACTGTCCCTGAGATCCCCACATCAAGTTGTTGTTTCCAGTTAATCTGAGACCAATGCAAAGCCCATTGAAGAAATGCACCCACTTGTGCTTAGTATTCTAATTTTCAAACCCAGCAGGTTCAATTCCCTTACAAAGGTTGGTCTAGGATAGAGTTCTGGGTATAGAAAGGCAATTTAACCAAAATGCTTTACCCTAATTACACAGCAAAGCTATTTGCATAAGTAACCAGTCTGGGTATTAAGAGACCCAAGAGAGTCAATGTTATTCCAGCAGAAGTTATGTTTTTGCTAACCGTCAAGAAAATAATAGCAAGTCAAGACTTCCAATGCTCTATTTGTAAAAGCAAATGATAGAGGATATAATCCTCTATCATTTGAATGAAATATGTTGGAAAGAGATTGGTCTCCATTGGAAGTGGGCTGAAAATGGCCCTCCTTTCCCCTGTGGCCATTTTTGCAGGAGAGGGTGTTGACCGTATTGAGCGTAGATAAGGGAAATAGTTTTTGTTATATCAAAAGAAGCCAGTCCAGACATGATTTTCTTCTTCCAATATGGAAAATGCTATTTTTAAAGAGGCCACTGATCTTTTGTTTGCTGTAGAAAATGAAGTAATCTCTTAGGGTAATGGACTCAAACTATAACAAAGGACAGGTTATCTTAAAATTTGATAAGACATTTCTAACAGGTAAACAATGACATTGTTTACTAGGAAGGAAAATAAATGTTCTTTGTGGAGATTTTTAAAAATAGACAAAACAATCACCCGAAGAGATTGGCCTATGAGGCTTAAATCACAGCACTGCAGGAGCAGTTCAATTTGTCAGATTGGAAATACGATGTAAGTTTAAAAAATAAAGGAAAATAAACACAATCTAGATTGCTGCTACATATATAGTTCAGATGATTCAAACGTTTGCAACAAAATGATGCTTGGTATTTATCAGTTTTCCCTTCCAATAGAATATAAACTGCACGAGGCCTAAGATTGTGATGTCAACTGGAAACAAATCCCTTCATTTCTAGACTCCTGGGGAATTGGCAATAAGGATAAAGAAAATAAGTATTATGAAGGATGAGCAAAATAATAATGCATCTTTCATGGACTCCACAGCCATATCTGACACCGTTATTTCTGTGAAAGGTTTTAGCCCATGACAATTGACTGGACACATCAGGAATTATGGTCATACTGTCACCATCTATTCAAGAACACCAAGCCCTCATGACATGAGCAAATAACAGCACTGACCTGCCCAAGTGACCAGACAATCCTTTAAAGGAGTATCACTAAATTGCAGCATTCCCAGGCCAGGGGTCAAGATGAAAAAGAACGATCCGGACTGCAAGTTGCCAGGTTACTGCAGAATGAAAGTGGCAGATGGGGTGATCTTAGGAAAAAAAAAATCTGCTAACTGGTGCAGAAAACATTAGTCTGGGAGAAGAATATCTCACTTCAGCGGAGACAGCTCCCGCAGTTCCATTCATTACGATCTGCGGGAAGGCTAGACTTGCTGTGAGGGTTCAGCCAAGGCTCAGGCCCACGTTTCCCCCTAACACAGACACACATGTGCACACACACCTACATCGTTGTCACTGTATGCAGAATCTCTTGTCAAGAGCCAAAGTGACAAAAATTATACAGTAGCTTGATGGGAATAAGAACACAAGTGTACCTAATCTATTCAATGTAAGTCTGAACATGGAAAGAGGTCTACAAAGAACAGTATTACTAAAACAGTAACAGAGGTGGTTTCATTTTTATTAGTAAAAAATGCTCTAAAGCCTCTGACTGCTGCAAATATGATAAAACAGCACATCCCAAGCCCAGAAAAATGGTTTAAAACAACTCTAAGGAAATGACCCCCCTGAAAATCAAATGGAAGTGGAAACACACTTGGCCAAAAAGGGAGGCTCTGGTGCATAACAGACAATATAATAAAATTATAGGGAAACAATATGATAGAAATGAATCTGATGAAGTGTATTGCTATTGTAAGTAAATTCAAGCTGGAGAAGTATTGAACAAACCACAAGAAGGGACACCTCGTGGGTAGGGATGACACCTTTGACGTGCTAACAACTGCTCATTTCTCACGGTCAACAGAATGGGCTTCCTTTCAGGTCACCACATTGAGCACACCTGGCTTGGACTGAAATTCCTGGTGAATTGGTATACAAGGTTTGTCATTAACTCTGCACCCAAAATAACCACACAACCAAGAGGAAGCTCTTTCTACCTTTTAATGTTGTGAGATGATTGTTCTACACCAGGAGAAAACAATCACGTGTGACTATGTAGAGCAAACGTGGAGAGGCAAGTACCCCTGACTCTTACTTGCTGTCCTCCTGGCCTCCCTGGCGCACACAGCTATGGGGGCTGGAAGTTAGCATAATTACTTCCAATTAAATTAAGGTGGCACAGCTTTTTTCCCTTTCTCTTTGAATAGCTGTAGGCTTAAGAAACAATATCCGTGCTGATGATATTCCACAACATTAGATATGGTTTCATCAATACTGCTAGGTGTAAGAACTTTGGGAGTCATACATTAACCTGCCTTCCTCTTGCCTCTCAGAGAAATGCCCATCTGGCCTCCACGGAACCACTCTTGCCACGGTTTCGATTTTTCAGGTCAGGACCAGGACAAGTTCCACTCACTTAGGAAAGCAGATGTTTAGGAGTTTCCTATTTGGCGACTCATGAAAATGATAGACTGGTTTCTAGAAATAAAAATTTGGCTGCCTCTTAAGCTATTACGTTCTCAAACTGTGATGGGATATTCCCATTTGAGCTTAAGATACATGTTTTGTTTGTTTGTTTGCTTTGTTTTTTGAGATGGGGTCTCGCTCTGTCACCCAGGCTGGAGTGCAGTGGTGCAATCTCAGCACACTGCAACCTCCGCCCCCCGGGTTCAAGTGATTCTCCTGCCTCAGCCTCCCGAGTAGCTGGGACTACAGGTGCATGCCACCACACCTGGCTAATTTTTTTTATTTTTAGTAGAGACGGGATTTCACCATGTTAGCCAGGATGGTCTCGATCTCCTGACCTCGTGATCTGCCCACCTCAGCCTCCCAGAGTGCTGGGATTACAGCACATTTTTTTTTTTTTTTTGAAAGAGCCCTTTCTGCTTTTTTTTATTTGTTTACAAGATAAATTTTTGAAGGTAAATGTGGGCAAGGAGGTAAACAAACTGAGCCACTACATGAAGGAACCCGAAGTTGGACTCCTTCTACGAGGTGATTTTCTACCTGAGCATGCTGTACGGACCTTGCTGCTGCTGTTGTTTTTAACTTAAGAATGACTTTCCTCTGTAAGACATCTCATGAGAAGGCGGGGAAAGCACTACTTTACAATGAGCATGGGAGGTGGGCTTATCTCCCAGATCCATCACTGAAAGCTGGGCTATCTTGGGGAAATTATTTAACTTTCCTGACCTTTTGTTCCCTCCTCTATAAAATGGTGACAAATAGAATACCTTCCTGACAGGGTTGTAGAGAGGAATAATTGAGACAACCAACGTGCCAGCATTTTGGGAATCATTAAGGTCTATGAAAAGTTGGTGGTTGTGTAACTGTAACAGCTGTATTTTAGGACCCCAGGAATTACGATCTTCTCAAAGCAGAAATGTATTTCTTTGTAACCTTATTATCTAGTATATTTCCTGGTGCAACTAGGATCTCAGGAACTGTAAATAAACAATAGATTTAAAGAACAAATGACTGAACGAATGAGAGAACCAAAGAAAAAGGAGTAGAGAGAGTGGAAAAAAAAAAAAAACAAAACCCCCGAGTCCTTGCTTTCTCAAGATTTCTGCAAATGAAAGATATTTATTTATCCAACTGGGCAAGGACTCTTTAGGCAGGTTGCACAGACAGGAGTTGGATGGTGAATGTGGTCATGATCTTGAGAAACAAACCGGGTCTGAGCTGCAGGACAGGGTCAGGCTGGGACTGGGACGCTGAACAGTTTTTTGGGGGTAAAGTTTTATTTTGAGGAGTGATAGGGGTTATGGGGAAAAAGGGTGAAGAAGGCAAGGTTTGAAAACAGAATAAAACCAAGGCCAGCTATTTTGAGGATGAGCTTGAACAGATGTGAACACGAGGGACAAGGTGACAAAAAGCGAGAGAGGGTTAAGGATCTGCGTCTGTGACTCACGCTGGCTTAGGAGGGAGGTGATGGGTGGGGAGGAAACTGGAGTTGGGGGATGGCCGTTTGTCCTGATGATTAGAGGCTGGTATCTGGGACCTCACTGTAAAGACACTAGGTCCAGGGAAAGGGGACCCAGTGACTAGGGGCTGAAAGAAAACTTTGTTGCTGTGGGAACCAGGAGACCAGAAGGGCTCTGGTTCCAGGAGGACTGCGGAGAGGCCAGGAACCCACCCCTTGAAAACTGCACTAGGAAGTCCAGAGCAGCAAGCTCCTTAGTGCTGCCGTCATGGTGCCTACTACGGAGTCCTCCGGGTTCCTCTCCCCTGAAGCCAAGGGTGTCCCCTTGTCTCAAGCAGCACTGAACTTTGAGGTGGCAGTTGAGAGGCCCAATTGTTGGTTAAAGATGGGCCAGGGGGAATATCTTCACCACAAGATGCATAAAAGCGACTCTATACATGTCTTATTTCCTTTAAAAAGCATGAGGCCAACGTGCAGTGTCTTCCAGGCTGTTTTCTAAATCGTGCCATGAAAGGGCACATTCACACTACTGACATGTCCTGCTTTTATTGTTACACCTTCCTCCAACTGCATCTACTGAACATCTATTATATGCATGGTACCAACGAGAAATCAGCAACCAACTGTTTTCCCCCTTCCTGTTATCTGAAAACACAGAACAGCATTAGATAATTTAAAATGAAAACAGCAAAAGTGACCAATAATAACACCGTATTAACCTGGTTAAGTTTTCCGGATTCTGGATTTCTTGTGAGTTTTTATCCATGTACGTATATTTTTGTAATATTGTACTCACAGTAAATGTAATTTTGTGGAGCTTATTCTTATATGACTACACTGCCTTTAGAGATGAATCTTAATCTTCAGGCATTTGGTTGTGGGATGCTTAGGCTATGAGAAGCTGGATCTCAACATTCAAAGCAGGATCATTTAAAATGAGGAGTCAATTGTGTTATTTCACATGTGTTTCATTTGAAACAGTATATCATTCTGCTACTGTGATAACTACAGCAAATCCTCCTTAGGACTGATTTAAGCATTGAATAAATAAAGTTAAAATTGAGTACACTGCCATTTTCAGTGCTTCTTGACTTCTACACACTTATCAACCACTACAAATCTGATGGCATCCACTTTCCAGTTGGTTAGCTTTCACCTCGACAGGCCTCAAGGTTCTTCTGACGGGATTTTAGTCAGTGGCAATCACCACCATTTGAGCACGGTCACCTAGCATAGCTGGATATTTAAAGAAAAGAAAAAAAAGAGAAGCTAATGGCTTTTCACACATGCACTCAAAAAATTAATAACCTGATAATTTCTGGCAAAGGAGAAAATTTTTTTTCCTTATAAGACTGCAAAGTTCAACATTATGTGATTTATCTCAGTGACCTGTAAGTAGTGCCTATAATTATTAAAAATAACCATCAAGCTGGCTTTTAAGAAGCTTCATTATGGTACTGCTAATACAACGCCCAACTCCATTACTTTTTTCTATATAACCTTAAAACAGAGCCAGTTCATTCCTAGTGTTTCCAAAGTGTTACTTTAAGAAGAAAAGTGGGCCAGGCGCAGTGGCTCACGCCTGTAATCCCAGCACTTTGGGAGGCTGAGGTGGGTGGATCACCTGAGGCCAGGAGTTTGAGACCAGCCTGTCCGACATGGTGAAAACCCATCTCTACTTAAAAAACAAAAACAAAAAAACCCCGCAAAAATTAGCTGGGCGTGATGGCGGGTGCCTGTAATTCCAGCTACTCGGGAGGCTAAGGTAGGAGAATTGATTGAACCCGGGAGACAGAGGTTGCAGTGAGCCAAGACTGCACCACTGTGCACTCCAGCCTGGGTGGCAGAGTGAGGCTCCTTCTAAAAAAAAAAAAAAGAAGAAGAAAGAAGAAAGAAGAAGAAGAAGAAGAAAAGTGGGCTAGGTGTGGTGGCTCACGCCTGCAATCTCAACACTTTGGGAGGCCGAGACAGGTGGATCACCTGAGATTAGGAGTTCGAGACCAGCCTGGCCAACATGGTAAAACTCCGTCTCCACTAAAAGACAAAAACTAGCCAGGCATGGTGTCGCATGCTTATAATCCTAGCTATTCGGGAGGCTGAGGCAGGAGAATTGCTGAAACCCGGGAGGTGCGAGTTGCAGTGAGCCAAGATCGCACCACTGCACTCCAGCCTGGGTGACAGAGCAAGACTCAATCTCAAAAAAAAAAAAAAAACAAAAAAAGAAAGAAAAAAGAAAAATACAGGAACATGACTCTTAAATAAGCCACCATTTCAGTGGATGCATTTATTGAATTGATGCTTTCAGTAAGTTGTTTCTCATTGTATGCATCACTTTAAAAGTTGTATTTAATCCACAGGTTTAATGATTAATTTTTTCCAATTAAGGTAAAAATATAGTATTATAGAGTTCATAGTAATAGTGTTGATTTCAACTTACAATGGAGTAAACAGGTTTTGTAATTGCCTTGGGAAAGCCAGAACAGAAAAAGTAATTCTATCAGCAACATGGAAGCAAAATGAGTAGATGCCTTCTTTTATCTGGGAAGCACATTTTCAATCATGAGTTCATGATTGACAAGTGTGAGTTTGTTTGGCTGGGGCAGGGTTCCGTGTGACTGACCTATCTTTTTAGGTTCATTTGTGTTGACCAATCTTTATGGATCTGGGAGCAGCAAGTCAACCTAGAATCACCAAATTTGGTTACTTATATGGTGACATCACAGCGCACCAAAACATGCATCAAAACCACTGAATCTGTTGGTTTCATGGGGTTCTTCTTGGGTAAGGACCCAGCCACACAGTTATAAGATGAAATCAAGAGTTGAGGTGCTAGGCCGGGCGTGGTGGCTCACACCTGTAATCCCAGCACTTTGGGAGGCCAAGGCGGGCAGATCACGAGGTCAGGAGATCAAGACCATCCTGGCTAACACGGTGAAACCCTGTCTCTACTAAAAATACAAAAAATTAGCCGGGCATGGTGGCAGTCGCCTGTAGTCCCAGCTACTCAGGAGGCTGAGGCAGGAGAATGGTGTGAACCTGGAAGGCGGAGCTTGCAGTGAGCCGAGATCGCGTCACTGCACTCCAGCCTGGGTGACAGAGTGAGACTCTATCTCAAAAAAAAAAAAAAAAAAGAGTTGAGGTGGTAGTTGCACAAACCTACCAAACCTACCTGTGATAAGCAGAGCTACACTGTAGCAAAGTCAGTTTCCTGGTTTTGGTACTGTACTCTAGCTATGCAAGAGGTAGCCATTTGGAAAAAGCTGGTGAAGGGTACCTGGGACCTTTCTGTGCTATGTTTACAACTTCCTGTGTATCCATAACTATTTCAAAATAAAAAGTAAAGCACACATGAAATCAAGAGGACTATTATTTCCTCAGGGAGACTGGCAGAAGTTGGCAGCACAGTGGCTTCAAGCTGGAGGGAGATTTGACTTCTATGAGGGCATGTGCGAGTCTAGCTCTCCAGACACCTTAGATGAAGGTCACTGGCCTGGGGATGGGGCCGGGGGCACTCACTGTCTCCCTCACTGGCAGCTGGACAGCGACTCCACACCATGGGGCCAGGGAGGTGGCAACATAGGTGCATGAGAGGCGGACTGGCCCCCACCCTGCACATCCGCTGGCGCTGAAATTCTCTCAGGACAGCTCAGCCCTGCTTTCCAGAGGATGAGAGGACTTCACAAAGCTGCCCACTGCCACTGAGCAAACAGAATGTCCTGTGCAGGGAAAGCAGCAGAAGGGCCCAGAAACAGCCAGTAGCCAGGCGCGGTGGTGGGCGCCTGTAGTCCCAGCTACTTGGGAGGCTGGGCAGCAGCCTGGGCAGCAAGGCCAAGTGCAGGCTGCCGTGGCACTGGGCGCTGCCCCTGGCTGTGCAATCACAGGGCTCTGGGTGAGAGGTGAACTGAGACTCACATCTGCCCTTGCTGGGTCCCACCACCTTCTGGCAAAGAGCATTATTGGTTCAATGTTAATGCCACGGCCTCCCCCTAGCAGCACAAGCCCAGCCTCCGCTCACCCAGCCCTCTAGTGAGGTGAACCATGGCTCCTGTCCAGGGGCCCATTGCAAGTTTCCACACATCCTCCTGCCTGCTGCAGAGGGCCGGCGGTGTGCCTTGATACTTGGCTATGCATCCCATCCACCTGTAGCCACCCCTGGCAGCTGCCTTGCACAGAAGAGTCACCTGGTGAACATTGACTGAACTGAGTCAAATAGAAAGCAGCTCTCACTCAGAGAGCAGCCCTCCACACCAATGTCAGGGAGAGGAAGGCCGAGCACAAGAGAATCTCCCTCTGTCCACAGAAATGCCTGAGCATGGAACTCTGGGAAAACTGCATTCGTGTCCAGATGCAAGTAAATGATAAACTCCTCTTGAGACTTCAGACAGAGAGCACAGACATTTATAGTGAAATGTACTTGTAACACCCAGAGACAATAAGCCCTCTTGCCAAGTCTTTGCTTTGGGAGTATAGGCTAATTGAGGGAGATTGCACTGTTAGTGAAAAAAGTGGAATGTTTAATACCAAGTAGGGAGGGGGTCTGCCTTTCCAAGCTAGGGAGGTAGGGAGGAGAGAGGAGATTTGTGTGGATGGTGCTGTTCAAGGTTCCCCTCTGAATCCTGCTCACCTTTAAATACCTCTGGCAGGCCTGCATAAAGGGCCCATTTCCCTTCCTCATCTAGTAGAAAATACCAGCAGGATTGCTCTGAATGAGGAGACAGGAGCCTCCATTAAAATGCAGACGCCAATTACTCTGCAGGACGGGCACTAAGCTTATCCTCCAGACTTCTACTGGTCTAGCAATGTTGATTAGTATCAGGGTAGTAACATATCTCCCTCCAAAGCGTGGAGAGCTCAGAGGGAAGGGATATAGCGAAAGACAGGTGGATTCAGCATGATCAGATCTGGATGGGCTGAGCCCAAGGAGAATGTGGGCTGGAGATCAGGAATAGGCAGGTGTGATGCAGAACTTACAAGGGTACCATGAAAGGGAAGAGATATAAACAAGCAAAAAGATATGAGCTTATCTGTTATGTATTTCTTTACAATTTTACATAAGGTTAGTCCTTATGGTGTACTAGAATAATTTCCATTTATGTGCAGGGTAAGATCATTTTTACATTTAGCCATCATCTTCATTGACGATGCAATTCTTAGAGTACCTTAGAGAATCTAGAGGAAATAGAGTGGTGGCCTTCAGCGCATTCCTCCATCTTATTCTCCTGCCCACACCCAGGACCAGAAGAAGAACACATTGTCATTCAGTCTGAAACCACCTCAAAGAAGCAGGGTTTGGTAACGATTAGAAGGTGAAAGAGAAAAATCACCTAAGCTGATCTAATTTCTTTCTAAAGGGAGGAAGTGTATTAATTGAGGGTGGGGAGGAGGAATAGCTTGAGGAAACTTGTGTTTCCAAGAAATAGCCACACCAGTAGAGATTGTGGTTTGCATGTTCTTGCTGTAGGCAGGTGCACAGTTGATGGAAGGCCATGCTTATGAGTCTTCGATGACAAATGATGGGTACATGATGGGTTGAAACTCTCCTGAGCTTTCTTCACTTTCTTGGCTTCTCTCTATGCTCAAATCTCTCTATGCATTTTTTTTTTTTTTTTTTGAGAAAGAGTCTTGCTCTGTCGTCCAGGCTGGAGTACAATGGTGTGATCTCAGCTCACTGCAACCTCTGCCTCCTGAGTTCAAGTAATTCTCCTGCCTCAGTCTCCTAAGTAGCTGGGATTACAGGTGGCCACCACCAGGCCTGGCTAATTTTTTTGTATTTTTAGTAGAGATGGGGTTTCGCCATGTTGGCCAGGCTCATCTCAAACTCTTGACCTCAGGTGATCCACCCACCTCGGCCTTTCAAAGTGCTGGGATTACAGGAGTGAACCCCTGTGCTCAGCCAATAATTAATTCTTTATTTTGAAATATTCTAGGAGGAGGAAAAAAAAATCTGACCATATCCAAAGGTTAGTAGTTAATAGCTAAATATCAACAAAGAAGATTCCCTAAAGTTTGAGTCCTGGGTCTTATTTAATTGGTGACTTGAATAACATATTTGAAAGTAGGCTCATGAATCTACAGAAGAATGTTCAAAATACCTTTACTATGTTAAAAGAGAAATCCAGTGCTGATGAGTAGGCTTGACTTATGATGAGAAAGCTGTTCTTCCAAATCAAAATGTAGTGAAGACATTTTACATAAAGACACAAGAAACTCCTCATAGTCATCTTTGTATCACAGATGCTTACCTAGTATCTGACATAGGGTCAATACCCATAAATGCTTATTGAAATCAGGGTTCAGTTAGACACAAAGCTACAGAGCTTAATTAAACATACAACAAGATCATTGGGCATTATTACGAACAAACTCATGTTTACTGGCCTCTTCTCCCGTATGTGAAGAGGGATTTCTTATTAATCCTGGGACTTAAATGAGTTTGTCCTCAGCAGGATCTCAAAGTCATAAGAGAGCTACAAAGATTGACAATTATTAGACAGTGTCAGAGTTGGGGGTGAGTCTTAGGTTGGGTTGATGAAGCAGGAGACTTCTAGTTCTGGAGAAAACGAAGAATAAGAGAGTGATAAACAGTGACCATATATGAGCAATGTATTACCCATTTGCCTACATATATTCATTTTGCACTATATGGAATTACATATTTTTCATTTCCAAGAATTTGTTGCTCATCCATTGTTGCAGGTCTGACAAATTACCAAAAGCAAAGCATAAAATTAGGATAGAAATCCCGGATATCCCTCTCCCTCTCCCTCTCCCACTCTCCCCACGGTCTCCCTCTCCCGCTCTTTCCACGGTCTCCCTCTGATGCCGAGCCGAAGCTGGATGGTACTGCTGCCATCTCAGCTCACTGCAACCTCCCTGCCTGATTCTCCTGCCTCAGCCTGCCGAGTGCCTGCGATTGCAGGCGCGCGCCGCCACGCCTGACTGGTTTTCGTATTTTTTTGGTGGAGACGGGGTTTCGCTGTGTTGGCCGGGCTGGTCTCCAGCTCCTAACCGCGAGTGATCTGCCAGCCTCGGCCTCCCGAGGTGCCGGGATTGCAGACGGAGTCTCGTTCACTCGGTGCTCAATGGTGCCCAGGCTGGAGTGCAGTGGCGTGATCTCGGCCCGCTACAACCACCTCCCAGCCGCCTGCCTTGGCCTCCCAAAGTGCCGAGATTGCAGCCTCTGCCCGGCTGCCGCCCCGTCTGGGAAGTGAGGAGCGTCTCCGCCTGGCCGCCCATCGTCGGGGATGTGAGGAGCCCCTCTGCCTGGCTGCCCAGTCTGGAAAGTGAGGAGCGTCTCTGCCCGGCCGCCATCCCATCTAGGAAACGAGGAGCGCCTCTTCCCGGCCGCCATCACATCTGGGAAGTGAGGAGCGTCTCTGCCCGGCCGCCCATCGTCTGAGATGTGGGGAGCACCTCTGCCCTGCCGCCCCGTCCGGGATGTGAGGAGCGTCTCTGCCCGGCCGCCCCGTCTGAGAAGTGAGGAGCCCCTCCGCCCGGCAGCCGCCCCGCCCGAGAAGTGAGGAGCCCCTCTGCCCAGCAGCCACCCCGTCTAGGAAGTGAGGAGCATCTCCGCCCGGCAGCCACCTCGTCCGGGAGGGAGGTGGGGGGGCCAGCCCCCCGCCCGGCCAGCCGCCCCGTCCGGAAGGGAGGTGGGGGGGGTCAGCCCCCCGCCCGGCCAGCCGCCCCGTCTGGGAGGTGAGGGGCGCCTCTGCCCGGCCGCCCCTACTGGGAAGTGAGGAGCCCCTCTGCCCGGCCAGCCGCTCCGTCCGGGAGGGAGGTGGGGGATCAGCCCCCCGCCTGGCCAGCCGCCCCATCTGGGAGGTGAGGGCCGCCTCTGCCCGGCCGCCCCTACTGGGAAGTGAGGAGCCCCTCTGCCCGGCCAGCTGCCCCATCCAGGAGGGAGGTGGGGGTGTCAGCCCCCTGCCCGGCCAGCCGCCCCGTCCGGGAGGTGAGGGGCGCCTCTGCCCGGCCGCCCCTACTGGGAAGTGAGGAGCCCCTCTGCCCGGCCACCACCCCGTCTGGGAGGTGTACCCAACAGCTCATTGAGAACGGGCCATGATGACAATGGCGGTTTTGTGGAATAGAAAGGGGGGAAAGGTGGGGAAAAGATTGAGAAATCGGATGGTTGCCGTGTCTGTGTAGAAAGAGGTAGACATGGGAGACTTTTCATTTTGTTCTGTACTAAGAAAAAATTCTTCTGCCTTGGGATCCTGTTGATCTGTGACCCTACCCCCAACCCTGTGCTCTCTGAAACATGTGCTGTATCCACTCAGGGTTGAATGGATTAAGGGCGGTGCAAGATGTGCTTTGTTAAACAGATGCTTGAAGGCAGCATGCTCGTTAAGAGCCATCACCACTCCCTAATCTCAAGTACCCAGGGACACAAACACTGCGGAAGGCCGCAGGGTCCTCTGCCTAGGAAAACCAGAGACCTTTGTTCACTTGTTTATCTGCTGACCTTCCCTCCACTATTGTCCTGTAACCCTGCCAAATCCCCCTCTGCGAGAAACACCCAAGAATGATCAATAAAAAACAAAACAAACAAAAAAAAAACCTCTATGATAATCAAGACTTATTGATTAAAATTTCCAGAGGGCCCCAAACAGGAGAGACAGACACGGGAGTGTCTTTGGATCTCTTGTGGTCAGGCTGCAGGTTTCGTGCTGATGGCCAGAAGCTGTTCTTTCAGCCCATCTTTGAACAGAGTCATCCTGGGGTAATATTCATGTCATCCTAGAATGCACGAGAGGAGCACCCAGCCTGTTCTTCAGTGGTTCCTGGTCCCTCGGATGATGTAGTCTGTAAGGAAGTTTTTTTCTGGCCAGTAATGAAAGGAAAAAAAATAAGGCCAGGTGCCAGTGAATGAACTTTTTCTGGGGAAGGGTAGTCATTTCTATTTTGTCCTTCTCGCTTTTGTGGTATTAAAATGTCTTTTTATTTTTATGGCCAAAAAAAAAAAAAAAAAGAAATCCCATTGTGTTAAAGTTCCATGGAAATTATGCAGAAACTCAACTGCACAGAAGAGTGCATTAAAGATACAGTGGTTGCCCTGGGGAAGCTTGCTTTCTTCTTAAGTATTAAACATGTCATTTTCATATTTGAGCAAAAACCTGAATAAACTCTGCCCTCAAAGAAATGAAAGATAACCACTGACTGTGCACTTCATATAAGCTTCACTGTTACATTTTAAAGTATCCCGAATAGTCCCATGATGTTAAGATAGCAATACTTTATTACACACATTACTAACGCGGCAAGCTCTGAATGTCAGGGAGTGGCTGGCTGGTCTTCAGCTTGACCCATTTGGGAGGTCCATTTTCATCTTCGGATTATCTGGCCTCTCAGTTTGATTACTGGGGCCATAAACAGCTTTCCCATGAGAGCTGAGGTGAACATTTCTTGCTCATTAGGCCTCTTCCAGACAAGCCTCCCTTGCATGGAATGAGTATGCACTTGATGCCCAGTGAACATGCACTTGATACTCAATCATTGTTCTTGACTTGACATTCTGGTTGATTATCAGACACGTACTCCATCAGAACAGAGATGCAAACTGAGAATCTTGAATTTTGTGAGTTTCATTCCAGAGGAAGCTCTATTGGGGCTGGGAGGGGTGGCAGAAGGGATGTGGACAGCGAATATTGATGCGGTGTGTGTGTATATAATGTTCTCCTGGGAGAGGTGTTTCTTAAAAAAGCCGAGTTGGTTTTCAACGTGATATTTAACCGAATGCTGCCAAATTGTGCTGCCTCCCCAGCACGTTAAAACAATCCATTAATAAAGTGTTTGTTGTTGTCAGAATGCCTATTCCAAAGCTTGGGCTGTGTGAAGGGCTGACTCCCCACAAGAGACCGATGACAGGCGAGGGAGGTAGAGGAGAGGGCTGAAGATGGATATGTGCTGCCTTGCTGACAAGTGGTGAGGACAAGCGAGGTGATGGATCAGTAGAATTTTCCATTAAATCAAGAAAAACACAACTTGCCCCCAACATCACCTCTGATGGTTTCTTAGACCAGCTGCTTCTCTGACTCCCTACTGAGGAACAAATTGCTTTCCTGGCAGGACATTTGGACACTCCTGCATTAATAGATATGGATCCCAGCATGCCAAGCCACGCAAGAAGGCAATTTAATATGAGCAACACTGTCATCTCAATTTAGGACAACAGCTAGAATGCCCTACAGGGCACTGCAACAGCTTCGAGAAGTACACAACAGACGACATTCTCACTGTCTTGAGGCTAGAGAAAGCTGGTGTTTCTAGTAAACAGTCAGACCAAGGATAATAGAAAATGTAATGCAAAGATGACAGCAGCATTGTCCTATCTGTGAACATCAGTTTCAATTCATGTGTCTTTCCCTTCCGTAGTGAACGGAGGTCCTGTGTAGGGTACTTCCCTTCTACCTCAATCCCATCACAAAGACACAAACAAAAAGCCCAGTGACATCGTATCAATAAAGAAATAGGTAACATTAGATGACAGATGTTGTATACCTATGCTTGAGGAAGGTCAAAGTAAGAGGTAACTTCATGTTTGCATGTTCAAACTTACTTATCTATCTTTGATGCTATGGAAGACAAAATAAATGGAAGCCCTTTAAATTTCCACCTCCTAACACTAGCCTGTATGCAAGAAAAATATATTCTTGCTTTTTAAAAAAAACTCTAAATGCATTATGTTTTGGTACATATTTTAATATTAGTTTCTATTTTATTTTTCCATAATAAAGACATGGTTGAATCCAGTGTATCTATTATGCTAAGATAATTTATGCTAGGATAATATTTTTGATAGGAATTCTCATAACAAATCAGCTTCATGTACCAATTACAAAATTGGGAGATAACTAAATTTTTATAAAACGTTTTGGCAATATCCACTGATACATCAGTTTATTTTAAGTCAGTGTGGTTTCTTATCAATCATATTGCGAGGGATTCATATATAAATTGAGAATAAAATATGTTCACATGTAACAAAAATACAAATGTATCTCCTGTTAGAGTCTCTCTAGATAGAGACAGAAAAAGTGACACAGTAGATTCACACTTGAGTTTGCTCACAGACAATGGCGATTCATATCAATTGCAATGCTTTTCATGGTGTCATTTTGCATTAGACACAAAATCGCAAAATAACTCAATTGGTCATTACCATGAACACTTCACCATGGAACTAGCTATGTGACAGCTCATAAGGCCATCATTATTATGTTGTCAAAGTCCCTATTGCTAACATTTACTGTATGGTGAAAAAGGTCTTTCCCCTGTCTCATGTGTGTTCAATGAGGTGACATTGTTTTATAAATCAGTTTCATGGAGAGTAAGTATTTATCTTAAGATGTTATCCTTTTATCTTTCTCTGTTCCTCCTCTTCTCCCTCCTGTTACTGTTTTTCTTCTTCTTTTGCAAAACATTTGAACACAGAAGCAAACCAATTTTGAAAATACCATCTGAGAAACCCATCAAGCATGGGTAGCACCTGTGACCAGAGGAGAGCCTCTCAGCAAGACAGAGACTGGGAATAACATTTCCTGTATCACTTGGGAAGTAAGAGGAAAAAAATGAACACAATTCAATCCGTGAGTTAAAAAAATTTTTTTTCCTATCCAGATAGTTCTCATTATTTTTTCATTAAATATTTTTTAACATAAAAATCCCTTGTTTCCACTATTTTCTATTTGTGAAAAGGCAAGAAAATAATACCAGCTTTCTGTGCATAGATCTATCACAGCACTTCCAAAAGGATGTTGGAATTATTTTAGATCGTGGACTCCCTGAGCAGCAAGGGTGGTCTAGTCTTGTATTTCTAGCACCCATGAAAAATGACTCCATATAATATTGGGCAGAAGTGCTCTGAATGAAATGCTCCCAAATAGAAAAAAATTGTTTTGTGTATCTATAGGAAGATATTTCAGAATTATATTTTATTTTTTTATTTTTCCAGAGACAGGGTCTCACTCTGTTGCCCAGGCTGGAGTGCAATGGCATGAACATAGCTCACTGTAGTCTTGAACTCCTGGGCTCAAGTGATCCTCTTGCCTCAGTCTCCCAAGTAGCTAGAACTACGGGTGCATGCCCCTGTGCTCAGCTAATTTTTTTTAGTATATTTGGTAGAAACGGAGCCTCACTATGCTGCCCAGGCTCAAAACTATCTTTAGACTCAACAATAGTTAAAACCAAAAATAGTTTAAATTGAAGGTTTTGAATTCCAGAGGGATTATGCTTTTCGGAGCTGAATTTCCTCAAACAACCGTAACCTCATCTGCTTGCATAGCATATAATATTTATCAAATACTAAACAAAAAATGGTGAATCTGGAGGTGAAGAGATATTTCTGCAAAGGAGTCTTGGTGATTAAAAGTTTTCAAAATTATACCTTCACCTCTTATCAGTGCACAACATCATAAGAGTTTGGAGGGAGACACTCATCTGCTTTCCTTCCCAATGAGTAGGTGTACGCAGGACGGAGCCTGTCAGAAGAGCAGGGCTGGCTGCTGTCCTTGCATCCGTTTGATGTAGGAGATCACAGGAAACAATGTGAAATTCTGCAGCCTGGTTTTAAAATTTCTTACATCTTTTACACATTTCAAAACATCAAATATGTTTGTTGTAGCTTGTTCTTACCTCTATCCTGCCTAAGCAAATGATATTTCATCTCTTAATGTGAAAATAAGATTTTTGAGTTGACACATTCATTTATTTTCTAAAAGGTGTGTGTGTGTGTATGTGTGTGTGTGAGTAGGGTTCTGTGTGAGATGGACGGGTGAAGCCATAAGGATATATAGTATAAAGCCATCCCTTATAAAACAGGACAACAAACCTTACACTAAAAATTTGCTCTGTAGAGTTGCAAGCCTCAGAAAGTTTAGGAGTGTCACCTGTCCTGTTCCTGGGCCTGGAGATGAGGGTCCACCTCTCCCAGGTCCTGAGGACTTTCTTCCTGGAGCCCAACCTGCCAGTGAGTAGGCTGCTCTGATCTCTTCTCCCTGCACTCCAACATCTTGCTTTCAGCTTTGCCCTCTAAATACTGGAATAAAAGGGCCAACAGATCAGGGATATTGGGAGCAGGAGAACTGTGGTGCTGCATGAATTTAAGGGATGTTTTTATTATAAGACCAGAGAAGGAAAAATGATCAGAAAGCAAAGACAGGAAAAGTTTAGTTTATGAGAAGGCTGTAAGAGGCAGGTTCCCGGAGCCTAAGTATTAAAATATGAACAGAGACAAGAGAACCTACCTGCACTTAGTATCCCTATACTTGGGATCTTTGAAGGCTATACTATTTTAAAAAATTATTCTATTCAACGCATTGCATCAGAAATGCTTCTATGTAAATCCGGAAATAGGTGTTCTAATTATAGATGCTAAAAATGTTCTGTATACTACTTGGCTATACAATAGCCTACAGATATAATAAAAAATAATTATTTAAAGTAATTTTTGGAAAGCAACCCAATAACTTAGAAAATGTTATTAATATGGGTATCAAATATTTTAAATCTAATTATACCAATGTCTCAAATATATAACAAATATAACAGAAAAGATTAACTGAAAGATAGGTTTAAGTTGCCTGTAACCCAAATCTGTGTTTATAAACAATTTAGTATTGTGTATCTTCTAAAGACCACTGCTTGAATACAATTAAATGATCACTCACATATAGTAGTGGGCTGATAAACCAGCTCTTTTCCAACCTTCCTAAAAAAAAAGGTCAGTCCCATAAATACTCTCATCACAGTCAGTTTCAAGCTGCCAACATGAAGTTGCTGAACATGGAGCTGGAAAAAGATGTGCATAACTGGCTCTTGTGAACCTGGTACAGCTGGCTCCAGCCTCCAGTAGACACTCATGTGTTCAGACACATGCATGTGCGTGCACACAAACACACCTGTTCAACAGATTACAGTTGCTTATTGTATTGTACTTGAGTATTGAATAATTGCTTCTTGCTTACTTTGAAAAGTACCTAAGCTACAACAATGGGCAAAAAGTTTCTCGAATGCACACAAACTAAAATATTAAGTGATATTTTCCTATTGTCTTCTTTTTTGTTGTCCTGTCTTGCTAATTCTTTCTTGTTTACATGCTATAACCATTAGAAGCTCTGCTAACATCTTAAATAAAATAGAAATACTAAAATATATATATAAATATAAGTAATATAAATAAATATAATGAAATAAAATCTCAATGCATCAGTAATTGCTACTTGAGGAGCAAACCCTCTGATATAATTTTACATTTACTCATCCATTCATTTGCAAATGTTTGCTAAGCACTGTAGGGGACAGAAAAGACTTTCTTTATCCTCTGAAGGTTCGATAATGTAGTCTACGAAATAAACTGACAGTAGACAGATCAACACGATAAAATACATACAAATTTATTACATACATATGCATGAGAGTCCCTCAAAATATAAGGCTCAAAGAAGGGGTAGGTAATTGGAGTTTATATAGAATCCCTGGGCTACAGAAAGGAATAGAGGTTTGGGGTCTCTGGCTGGGAGGTGGTGACAGGTTATGGAAAGGTGAGGGGAGGAAATGTATGATGAACAAAGGCTATCTTGTTATACCGATAGAAAGCCTCAGGAGTAGTAAAAGTTGTTTCAGTGCATCTCTCAGAAGAATCTGTGATCACCTGTGACAGAGTCTGTCTGGGTAAGTTATCACCTCCAATCTTACCTCCTGTGATAAGATCTTCTCTGGTTCATGAGATTCCTATGACAATTATTTTCCTTTATAGATATAGATTTCTTTTACAAAAGAACAGCTATTCAGAGGCACTTCTGTGTCTGCAACTTCTCAGAATAACCAGCTCAAACTATGCCAAAGAAGTACATTCTGGGGTGGCATGTTCTGGTCTCCTACCATCATATTTTGGGGTGAAGTGTCTTGAGCCCCAACAGCATCAAGTATGAACTTGGAGCCAGGGCTTTGGTGTACATTTCTGCAATTTGTGCTTCACACAAACAATTCCACCTATAAGGCCAGAAGGGCTGGGAAACAGGGCATTTCCCTCCCTGAACCTTACAACCTGCTGGATGCTATGCCCACATGAGGGAGGGGTGCCTTCTAATTCACAGCAAGATGCCTTCTGCTACCAAGTGCTGTGGCCTCTCTCTGCCTGAGGGGTGGAGTGAGGAACATTTGCCCATGGGTAGCACCTTGTAAAATCTAAAAGATGGGGAGGCAAAGAGGACACGCACTGCATCTTCTTCCCTTGCACTTCCTTTTACTGCTAGAATGAGAGTTTCCTCTTTCCTTGATGCTCTAATATTCCTAGTCAGGCCAAGCTATTGCTAATCAGAACATTCTCTGGCTCTCCAGTCTTCTTTATGAGACTGGCCTCTACAGGGCTGGAGTCTCTTTTCTGACAGTGCCACTGAATCAGCTGTCCGAAGAACCCTTGCGGGAGACTGACGGACCTTCACAGACACCGTTTCTCTAGGTCAGCTCAGTTTACCCCAAGGCCACAGGCATTACTGCCTCCTTTAACACAGCACTGCTTTTAAACATTTCTTTCCCCCCACTTAGTCCCCAGAGACTTAGAGTTAACTTGAATAAATTCCCCTAATCTGAGATTGTGTTTTAGAAATCTTTTCATCCTTCAAAATACTTAACATATATTTGTGGGACAGAAGAATTTCCATAGATATAATACATGCATAAAATGTCACTGTTAAAGTAATCCTCGGGGAAAGATTTTTCATTTGTGACTTTACTTAGCCATGTCATATTGAGACAGGATTTTATTCTGATTGGTAGTTTTTGGTTTTCTCTTTCTGTTTAGTAATGAATACTGGTAAAGCTCCCAGCTACAAATATCTCCTGATATGTTAAAGAAACAGAGTCTTCCATAGCTGTAGTGGGTGCACAGCTGTGGGAATGCAATGTGGCCTCTTGTACACTCCAGGAGCTGTTCCTCCACCCCTTCCATGAAGGAAAGGTGGTGCCTTAACCCTTTTGGAGAGGTGAGCAGTCTTGAAGCCCTCAATAATATCCACCAGCACCCCCGCGAAAACGGGAAATAAGACAGGAACTTGGAGAGCTCCCATTGAGAAAAGATCCTAGAAATCACAGCAGAGTGGTGGGGTCTTTCTCAACTGTGTCCAGGTGGAAATGGGGTTGTGTACAAATAGGGTCCCTCATATAACACGCAACTGACTCCAGGGCACACCCGTACTTTTAATGTCTGATTGTTTTCAAGAATGCTGTGAAAAGTTGTTGTGAGATACGTGGGATTGAGACTTCTGCAGTAAAGGGTTGAGGTTAGACACTGAGTAACTTCTTGTCAGTAAAAGCAATTAAACACTGCCTCAGGAGATGGTATAATTATCTCCTGGGGAGGTGACTTTTTGTCTTGAATGATTAGGTGAAGTCCAATGAGAATCTAAGAGGCTGGAAGAAAATTCTTGGAAATTAAGCCACAACTGAAAAAAGGAGCCAAATAAATAAGGCCTTCTCTGGGGCCTCATACCGTGTACCAAGGGCCGAAGAAGTAAAGTTTGCCTGTCTCATGATTCTAGCTTAGAAGGCAGGAATCCTGCTTTGTTTTATTTGAATTATTGCATTGATATTCACAAGAACAGTCTTGTTTGAATATGTTAATTTAGGACTCTGCTACTTAAAACAGCTGTCTTATGTCTATGAGATATACAAGCCACAACACAGACTCTACACTGCGTTCCTCTCCCTAGTCAGCGCATGCCTTCCTGTTCCAGTGAAATTTAGGGTATTGAAAGGCAAGAGTCTCATCTTCGAATATCTGATTTGATGAGTGATTGCTGGAAGTGGATGCCTTAGGGAAGGTGAGAAGACAACGATGGGGATGATGTTGACACCTGGTTGTGGCTGACGGCTGTGTCCCTCCAGCTGCCTCACCTCGGGCCGCGGTAAGCACCAAGTTCACAGGCTTAGTGAGGCGAGTCACACATTAGCCCATCTGCTCTGGTAATGTCAATACAAGCATGCAAGAAAGCTCCGAGTCTTAGAGATGGAAGAGGCCTCCTTTTGTAGAGGAACGGGAAACAGTGGCACAGGAAAGGTGAAACGGCTTACTTATGATCTCACAGCAATGGGACAGAGAAATGGCTGGTTTCTCTTCAAACTCACACAGTTTCAGTTCCAGTAATAAAACATCTAAACCTCCATATTTGGATGAAGTATATAGTCTACTCATAGGATTATGGCAACTCAGTTTAAGTGAGGCTGTGTTGGAAGAAGCTGTCCTACATATAAGTTGTCTTCTGCAAAATAAGATACAAAAATAGTTTTGAAATCAAAAAAGATTTATAAACATTATTGGTACAACTGATTTTTGTCTCTGGCTGGAAAATTTTTCATGGGTTAAGCATTCTTTCATATATTTCTCACATTTGAGAAGTGGAGATTTAATTGCTTACATTTTGATGATGAAGAAAAATATCACTTGACACAAATTAATGTCAATCCTTGTGGGACCAGTTCCTTTTCCATGGCATATATAATAAAATAACACAGGAACATTAATCTACTTTGTAGAGCAGTGAAACTTATTGAGCATGTTATAAAAACAACAGAGCAGCAAAAGCATTTTACTTAAGAAGCATTTTAAAAAAAAAAACCCTTATTCATTTCACACCACTCTGATGTTTTAGCCAACTGTTTTTTCACTGGGCCGTGACTGTGCACACGGGCTTCTTGCCATCACTTAAATGGACACTTCTCAAACTCTCCCTCACAGGTGTTCCTGGACAGCACAGGAAAGAGAACAAAGAGAACAAAAACTACTTGGATTGTCTGGAGGTCATAGTCCAAAGGAAGGGTTGTAAATTTAGACATTTTTTGAAGATTCACGTGTTTGGTTCAATATAAAAGTATCATTCCCCACCCAGACCTGTCCCAGTGTCTAGGGAAATGCACCTTCTCCTGTGACATTGCATATCATCTTCCATATCAGGTACCCTGGTTTGAAAAATCATACTTTTAGAAGAAATTTCCCTTTCCATTTTCTTAACCGCTCTGGAGACCAGCAGGAATTGGAGCAGCCTCATTCCATGTCGAAGAAGACCTATAAGGCTTGCTTCTTTTTTCTTTTTTTTTTTGAGATGGAGTTTCACTCTTGTTGCCCAGGCTGGAGTGCAATGGCGTGATCTCGGCTCACCGCAACCTCCACCTCCCAGGTTCAAGCGCTTCTCCTGCCTAGCCTCCCAAGTAGCTGGGATTACAGGCATTTACCACCATGCCTGGCTAATTTTTTTCTATTTTTAGTGGAGACGGGGTTTCTCTATGTTGGTCAGGCTGGTCTCGAACTCCTGACCTCAGGTGATCCGCCCATCTTGGCCTCCCAAAGTGCTGGGATTACAGGCGTGAGCCACCACACCTGGCCCAAGGCTTGCTTCTTTTAAGAGAAAAAGGCTGTCATGCTGCTCTACTTCAGAGAACAGACCAATTTTTAGGGAGCTTCAACAATTTCTTTCTAATGATAATTCAAATCTTTACCAAAATCCTAACACATCAAATTTCAGTTTCATATTTTCAACTACCTACGGGATATTTTATTGCTTCAAACAGAACATAGCACTCCACCATCTGATAATAATGTTTATTTTACCTGAATGCAAGTTCCATAAGTTCCATCATTTGCCCAGCCTTAACAATAATTGTGCAAGGCCGGGCGCGGTGGCTCACGCCTGTAATCCCAGCATTGTGGGAGGCCGAGGCGGGCAGATCACGAGGTCAGGAGATCAAGACCATCCTGGCTAACACGGTGAAACCCCGTCTCTACTAAAAATACGAAAAAATTAGCCGGGTATGGTGGCGGGCGCCTGTAGTCCCAGCTACTCGGGAGGCTGAGGCAGGAGAATGGAGTGAACCCGGGAGGCAGAGCTTGCAGTGAGCCGAGATCATGCCACTGCACTCCAGCCTGGATGACAGAGCGAGATTCCATCTCAAAAAAAAAAAAAAAAAATTAATTGTGCGAACGCCACCCCCTACCCTCGCCCAGCAACACAGCAACATTGCTGAGGAAACCGATGCACTCCCACATTTTAATGACCGAGTGTTGGAAGAAGTCAACTAAATGAGTTAAAAGTGTCCCAAGGTAGGTGGCCCAGTAAGACCATCCCAAAGAAAGGAACCTGGGCAGAATCCAAAATAGGCTCAAAGGAGAAGATTTTCTCTTTAGGGGGCTTGTACGTGTGAGTGGACATAGATATATATGCTGCAAACGTGTAGGAGATATTTAGGAGCACTGTCCCTGCTGCTCTAGGGCACCTATTCCTTGGAAAGAGTCAGGGTGCTCTGAAAAAAATCATGTCAGTCTTACCAGCAAGGGAATTGTAAACCTGAATATCAGACATGCGGGTGGATTACCTGCGTCTATTATCCAGGCTTGGGAAATGGAGGTGCTCAGGGATGAGAAGGATGAGATTATAAAAGAACAGCTTTGAGGAATGTTTTGGAACTGTTACAATGGATCCCACTTTTAGGGATACATAGAAAAAGTCTTTGCAAACACCAGAGATACAGGCACTACAAGGAAATTAGATAGATGCCAAAAGCATTTAATAAAGAAGGAGTTTGGGGTAAAAATTTGCAAATATTCACCATCCTACCCTTCCCTGAAACAAAAAACTAATTTCAATTTAAAATTTTCACTATGATTAGTTCTATTAAAAATCAATCAATCTATCCATCCTATCTCTGTCTTGCACTCTCTCTCTCTCTCTCTCTATATATATATAATCTATCTATATCTATAAGTACAAGATGCTTCTTGCAGAAAAATTTGCCTAGAGACTGGAATTTGTGTAAAACTAACTGGATTAAAATTAAAATTCGCAAGTTTTAGGGTTCACTTAAGTAAAAAAATAACTTTTTCATTGGTAAAATGGTAAATTTATTTCTGGATCTAGTTTGTGAAGCAGGAGTGTGTATATGGCTGTGTGTATATGAGTGTGGGTGTATGTATGTAGTGTGTGTGTGTGAGTGTGTATGTCTGAGTCTGGACCCAGCTCCCTACTCAGGAGTTTACTCCATACTCTATCTGTTCCAGAGTAGGCTGTGATTCCCAGTGTACTAATGTTAAATGTTCTGGAGACATTGAAAATATCTAGGGTTGTTATAAATTAGCTTTGTGGGTTTTTTTTACTTGCTTTTGTTTGTATTTTTGAATAAATTAGTTGAGGAAAAAACATCCTTGCTAAAGAGAAACCATGGGTTCCATGGGTTACGAGATGGGAGAGACGCTCACGTGGTAATATGGCCGGAATGTCATGGTCAGAAGGTCTTTCCTGTCTTTCACTTTTTCATGTTCACTGGTGCGTGCACATGGATGCCGGGATATCTGAGTCAAGAAGGGTGGCTGTCACTGTCCACCCCTTATACCTGCCACCACTTCTCAAATACTGGTAGAAAGCCTCTTATAAATCTACAAATCTTGTCACTCGCGGGACTTTTCAATATGAAACCCTCTTATACAATTATATGTGTGTTGGATACCATGGTGGATGCTGAGGAAACAGTAAGGAAAATTTGCTGTTTCAGACTTGTAAATATTAAACTCATATTTTTAGATTTAAAAAAGGCAGCAAATTATGCAGCATAATAAAGATGGGTGAGTATAAATATTCTATAGTGTACCATATTAGCTATTAAACATTATACAGAGAGTGGTTATGAATTCAATTTCTAAATAATCTCTAAAATAAAAGAATGATCTAAATCTTCCACATCCCTGAGGTATTAGTCTTAAATGCATATGATATTATAAAACTAAAATTCTTAAAATAATTTCTGAAAAACTAGTGATACAGGAGTTGAAAAGAAATTACTTGGGCAGTGAGGGTATGGAAGTCCTCAGTAAGATTTTCTTCTTAATGAAAAGCTGCCCCCAAATCATTTTCTTTTCCAACAAAGAGCAGCCTGTAAAATCGAGCTGCAGACACAAACAAGCATGCTGGAATCTTGCATGGGTACATGCTGGCAGTTGTGCCCGTAGGAATATACTACCTGGGACTAGCCATGTTCAAAATGGCGGCTCCATCTTCTCTTTTTGCCAGCCACGTGTCCAGTAAGGAGCAGACAAGATAGCCCCACCAAGTGGAAAGCCCATTTGCATAATAAGATTAGGGTGGGGCGACCAGCCTTCTTCGCGTGCTAAGTAAACGTCACACCTGGTCAAACCAATCTGTGAGTCCTACGTAAATCAGACACTGCCTCCTCAAGCCTGCCTATAAAATCTGCTGGGATCCGCCACCTTAACCCTTTTTTTTTAGACATCTCTCTCTCTTGCAAGGAGCTGCCCTCCTCTCTCCTTTCTTCCGCCTGTTAAACTTTCCACTCCTTAACCCACCCACGTGTCTGTGTACTTAATTTTCTTGGCATGAGATAAGGAACCCTGGGGATTTACCCTAGACTACGATGCTGCTTCACTAGTAGGAAGAGAAAAGATAAACAGCGATTCCTGTTTTATAAGGTAGGAAGGCTGTATATTCACACGACACTCGCCATCACAGTGGACTCTGTGACTTCAGTGAACCCCCTTTCCACCTGTCCTTGTCGCCCTCACACTAGATTACTTTTTCCAAAAGATCTGATCATGTCATTTCCCCTGGAAGCCCTTGCCTGGCCTCCTTTGTCTGCAGGATGAAGTACTGAATCCTTAACCCGCAGGGCCAGACTCCCTTTCCCTCTCCTGCTCTTGATCAGGCACCATGAGCCCACGACTCCTCTCCATTGGCTACTCATTCCTCCCTGGCCGTGTTCTCTGCAGCTGCCTAGCTTTCTGTCCCTTCACTCTGTTCCAGAATCTTCTGCCTGAAATATTTCAGTCACCACTTCCAGGCCAAATTTCTCCATCCCTCAGTGCGCTTAATGAAGCTCCCCATTCTTGATTCCAAACCTTTTCCTTTCTCACTGCATCATTCATGATTGATACAACGATGAGTGTGCTGAATGCAGAGGTCGTTGCTGAGGATACAAAAATGAATAGAAGGCAGCTCCTGCTCACCCCACCAGCGGCCCCACAGCAGCTCCACGTGTGGGCAAGTGGTATGCACACGAGCAATGTGATACACGTGACTGTGAGATGTGTTCAAGGTGATGCGGAAACTGGGTACGAAGGCCCTTAAGTATCCTGGATTTCTGTGGGACATTCCCCTGCACAATTACGTGTTGCCATGCGGCTATGCTGTTTCGCATAGACATGTCTTGTCTTCCCATTAGATGACGTGTTTCTTCAGCACAGTGGCTGTGACATCACCTCTGTGTGCCTGTAGCATCTAGCAGAGAGCCACATACATGCTGGATAACCAATTCATGCATGTAGAATGAACAATTTTCCCCTACAAGTATTACTGATTTATTTTAAATATAAGAAAGAATATACTGAATTTTCCCCCTTGGTGCATGTTTCTTATGAGTACAGCTTAGTTGCTAAAAACAGCATGATTTCTAGTGATTGCGGTAGAAGAATAAAAGCTAAAACTCCTAGGACTTCTGTTAGAAATGTAAATCAGAAGCTGATGTTACTTCAAGTGCTACATGAAATATCACATTCAATTTGTAACTCCAAAAGCTTTAGTTTGTGGTACATGTGGTTCTACATGGTTTAGTAGTGCCTTTGTATGTGACATGAGAACAAAATAATCAGCAGGTGTAAACGTCAATCGAACTAGAGAATTTTCTAGAATTGTACCTCTGCTTTCAGTTTATGGCACTACTGAATGCAAACTCTATTTATCTGCACAACTTCAGAAGGTTATTGTGGCAATACCTTTTAATAGAAGGGGCGAATACAATTTTATGGGCATTACTGAGAGTTAGAGGTCTAATTTCTCATGCCTGGGAATACAGAAAGTGAAAAATATATATTGTTAAAAAAAAAGATAACCAAGGAAATATTCAATTCTGTTAGAAATAAAAAAGAAGTAGTTTCTTGCCAGAAGACTTTTTTCTTTTCCTGCATGAAAATATGAAACTCTGAGACTGCAGACAAGTGAATGGTATTTGAGTAATGATAAAAGGAGACAGAAAAGACACCAGATGAGGCAGAGGCTGACATTTGTCCGCTCATCACCCATTCGCCCTTTTCTTCATAGGAACAGTTTCTAGCTGGGCACATCGCACCCCGAATACAGATATTTCCCAACTGCTTTGGGGGCTGGCCACGTAGCCTCACAAGTAACTTTTCTCTGTCTGAATACGAGTACGATGTTGTGTGCTACTTCCAGATTTGACCTTTAAAGAGACTGGGAATGTCCTCTTCTCTTTCCCCTTTGTTTCTGGTTGAAAAGTGGACCTGGGGCTGAGCCACCTTGCACCATGTAGATGAGGGCAACTAAAGGCTTGGTGGAGTGGAGCATCCCAGCTCCAGACATAATTTTATGAGAGAGAGAAATAAACTCCCATCCCCTTAAGCCACTGCAGTCTTAGGAACTGGCCACACACCACGGAACTAACGTCAGAATAATATAATGGAGCCTACTACAATCCATTTAGCCAGAGAGGAACAAAAAGATTTTTTTTTAATTGCTGATTACAGTTACAGTGGACACAACCATATTATGGAATATAATAATCTGGAGGTGATTTTGTTTGCTACTAAAACGCTCTCATCAAATACTTCTTTTTTTTTCCAATATCTGCCCAAAGTCCTTAGTAAATGAATTCCTTTGGTCATTATTAAGAGAAATAAATGCCTGTGTGCCCATTAAGAGATTTTGATTGGAGAAACAGAAAGCCCCAATTTAATTGGCTTAAATAGAAAGGAAAGGTATCATATCCCATAACAGGCAGTCCAACAACGGAGTGGCTTCAGAGCTGATGAACTCAGTAGGGCAATGAATTCTAGAAGGGCCTGGATCTTCTCAAACCTGATCACTAGTAAGGGTCAAGGGATTAGCAAGACTGGTTTAGACTACTCAGAACTCACTACTGACCTGGAAAATGAGGTCATTTCCCAAACTGGTCCACACTTGAAAAAAAAAAAAAAAAGTCTGTTCTGTCAGCAAGAGAAAGGGGGAGATGGCCGTCAGGAGGGAAACCGACATTTTAGTGTACAGTCTGTCTGCTGTGCACACACAGATTCTAACCATGACTTGATAGAAACTTACCCCTGCCAGCTGCCAGCCAGGTGCTGGGGGTCATGCTCTATCAGCAAGCAGTTCTGTTTGTACAGGGAAGGTGAATAGCCTATAGAGTCGGTTTCATGCTGGCTATTTTATTCACATTCTGAGGTAGTTTGTGTCCCTGCAGATTTCTGATTATACATCAGTGACGTTTAATGTGATGCTCAGAATATTAAAAGCATACCCAGTAAGTGTTTTATCTAAATCATGTTTACAAGGGAAGTTCTGTGCTTTTCTGAGGTCTTGCAAAAACAATCTTTGGTTTCTTTAGACCAAGAAACTAAAAATAGACACAGTGACATAGCCTCCAAACAGCAATTTTGAGATCGAAAACCTCTGTTACATTAACAATGTGAAGCAGTTCCCATCCATCCCATTACAGGAAGTTCTGGGTCAATAGATTTAGTCTAACAAAGATCTTATCTCTTTAATCCTATCTTTCTACTTCAACTTTTCTTATTGATTAAGCATCTTCTGAACTTTACAACAATACAATACTGCTTATACAAAGCCCAGCCATGTCTTCACATAAAAGAGTTTTTGAGAAGCCTACTTTGATTTACATTTCTTTCTTTCCAAATAGCAGCTCTCTTCTGAACACATAGCTTTTCTATGTACTTCCTATTTACATGTAAAACCATTTCAATGGTCTTTAGACCATTTAGATGGTCTAAACAAGGTTGATTAATCACTGGGAAATTTCTCTTTCAGGACGCATCCATTCCAAGCTCTACATTCTTTAAAAATCCAGCAAACAAAATTTCATCTTATTTCTGATGCAAATGACTAACATAAGTTGACTGGACTATCTCTTCTTTTTCCTTCAAATAATCAGGGCATGTCAAAATGCAGGCTTGTACACATAAAGAACAATGCTTCAAGTTCTTTTTTTTTTCTTTTCTTTTTTCTTTTTTTTTGAGATGGATTCTTGCTCTGTCGTCCAGGCTGGAGTTTAGTGGCATGATCTCGGCTCACCGCAAGCTCTGCCTCCCAGGTTCACACCATTCTCCTGCCTCAGCCTCCGGAGTAGCTGGGACTACAGGCACCTGCCACCACGCTCGGCTAATTTTTTGTATTTTTAGTAGAGACGGGGTTTCACCGTATTAGCCAGGATGGTCTTGATCTCCTGACCTCGTGATCCGCCCGCCTTAGCCTCCCAAAGTGCTGGGATTACAGGCGTGAGCCACTGCGCCCGGCCTCAAATTCTTAGAAGGACACAATCAAAAGCTTGCATTTGATAATGTGTGTAAGAATTCTTTAGGCATACATCACATTCTGCAAGTGGACTGGGTTTGTCTACATGGGGAGGCGGCCACAGGAAGAGTGAACACAGACTTCCTCCAAATTACAGCCCTGCCAGTTTAGCACTAATACCTTGAGAGGAGTTGGGAAAAAATCACTTGGCATCAAATTCCCAGACTGTCCCTGAACTCTGGTCAATAACCAACACGGCTTTGTGAAGAAAAATGTGATGTGTGTCACGAACAATATTATTTCTGTCTGAAGGAGAGTAACAGGCAACTTGGATTGGAGAAAGAAACAGGCATTCTTAGCCTTCTTCTACAGAAAGGAGGAAGAAAATTGCTTTTTGGAAGTGCAGCAATAGGCCCGCTTGACAAATTACCTCCTAGAGTGCAAGAGTGAGGCTTATCTCCTTCTGACTGGGTTCCTTCTCACTTGTACACTTCTTCTGATCCTGGTTCAAGAATGGGCAAACAGACAGGCAAGGGTTATACATTTGACCTGGGCCTTACCCATGGCCTTGTAGTTACTTGATATTTTTCTTCTCCTTGAAAAAAATTCTTAAATAAATTGGACTTTAAGAAATCTCCTTCTTACTCTCTATCCACAACCTCAACTTCTTAATGGACAGTGGGGACAAAGGCCTGTATGGTAGGCTTGGATAGCTCTGCCAGGTGTACCTCCTAAGGACCTCCAAATCTTAGGGGAGGTGGGACTAAAGGTCAAGCCAGGACAGATCAGATTTGCCTAGGGGACACTTCAAGTTTCCACTTCTTGGTGCAAAAAGAGGCAAAAGTGAGTCTTTGAGGACCTCAACTGGTAGAACCCTGGGGCCCACTGAGATGCCAAGCGGAGAAGGAGGAAAAATGCCTGCATTTCTTGGAATCCTAGGAAATGTGATTTCTACATCTGTTGCAGATCCTTGGAGACCAGTGCCCATGGGACTGGCTGGTCTTTACCCAAGAAAAGCCCTATTACCTCCCAGGAGCTTGTAGAGAGAGCTGATTGAATAACTGATCGACTTAGCCTTTCCCAGTGGAATGTTGGACAAGCGAGAGAAATGCCTGTCACTCTAGTCCTGCGTGCTCATTCTGTGTGGGCTCCCTTGAACTCTGCCTAAACGTCATGAACAACAGGAATAACAGCAGTTACTTAGCGCTGACCTTGGTGTTCCTGTTTCGTGTGAAGAGTGAGGGTGTGCTGCTTCTTCGTCATGCCATGAGGCTAACATGCGATGTTCTTGGCATATGCTAGACAATCTCTGCCCTTACCCTCAAGGGGCACTAGCTGAACAAAAACAACACTAAAATCCCCTGTAGAAAGATGATTGCTAGAATACAGATATGTGCAAAGTTGCATTGGGATATGTTTTCCTATAATGTAAGAACTATTTAAACTATTTAAACATTTTGTGTAATTTAATTAAAACATCACTGATTTGCATTGGCTGCTCAATACATTTGGTGACATGTTTCAGAGACCCTATTTTGCGAAGGTAAATTAAATTTCCCAGTGGACTTCATTCTCATTAAAAAATGACATTCAGCTACATGGGTATGACAGGAGAGTTGCTCCTGACGCATTCCAGGTTTAAGAGTGGCCAGCCGGACCACCACCTGCATGCCTGGCTCTTTCTGGAACAGCAGCGAGACTTCATGGAGTTGGTTTCTGTGCCCTCGGTCTCTGCCAGTGAAAAGCATATTTCCTTCTCCCTAAGTTTAACCTCAAAGAAACGCTTTGCCTAAAAAGGTGTAAAATTCTACCTAATTTAATTATTGGTCACATTACTTTTATTTTTAACATGTAACATTACTAAGTTTAATTAAGAGAAAAAGTAATTCATAAACTCAGTCCCTAAGTAACCATCAACTACACGTTCAGAAACCTCAAACGTTCTAGAAGGTTATAAACTGAAAAGTAAAAGCTTCCTCCCTCACACCATCACTTCCTCTACCCAAAGGCAGCCACTATTCCCGGGGTGTCTTTGATTCTTTCCAGAAAATATCTTATACGCTCATGTGCATGGATCCCCTTTTCATGCTGTCTTTACTTCATTCTGTGTATTAAAAGTGGTTCCGTATCAGGACACGGATTGACCTTACTCTTCATAACAGAGTATTGTATTCCACTGTATAATTATGTCAAGAACATACTTAACTGCTATAATACTATGGAAAAGTTGATCATTTCCATATTTTTATCTATTACAAAATAGTGCTGGAAAGGGGAAGATCACCATTCAGAATGCTGGGGGTTGGGGAGATACAAGCTGCCTCTCTGGTGGGGGTTCCCCAGGTCTGCCCCAGGTGGGCTGGACCCAAGCACTACATCCTTAGGATTGTTCTCACTGTTTGCAGAAGCACTTCCTCTGACACGGAAAACAAAAACACAATCTACATGTCATTTTTGTTGTTATTATCATAATGCCCCATGCAGTTAATGTTTTTGAGATTGACACATGGTGACACTCGCCCTATGAAAATATTTTACTTATCATTATATAAGTTATTCTATGAAAATTTAAAATCTCTCATATTCATTTAATTAACCCTTGGAAGAAGAGTTACTAAGCATACATGATCACAAAATTTCATCCCATCTTCTCTAATTGATCTTAAACCCATAAAAATATATATCAATGGCAGTGTTAGAAAGAAAAAGATTTTACTGTAAAAATAAATTGTAGTCTCAAAAATACATTTGAGGCAAATAAACCATATAATTTAAAAAGTCATACGTTCATTAGTTCTCTACAGAAATGAACTATTGTGGGCCTAATGGCTCTGATTTTTGGGTATCACTTGCTCATTGTGACTAGCAGTATGCAACTCAGCACTACGGATTAAAAAAATAAAGCAAGCCATCTGAATCCCAAGTTGCTTCATAAAACACCTGTCTTACAAAATGTACCACACAAAAGGTAGTTCTTGCTCTACAGAGTTTAGGAAATGCTGAGTGTGCTGTTCTGCTTGTTCAAGCAATACGTCTTTGCATAGTGAAAGTTTTAAGTCCTATAGGAAAGAAATTGGTTTAATCTGGCTTACCTGGTGCCTCCAACTCTTGGATTGCAGCTCTCTGCTCCACCTCTCTGTACCCCAACTCCTGCCCTGCTCCTGGTAGCATCTGTTGGAACCTGGATTGCATGACCCCTACTCTGGACGATGCTGCTCTATATTTTTGTAGTTAAGAAATTGCTTTATTTCTGGACAGTTTTTTTCTTTTTTTCCCTCAACTACAGCTGAATAGCTCAAAGTGCTTGTGTTGAAAACACAGGAAACCTGAGTTTGCAAATGTTACTCCTTGGACAGACGTCCCTGTCTTTTTCCAGACTGGAACTGTCCAATAGAACTTTCTGCAGTGATGAAAATGGGCTATATCTGCACTGTTCAATACAGTAGCCACTTGCCATGTATGGCCACTGAGTGCTTGGAATGTGGTTACTGTGATTGAGGAACTGACTTTTTAATTATATTTACTTTTAAATAGCCATATGTGGCTAAAGGCTGCCATGTCAGACACACAGCCCCAGACAGAGGTCAGAGCATGACCAAAATAAATGCACAGAAACAATGCTCTCCGCACAGAAACAATGCAATCTTCACAAGAAGTCTGTTTTCAGGACTCTTCTGAGCTCTCTGCAGCTTATAAAGCTAAAGAAGTTTCTCCAATCGATTTGCCATAAAACTGATTTTCTAACACGTTATTCAAAAAGATGGATCTTACGATTTTGAAAGAGTATAATTATTGGTCAGGTGCGGTGGCTCATGCCTATAATTCCAGCACTTTGGGAGACTGAGGAGGGTGGATCGCCTGAGGTCAGGAGTTCGAGACCAGCCTGATCAACATGGTGCAACCCCGTCTCTACTAAATTTACAAAAATTAGCTGGGCGTAGTGGCACGTGCCTGTAATCCCAGCTACTCGGGAGGCTGAGGCAGGAGAATCGTTTGAACCTTGAAGGCGGAGGTGGCAGTGAGCCGAGATCATGCCACTGCACTCCAGCCTGGGTGACAGAGTGAGACTCCGTTTCAAAAAGAAAAAAAAAACAGTATAATTATCATATTTACCTTTATTTCAACAAAAACTGGCTAAAGACAATAAGAATAGCTAGTGGTCTGTGTTGGGTTAAAAAATATACTTTTCTATGTGCAGCTGACCCTTGAACAACATGTATTAGAACGTAAGTCCACTTGTATGTAGATTTTCTTCCTCCTCTGCCACCTCTGTAACAGCAAGACCAACCCCTCCTCTTCCTCCTCAGCCTACTCAACATGAAGATGATTAGGGTGAAGGCCTTTATGGTGATCTACTTCCATTTAATAAACAGAAAATACATTTTCTCTTCCTTATGATTTTCTTAATAATGTTTTCTTTTCTCTAGCTTACTTTATCATAAGAATTTGGTATATAATACATGTGACATACAAAATACCTGCTCATTAGCCATTTATATTATTGATAAGGCTTCTCGTCAACAGTGGATCGTTGTAGTTAAGTTTAAGCTATCTGCTGACTTTCAGTTGCAGGAGGGGTTGGCACCCCTCAACTCCCAGTAGCTCATCAAAGATCAGCTGTACCTCAAAATCACAGAACACTTTCTAGGAATGTCTGCCAACTGATAGATGCTTTCCAGATGAATGGTATGCAGAACTTGTTTGTACATTTGTGAACAGTTTCTTTAACTAAAATAAATACTCTCCAAAGCTTTCCATCTTTGCACTTCAAGCTGTCTCACAGGCAGAAAGTCTAGCAAGACTTATTTCCAATCTGCAAATGAGCTGATCTTAGAGTTTAAATTAGATTTTTGGACACATGTCAAATAAACATGGACTGCATATTTTTGACATTTCATAACACCAACTTTCTTTTTTAAAGTGCTCTTTGATGAAGAACATCTTGTATATCAAAGCCTAAAGTACCAACAAGATTTGATTCCAGTCTCTATGTGCTGGAGTGTCCAGGCGGTTGAGGCAAACTTACATGGGGACAGCTGGAGTGAAGGCTCACGAACACACAGTTAGTCATCCTGAGAAACACCTGTTCTTTCTGATGTCTCCCTGAAAACATCATATATTTGGAGACTAGATTTTAATCTCTAGTCTTAAAAAAACTCAATATGGTTTAAAAAATATCTAAGCATAATTTAATTAAATTACATATTTTTACAAAAATAAATTAAAATTGGCTTGAATAAGAAAAGTAACCATTTTCTTTTTTCCTTTTATTATTAAATATTGATCATCTACATGTTTTCTCTTTCCAAGGTCCACCTATTGAAAAAACAGCTTCACATCTATTTGTTAATTTGGATTTTAAACTCAATAATTAGTTAAATCTTTGAGTAAAAGGGTAGGTATCACCATAATTTATCTCCATTGACTCCTTTCCTACGTTAAAGGCTGAAAATGAGGTTCAGACTCTCATTTCACTACAACCTCCAACAGTATTTTAATGCTGTTGTTATAAGTCGTTCAAAATAACCATTTTCACCAAAAACATATACACATTTCTTTGCACGAAATAGGTCATATCCTGTATTTGCACAGGTCTAAAACCACATTTGAGGGAGGCTTTACAACTTCATTTTTATAATTTTCAAAACCCTTTTTAAGAAAACCAATGCAAGAAGATGAACATGGTTAAGAGGATTTGGAAAGGGTCCATGCAAGTGAGGAGCCCAAGGTGCATGCCTCATTAGTTCCCTGATAAATCTGCCTCCGAACGACACAGCATGGTGTTTGTTTAAGGACAGAGTGACTGTTAGATGCCTTAAGAAATTCTATCGCATTTCCTTAACTTATGGTCACTAATATGATTTTTGAAATTCTATTTTCATTTAAATGTGTATTTTTCTGCAGTTGCTACATTTTGTTTCTGGATTTCTAACTAAAAACAGAAAATTCCTTATCCAACTTCAAATCATTATTTTAATAAATTATCACCCAGACATGTAATACCCCAAGATAACATCAAATAAGATTAAGATGTTTTATTTATAGAGAACTCAGAAGGTTTGATTGCCATAGCTTTCTGCATTCCCAGGTCAGTAAGTATAATGTATTCCATATTTTGTTGCTGTTTTCCAGCGCTAAACACGTCAGCATTTTGCATCGGAGTCATTAAAGTTTGTGAGATAGTTCTGATGAATAGCAATAAGGCCAGAAAAAAAGAATAATGCATAACATGAATTCTTCAGGAAATCAATTAATTTTTTTATGAGCAGTAGTAAAAATAGGATCTAGGGTTAGCAGAGTGAGGCTAGACTAGTATTTGATACCAAAATACATTCTCTGCTGCGTTCTATCTATGTAAAAATATTCTGTGCTGAGTGAAAACTGAAATCTCAGTCCTCCCAAGAGTAAGACATTTTACATATCAGAATGTACTCTTTACTTGGCCGTGTACGTAGCCTTTGATAGAGCACATCAATTCTGTAAATTCTGCAGTACTTCCAGGTTTCTAATGGACTTTTTGTGGATCCCTGAACATAGTGTTATTTTGCTTTTCTGAATTATATACTATGTGTGCTATTAAAACACTGTATATTGTATAAGTATATAAAGATGCTTACGTATTTTTCAAGGAGCTCTTTGTTGGGGCAAGGTAAGCAGTTCTAATACTGGGATAAATGATGATTAATATTGGAAAATAAAAGTAATAGTTTATTGATATTACTCCTAGATTATTAAGATTCACTCAACCATTTATTTTATTCATTCATTCATTCATTCATTCATTCATACATTTGATGAATGTTGAACACCAAATACATGATTCACCAAGAAGAATGAAAAGGCTTAGGACAGGAATATAAAGACAGGAAACCAGTGTAACACTGCAGCTTGAATTCTGGGAGGTAGTAATTTCAAATAATTCTTTATAATGGTAATAAATTTACTGGATCCACCCCACATTTATCAGGCCTTTCCTAGGCGGACTGACATCATCATTTAAATGGAAATCCCTGTCTTCATTTATTAGTTAAGGTACATTGCTCCTCGGGGAACAGATAAGCCTGTGACACAGTGGAGCCAAGTGTCTGGAATCTGATTTTCCAATGGACATTCCCATATGTTTGAACAAAAGAGTCATAAATACTAACTATAGCACCTGTTTTACAGAAGCTCAACTAAAGACACAGAAGCCTTCAGATGGAAAGGATATACAACAGAAACCACAGCTGTGCGGAAGACCACCCAGGCACATGGTGGTGGGTGAAATGACTAGAAGATTAGAATCCTCTGGAGCCCAGAGCTCAACACCTGGGTGTCTAGCTCCGAACAATTTTAAATCCCACAAATGACAGAGAATTTGGTTTTCAACTTTTTTATACGCGATTTTTTTGGTAACAGCTAACATTTCTTGCATACCCACATGGTGAGAGTTGTACTTTTTCTATCTTGATAATTGAGGGAAAAAAAATTAAGCACGGGTGAATTCACAGGCATCTTACAATAAATCTGTGAACCACATCCTGATAATCACTGGAGTTAATGACGTCTAGGGCTTTTTCCACACCTAGAACTCTGTAATTCTTCTATAGCTTTGCTACCAATGACTTTTCCTTGAACGATGTATTGAATGAGGCACTCACTTCTCCCTGAGGCAGCTTATTTTGTTCTTCGTTGTCCATACTGTTAGAGCAAAGAGTAAAAAGAGATTCAACTTCTTCTAACTTTTATGTATTCGGCCATGTTCTACTTCTGAAATGACATAATCTAACCACAATTTCTTCCAGACAATGGCTTTCCATTACACTCCTTAAACCCAGAAAAGATGGGCAGCTTACAAGGTTGTACAAACCACAGCAAAACAACATGTATCAGGAAAAGGGGAAGAGAAAGAAGGAAACAAGTAAAGCCAGGAAACCAGTTTCCAAATCCACTGTGTTTATGACCTCTACATATGCTATAGGGAGCTCACAGATGTAGCTTTAGATTTTCTAGCAGTCAACTTTCAGAGGAAAACCTTATCAGCTGGTTTAACATCCTTAAAGGCAACTTTCCTCAGGACAAGCATAAATGTGCCTGGTACTCAGATCAGACTTGAATAGTCACCATGGTTCCTTGTGGAAAAGTCTGTTGGGATGTCCTGAACCACAGGCATCACATTTCCTGTGTAACGATCACAATATAAACAAATGGCATCGTGGCAAAGTAGTATTTAGGAAAAGCAATTATTTGAAAGGCTAAAAATAGTAAGGTCTAGGTGCCCAGTTTCCTGCCGTAGATCTGGCTACATCCTGGATTCTAGACTATTTGGAAGAGTATATCCAATGAATGCCATGTAAGCAATCTTCCTTGAATGTTGGGTTTTTGGGTGAGCTTTGGATAAATATTCATTAAGCTTTTGATTAAATATTAAATAAATCTGCACTTAACTCTATGCCAGGAACAATTCTAAGTATTTTACACTTATTATCTCATTTAGTATGCACAATAGTTTTATACAGAGTTGCTCATATATACCCTATTTTAGAGATAAGGAAACCGAGAAAGATGAAAACCACAAGTAGTTTGTGAAGCCAGGGTTTGAACTTCACACATTCAACACCACCCTTTTTTAATCACTGTGGAATTCCTTTAGCATTCAAGTTAGGTGAATATCCTTCTGTGAAAGTTTGGGATTTGAAGACAAAGGGCAATGATGAAGTCAATTTATCTCTGCTGAGAAGCCAAAGCAATGGGAATGGACATAAGCTTGCAAAAGTGTATGGAGACTGGGGCAAAAAGACAGGGAGGGAAAGGAAGGCATACAGTTCAGCGGATCGTTTAGAAAATCACTTCTCTGTTCTTTTTTCAGCTTCTTCAAATTGCAAACTGCGGTGGTTTAAAATATGTTCATAAATTCTTTGACACTCTTTAAGATGGAGCCCAACTCCCTTCCCTTTGAGAGTAAGCTGGATCTAGTATCTCACTTCTAATGAATAAAGTGAGAGTGACAGGTGCGGCTTTGGTGATTTGGTCCTACAAGGCACTGTAGCTTCTCTCTGTTCTCTCTTTTGGACCATTTGCTCTGGGGAAAGCCAGCTGCCATCATGGGGACAAACAGCCTAAGACAAGGGCCATGTGGTGAGGAACTGTGGCCTTCTGACAACAGCCAGTGAGGAACTGAGGACTTTTTTTGCCAACAGTCATGTGAATGAGCTACCTTGGAAGTAGATCTTCCAGCCCCAGTTAAGCCTCCAGATAACTGTGACCCTGCTAAACTGCAAACTCAGGAGGAACCCTGAGCCAGAACTACCCAGCAAAGCCACTCATGGGTGATTCCTGACTCTCAGAAACTATGTGAGATGATACATTTCTATCACGTTAAATTGTTAGAATTTGGAGTTGCTATGCAGTCATAGATAACTAATACACAAACCAACAAACACACCTCCAAAACCAACAAATCAAAACAAATTAAGATAAATTAAGAATATGCTACCTACAATTGCCAAAGGACAAAGAAACCTTGAGAACATAACTATCCTCCTTTAAGTAAAGTTGTCTGCAAACTCTTTTAATCCAAAGACATTACAGCATTTTGATTCACTTCTAAAATAATTTGTCATGATTTGCAGCTTAAGTATGTATGCTATTTACTTATAATTTACTTGTATGAAAAAGGGAAGATAAAGATATTCAAGATTTCACATTACATAAACCCTTCAACATTCTTAAAGCAAGGTCAACAATCAAATGCAAAAGATGGGCCAGCAAAATTCTCTACCTCCTAAGAAAAGTTAAAATCTTAAAATCCAGCTTTAGAGGATGGAACCACAGTAGGCAATTAGCAGGCAGAAGCACACAATTTAGCCAGTAGTTAAAAACAATTCGTTAAAAGCTCATTTTAAAAGATAACATTTGCTAGCATTCTGATCCCAGAGGTTGGCAACCTGCTGAGGCCACACACAATCATTGCAGATAATTCAGCACATGATGATGACTAAGGCTGGAGAGTGTGTCCTGATTTCCATCGTCTCCAGGGAGAGTAAACACTTGAGTTTTCATTCTAATGCAATCACGATTATGAATCCAGAGGTATTTCTTTCCACTTAGGCACCATGGTATCTCATTATTTTTCAACTTCTACTTCCTCTACTCCATTGCTCAACCCAGGGTTTTATGAGCCCCACTGCATGACATACAGGAAGCTTTACTAAGGGGAACCAATGCTAATTTATTTCTAGATGACTTACAGCGCTCAGCCCCAAATCAAGACTGGCTAATACAACTCTGCTATCTGTGCTCCTTCTTGCACAAAACTCCTCATGAAGTTGCAATTTTAAAAGAAATGTTTCTCATCAAAATTCAATAGACTTTTATATGCACATACACTTTCTCACTTTTCCAGGCTGCATGAAATTTAATATCAGGATTATTATCCATTTGTCATTTTAACCTATAATTTAGTAAGCCTTTTTGTGTTTGAGTTATGCTTCTTCCCCCCTTGAGACATCAGCTTGCAGCCATAGATTCATTTGAAAAGCCGGCCAGGTCACATGGTTTGACCTCTTAGAACAAACATTTTCCACATTTCTTATTCTGCTTCCATAAGAGACACCATTAGTTTTGTTCATCTCTATTTAAAATGATTTTTATGACACAATAACATTTCAAGTTTTCCACATTAACCTTCATTTTATTTCTTGAAATACTCAGGCAAACAATGTCACTAAGATGTCGCTGATGGAGAATTCTTTCTCCTTCACTCCTGTCTACTTAAAGGCAACTCTGAAGAAAGAATAAATTTTTGCTCTGGATTAGCTGAGTGCTGGGAGAAAAGTTTAAAAGTCTGGCCTAGTGGCTCACAGCATCTTAAAGTAAGTACTTCCATAAGCAACCAAAGCAGAAAATCTTCATATAACTGTTTTCACCAAAATAAATACATAAATTTTCAAATCTGGAGTCCTATAAAGGAATTTAAAATCTATTTTCTTATACGTAAGTTCAAAGATGTCTAAGTCCAAAGGGAAAATGAAAATAAAATAAAAATATAATCCCAGCCCATGTGCAAAAGCAAACAAGGACAGGAACACACCGCCCCAGGGGTGTGGGCAGTACTCACCCCACAGCCCAGGCCATTGCCCCCTTCGCAGGTGACTTTCCTCTGGTCAGGCTCCGGCAGCAGCCCCGCTCCACAGCCAGGGCGGGGGCATAACACGCCCCCCATCTGCAGGACACACTCCTCTGCACCATACTGCTGGTACCGGTTGTACTGCAAAACCCAAAAAGCAGATTGAGCTTTCAAACTGACTGCATATTTCAGCCAAAGGGTTAGGAGCTACAGTGCATGGGATTTCTTGCTTAACCAGTTTCAGTAAAATAATGCGTGTGTGTGTGTGTGTGTGTGTGTGTGTGTGTGTGTAGGGGGAGGGAGAGGGCCACGGGGTTGATAGGGGAGGACGAATATGGTTCAATGCAGAAAAAGTCTACCAAATTCAACTGGCAAGACATATAAGTGCGTTTACTTTTTGCTTTTTTGTCTTCAGAAAATAGATTTTCCAAAGTTTTGTATTTTATAAGATCGCTTCTACCAACTGTATTTTAACAATCTTATTTCATATACATTTTGAGGAACATATTTAGGTATTAAATGATGAACACTTTTAATACATCGCTATCAATCTTATAAAGCAATATATTTTCATGCCTCTATTTAAAATTCAACAAGGTTTTATACTTATTTTGAAAATCGGCCCAGCATTCCACCTCATAATATTGGCAGCCCACACAATATCAATGAGCTAGAAGAAGACTAATGTTAAACAATCACATTTTCCCTTTATCATTATTCTTATTCTTAAAGCATGATTTCTTGTGTCCCTGACGTCATTTCTTCCTGTTACCGTTTTGCTCAATTTCCTTTAATGGTTTCCCCAGCCTGCAAATAAATTCCAAACTCCATCAGACCATTTTCAAGGTCTTCTTTGTGGCAGCCCTACATTTTTGATCTTACATTATTTGTAATATAAACTCAGATCAAGTCAAATAGGTTTGCTCAATTATTAATTAAATAATGCAACATTTATTGAGAGCCTACTACATTCCAGACTCTATCGAGGCGCTGGGGACACAGCAGTGAATGAACAAACTTCTCCGCCTTCATCCACAGCACTGTAACAGTCAATACCGAGAGGTCAGAATGTCTAGGATTTCCAATGGTGCTAAGTGAGGAAGAAAATAATCAACAGGGAAGAGGGAGAGTCCAAAGAAGGTGGAGATTTCAATTTTAAAGAGGTGATTACGGAATGCCTTACAAAGCAGGTGCCTTTAAGCAAATGTCTGAAGGAGATTAGAAATGCAAGTCACATGGATCCCTGGGGGAATAAGCATTTCAGACAAGCAGAGAATAATACTATAAGGGGCCAGAGCCCCATTGTGCTGATGTGGTTGGCTGTTCAGGGTACAACAAGGGGGGCAGTGGGGCGGAGGCAGAGTGAACAAGGAGGGAAAAAACAGAAGGTGAAGTTGGAGAGTTTGTGAGGATCTAGAATATGTAGTTCCCTGACAGCTGCTTTCAGAACCCTGGGTGTTATTCTGGAAGATACCAGAACCACTGCAGAACTCTGAGGCTGAGGCATGACATAATTTGACTAATATTTTAAAGACATCCACCTGGCTGCTATGTTCGGAATACCCTCTGGAGGGCCAGGGTGTAGGCAGGAAGCAGAGAAGCTTATGTCAACCTCTATGCAAAAGATGGCACTGGCTTGAACCGGGAAGGTAGTGCTGGAGGTAGGATCAGTGTTTGAATTCTGGGTATAAATTAAAGGGAGAAATTGCAGAATTTTCGGTCAGGTTGGATGCCTGGTGTGAGAGGAAATGAGGAGTCACGTGTGAGCGGAGTGTAGTTCCCCATTTCCTGAGAAGACAGGAGGCGGGTAGGGGGTGGGGACAACTGTGGTAGAAGAAAGGGTATGTGTGTGTGCACGTGTGTGTGTGTGTGTGTGTGTGTGTAGGGAGTTGAGGCAAGAAATAATTATTTCTATTGTGCTCATGTTCAGTTTGATAAGCTATTACACAGCGATGTCAAAATTTCCAGTATCTAATTGAATAAATAAGTGTAGTTTAGGGGAAAGGCATGGGTCCTAGATACAAATTTTGAAGTCATTAGCCTGAGCCTCCAATCCATTTTCTCATTCTTCTGTCCCCAGGAAAGAAAGAAAAAGATGACCTGGCCTCCTTGTAAACGTGTGAATGGCATACACATACAGCACCTTTACCAGAAAAGAGGTCTAAGAGTTCGGATGGCAAACAAACTAGAATCTCTGAATTTATGGGGTAAGGCTCTCTGGACAGTGTCATAAGCTGTGCAATTACCAGAGGACACAATGAAGATATTTCATCAAGTAATGAATGATGAGACAGTTTATGTAATTGAGAGGTTGCCTGTGAGTGATTACTGCATAGATTTCTTAGAGGCTTCATACATAACCCCTGCCCACAGCACAGCCCCAAATGCCAAGGAAGGACCTGGGGAGGCCCGCTGGCGACCTGAACGTCTCCAGGTCCTGCCTGAGTCTCAGGATTACCTGCATCCTTGAAATTATTCATAAAGCTCGACACTAGGTTAGATCTATGACACTCTGACCATGTTATGAGGTCAGATGTGATTATCCAACCTCTGCAGGGAAGGTGAGAAAACACCAGCAAAGGAGACTGAGGAGCAGCAGCCTATGAGGCAGGTGAAAACTGAGGAGGACTCAGGTGTCCCGAAAGCCAAGGGAACACATCTCAAGGAGGCTGCCATGATGAGCTGTGGTTGGAGCTGGGTGTGTGGCTGCCACTGCGGTCTTGAAAAGTCATTTCAGTGGAGTCATGGAGCCAGAAGCCTTTGGAATGGAGTCCAGAAAGACTCGGAGGAGAGAAATTCAAAGTGAGAATAGACACTTTTTTAAAGGAGTTTGCCGGAAAAAGGGAGCAGAGATGGGGGTGGCCATTGGATAGGACTCTGGGGTTGTAAAGGATTTTCGAAAATGGAGAAATAACGATATGATACTATGCTGAAGGCAGGACTGAGACGAGAAGCGCAGACGGACAGTGTAAGCCAGAGAAAGAGCCCTGTCCTTGGGTCGGTTGGAGGGGAGGATCTAAAGGATGTGTGGAGGGTTGGCCTTCAGAGGGCAGGCAGCCATCCTTAGGAAGAGGAGGCCCGGCTGAGTGCTTAGGCCCAGGTGCAGACAGACAGAGGGGGTACTGGGATTTGAGGAAGAAGAAACGTATGAGTGATGAAGGAAGGGGAGGGCGGAGGAAGTCGGTATCACTGCCGGGCGGCACCCAGGCCCTCCTGAGGTGGGAGATGATGAATTTAAAGGAAAACTCGTGAGCGGAGTCTTCTGTTTCTCTGCACCAACACTGAGCTGCAAAGGCAAAGTAGAAAGAATGGTGGATTTAAGTTTGGTTGGAGTTTTGCCGGAATTGTAAAAGGAAGCGGGACATCTCTCGATCACCTCCCGCCTATGACTGTAAATGATCTGACAGTGATCCTTCAAGCCCCTCTCCCTCAGCTCTGTTCACCTCCACCTATGACTGGGAATGATCTCAGTTTCCCCCAAGCCCCTCTCCCTCAGCTCTGCACCACCGAACTACTCAACCTACTTTTTTGTCTTGACCTGTCCAAATCCTTCCACATTGAAAAAAAAACCAAAAAACAAAAAACTTTTTATTGTAAATATCACATAGAATAAGCTTAATACATTATAAAGTGACCAACTTTTTAAACACTACCCAGGCCAAGACACAGAACTTTACCAGGGCTGCCTGAAGCCCTCCATGTATCTACTCTCATCACAACACCTTCACCCCTTCCTAAAAGACACCATGGTTTTTTTTGTTTTTTTTGTTTTTGTTTTTGTTTGTTTTTTTTTAGACGGAGTCTCGTTGTTACACGGCTGGAGTACAGTGGCGCAATCTCGGCTCACTGCAACCTCCATCTCTTGGGTTCTAGCAATTCTCCTGCCTCAGCCTCCCAAGTAGCTGGGACTACAGGTGTGTACCACCACACCCAGCTAGTTTTTGTATTTTTAGTAGAGACGGGGTTTCACCATGTTGGCCAGGATGATCTCGATCTCCTGACCTTGTGATCTGCCTGCCTCAGCCTCCCAAAGTTGTAATCACTTTCTTGTTTTTCTTTATCACTCAAGGTTCATTTCTAAACACTACAGTTCATTTTGTCTGTTTTAAAGATGTGTTGTTTAGTCCATCACCCTCCATTGTCTTTTTTTCCTTGCAATTTATCTGTTGAAGAAAGCAGGACACATGACCTACAGAGTTTCCCAGTCTTCATTTTGCTGATTGTATCCAATGTTGCAGTTTATAATGCACCTTGATAATTTTTTTCCTATAAATTGATAATTCATCTATAGGCTTCATTTAATTCAGCTTCTTTCCTTCCTTCTTTCCTCTCTCCCTACCCCCTCTCTTTTCCTCCTTTTTTCCTTCCTCCTTCATTCTCTTCCCTTCCTCCTTTTTTGGTCCCTCCCTCTATCCCTCTGTCCTCCTTTCTCCTCTTCCTTCTTTCTGTCTCTCTGTAATACTACTTCATAGATGGTGTTTTGTACTTCTATCAGGAAGATCATAATGTCTTTCTCTCTTCTTGAAAGCTTAGCAGTCATTAATATTCAGTAACTAGATTAATTTATTGGGATTGAAAAATGATATTTTAATTCAAACATTCCTTCATTTATTAGTTAGAATACTTCTATTTTTTGGTTATCCAGTGGTATTGTTTGAATAGGAAAGGCAGGATAAAATATTTGAATCTGTTTTTCAATGAACATTTATAAACTCATAAACTTAAACATATTATGTGTTAAGTGTGTTTTAACTCAATGCAGTGATTTCCTTCTTGAAGCACAACTATCTCTTCTCTGGCCAATGGCAATCCTATCAAGATGAGTTTCCACAACATGATCCTGACACCATTCAATAGCTTCCTCGCTATCTGCTGTGGAAAATTACTCAGGTTCATCTTATACATTTCCTGCTCCAGGCCAGGAATTGCCTACTTTTAAAAGAAGCACTGCTTCTTAAAAATTTCAAGACCATAAATTGGGTGCTAGGCATGTTCAGTGGTCCTAAGGTAGTCATTGTTTCTAAGTCCTCTCAGTTCTTACTTTGAAGGACAGGTATCTCAGAACTACAAGGTTTTTACTTAACATTTTCTGTTTTACCTCTGTTGCTCCTTTCTTCCACACTGGTTCTCAAGAACACAGAAGATGACATAATTACAATATTCCATAATTGCTCATTTGCTTTTTCTCACATTACACAATTTCAGAATAACAATACCATCACTGTGCCTATGATTTCTGAAAACTTCAAATATGTTTTCATATGCTCTACTCATTCTCCCACAAAATTTTTAAAATAATTATACTGTATCCACACTGTTAACATATGTGGCCATTTCAAACTATGCTGTCTTTCTCTTAACCTTCATGTTATCTTACTTCTATACACACACACACACACACACACACACACGCATGCAGGCACAACCATCAGTACTTATGTTGATGGTTGATGTTTTCCCCGTAATTTTGATTGCTTGAATCTTGTTCTCTAGTAAATTCCTCAGGAAGGGTTCCTGGGAAATACAGTCACTGAGTTCTTCCATAGTAACAGTTTATTTAGGGCTTTTATTCTTGATAATGAGTTTGGCTGCATAAAAAATCTTTATATTATACATAAAAAGAATATATGGAATTATAGTTTCTTACAGTATACATATAAGGAATATACAATCCTGATATACATACAGGGATTGTATATATATATATATATATATATATATATACACACACACACACACACACACACACACACACTTATATTTATACATAGTTCCCCCTTGAGTATCTGAAATCTCTTACTTCATGTTCTTCTGGTATAAAATATTATGGATAAGCCTGAAAATAATGTTTTTTTCCTTTGTAAATTAATTGCCCTCTTTTGCCTAGATGCCCAAGGAATTTTTTCCATTTCTTTAGAATCCAGGAATTTTGTTAGAGTATATCTTGGTGCTGGTCATTTTTGGATCAATTTTCACAAGCATACTGTGTCAGGAAAGTTGTACTGAATTTAGCTTTTAGGGTTCACTTTGTTCAGTTGCTTTGATGTTTTTCTTATGTCATTTCTAGTATACATATATTGGATCTTCTTTACCTCACTTCTAATTCCAACAGCTTATCTCAAATCCCTTTTTAATTTTCTTATTTGTGTTTTTTAGAATTTTCTTCACTTTTCATTTTCTATTTCTTTTAAGACAATATCTATTATATGTATTTGTGTAATTTCCTAATAATTTCCTAATAACTTGGTTCACCTTGAAAAGGTTATTTTGGCTTTCCTCTGATTTGAGACATTCTTCCATTGTCCATAAGGATGCTATTTTGTTCTACATTCACTGCATCATTTTAATAGCCCTGTACGGGACTGAACCTTGCTTCTTTTCTGTTAGAGTTTTACCTTGTTCCTTTGCTGTTGCTCAGTTTTACATGAAATTAGTTCTCCTGAAATTTTACAAAGAGGTAGGATTCAGAAAAGCTGTAGACTTTTCTGTTCTGGTGTTTTAGGCAGTGTTCAAAAATATGGGGGCTTCCTTTATGCAATCTCACAACTCTGTTACCCCATTTTTAACCGGACTATCTCCTTCCTTTTTTTCTCTTCTATTTTGAGCAAATTTCTGCTCAGTGTGGGGCTTTGTCCTGAGGAGGGCCTTTGCCTGGGTAAATCTGGTGAGTGCATGAGACCTAAAGTGCTCCAAGCCCTTTAAACCTTATTACAGACTTTTGCACTCATTCCTCTATTCTTTTGTGCATCCACATGGCCTGAGTTTGGCGTAGTATCTTGTCAATAGTTTGTAGACAGTAAATAATTATAAATTAATAAAATCTAACTCCATTAAGTGACAATTAATTAAATAATTCTAATAAGATAATCAATAGCCATGGAAATTAATAACAGTAACTCAGGATTATTTTACCTACATAAATAATTTTTTAAAATAAGTTGCTCTTAAGTAATTGACTATTTTCTCATTTGACAACACATCACCTAGTCTATTTAATTTAGTTAGTTAATTTTATTACTATGACAATAGCTTTTATCTAGGAAGAAGTTAATGTATGGACAAAGTCCAATAACAATTTAGAAATTCTTGTTGACTGCATTCATAGTGGTCTCAAATATTGATGGAATTTTAAAAATTATGTCCCCCTTTCCATTCATTAGCTAGGGAATTTATAAAAATTATTGCTATTTACTTTGTTTATGATAAACTCACTTGTTGACTGCATTCATAGTGGTCTCAAATATTGATGGAATTTTAAAAATTATGTCCCCCTTTCCATTCATTAGCTAGGGAATTTATAAAAATTATTGCTATTTATTTTGTTTATGATAAACTCAAGAGCATTTGAGCATACAATTCCTTTTTCAAAGGAAGACAAATATTTTAACATATGCGCCTGGGAATTTCTGATGATTAAAAAGTACACACAATACCTGAAATACGCCTATTGAAAGTATTACTTTTCAAAATTAACATTGTGACATTTATAAGAAAAACACTGACCTGGAACAAAGAATGTGCTAGTATTTGTAGAAAGCTTAATATACGAAGGAAATAATTTAGTCATGTAATTACATATAATTAGCAAAGATCCTTACTTAGTTACCTTCGAGATATAATCCACAGTTTTCATAGATCCTTTTAACCATTTACTGGCACAAAGTTGAAAGCACATTAACGGAGATTTGTGACAAACTAGCACTAATACAGAATACTGTATTTATCTCAGTATAAAATATGTGTGATAATGGTAAAGTAACTAATAAATCTACCCCAGTTGTTGGAAGGGAACAAACACTTCCCTTGATATTCTTGTACTGGTTCCAAGGGCTTTTTTACTTATCAATATTGAATAGTATTTTATAAACAGACTAACTTGGAGGAATGTGATTAATTTATAATGTGAACTGGGTTTATATAGAGTCCACCCTCAACTGAGCTCAAAAGTGGAAAAATCACTCATGCATGTTTTGTCTATGGAATGCACGGTGAGCATCTGTGTGTGTGTAGATATGCTAATATTTACACGTCAAACTATATTGACAGTTTTAAGCTATTAAAAATAGTTTGCAAATTTCTAGATATGCTTTCATAAAGTGAATAATCCACAGACAACTAAAATAATTTTGAATTGATTGTACAATATTTGCAAAAATTTTTGAAAATAAATGTAAATATTCACAAAGAATACTACTCTGAACCTAAGGAAAACAATAACTGTTTTTCTCCTGTATTTTATCAGATTATAGCAAAAAATACATTTCATTAGTATGCGTTATGCAGGTAGAATCCTGACTCACTGCTATACTTTCTATTTTATTTCTTTGGGGAGTAAATTATTCAGTCTTTATGTGAATGCTCATGGATTACCTTAAGAACAAACAGTATTCATTTTAAAGCATAAAATTCATAGAAGTTTCAAAAAACTCGTATTTTAAGAATTTAAATAATGGGTCATGGGAGAGTATAATGAAATAGATATTGTATTTTGTTAGTCTGCAGACAGTTAGGAGACCTGTATTTGGGTAGAAAAGTGTTCTATCATGAAGGAATGGTTGCACGTTCAAGCCCCAGAAGGGCCAGTGAACTTCCCCTTTCTTGCTGGCTGTTGACTGCATGTTAAGTACATTAAAGGAACATGGGTAGTCACCTGAGAAGTGTGGCTATGGGGAAACCAAGCGTAAACATCCCCCACCACTGAAACACCATCCAAAAGGCCTCTCCTCTGTAGGAGAGGACAGGCTGCTTCATTCTGATGCTTAATTTGCATGCTTTCATAGAAAAAGAAAAAAAGAATCTAATTTTAAAAACTACAAGAAATGTGAAGTACAGGGATCCTAGGTAAAACTCAAGTCTGAGAAAAATGGCAAACGTTCTGTCAAAATGAGTCAATGCTTGCCAGCCATCCAGGAGCTATGTGGCCCCCTTTCAGGTCCTCCAAGCTAAGGAGGTTGATTTTGTGCTGTCATAGTGTTTCCCAGAGTATCCTTTTGGGGGCACTCAGGTACAGCTCTTGGGTCTCCTTTGCTTCCCCACACCACTCCATAAATTATAGCTCTTGTTACATCTCAGCCAAAAGCACTTCGGGGACTCCCTCCCTGGGCTTCTCCCTCAATCCCTCCTAGAGCAGAGGGGTCCTGATCAGGCTTCTGTTCACTGAGCTACTGCTGTGAACCAAACCACGGCACCGACACTTTGCTGCTCGGTTAATTCTCTGTCCACTCTGTGAAGTGATGGATGTGGCCTCGGAGCCACAAAGAAGTGCCATCTTTTGCTGACATCCACACAGGCAGAGAACCCACAGTGCTGCATTAGAACTAAGGCTGAAACTTTCAAGACCACGCTTTCCACAATACCCAGCTGCCTCTTTCTCTTATTCCCTTTTATTAAAAAAAATTCAGTCAGGTATAGTGACTCATGCCTGTAATCCAAGCACTTTGGGAGGCTGACGTGGGAGGATCGTTTGAGACCAGGAGTTTGAGGCCAGCCTAGGCAACACGGCAAGACCCCATTTCTACAAAAAATTAAAAAAAAATTTACCTGGGCATGGTGGCATGTACCTGTAGTCCCAGCTACTCAGGAGGCTGAGGTGAGAGGATCATTTGAGCCTAGAAGTTCAAGGCTTCAGTGAGCTGTGATCACACCACTGCACTCTAGCTTGGGCAACAGAATGAGACTTTCTCAAAAAAAAAAGAAAAAAGAAAAAAGAAAATTCAGCTCACTATTCCCCTGTCATCTTTTAGAAACTAATGAAAAATAGTTTATTATAGAACTTCCTCTTTGGAATAAAAAAACTATAATAACGTCAGAGAGGAACATCAGCTTATGATTTAGCCATTTCTCCTTGCTATGCAGATAATGTCCCATTTTCTATATGCATTAGAAATTTTTTTCAAAAAAGAAGCACTCCTTAGATTGTCAGTAATCTTCATCTTCCTTTTTTTTCATTTGCAGGTAGTTAGCCTGAGAGCATCTGTGACAGCCTAAGGGGTGGCCCCCATGACCCTGCTGTTTTTCTTCTCTATTCTGTTGCTAATAATGTTTTCTTCATCCCTGAACATCTGTCAGCTACTGATGAAGTGAATTGGCTACAGAAAGGGCTGGACCTTGTTAATTGCATAGAAAAAACTATCAAGATGGCTGAAATCAAATGCAAAGAGGCAACATCAAACAAGACCTAAAAAAAAAAAAAAACCAATAAACAAAAAAAACAAGCAACAGATCATATCCGGAAGCACAGTTTAAGAAGTTTTTGGTTTTTTTTTTTTTCCAGATATTTCAGGTGACTCAATGCCAAAAAGCATCTCATCTTCTAGTAGTTGTGGAATCTTCTGGAAAAGAGATCCAAATCAACTGGCTTCCTTGTCCCCTCTCCATGTGTGACACGGAGCAGCACCCACTGGAAGGGGAGGGCTACAAAGGCTGTTTTCCTCACAAGAATTCCTACAGCTGATGTGACTTCAGAGACTCCTGTAGACTATGGAAACAGCATGGTGAAGCGTCTCCTGATGGAGCACACTGCAGAAAGCAGGGTTGTCTGTGGCTGTAAATTATTTCACTCTTTGCTCTTGTCCCAGAGAAACAGCGTTAGGATAGCACCTAAATCTGCAAATCCAAGAGACTTGCCCCTCAGATAAATGAGCGTTGCCTCTGCCTTCCTTCAAAGGAGCTGGGGCACAGGTCACTGCCACCATCCTCCTTCCTGGCTCCCTAGGCTTTTTCTTTCCCTGAATTCAGTATTTTCACCTCTCTTCCTTCTGCTTATTCTCTAGAAGCCCTTTGTCCAGTCCTGAAGCAACTGCGATGGTTTCTAGGTGATTCTGAGGGAAGGGTGACATGTCATTGTCTGGAAGTTTTGTGTAAGGCTACGGGTGGGGCAGTGAAATGGGTTAGCTCCACTGAGCATTTAATGATCTAATTAGAACTTGGATGAACCAAAATATTTTTTAAAATCATCTGGATTGTATTAGATGGCTTCATATTTATAACTATCTGAAATGGACAAGCCTCTAACACTGAGGAAGCCTTTTGGGGTGAAAGCCGAGAAGCTGCCTTAATGCCAAAGCACACCTGAGCACAGGTAACAACAGCCAGGTGCTCTGGATGTCCACCTACGTCCCTCCAAAGATCATCACAATGCATCCCTCATGCCCCACATCATTGCTTCAGAGGCTCAAGCTCCTGTCATTCTTATCACCCAAACTCTCAGTCCCATATGGGTCCATACGTTTCCTAATATCAGCCAATTTCCATGCTTCCCTCTCTCCTAAGCCCTTTTTCTGTGTCCCCTGAAATTCCTGTTCATGATAAACTAACTGCCCTGTATAATCAGCCTTTTGAAAGGTTTCCCTGTCCACACTGACTTAACTGAAACTGATCCATCTCCCTTGCAACCTTTTCAAGTGAAGGCTGCTTTTCATTTCATATTCACATCTTTCAAGGCCAGAGGTGAAGATGGTTGTCCCTTGGCTCCTTAACGATGCCCCCAAATGCTTGGGTTCCTCTCCCTTGTAAAACCCACCACTCCTTTGAGACCCATGCTTCACCCTCACCTCCTCACTGCTGCCCCCTGATCTCCTGGACGCAGCCCCTCATTCTTGAAGACTGTAGCTTCAGGCTGTTCTCACCTTTTCCCCGATTCTTGTCATCATTCTGGGGACTTGAACTGCTGTATGAATAAGCCACCATCAATCTATTCTTTCTGTTTTACCTTCTCATCCTGCTGACCTTTTTCTCATCCTTCTATTCGCACGGTCCATCCCCAGGCTCTGTCATCCTGAGAAATTGTACCACCTCTGAAATCCCAATTCCAAATATGTCTCTTTCTGATGATCACCTCTTATCTTTCCAAATCTCTTGCTAAAGTATGAACATTGCTTAAATTCTTCAACTTCATCAAGACGTCTAATTAATTGGCCCCATATTTCCTCTCCAGCCATGGGCCTCTCCAGGCCCACCTTCCTTCCTGGTCTGACAGCTTCTGTCATCTACCACCAGAAGCATTGCCTGGAAAACACAGATTTCCGTGGTCTTCTTTATCTGATGGCAAAATTCCAGGCCTGGAAAACATCACCTCCACCTTCCCTGGGCGTGTACCCCTGCAGCTGAACACAATGGCATGATGGCTTTCTCTTAAATAATGGACCACAAACTTCAAATGGGCATTTACAACTTCCTCAAGATTGTATTGTGTTTCTCTAGTGACATGTTCTCTCTTCTTTCTTCCCCTCAACCCGCCGAAAAAAGGGGTGAAATAAAAAAGATGAAATGAGGATAGTTACAAAAGCATAGGAGATAGAAGTTTTTCCATAGCAAGGGTAAGAAATATTTTTATAAATGTTGGTAATAGTTATGATAATTAGTAGAATTAGGATAATAGTGAAGTAGTTATAGAAGAAAATGAATTTATTACTTTTATTTGGAGTTGCACCAATTTTTTGGTCCCTAAGAGCAATGTAGGTAGGACCTGCCTCTCTCTAGCCATCCATACTTTATATTTCACTGAGGAGAGAGGAATCATGGCTGATGTCCTGATGTGCTCAACAGATGTTTCCTAAGCACACTCTAAGTGTCAAGTACTCTTCTATGTGGAAGACACAGCAGTGAAAAATGACATCTGCCTTCATGGAGCCATCATACTGCATCTCTCCTCTTCACATCCCTGCAACTATGAACACACCTGCACCTGCACTCACCCTCTCCAGCCCCTCTCACAACACAAAAAGTGGCCTTCCTCCTGTTAGGGGCCGATTCCTCCCTCTCTGCTGGATCTGAGCCCTTCTTCCCTTCCAAAGTACTTCCCTTCTTCAGTTCTCGGATCTCTCTCTCAAATTACCAGGTAATTCATCTCTATGGAATCCTTCCTGTGAGTGTAAAACAAGTTCTGGCCCTTCAATCTTTAAAGAACTGTCTTGTGGTTGCTGCATTTCTCTTTCTCTTCATAGCAAACCCTCTAGAAGGAATTATCCTCCCCTTCTGTTCACTCTTCATCCCATAAAACTCTGGCTCCTGTCTTTACGCATCCGCCAAAACTGCTCATTATGGTCATTCGTGACTTTTGCCACAGTGCCACAGGTGAAGGACGCTCCCTGACCTCATCTTCTGCAAACTCTCAGTAGCATTCAACACAAACCACCATTCCTCCTCTGGAAGCCCCGCCTTCTCAGCTTCCCCGACACCATAAATCACCATTCCTCCTCTGGAAGGCCCACCTTCTCAGCTTCCCCAACGCCATAAATCAGCATTCCTCCTCTGGAAGCCCCGCCTCCTCGGCTTCCCCAACACCATAAATCAGCATTTCTCCTCTGGAAGGCCTGCCTTCTCGGCTTCCTCAACACCATAAATCGCCATTCTCCTCTGGAGGACCCGCCTTCTTGGCTTCCTCAACACCACAAATTGCCATTCCTCCTCCGGAAGGCCCGCCTTCTTGCCTTCTCAGCTTCCTCAACACCATATGGCCCTGGATTGTCTTCTACTTTCCTTGAGGTTCCTTCTTGGTCTCCTTTGTTGGTTGCTGCTCTTTACCCAATTTCCAAACATTGGTGTTCCTTAGGGTTCATCCAATCATGGTCTCTCCTTTCTTGGCTTCTTCTGAGAATCCCCATGGGTTTAAAATTTCCTCTACATGCTGGTAATTCCCAAGTTATCTCTCCATCTCGGACCTCACGTCTCACTGTCCTCCAAGCTCCCACTCACACATCCAAGTCCCAACTTACCTCCTTCTCCATGCTTCAGGCATAGCAAATGTGTTCAGAATTGAAGCTCAGATCCCATGCCTCTGATCTCACCTGCCCCATTTTGCTCATCTCAAATAGAACTTTCAAACTCCTTCCTTTCCCTGACCCACAGCCAGTCAGTCACCAAGTCCTTGAATTCTGCCTCTCAAGATTCACTTCTTTTTGTCTCCGCTGCCAACTGTCTTAATCCAGAGCCTCTCCATATTGCAACAAGATTGACATACTCAAAATGTAATTTGGATAATGCTAACCCCTTGCTTAAACCTTCAAGGATTTCCCACTAAACTCAGAACAAAACCCATATGCTTAACCCTGGCGTCCTTGGTCCAGGTGGCCTTCATCTTTTGGCACTGTCCTTCCTGCTCAGTATTTTCCAGCCACCTTGATTTAATTTAGTGTCTTGAATAAAGCAAGCTCTTCACCTCCTTGGGGGCACTGGATGTGTGCTTTCCTCTGCTTGGGATGCTCTTCTGCCCACTCCCGTAATGCTAGCTCCTTCAATAGCTGGTGTCCCCTCAACGCTTAGTCTCAGGGCTCCTCAACTACCCCTCATCTAAAGTAGGTGACATCCCTATTTGTTTTCATCCTAGCATCAATTATGATCAGTAACTGTGACTTCCTCATTTACTATTTTATCCAACACTAGCACAATAATAGTACAAGAAGGTATTCAATACATTTTTGTTGAATGGATAAAGGTTATTTCCATAACATTTTGGTGATTAAACCTAAGGTGGAGGAAGCTGGTATAAATGGAGGTACTTCTGAAATGCAATTGGTTCAAAGGCCCTACAAACCTATTGACTCCAGACATCACACCTGATTTCTGAAGGGCTCACGTGGAACTGCAGAGTGACTTTAGGTTCCTACAATGTGATAATGTCTTTGCCAAAGAATTTGGACTAGGGGGAAGGAGTGTTGAAAGGTGCTCTATGAATATGAATTGTGAACACAAATCAGAGAAGGGGCTAAGAAGCTAATATAAATGTATTATTTTAAGGAGTTTATTTTTATTTTGGGAAGGCAATGATACATAGTGTTTAATTTTTAATCCAAATCTAAAAAATCAAGATACCTACTAAAGATCAACGAAAACAGAAAGGAACCACATACAAAGAAATTAGACGTCTGCTGTGGGTCTCTGCCATACAGTAATGAATTAGTAATTAACCAGCATTTTTGTAGGTTTTATCAACTCACTTACTAAGTGAGTATTATGCTTACTTTACTGTCTATTTTGTTGCCACTATGTAAAGCTGGAATATAAACAGCATTTAAAATCAGAGGAATTTTAGTATAGCACAATATTTGCAACTTACTTGGCAACCTATTTATTTACAAATATTCTAAGAGATGATTGAGCTTCCCTCTCCCTTGTCTACAAAAAGCTAAGTTAGAGAAACAAAAATGATTTGTCCAAGGATGCTTGTAACAGACATTAATATAAACATTTTATTTTATCAAATGATAACAGTTGCCTCAAGCATCCAGTGAGATCCCAAGAGTTTCACCAGCTCCTGGAGCAGTTGCCCCCACCGCTGGTAGGAATGCTGGGACAAGAGCTCTCTGCTTCCTCTCGGGAGCCTCATTGCCACCATCTGCCTAGAGGCCAGTAGGTCTTGTCATGAATAATCAGGATATAAACATCCCTGACTGATATGCTCTGTTCATGACAGTCACCAAAGAATGCCTGACTCCTGTTCCAACTCTCCAGGCTGAGCCCCAAGCTCCACATCCACTCTGTGTATCCTTTTTCCTACCACATATTCCAGCTGCCCCAAACCCCGAGACCCTTCCCCCATGCTTGGGGAACTCATGGGCAATCAGCAGTAACTGCCCTATGACTGCAATCTGCTTTCTCAATGTTTTTCTTACATTCTTCCCTAACTGAAACAGGCGTGTACCCGAGAACAGTACTTCGCCTGCAGCACCCTCAAATGTTTTTGTGTCTGCAATCCCAGTACCACAAAGCATTGCTCTACAGTGTTGTAAGTAAAACATTTTCCATTTCTCCTTCTAAAGCCCTCCAACTTTCCATTTCAACCCATCAGCCTACACCATGCACTATTTCCCCTTCTGCTGTCAGCTACTGACATCCATTTCTCTCTCTCTCTCTCATTTCTCAAATCTTCAGTTTGCAATTCTGGAAGATCTCAGCGTGCACAGGGGTGGTACTCCCAACTCTCCGACTTCCCAATTCCATGACCTCAACTTCTCTCATCACCTTGTCCTCCATCTGAAATCAGACACACAGCCTCCCTAGGCCTCCTCCGACCTCGTCGGTGCTGACCATGCAGCTCCTCCACAAGCTCGATGTGAAGTCTTTCATTCTTTGGCCAATGCCTGTTTGTCCAGTTCAACCCCTCTAGTACTCAAATCCCGAAAGTTCTTTGAGCCACTGGCATCTGTAACCAACTTTCCCTGTCCTCTCTCTCATCTGGGTTCTCTGCTTGCCCAGCTGAAATTTCATGGTCAGTCGTAATCACTCCCTTAGATTCACCCTCAGCTTACACTGTTGTTGTAACACTGTAAGATGAGATCCACCCTCAGCTTCTTAGCCTCCCTCTTGTTTTTGTTACATTTTGACCGCAAAACTTCAATGCCAGTGCCTTTCCTGCATCTGTGCCTACACAGATGAGTATGTCAGAAAAACACCCAGTGGATTGACCTCACTCCAAATTCAACCATTTCCCAAGTTTATTCCCTCCTCATCCTCCTAAATGACAATTTCATTATCCTCTCCTGACATGGTTTGGCTGTGTCCCCACCCAAATTCTCATCTTGAATTGTAATCCCCATAATCCCCATGTGTCAAGGGCGGGACCAAGGGTGGAAGTGATTGGATCATGGGGATGATTCCCCCCATGGTGTTCTCGTGATGGTGAATGGGTCCTCACAAGATCTGATGGTTGTATAATTGGCTGGCATTTCCCCTGCTTGCACTTTTCCCTCCTGCCGCCTTTTGAAGAAGGTACCTTGCTTCCCCTTCGCCTTCTGCCATGACTGTAAGTTTCCTGAGGCCTCCCCAGTCATGTGGAACTGTGAGTCAATTAAACCTCTTTCCTTTATAAGTTACCCAGTCTCAGGCATTTACTTATAGCAATGTGAGACCAGACTAATACATCTCCTTTCCCTCTAAAACTCTTCCCCCATCTGTACTCTCAGCTGATGTCCTAGCTTCCTGTTTCACCAAGAAAAGAGAAACAACCAGCAGAGACCCTACGGAAGGTTTACCATCAAATCCAATGCTCATACGTCTGTGCCTGCATATTCTGTCTCCTCCACTGTTACCAGGCGGAACTGGCCACTCTCTTGTCCAAGCCCATGCCTACATCCAAGGACACTGCTCCTGAATTCTCCCTTCCCCCTTCTGCATCATCAATCTCCCAATTCCTCTACTGAATCATTACCATCAGTACATAGACATGCTGCAATTTTTCCCATTAAGGTCATTTTCTTATCTCCATCCCTCAGCTACCTCATTTCTTTGCTTTCCTCTTCAGCTAAGTTCCCAGTTGCCAAAATTAAAATGTCTGTATTTGCAGTCTCCCACTCTTTGGTTCACCTCTCACATGAATCCATTCGAGGCAGGCTTTCCCCTCACTGTCCATGGTCAAGGTTACCAAGGACCTCCACATTGTGGAGTCCAGTGTTCATTTCTCATCCTTGTCCTTCTTGCTGAGCATAGGACACAGATCATGATTCCTCCTCCTAAAGATGCCTTCTTCCTTTGGCTCCCAGGTCATGATACCTGCCTGGATTTTTTTCCCACCTTATTATCATTATTATTTTTCTGAGACAGAGTCTCACTCTGTCACCCAGGCTGGAGTGCATTGGCACGATATTGGCTCACTGCAACCTCCGCCTCCCAGGCTCAAGCAATTCTCCTGCCTCAGCCTCCCGAGTAGCTGAGATTACAGGCACCCGCCACCACACCCAGCTAACTTCTGTATTTTTAGTAGAGACAGGGTTTCGCCATGTTGGTCAGGCTGGTCTCAAACTCCTGACCTCAGGTGATCCATTCGCCTTAGCCTCCCAAAGATCTGGGATTACAGGTGTGAGCCACCACACCTGGCCTCCTCCCACTTTATTGCAACCCTATCTTATGCAATGTGGTCCTCCCTCTTTGTTTTGCTCAGTCCTCCTCCCCTCCCCTCCACCAGTCACACTTGTTTCTGGACTATTATGAATGTTAAAGCCAGGCACATGATCACATTGGAGCCTCTGTTGTTGCTTCATCCACTCTGTGGAAATCGCCTTTCCCAGATGTCACCATGAGGCTTCTCTGGATACCTTTCAGTCTTTATTCACCTGTCACCTGCTCAGTGAAACTTTCCCTGACCACCTTATATAAAATTTCACCTCTTCCTCCAGTATTCACTGTCCTTGTTTGTGTGTGTGTGTGTGTGTGTGTGTGTGTGTGTGTGTGTGTGTGTGTGTGTGTGTGACAGAAGCTCGCTCTGTAACAAAGACTAGAGTGCAGTGGCACAATCTTGGCTCACTGCAACCTCCACCTCCTGGGTTCAAATGCTTCCCATGCCTCAGCCTCCAGAGTAGCTGGGATTACAGGCGTGCACCACCATGCCTGGCTAATATTTTGTATTTTTAGTAGAGATGTGGTTTCACTATTTCACTATGTTGGCCAGGCTGGTCTCGAACTTCTGGCCTCAAATGATATGCCTGCCTTGGCCTCCCAAAGTGTTATCATTACAGGTGTGAGCCACCACACCTGAGCGCTGTCCTTTTTCATTTCCTTTTTCTCCATAGCAATGATAGCCATCTAACATAATATACACTAAATGCGTTTATGTGTATATAATATGGTTTTCTTTAAGTAGAATATGGAGATTTTTCACTCCTCTATCCCTATAACCTAGGATGGTATATAGCACATAGTAGGTACTCAGTAAGTATCAGCTGAAAGAAAGAAGGAAGTGTGTGTATGTCTGCATGTGTGTGTGTGTGTGTGCGCGTGTGTTTGTGTTTTAGGAAATAGAGATCAATATTGCTGTGATGCACTATATTGCCAAAACTAATCGTAGTGATATTAATTTTGATTATGGCTCAATTAAATTTCTAGGAGAATGCAAAGTGGCCTGACCTTTACAAAGCAGATCTGAGGAGATGATTACTGTTGGCTTCTTTCCTTACTAATTACTCATGGACTCTAAAACAAAAATGGAAACACTGCAAATATCGGTACAAGTTTGAAGAGAAGACTCTATTATCTGAGCAGAACTGTCAGGGTAACAACCAGTGATTCTTGCTTTAAGAAGTCTTTAGGCTTTCACTGGAAAATGGCTGTGAGATGCAGGTGTCTTCACAAGGAGTTATGTTTGGGAGAGTCAGTTGTCAACTTTTACCTGCAATACGGGATAACTGATTTCACTTGTATTTGAATATACGTTTATGCCTGCTATTCTGGAAACTCACAATATAGAAAAATGAAGGGAATGTACTGTAATTCTCTAACTCCAGGATGTGGCAGTGATTCCAGTTTCTTATCCTCTCCTTACTAATCCTTTTGTTTTTATTCTCATATTGGAAATGGGCAGTTTTACTCTGCCACATACATACACCAAACAAAAACACACAAACCAAAAACTCATTGATGAAAGTGAGCTGCCACATCTCCATTTGCATATTTCCTGGTCAAAGTTGGCAGAGACAATCTTTAGGAGTAAAAATAAATAACACTGGGCTGGGTGTGATGGCTCACGCCTGTAATCCCAGCACTTTGGGAGGCAGAGGCAGGCGGATCATGACGTCAGGAAATCGAAACCATCCTGGCTAACACGGTGAAACTCCGTCTCTACCAAAAATATAAAAAATTAGCTGGGTGTGGTGGCGGGCGCCTGTAGTCCCAGCTGCTCAGGAGGCTGAGGCAGGAGAATGGTGTGAACCTGGGAGGCGGAGCTTGCAATGAGCTGAGATCATGCCACTGCACTCCAGCCTGGGCGACAGAGCAAGACTCTGTCTCAAAAAATAAATAAAATAAAATAAATAACACTGGAAGTTAGGTCAATCAGCCTTTTGCCAACTCTTTAGTGTATTTTAAGGATAACTTGACACCTAGATTTAACATACTAATACAGAGTTTGTAGTTCCATATAGGGATCAAGAAACGTATTTTTAAGCATTCCATACTATATATGTGTGTACATATATATAATATTTAGCACCCTGAATTATTTACTTAGCATATCTATTTAAATTATGACATGCCTCACCGAGCACAACGCAGCATTTAAATAATCCACTTCAAATGGTCACCCTTTGTATAGACGTCACATGTTCATACCCACATACAAAAGGCTGCCATGAAATACAGATAACAAACACCCAATACAAAAACCTGGTAAAAAAAAAAAAAAAAAAAAAGCTCACACATCCACCCACAGACAGCAACTTAGGAATGTCTATGACCATCGATCCCTCAGGCATAATTCATCTCTGCATTTATTTGTTTGCTCATCTGCCACTATGCAGTGCTTGCTTCCTGCTTGAGTCTTGAGATGAAATGCACTGGCAGATAGCAGATGTAGCAATTAATAACCTGTCAGGTCTGATGGATAGAAGAGGAAAAAAGTGTCCTCACACATATCTCCAGCATGGTTTTCTTCCTCATTTCAGGGCGCCCAGGGTCAGGAGACATACTCGGCCTCCCTGGGGAGCCCAAACTGTCTCATTAGCGTCTATCTTTCATGACAGTCTGATGCAGCCTTTGAGATGCCCACTCACCTGCTCTTCTCCCAGAATCCTGAAGTGATGGAGCTCTTTAATCAAGGAGTTGGGACAGCCAGCTGTTGGAAAGAAGAATTAATCACAAAAACGTCATTTTCACTCTGTGTGGTTATATGTTCTTACATACAGTTATGACTATCAACTGCCAGTGTTGCCTTTTGGGAGGACACAGACGTGTACCTGAAAAACACACATCTAACCAACCACAAAAAAAGCCAAACCCTCAAAAGAGCTATGGCCGCTGCCTGGCCTCCAACCGCACCTCTTTAGAAAACAGTTGCATGTGACTCTGGCCAGGCTTTCTCTCCCCTCTGATTATGATCTGGCCTTAGGATGTCATGCCACTCTGGTTCTTAGAAACATGTCCAGCATGTCACTGGTTCCTCATATATAGCCAGGATTCCGCAGGGCCGGAGTAGGGGAGTTGGTGACCACAGGCTCTGACTTATTCATCATGTCCTGTTCGCTCACCATCAAGGCCAGGGGCCTGCTCATTGAGAGGTAAGAGCAAAGGTCAGGTAGCTAGACATCCATTCTTTGGGGGGCTCAGCTGGCGGTTAGTACCTTGCCTGGTTTTGTCAAGAGGCTTTGTGAAGACCTATTAGATCTTGCGTTTGAGTTTGGAAAGGGCATCTTACGGAAGGACCAAGAGAGAAGGCCCCAGCAGTTCTGGTGCCTATCATTTTCTCGTTCCACCCAATCAATCCAAGCTCCTTCAGACTTTCACCTTTTCCTTCTTCAGTTGTAAAACAAAGTAAGTAAATAGGTAAAAAAAAAAAATATATATATATATGTATATATATATGCACACATACACAATTAAAATACATATGTATAAAATATTATATAATTATATTTAATGTGTAGATATGAGTTATATATATTTTTATATAACTCACATATATAAATTATATATGTAAATATATAATTTTATAGAATTATATAATTAATATAAATATTGGCCTAAATATATATACTTATATATAATAATATAACATATATAATAAATATTCTATGTAAAATAAAATACAGTTGACCCTGGAACTACATGGGCTTGAACTTTGTGAGTCCACTTATACACAGATTTTTCTTCTGCCTCTGCTACCCCTGAGACAGCAGGACCAACCCTTCCCCCTCCTCCTCCTCCTCAGCCACTAGCTGTGAAGAGAATGAAGATGAAAACCTTTATGACGATCTGCTTTCACTTAATGGATAGTTCATACATTTTCTCTTCCCGATGATTTTCTTAATAACATTTTCCTTTCTCTATCTTACTTTAAGAATATAGTATATAATACACATGACCTATAAAATACGTGTTCATAGACTATTGATGTTATAGGAAGGGCCTCTAGTCAACAGTAGGTTATTAGTAGTTAAGTTTTGGGTGAGTCAAAAGTTCCACATAGCTTTTTGACTTCAGGGATGTTGGTGTTCCTAAGCCTCACATTGTTCAAGGCCCAAATGTATAGATATATAAAATTTAGGCCAGTATATGCTTAATATCATTTAAAATGTGTTGCATCCCTGTCTTTTCAATAGAACTATTCCTCGATATTAGGTTGTAGTCATTTATACTATTATTTTTTTGAGTCAGGGTCTAACTCCAGGCTGGGGTGCAGTGTGTAATCATGGCTCATTGCAGCCTTGACCTCCTGGCTGAAGGTACTCTCTTGCTTCAGCTTCCTGAGTAGCTGGGACTACAGGTGTGTGCACCACCAAGCCTGGCTAAGTTTTTTATTTTTTCCTAATTTTTTGTAGAGATGGGGTCTCACTATGCTGTCCAGGCTGGTCTCAAGCTCCTGGGCTCAAGTGACGCTCCTACTTCAGCCTCACAAAGTGCCGGGATTATAGGCGTGAGCCACTGTAACTGGCTTATTTATATTATTCTCTCTGGAAACAAAATTGATATAAAAACCTGTTTCTTTGAGATAAGACCTATGGATTATATAATCTGTTGAACTTCCTAGTAAGGAAACTGGATTGTATGCAGGACATATCAACTAAATTATGGAGCCATTTCTCATATTCCTCAGCACTGTGATGTGAGAGTGGTCAGAAGCCCTGAGAGTGTTTGTCTGGGGGAGGGCAGGCTGAGGAATGAGAAAACCCGTATTCACACAGGTGAAGGTGCTCATTACAATACAGATTAGATTTGTGCATTGTTTCAGAGAGTAGGATTTCAACCAACAGAAAAAAATGGAATAAATTGCCTTATAAGACAGTAACTGCAGGTTTTTCAACACACGCTAAATGAATACTTATGCAGGATATTTTAGAGAGGAATTTTACTGGGTATGATGGTGAATTTATGTGTCTACTTAATTGGGCTAAGGGGTGCCCAGATAGCTGATGACATGTTATTTCTGGGTGGGTGTGTGAGAGTTTCTGGGAGAGACTGGCATCTGAGTCAGTGGACCAAGAAGATCCACTCTCAGCAATGTGGGCAGGCATCGTCCCATCCACTGAGGGCACTGAGGGCCTGCACGGAACAAGAAGGCAGAGAACGGTGAATGCTCTTTCTCTTCTAGAGCCTTAAAGATCAGATTTCCTGGTTCTCAGGCCTTCTGACTGCAACACATACACGACCCCCAAACCTGCCGCCCCTAGTTGTCAGGCCTTCAGACACAGACTGAATTAGACCAAAGGCTTTCCTGGTTTTCCAGCTTGCAGAAGGCGGATTGCGGGACTGCTTGGCCACCATAATTGTGTGAGCCCTTCCCCCAGTAAATGTCCTCTTGTCTCTTTCTCTTTATAGATCCTACAGACAGAAAGGTCCTGTTTCTTGGGAGAAGCCTGACTAATACACTGAGTTATTTCCAATTCCAAAATTCTATGGTCATGTAAAATGCTGGAACATAGCTTTAGCCTACATTATATAACATTTCATACGTTGAGAAAGTGCTTCATAAATGTTTACTGAGTAGTACAAAAGATTACAAAAATGTGAACCAAATTTAAACACATGTGTAAACAGGTGATGCCACCAAGAAAATAAATAAAAATCCTGGCCGGGCATGGTGGCTCACACCTGTAATCCCAGGACTTTGGGAGGCTGAGGCAGGAGGATCATAAGGTCAGGAGTTTGAGACCAGCCTGGCCAACATGATGAAACGCTGTTTCTACTAAAAATACAAAAATTAGTTGGACATGGTGGCGGGCATCTGTAATCCCAGCTACTTGGGAGGCTGAGGCAGGAGAATCGCTTGAACCTGGGAGGCAGAGGTTGTGGTGGGCTGAAATTGTGCCGATGCACTCCAGCCTGGGCAACAACAGCAAGACTCTGTCTCAATAAATAAATAAATAATCCAAGTGAATATTTTACTGGAAAACATAATACATTAGCTTTCACAGGCATGTCTGGTACTGTAGAGAAGGAAAACTAGATCCTTCAAGTGAGAAACAGATGCTTGAGCTGAGTGCTTCTCCAACTAGAGGCCACGGAGACTTGCAGGCTGAAGATTCTTTTTGAGAAGTTGTTGATTTTGGGGTTGCTATTCTGATGATTACCTAAACAATAGTAAAAATATATTCTGGATCATTTGACTGGCTTCAGTTCAAACAAAAACTGCTGTGAAATTCAGCCTCAAGTCAGTTCCTGCGCTTTGGATCTCTTTGGGAGCAAGTCATCAAAGTTTAGTTTCCTGAAATGAGTGAGAAAAGAGTGGATAGAAGGCAAGGGAGGCTTCCCCTGCCAGTGACGTCCCATGGTCTGGGGCCGAGTGTCCGAAGGGTAGAGTCACAGAAGAAGTTGTGGGGGAAGGGAGGCAGCCCACAGCTCAGGGTCCCAGGCCTGCTGAGATGGAACATTTGAATCTGGGCCAACTTGTCAGGGCCCTGTTCGGATCCCAAGCACTGCTTTAGTGTCAGTAAAATGACAGCCTCTGGCGTATTAAATTGATAGAGTCCATCAGAATATTTTGGTCTTGTACTTTCAGTTATATTTAATTGATATGTTTTTATTTGGGCCTTCTAGTTGTATAAGCATAAAGTATTTATAGCTCAGTTTATATCTAGACACATTGAAGACATATTGTCTTAAAAATAACTTCATTCGGCCAGGCGCGGTGGCTCACGCCTGTAATCCCAGCACTTTGGGAGGCAGAGGCAGGCAGATCACGAGGTCAGGAGATTGCGACCATCGTGGCTAATACAGTGAAACCCTGCCTCTACTAAAAATACAAAAAATTAGCCTGGCGTGGTGGCGGGTGCCTGTAGTCCCAGCTACTCGGGAGGCTGAAGCAGGAGAATGGTGTGAACCCAGCAGGCGGAGCTTGCAGTGAGCCGAGATTGCGCCACTGCATTCCAGCCTGGGCGACAGAGCGAGACTCCGTCTCAAAAAAAAAAAAAAAAAATATATATATATATATATATGTATATATATATATAACTTCATTCAACCTTGGGTGTTTTGGAGAATGTTTTGTTTCTTTACAAGTGGTCTTTTATGTCACTCAAACTTGAGAAAAATGGCTTTGACTTATTTTAATCCTGCATAAAATAAGAAACACAATTGTAAATTAGTTTATCTTCAGAATTTGTATTCTGGCCGTCTCCTAAGATACAAGTGAAAGGACTGATGTTGATGATAGCTCATATATAAATATCTTTAACAGAAGACTAGATAATTACTTGAAACAACTGGTAGGTTCAAAAAAACAACAAGCAAGACAAGACACAGCATAGACTTAGATGAGAAGAGCTGGAAGGCGTCAAGATATTTAAGAAGACCGTGGACGGCTATCTGCAAACTGTGCTCATCACAGGGACACTAGTGTGGGAAATGGCCAGATATAAACTCAGTGTGAAGATGGGGCTTAAAAATAACAAAACTGGAACTGCAAGACGGGCCCACAGAATGCATTCGCGTAGGGAGACAGGAAAACGTTAGTGGAGGGGGCGGAGGTGGCAGAGAGGAAAAAATGGGCCTGACGAATAAAAACCACAGTACTACTTCTGGATGTGGAGCAACAGAGACCATGTCCGATCCTTCCATGCCCTTTAAGCATCACCTCCCTCACATATGGGTTCTTCTGCATTGATTTTTGGTAAATCTGCGTTGACTCTTAATGACTGCATGTTACTTTATGTAATAAGTATTCCTGATGTAATTGGTGAGTAAGCGCTCACGTGATTTTTTTCTTTGGGTGTTTGATGGGTGAAACTGGTATCAAACTCACTGCTTTTCAACTTTTGAGATTCAATTTTTCCTCATTCTGAAAAGCTAAAAAAGTCATCTCCAGAACTCTGAACTCTTTATTTTATCTCAAAGATTCCCGGCAGCATCTCTGAGACTATAATAGAAGTGTCTGGACATCTATTGGCATTTAAAATATTTGTATATGCCATATTATGTCATCATTTCTCTTAAGCACAAGGTTCTCCTTAAATTGTTATTCTGTCCTTTCTAACATGGGAAATATTCTCTTTGCTCAAGAAAACAGAACACACAGGAATCGAGTAGTGTTTTTACCTACTGACACTGTGTTACCTTTCTTGACAAGAGCCTATTCTTCTCTATCTTTTCCCTCTTTTCTTGTCCTGGACTCCACTTTTAAAGCCCGTCCTGCTGTCCTTGGCAATTTGAAAGAGAATGTCACCTTGTTCCATGCCATCCTCATGCCGTACTCACAAGTTTGTGCTCTTCTGTCGTGTTTTTCCTCTAGCTATTAAACCCCTCACTCATCTCTTGCCTGTGTTTTCTAAAAATCTGAGCTCATTGGTGTTCAATGAATACCAGCTTTTTGGTATTAAAAATGAATAAGACAATTTGTTAAAAAGCGTATAAACACAGGATTGAATCTTATTTTAAAGGACAACTGCGAAACCGGGCTCTATATTTCAATTAGTATCTGTAATCAACATTTACTTTCATTCTGTTGCTATACCATAAAGGTCATTTTATCATCTAACCGGGAAGCTCCTCAATGAAAATGCGTCACAAAGTTGTGTAGCATTTCCAAAGTCACTGACAGCTACTGAGAAAAAGCAACCCCAAACAAAACAAAACAAAACAAAACAAAACAAATACCTTTGAGAGATTACTGAGCCATAATGTTTTCAGAAAGCTTTTGGTGAATTTCCTCAACAATCACGCTGTAAAGTAGGGAAAACTCATTTGGAAAATATATTCCATTGAGAAGCATTAAAAACCACATGAGTCTTTGATCACTATTTTTTCTTTTAATTTCTTTGCAAATCATCACAGGAGCAATTGTGATATCCTTTGGGTTCAATGGAAAATCGTGAGCACCCAGGCTTGGGATAGAAATGGAAATGGATTTCAGCTCTCTGATGTGCTCCTAGCACTGGCCACATGACACAAATAATCTGCAATTTGCAGATTGCTGCTGTTTGGTGTGAAACGCTTTGAGGATTAATTTCTCTCTCGGCTATAGCTTAGAATCCTTAATGTGGGCTTGACAATTACAGTAACCTTCTATTTCCCCCCTAAGTACAACTTAGAAAAGGAAATCGACTAACGACAAAATGGCATCAAAAATAAATGATGATTCAATGTGATCAAAGACAATGCAGCGAGACTGAACACTGACCTCTGAGCACAAGCCAGAGAGCATGGGCCACAGCTGGGCTGCAGCAGTGAAGGAATCCAGTGGGGCGGCTTGCTACTCCAGCTAAGCTGGGTTGATTAGGGTTGCCATACACTGTGCTGAAGTAGCCATTTCTGAATTAGTCTGAGAGCCAGGCGTTAATAGGATCCATGGAAAACTCACTAAGCTGTCTCGACAGAGCAATTGCATTCAGTCAGCAGCAGGACTTTATAGAATCAAGTTTAAAGCATTATCGTTTTCATAAATAAAGCCAAGCTTTTTTTAATCCTTTCTCTCTGCTGATGGGTTTTTATTTATAAAGGATTATTCATGCATTCTTTCTCCGTAGCCAATACTTGCTGTCTCAAGATATCCTAAGCCAGTTAAGGAGAATCTTGAAGATACTCACCTTCCACCTAATAATGTACTTATAGGTATACACACGGGAGAGTAACTTACATGGTTACACAAGGAGACATGTAATAGAATATTTACTGCAACATTTTTGTAATAACAGCAACAACAAAAGGACACACCTAAAATGACCATCAACAGGAGAAGAGATAAAATCATTCAACAAATAGCCATTGTGCACCCACTTTGTGCCAGGCACTATTAGGACACTTGGGTCGCAGCCGTGAAAAATTAAAACAGACAAAAATCCCTCATTGGAGCTTGCATTCTAAAGGGGCAACAGACAGTAAAAATAAACTAATAAGTAGGTAAATGATGTAACATTTTGGATGGTCATTAGCACTGTGTGGAAAAAAGAAAATACAACAGTATAAAGGGCAGGGTTGGCTAATGTAAAATTAAGTGTTCATTTCTTATTGAGACCATGACACTGAAGCACAGATTTTTAGGAATTGAGTTAATATGAGTTAGCTAGAGTGAAATGTATCAAAACACGTAAATCTCAAAATCATAAAGTTGAGAAAAAAGTTGCAATTGTTTATGCACAATGCAATGTCATTTACAGAAAGTTTAGAGAATCTATTAAACAATGTCGATGCACGCAAATATACTAAGAATATAAAATAATGCCTGCAAATGATAAATGCCCCTGAAGTATGTATCAAATTCAAGGGAAGAGGAAAGAGGAACAGGACCATAGAAGGGCACTGCTATTCAAATCTGTCTTAAAGTGTATTATAATAATTGTTAAAAAGAAAAGCTAATACTTCTATGATGCTTAGTAGGAACAAAACACTCTTTACAGTGTTATGCGTGTAATTCATTTAATACTCATGACAACCCTATAAGGCAGGTACTATTTTTATCCCCATTTTAAAGACGGCGAAATCGAGGCAGAAAAAGAACTAAACTAATGAAGTCATCAAAGCCGGGTAGTGTGTACATGGACATTGATTATGCTACTTTAAATATCTAACTGGATGTCTGGAACTTTTCATAATAAAAAACTCTAGATGAAAACTTTAAAGTACATCTAAAAATAACCTTGGAAAAGACTGAATAAAAATTCAATAACGTATAGACCTGAGTTTGTGAACATATATGAGCATGAATGTAGTCTGGAGAAGGAAAACCTTCCAATACAACCACTAATTAGTAGACATAACTTATCTGAGTAGTATAGCATGAAACTTTGTAAATTTTGATGCTTTCAGAATGAGCTGAAAGAAGCCATGAAATATTATCTATTCAATTTCTTACTTGTAGATAAGGCAGTTACCAGTCCAGAAGACGCGAAGTATCTTTTAGGAGCTCAGCATAGTGTGTATGAAGCTCAGATAGCTGTGATTTCATAATTTATATTAAAATTGATGCAGATTGGTATTTTCTGGTTTTTTGCAGCTGCTGTATTAATCCAAACATCCTTGCTGGGTCAACTTCTAGTGGCTATGAGACTATCCATCTTCCAATGAGGTGCCAGGGAAGAATCAGTCTCATTGATAATGAGACACAATCAGAAATTTTCATTTCACAAATAATATTATCCTTATTGGCCGGAGGTGAATTCCAAGCAAACATTCATTGATTCTTCATCGAACAACTCTTGAGTGTACACTTACTATGCGTAACGCCAGGGGCCATAGAGAAATCATAAATGAATCAGACAGGGATTCTGCCTTCCTGGAGCTTGCAGAAGAAATAAGACGCACACCAACAAACCAAGTAGATGTAGAAAGAGCCAAGTGAGCAGAGAGCAACCAAAGAGGTATAAAAAAAGAAAAAGAGGAGGTGGCTTGTAATCAAAGAGGCCAAAGCCTGGAATGTTTGAGGAATCCAAGCAGCTGCTTGGCTGCAGATGAGAATTGAAAGCACCTGCATACACACAGCCTACCTACTGGGGCTGAGAACTGAGACCACTGAGACCTAATTATTTGTTCCAGAAAAATTCTGCCCTGGAAGATAAGCTTGTAAAGCAATAAATAACTTCACTGTTTGCTTCAAGAAACTCCTGCAAATAATTTAACCAGACAGTTTGCTCATCTGAGTAGCCATCTCTCTTAACAGGAAATCAGACGGTTCACCTGGGCAATAATAGCTCTTGTATAAGACAACAGTTTGCTTATGAAGGCTTCCTCAGGACTTTGTCTCACTGTGTCCACTGACCCCAAACTACTACGTCATTAATCTGCTCAACTCCAATCAGTTTCCCACCTTGAAAGACCTGCAATAAGCGCTTAAGCCCAGATCCCTAGGCTCTATGAACACCCTCCTCTGACCTCTGTTTCCTGTGACACCTCCATGACTGTCCACACGATGGTGTCACTTCCTGCACTAGATCTAATCAGCGCTGCTCTGCAATAGATTTTCTGTGGTCATTTGGGAGATTTGAGACAGAGGACAAGGTAGAACATGCAGTAACAAAAGATGAAAAACACTTCTCATTTTTCTTATTCGTACGTCATTACAATGTCAAAACAACTTAAATATTTTGAATTGTGTGTATATTCTTGGCGCTTTGCCTTCACCTTTGAATTTCATAAAGTTCTTCCTTTGTTATTGACCTATATTTTGAGTGATTGTGATGATACATTTTAGAGGGCAAGTGTTTTCAACATCCAGCATCCCTCAGATCACAAATTTAATTTGGCTGGTCAACACATGAGTGGCCACTGGGAATGGGAGGCTCTCAGAGTGAAAAGGGATCCTTATCCATCATTTTCTTTCTCCTGCTGCTCTCAAAAGTTTGTCCTTGGTTGACATCAGAGAAAGGAAAGGGAGGAAGTGAAGGAGATGGAATTTTGTGCTCTCTTTAATGTGTTTTTCCACAGATTATGGTGGTTGGTTGGTTACCTGAGTGAACATGTCAATGTCTAGTTAACGTTGGGGGAAAGAGAATCTGTGGGACTGTCATCCCCCAAGTGGGTGCAACCAAAAAGGGCACTTAGGTTAGGCACATCCCTGTCAGATAAGGCCTAGTTAAATAGGGTCTAGAGGGTCAGCGGGGCACCTAATTATCATGGTTAATGAAGTTTCTTTAGGAGAAAAGAATTCTGAGTTCCAAACAATGTATAGACATGAACATTTATGGAACACTCCCCTGTTTATAAACTGGAAACTTGTGTAATTTATATTTGTACCCTATACTTCGCCATAGAGTGTGCTCTGTAAACTGGCCTTCCTTGTAGGGCATGTTCCTGAATAGGGCATATTCAGGCACTATTAAGTTTGGGAAAATAAATCATATCCAAAACCAGTATTAAATAAATATAAGTCATCGGACTTTAGGAATTGATGCAATTCCTTAAACGGAGGAATTTCTTAAATGGACACAATTCCTTAAAAATGAGGTAAAGAGAGGGGCTGGGGGTAAAGTGGAATGGGGCAGGGGAACAGAAAAGAGTTTATAGTTTTACAAGTACTTAATGCTATTTTTTGTTTTTGAATTTTGTATTTTAAATTCATTTCAGTAATTTCCCTTGTCACTTTAGTACTGTGCATTTGGTTTCTTTTATTCATCGTAGCGTAGGCATAATTGCATTCATTACTGAAAGGCATCTTTCAAATTCTTATAAAAAACAAAACCCAATACTTTTGTAAGCACTCTAAATATTGCCACTTAAATTCCTCACTGCTTTTATATAGCATCCCTGCTTTTATATATTTAGAGTGTATATGCTGGGGTGAGATACATTTGAAAGAGATGATGAAAATAAAACAAAAATCCAATTTAAAAGACAACTAATAGCTTCTATGATGGGGGAAAACCCACACAGCTTTGAGTATATTGTTAATTACACTATGGTTTGATTGCCCAGATCTTTGCATTTTATCACACGAGAATTAGTAATTTTTCTTTATTTTAATTAGCCAAAATGATGAATCTGAGCACGTCTCATCTGTCAGAGAGTTTTACCAATGAGCTCAAATTTGCTATCCATGTTTTGCAGTGCAGCATCACAAGTGTTCAACCAGGTGCCTCTAAAACACGAGACCTTGAGCCCTGGTATGCGGCTCAGGTGACTGCACCATGGCCCTGGTATAAGCAACTCCAGACAGTTAAATCCAGCCCTTCATCCTGCACACTTACATAAGAAATTCATTTGTAGACAATTTTTTTTGTTGTTGTTTGTTTGTTTTTTGACACGGAGTCTCGCTCTGTGTAGGCTGGAGTGCAGTGGCGCAATCTCGGCTCACTGCAACCTCTGCCTCCCAGGTTCAAGCGATTCTCCTGTCTCAGCCTCCCCAGTAGCTAGGACTAGAGGCGCCCTCCATCATGCCAGGCTAATTTTTTTGTTTTTTTAGTAAAGACGGGGTTTCACCGTGTTAGGACAGGACGGTCTAAATCTCTTGACCTCATGATCCACCCGCCTTGGCCCCCCAAAGTGCTGCGATTACAGGTGTGAGCCACCGCGCCCAGCCCAAAAATTTGTTTTAAGCAAGCACTTATCAACTAGAAAATGAAGCTCAATAGACACAGATATCGTTAGTGTGTCAAAGCTGAAGATTATCCTAGGAAAAACTTTCATCTATCTGCATTTGTGTGTTTACAACTTCCTCTATCAGCCAGACACGGTGGCTCACACCTGTAATCCCAGCACTTTGGGAGGCCAAGGCAGATGGATCACCTTAGGTCAGGAGCTTGAGACCAGCCTGGCCAACACAGTGAAATCCTGTCTCTACTAAACACACACACACACACACACACACACACACACACACACACACACACACAAAATAGCCAGGCGTGGTGGCATGCCCTTGTAATCCCAGCTACTGGGGAGGCTGAGGCAGGAGAATTGCTTGAACCTGGGAGGCAGAGGTTGCAGTGAGCTGAGATTGTGCCACTGCACCAGCCTGGGCAACAGAGTGAGACTCTGTCTCAAAAAAAAAAAAAAAGTTTCTCTATGTACCAATTTTTATTTTAAGAACCTTCATAGGCATGAGTAAAGCTACTGCAGTGAAAGAACCTGTCAAAGGTCATTTCGCCACTTCTGTGCTGTCCTTTTGGTCTAAGTTCACAAAGTGTTTGTTTCCATTGTATTTGCTGTTTTTGTGTTTGGTTATTTAGTGACTTTAAAAATGTCAATTAACTACCATGCCCAATAAGTACATAAGCAAAAGGAGTTTTTTTGAGAAGTGTTGAGAGAGAAGAGGCCTGGAATCTAAAAACACAGATAATGTGCTGAACGGAAGAAGGTCACAGAAGAGGATATGCTGAAGTCTGAGGTTTGAGTCACTGGACAATCAGAAGCAAAGACTTACTTATGGACAAGGTGAAGGGCGTTGGGCCTATGTCATCAACAGTGAGCAAGAGACAGGAAATAGAATGGAAGAAATGAAGGAAAAATGGAATCGCTGGCCTGAGAATGAACATCAGCAATTGGTTTGACTCAGAAGGCTGAGATTCTGTTTGAGGACTTAAAGGTGAGGGATGGGAAAGTGGTCCTGCCGAGCTGCTCGTGCAGAGGGTGTGGAAGCCATGCTAAGCTAGTGAGTTCCGACAAGGGCTCCTTTCCTGCTTCAGGTTTTATCACCAATTCAATATTTACTGCGCAGAGAGCTGAGGACACACATTAATGAAACAGTCCACTCTCCACAGTGCTTAGGGCGTCCTTCGCTCATACTTCTTTGAACATATCCACTCTCTTGTCTATTTTACATTATAACACCTCCAGATGAGAGAAGGAGTTTTTGACTTAACTTGTTACTCCCCAGCTCACCATGCCCAGAGCTCCACACATGACTGAATGGTGAATTTGGAATCATTGCTTTCATCTACTGGTTTTTACCAAAGTGTAAAGTGCATTTTCTAAGTGGCTCTCCGGCTCACAGAAAGTAACAGTTTTAAAGGAGATATTTTAAAAGGTAGAATTTCCAATGACAACCCAATTCTTTGGATAATTCGTCTTATTTTATAATAGCAGAAACATTCGTATATGAGAACACCAACTCTTGTTAAAACATTGAGATTAGCTTGAAACAATGTAGAGTCTCTAAAGTTGAAAGTTCTTCTTTGAAGATCTATACATTACAATGTTGGGTGCAGCAGATATAATCTGAACTAGGAAAGACTGCATCTGCAGACTATTATTATTATTATTATTTTTGAGACAGAGTCTGGCTCTGTCGCCTAGGCTGGAGTGCAGTGGTGCGCGATCTAGGCTCACTGCAAGCTCCGCCTCCCAGGTTCACGCCATTCTCCTGCCTCAGCCTCCCAAGCAGCTGGGACTACAGGCGCCCGCCACCTCGCCTGGCTAATTGTTTTGTAGTTTTAGTAGAGATGGGGTTTCACTGTGTTAGCCAGGATGGTCTCGATCTGCTGACCTCGTGATCTGTCCGCCTCGGCCTCCCAAAGTTCTGGGATTACAGGCGTGAGCCACCGCGCCTGGCCTGCAGACTATTATGAATTTTATAATAAGGATAAATGAAACCAGACGTTAAGTGTCATAAATGCATGAATTGAGTTCAGAGCTGTCGTCTTATGACTCAGATCCACGTTCACCCAGGTTGGGAAGCTCAACGCTACATCCATGCAGCTGATCCCAGCATAGGCCTGACATAGGAAAAAGACTATGGGAGCCCTTGTGCCAGTGACTAAATTCCAACCAGCATTTTTCTAGTGAGATGGCCTATTCCAACACACACACACACACACATACACACACATTTTGTAAGATCTTGAAAACCATAAACCAAAATAGATCCATGATTTACTGGTTAATTTTTTGATGATAAACTAGAGCATTACCAAAAAGCCTAAAATGTTTTTCTGTTTGACTTTCGTTCCTTACTTTTTTTCTTTCTGGTGATATGATGGCACTCTGAGCACACAGGACATAGGTTATATATAGTTCCTTTAGATTCTCTTTAAAATTTTCAGGAACAATGAAAAATAATATATTGACTAGGTAGCAGTTAGGACAAATGGTGTTAAGCTATTCTAAAAAGACAATGTTTAAGCTAAAAAACACATCTTGGGATAAGAAATAAAATTCAGTTACATAATGGCACTATCAGGGTATAGCATCAAGGCATATGTGTTTTTCTCTTCTCTTCTTAGAAGCGTTGGTGTCAGATTATCATTTCCAGGTTTTTTTTTTTCCTATTTAGGAGAAGTTCAGGAAATGCTTAATATTTACAATTCCCTTTTTAAAGGTGCTTTTCAAAATTAAAATAGCTTTGTTTTCATTGCCATTATAAAATATTAAAATAGTTGAGAAAGGTAGAAATTAGCAATTTTACCACCCAGAGACAGCCACCAGTGTTTTTTTATGAATCATCTCCTAGATAACTCATTGCATGCCCTTACATCAATACACATAGGATTTTAAAGATGTTGCATCATACTATGCATGACATTCTGTAACTTGTTTTTTCCACCTAATAATAGGAATGGGCATCATTTCATGTCAAATGATACAGACGTACATCATCGTTTTTAATGGCTACACACCTTTGCAATATCCTTGAGGCAAACCCTAATGATCACATTGGTGTCAGTGAGTCACCTAGACATGCATATTTGCAAACCATTCAGAGGCATTAAATTGGACACACTCCCCAAAGTGCGACTACCACCGGGTTAAAGTACCGTTCCATTTAACATTTCCATCATTCCTGCCAAAACACTCTTCAGAATTTGTCTACAAACTTACACCACCAATCACAGTGAGGCCAATGTCCCCCACTTTCCCAGAGTATTAGAGACACAACCCTCCCCTCCTTGGTTGTATGTGTATTCATCTCTTCTTCCTTCCTGAGATGAAGCTTGGCATCACTCCACTCTGAGAGAAATGAGAACAGTTTTTGCATTTCACCTTAATCAGATCAAATTAGGACAGGTGGCAACCCTGCAGGCAACATAATTATGAAAAATGTCTGTGCTCAATACAGCCTGTCCTTCCAGCTTCCCAATCAAATAGGACACCAGAGCCCAACCTTTCTATTTCAGCTGGTGACTCATAGAGCAGTCACCCACATAATTGCTCTGAATATAATGGTGCTGCAAAATCTGAAATGAAACATAATATAAAAAGCACAAAAATCTATTTTGTAAGATTAGTTAATTTAATATAATAATAGTTCTTCTATTATAATCTTCATGTGCCAAACTGGGGGGAAAAACCTTATGGCTGGCCTGTTATTAGAAGAAAATCTTTTAACATATCCCCCTTACACCTGCCATCCAAAGGTAAAAAGAAATGATGTTGAGGATTCCCTGGTTTTATTGTAAGAGAGTAGCTGTTGTCCTTCCAATAAAAAGTGTGCAATGAATATCTGTTTAAATAGATTTGAGATAAGCTGAAGCTGGATACAAAACTCCATTATACATCAGGGGGATCCTATACCCAGCTTCATTTAGGATATTGCTTCTCAGAAGACATCCCGAACACCTCAATAACAAATGTTATATTGAAAATGTGCTCAGTAACAATTGCGGGATGAGTCTCTGTGCAGCGATTTTTCAGCCTGTCAAAATTATACTATCACACCATGGAAACAAATTAAACAGCACAAGCCTGGCTGCCGGGATGGCTGTATTAGCAATGCAGTGCTATTTCATAAAGAATGCATTGCTTCAGATCTGTCAATGAATGTCAACAATGGCTTCTCCATTTGTATGAAGCCCAATTTGTATTTGGAGAAAAACCAAACAGAACACTTCAGAATCTGGTTCCATTTCTTCCCAACATTTAGATTAAAAGAAAAAAGCCCGGTTATCTTATTTATCTGTAGTCAGCGTTCCTTTTCTAGGGAGGCACTTGGGAGGAAGCCTCAGAGTGTGAGTTAAGCACTAACATTCTCTTTCTGAAGCACACGGGCACCATTAAATGCTTACTGACAGCTCAGAGAAAACACAATCTATGTGCTACACATTGTACAAGAAGGTTTTGTTGATATATTAGATTCATATATGTGAGCTTTGGTTTTCTTGTATTTGTGAAATGTGGCTTAGCTGTGTATTACGGCTTTTTGTGACTAATGAGTGAGTCTTGCTTCAGAAATGATTACAGTTATGTCAGAATAAAGTCAAATAATCAGTATTAGTAGATGAGCTCTTAGAAAACAGAAGCCCTCTTTTGCAGATAGATATGTCATACCAAAGAGAAATTAAAACCCAAGACTCTGTTCTAAACCCCAAATAGAGACTGCTATATTCACATCTCAAATTTTGTGTATCTAACAATTAAGTTAAATAGTGATTGTCAATTAAATAGCGTTCAAATTGTAGCTCAAACCGAATAAGAATTTCTTGTCCCTGGAGTGGATCTATGTAGACATCAACATTTTAAGACACAAAGGGATGATGAGTTTCAGGCTTTGTTGCAGAAGTTTGGACAGCCGTTTGGCTCTTCCCTAGCAGTCCTGAAGCACATGAAGTAGGTGGTCCTCCTGCCTTCTTGCCTTTTTATTTTCTACAGCTGGCTCTGATTACAGCCCTGAGGACTTGACACAGCAGAAGACAACCCAGCCAGGCAGCAGGTTCAATACACAGCTGAAATCTCACTGACCTCTACATATTTGGCTCCAGTAACCTCTTATGTATGTATTTATTTTTTAAGATCATGTTCTCAGTCTCCATAAGGGTAAATTTGTAAGGAAGAATTTCTTTAATTGTTTTTCCAAACATGCAATTCTGTGCCTCAATCGCCTCTTTTTTTAAAAAAAGAACAGTTAGGGTGTCACTCTGTCACCCACTGTCGAGATCATAGCTCACTGCAGCCTCAAACTCCTTGGCTCCTAGGAGCAATGCTCCCTCCAGCTTCAGCCTCCAGAGTAGCTAGGACTGCAGGTATCTGCCACCATGCCTGGCTAATTTTTAAATTTTTAATATAGAGACAGGATTTTGCTATGTTGCCCAAGCTGATCTAGAACTCCTGGCTTCAAGTGATCCTCCCACCTCAGCCTCCCACAGCACTGGGCTTACAGGCGTGAGCTACTGTGCTCAACCTGCACCTTTGGTTTTGTCACTATATTGCCATAGCAAAATCCAGGTCAGTGGGACTTGAGTTTTGGTTTTCTCCACTGAGTTCCACGTTCTTGCTCATCTTTACTCCAGCTACCCTGGTGTAGAAATGAAATTACCCCAGTCCTCATGATGCAAGCACTTATTCTGTGCCAACACCTTAAGCTCCATTTCTAAATGAGATTTTGTGAAATCAATCAATCGATCAATATTAAAACTCAAGACTAAAATCTGTCTTTGATTTTTGTTCTTCCTACTGCTATTTCCACTGAAAAAAAAATTCTCTTTCATGTGTCCACGGTTAGAATATCCTTGCATTCTTTCTGTTGAAATAGTATGGTTCTAGTATTCACTAGCTATGAGATATTAAAGAACAGAAGCCATCTTTCTCATTATGTTTTATAACAGAGAAATATAACTCCCCAATTTACATCTAAGTTCGTCTTAATAGTGCCTTATACAAAAAGTCCCTGAAGAATTACAACAGTTGGCGATTCTGCAAAGTGCCAAGGGACTGATTCTGAATCCAGAGCAACAACAACCAATTATGAAGAAATGGTCTCTGTGGCTAGTATGGTCTAGACACTAGCAAGCTACATATAATGAGACTGCTCTCTCCTTTCAAAGGCTGTGATTTAAATTTATAGGTGGGGTCAATGGGTTAATTTTCACTGCCTTGTTTTCACTACACTTACTGCTATTGAGGGGCCTTAAAATAGCTCTGCTATCAGAACTCACTAATCCAAATCAGTTTATAAAAACACTCTCAGATTAACAAATCAATGATACTTACACACCACAAAATTGGTTACCACTTAAAGGCTTTATTCTGACTAGATTTATAGCCTGCATAAATCCCATTCTCATGTAATTTAGATGGAAGACAAGCAAGAGGTATCTCTGCTGTCTACTCACAGCAGTGTAGGCCAAAAAGGAGAGAGATTCTTTATTATTGATGTTTAGCAGCTTGTGTTTAAAAGCTATAAAGAAGATGCAATGAAAATATGATAGATCAATTCCTAAATTTCCAGTATAGTTTACAAAATTTTAAGAGGGATTAAGGATGCTAGTAATTAACTTAAAAATAAAGGTATCATTATATGTCTGTGTAACAGAGATCATTTCAGAAACAAAAAATCAAGATTTTTTTCTTTTCCAACTATAAATAAAGCAACGCCTGTTTCAGATAAACTTCATCTGCCAAATACTTTAATGCTATCCTGAGGTTAAGAATGATAAAATAAGTTTGATCATTCTTATGGTAAAATGAAGGCTATTTAAAGATCAGTTTCATTCTTGCTTTTTTTTAAAAAAACTTTTATTTCTATAAGTTTTTGGGAAACAGGTAGTATCTGGTTACATGAGTAAGTTCTTTAGTGGTGATCTGTGGGATTTTGGTGCACCCATCACCCAGGCAATATACAACGAACCCAATGTGTAGGCTTTTACCCCTCTCATTCTTGTATTTTTAAAGGTGTTTTGAACACATAAAACTCACTGTACCTAATATATTCTGAGCATTGGATTCTAGTAACATCACCTCTTAAGATGTAAAATCTCTTCATTTTAGTCTCTGTTGAGAATTAAAGACTGGTAAAACCAGTAATGTTTTTAGAAGCATATATTGCCGTCTGAACTTGGGATTTCTGATTCAAAATTCAGAGTAAAATTTTAGCTCTTGGGACTGCTACAGAAATATTCTATAAGCATTAATAAGACCGTGTCAATAGAGCATTAATTATTAGGATTAAAAATTTACTCTATGGGGGGCTGGGCGCGGTGGCTCATGCCTGTAATCCCAGCACTTTGGGAGGCCGAGGCGGGTGGATCACAAGGTCAGGAGTTCGAGACCAGCCTGGCTAACATGGCAAAACCCCATCTCTACTAAAAATGCAAAAATTAGCCAGGCATGGTGGCTCATGCCTATAATCCCAGCTACTTGGGAGGCTGAGGCAGGAGAATTCCCTCAGGAGGAGGCAGGTTGTGGTGAGCTGAAGAGGCGCCACTGCATTCCAGCCTGGGCAACAAGAGCGAAACTCTGTCCCCCCCCCCCAAAAAAAAAAAAAATTTTACTCTGTGAGTATCAATAATCAATGTGTTATTTTAACTCATTCTGTGCCTCATTCAATAAAAGGCTATGAAGCAATTTAAGGACATTTGCAACAAACAAGTTGGTTTGCTGGTGTTGCTCTTGCTTTTTTTAATGAAGGGAAGAGTGGAAAAGGGAAAGTGATGGCAATGAAAGTAAGGGCAAACTGGGAGGTGGGGTCGCACCTCTCGGTGCATACCGTAAAGCCCCATGATACTGATCCATGTGGGCCACCAACTTGGTTCTGAGTCTCCCAGTGATCAGAACAAAGAGGGTACCACAATCCCTAGAAAATACACCCAAAGTGGTTTTTGAGAGGACACCATCATCTCTAGAAAATAAACCCAAAGTGGCTCTTGAGAGAAGGACAGAACTTAATTTTGGCACAAGCCTAGGACTGCCAGATTTAGCAAATAAAAATACAGGACACCTAGTTAAATTTGAGTTTCAGTAAAGTACCAAGTCCTTTTTTTTTAGCCTAAGCCTGACCCAGATATTTTTGTTAACCTGAAATGCAAATGTAACTGGTATCCTCTAGTTTATCTGGCAGCCTTACCAAGCCATAATTCAGAGAGAATATTTGTAACAGAAGGCCATTTGTAGCATGTAGTTTTAGATCTTGGTTTCTTAAGGAATGACTAGAATGAGAAATAGTATATTTCCTAGAAACAAAAGCTTCTAATTTCAACAACATCAGGACATAGTATACGGCATGCCGTCAAGAAACCTGCTACTGAAATACACCAGCAGATCTGAGCAGGAGCAAGCGCTGCAGAAGCCAGGGTAAGGAGGACGCGCAGAGATGCCCCGCTGCTGAGAGCGCCTGTGCTGCAGGGTCCACTACAGGTCTGCACACCACAGGGCGGGTCACACCTGAGACGCCTGTATTTTAATTCCTTTCTCCCCTAAAGCCCTCAGCTCACTCCACTCTAAGGATTTAGTTGGTGAAAAATAAGATTATACTTCAGACAAGGTTCAACCAAACATCATCAAATAAACCTATTATAATAAATGAGGAGTATCTGTATTCGATGGTAGAAGTTTGAAAGGAAATACAGATTTTTTTTTTTTTTTTTTCCTTTCAAAGAGCTTGTTAAATTTGATCTCCCTCTTCAGGTAGATAACTCATGGTCAAAGTTTTCAAAAGTTTCGACATGTAAGAAAGAGGAAAATACATGTAAGGCACACAAAAACCATCTATTTTGTGTATGTAATTCCGAAGGATTTTGCTTCTTTCATGGAATTGCATAGAAATGTTTGTCTTATTTTCAGACACTGATAAGCCATTATCAGTATCATCTTTACCTGTGCACATGTTTTTTGTTGAATTTCCTTTAAAATACAATGAACTGAAGAGGATTACATTCTTCTTTTTTTTTTTTTTTTTGGAGACAGGGTCTTGCTCTGTCACCCAGGCTGGTGTGTAGTGGTGCAATCTCGGCTCACTGCAACCTCCACCTCCTTGGTTCAAATGATTTTCCTGCAGCAGCGTCACAAGTAGCTGGGAGCTACAGGTTCCCGACATCACGCGCCGCTCATTTTGTGTGTGTGTGTGTGTGTATTTTTAATAGAGACAGGGTTTCACCATGTTGGCCAGGCTCGTTTTGAACTCCTGACCTCAGATGATCCACCCACCTTGGCTTCCCAAAGTGCTGAGATTACAGGCGTGAGCCACTGTGCCTGGGCTACAGTATTAAATTCTGAAATGCAATTATAATTTTATTTAGGATATATTTTACATCTAATTAAATAAATATCCTAAAATTAGCTTCACAGTGGAGAAAACTGACGGCCACCACTTTGACCAAGTAATCCAAGTTCATCCCACCAGTAATGGGACAAGCTGACACTGTGTGCCTACTGAGAAGGGTACAACATCGTCCTCCAACACTCTTGCCAAAAATGCATAACTTGGTTGGGTACGGTGGATCACGCCTGTAATCCCAGCACTTTGGGAGGCCGAGGTGGGTGGATCAGTTGAGGTCGGGAGTTCGTGACCAGCCTGGCCAACATGGTGAAACCCCATCTCTACTAAAAATACAAAAATTAGCTGGGCGTGGTGGCGCACGCCTGTAATCCCAGAACTTTGGGAGGCTGAGGCGGGCAGATCAGTTGAGGTCAGGAGTTCATGACCAGTCTGGCCAACATAGTGAAACCCCATCTTTACTAAAAATACAAAAATTAGCCGGATGTGGTGGCACACGCCTGTAATCCCAGCTACTCGGGAGGCTGATACAGGAGAATTGCTTGAACCCAGGAGGCGGAGGTTGTGGTGGGCCAAGATCGTGCCACTGCACTCCAGCCTGGGTGACAGAGTGAGACTCTGTCTCAAAAAAAAAAAAAAAAAAAATTGCATAACTTGAGTCTAGACAGGAGGAAACATTAGACAAACACAAATTGAAGGATAGTCTACAAAATAACTGTCCTGCGCTCATAAAAAATTCCACAGTCATAACAGACTAGACATAATAGTCTAGATAAGAGGGGTCTAAAGAGATGTGGCGACTGGATGCGACATGTGAGCTGGGATTTTCTTCTTACTATTAGGTATGTACTGAGGATAAATTTGTGAAATTTAAATAAGGTTTGTGTAAAGTATGGCATCAATGCTAATTTCCTGACTTCGATCATTATACTGTGGTTACATAACAGATTACTCCGGTATCGAGAAAACATATTCTGCAATCTTCAGAAGTAAAGGACCATCATGTTGGCAACTTACTCTCAAAGGATTCAGAAAAGAAATATATGCACATATGTACACAGATGGAGACAGGAAGAAACAAATGTGGTCAGTGTCAGCATGTGGGTATCTAGTTGAAGAATGTATGAAAAATTCTTTCTCTTGCACCTTTTCTCATCAGTCTAAAATTATGTCAAAATTAGAAAGTTCAAAGAAAAAGGCATTTCCTTTGGTAAAAAAAAGTCACTCGGTATCACTAGGGGAGGCGTCCGCTTTGTTTTAAAGCTTACTGGGCCTGAAGGAAATGCCACTCGAACAGCACAGCCAGCTATAGCTATAGCACAGAAAACCACCTCCACTCTCTCCCACAGGAGGGCTCCCCAGCTAGAGTTTTCTGAATACTTACTGGATAGTTCAATGTTGTTTTTTTGTTTGTTTTGTTTAGCTTTGCCTTGTTTTTTGTTTTTTACAGCTGAGAAAATTTGAGTTTCTACAACATCCACAGACAATCTGGACCATAATCAAGTCAGTGCAGTCTAAAGCAATGTTTCAAATATCCGAAGGTAAGGCCACTTCTTTATTTTTTGATTGCTACTGAAACTAATTGAATAGTGTTATGAATGGAGTCAAATGATGTGTTTAATCAACTGAATATCCAATAATTCTGTACAGCCTATTCTATATTATTTTTCTCTAACTATAAGATATTCTAATGGAGAACAAGGAAAGAAATAATGCCATTTTTACCCGGCCCTTTAGAAGACAAGATAAACTCATCTTTTCTAACAGGATATCGAATATGCATTTTTTTTTTAAGAATCCAAGCCTTGCCTGTATGGTTGTCCCTTGGCGTCCAAGGAGTATTGATTCCACTACTCCTTTGGGATGCCAAAGTGACAATTGCTCAAGTCTCTGATATACAATGATGTAGTATTTCTATATAACCTATGCACATCCTCCCATATATTTAAAATCATCCCTAGATTATGTATATCTAATACAAAGTCAATGCTATGTAAATAGTTGTTATATTGCAATTTTATTTGTATTATTTTTTATTGTTGTGTTATTTTTTATGTTCATTTTTTCCAAATATTTTCTATCTGCAGTTGGGCGACTCCTCGGATGTGGAACCCATAGATACAGGGGGTTGACAGACACTAGGTTGAGGTAATGCTTCATGATTGTTGTATGTAGGATTTTGGATATGCAGAAACGAATTTCTACCTTAAAGACTGAGGAGCAAAATATAAGGAGACAATGCATTAAGCCCATCTGTTAATTTTGAACAGTTTTAGTATACTCTTTAATATACTCTTCTGTTTATATAATGTGGGGCTAGTAGATGAAAGAATATCAATATCATTTGATGATATTAATATTCTGATTATGCCTATATTCCTTCTACAAATATATATGGCACAAAATCCAAATGCCAGGAACTGGTCTAGATAAGAGGAACACAGACGATTAGACACAGTTCCTACGCTCAGGGGATTTACACTCCACTAGATGATACTTAGGTACACAAACTAAAGAGAGAAAACCCTAAGGGCTATGGAGAAAGATGAAGCAGGGAAACTGTCGGAGGAAGAGGGAGGATCTGGAACATCAGCAAAGTCTTCACTAGGGAGGTCCCTTGTGCAGAGCAAGGGACAGCCAGGACCAGCACTAGGAGGACGAGGGAACATAAGCAGAGCAGACAGGTCTGCGGGCCAGGGTGCCGCCAGGATAGGAGGGCTGGCGGGAGAGGCAGGAGGTCACCGCGGGACCTGAAGGAAATGACTCCTGGCCAGGGGCCAGATCGTGATGGTCTCAAGGGTTGAAGTTTAATTCCAAGAGTAGGGAGAAGGCACTGGAGGACTTGCACATGGTAGTGATGTCATAGCCTTCATATTTTAGAAGGCATTCTACATTGTAATAATGTTAGATTTACAGAAGAGTTGTAACGACTGCACAGAGCGTCCTCAGATGCGCTGCACCCCACGTCCCCTGCTGTTAACATCCTACATAACCAGGCCATCTTCCCATAATCCTCTATGTTTAAAAGGTGATCTGTCCCCTTACTGTATAGAAAATAATTACGAACTAATAATAATGACAATCATTATGAACTAATAACATCGCATGTCAACTGCATCCCAGGAGCTGTTCCGAGTGCTTCGCATGGATCACCTCCTTAGTCCTCACGGGCTGCTTTGAGTGTGAGGGCAGGGCTATTGATATTTTCATTATCCCCATTTAATGGATGAGGACAGTGAGGCAGGGAAAGGTGCATAAACCTGCCCAGTGTCACAAAACTAATATATGGTGAGGCTGGTTTCAAGCTAATATTGGCCAATCCCCAACCCTGAACTCTGGAATAGTCTGGGGGAGCAAAATGAGATCCAGGGAGCCCAGTTAGGAGGCTCCGGCTGTGGCCTGTAGTCAGCAGTGCAGCGGTCAGGTGGGAGGTGATGGCACCTGGGGGCTGGAAGGTGAGGCCAGCAGGTCTTGCTGGTGGGCTGCCCTGTGGAGCAGACAAAGGAAAAGGAGGCAGGGGTTGCGCTGCCACTTTTATCCTGAGGAACCGGCTGGACAGTGGTGCCTTCTACTGAGAGTAGGAAGACTGGGGAAGAGCGAGAGAGGGCTCGAGGAGTTCTGCTTCGGATGCCACATTGGCAAAGTTTATAAATTATCCAGTTGTAGCCAAGAGAAGAAGGTGAGTGTTTGGAGAGTAGAGAGTGACACACCAGGTCATGATGCTCAGGGGTCAAATAGGTGGAGGTGATAGAATTGACTGCTGGAGGCCGGGCGCAGTGGCTCATGCCTGTAATCCCAGCACTTTGGGAGGCTGAGGTGGGCAGATCACGAGGTCAGGAGTTTGAGACCAGCCTGGCCAACATAGTGAAACCCCATCTCTACTAAAACAAAACAAAAAACAAAAAAAAAAACCCAAAAAACCCAGCAGGGCGTGGTGGTGCATGCCTGTAATCCCGGCTACTTGAGAGGCTGAGGCAGGAGAATCACTTGAACCCTGGAGGCAGAGGTTGCAGTGAGCCAAGACCATTCCACTGCACTCCAGCCTGGGTGACAGAGCAAGAGTCCATCTCAAAAAAACAAAAAAAGAATTGACTGCTGGACTTCATGCCAAATCTATTTACAAATCAATTTAACACTCTTCAAGATGCAGAAATCAACAAAAATTGGTTCATCAATTTTCTGTCCTCAGCCTGTCTCCTCTTCCTCCCAGATCCCCATCCCAGCTCTGTCTTATGAGAGAAACAAGGAAAGAGAGAACGAAGGAAAGAAAGAGGGGAAGAGGCTGTGGGCAAGATGGGAGAAGACATCAAGAAACCCAAAGGCAAAGAAAATGATGGCTTTCAAGAAGAGTGGCAGGCCACACCTCTTCCCTTTGAACAACAAATTCATGTCACTTCTTTCCAATATCAAGACACCCGTAGGACACAATAATATATTTTCTCTCAGATTTTTGTTAGAATTCAGTCAAACTGTCTGCTTTAGAATTTATTATCTCATGACGTGAGCCTCTCATTACAGGGTCACATATTTGATTTATGACATCACCAGTTAAGTTGTTTCTAGTACAACACTTACACAGTTAAAATATATAAAGATTTTTACACAGAAGTTATGAAATTTCAAGTTGACTGAATAACTTGAACAACTAAAAACACTGGTTTTTTTTATATTTGAAAATGTAACTACATGTGCAAGAAAATTATAGGTAATAAAATAATAGTGAAGAAAAGAAAAAAATAAGTGAAACAAGAAAATAAGGAAACAAGTGGATTACAAAATTATACATTCTAGAGAGGAAAAACAGTCAAAATCAGATAGCCAGAAGCAGGGATACCTAAATGAACATGGATCAATACAAGTTCTTCAACTACATGAGCCCTGGTTGGGGGGTCCCCAGGAAAGCAAAATCCAGTGGAAAATGTGACTGTATTGGGTGGGTACCCTTTGTGCTATTCAAAAGGACAAACAATGCTGTGAGAAATCTAAACCTACAATGTAATTGTTGACTCCATATTGTGACTACAAAGTAGTGACAAAATAATTATATACTTGTTTCTATTGTGTGTCAGATAAAACAGCACAAATTCTTGCACCCATGTATTACAATAACATCAAAGAACATGTTGTCCATGTTCAAATACGGCAAAAACTTGAGAGGGAAGTTTTTCTGGTAATCTCTCACATTCAAGAAACCACCGACAAAAAGATACTCCAAAGGAACCCACAGTGTGGGGTGAGATGTAGGAATTTCGTACACACAGACAAGAGGCAGGGGAGCTATGTTATTCAAGCTCAAGAAAAGTATGAAAGGAAAGGCTTCTGTTATGCCACTGGGTTTTATCTGCTTGCCCATTGTTGTGTTACAAACCACCCCTTACTTTTTATTCTTTTCACAATCTCTTTCCACACAGACACTCCATGTGGTTAGCTTGGACTTCCTGACAACATGGTGGCCTCAGTGTATCTGGATTTCTCATATGAAAGCCCAGGACTCTTCACGAAGGCCAAGACGGAAGCTGACAGTCATGTCAAGAGCTAGGCCTGGCAGAGTGTCTTTTTCCACTGAACTCAGTGCAAGCAGGGTGAGGTCAGCCCAAACTCACAGGGCAGGGAAGTAGAACCTACCTCTCATTGGGAGGGGGATCAAATTATTTGCAGTGATCTTTACTATGCCACAGGGTTGATCACCTTTATGGCAATTTGATTGCTTATCAGGCAAAAAGGAAGGAGGTGGTGCTACAATTTATGGCGGGAAAATGAAAAAAGAAAGAACATTCCTGGGTCACTTCTCTAGGCTGCCTCTGACTAACTCCAGTGACAACTTTAAATCCACATCAGAGGTTGCATTTGAAACAGAAAGACAAGAAATACCTGCAACTAATGTTGTCCTGTGGAGTGACCGGTGGCAGGGGACAGCTGAAAGATCCACACAGAAGGACAGGGGACTTGCAGACATGGGGTCGGGGTGAGGTGTGGGGACTGCAAGGAGACTGACAGCGTGGAGCTGCCATCTGTACAAAGCTTGCTATACCTATCAGGGTTGAGAACCCGTTTTTGTGTTTCGACACATTCTTGGCACGTTCCCCTTGAGCATGAGGCAGAACGCAACTGCCTTTGCTTATTTTATCTAGAGAATGATAACCAAGGTGCTCTTTCCCTAAAGAGAAGGCAGAACAAGAGGAGAGAAACATATTACTATGGTTGGAGGTTAAAAAAAAACACTTTTCTGGAAATAAAAGTTATGCACCACTAAAAGAGTTTACACCTGAAAGTCAGAGAATCACTTATTCGGAAGATTTCTATCTTTACCAGTGCTTATTGTATAGGAAAACAACTATTGAAACAATACTCTTCACAATATGTATGTTTTTCTTTTTCTGACATTGTTTTCCAACTTTGGTTTGCTATTTTTTCCCTTTATTCCTCAACTTGTCTCCCATTTCTCAGCCCCCGTTCATGTCTGCCTTGCCTTTCACCCACCAGTGGTCCCAGCGATATCAACAAGAAACCTCTAGGAACATTTAGCACACACAAAAAAAGCCTACTAAATCCCTTCCTGGTGGTCCCTATCCTCATAATTAAGTCAGTGCATTTCTGTATGGAAGGAGAGTTGCACCAGATTATTTTTCTGATCATTCAAGAGCTAGTGCCTATTAGTTATAACAATGGTTGTAGGAGTATGAAAGTGCTGGCCAACTCCTATCTTTGCCTACACAATAGTTCTCTACCTCTTTCTTCCCTGAAGATGATTTGATGCAAGACCTGGCCTGAGAGCCTTCCATGTCTCGGCAGTAGGGACTCTCTGACTCAGAGAATTGATGGCTAATCTCAGTTTGCCTCAAGAATCCTATTCTCCATGTACAGTGACTGTATTAGGAGTGTTCATAGGACCTAGTCTTGGCCAATGAAAAGTACCGGGAAGACTGCTGGGGGCTTCTGGGGAGTCTATCACTTCCTGATACCTAGAGAGAAATTCAAAAGAACAAGAGGCTTTGGGCCTCATGCTTTTCTTCCTGTTTGGATTCCAGGGTGATGAGATTGTTATCTTGAGCTGCAGCACCTGTGGGCATGGGGTGATGAACACATGCCGAAAGGAGGAGCCCAGGGCTTCACAGAAGTGTTAGCTCCTAAACAGAGCCCTCACCTGCCAACCTCTGGACTTCTCATAACTAAAGAGCAAATGTTCTCAGGTTTCAGGCCTCAGCTGGTCAGGTTTTCTGTTATTGTAGCTAAAGGAAGCTGTGCTCCATGAATATTTTCATATTTCACATTTCTGCATAGCTAGGGCTTATTGAGTAAGGATTACTGGCAACCCAAGTTAAAGAATGACTGAATGGTGAACATGCCTTGGAATTCGAGATAGTGACTTGTTCCTGTGACATGTAAAGGCTTATCTCCTCTGCAGCCATTCACTTACCCAGGGGTGACAAAACTGGGGACCTTTCTCTCCTTTCTTCAGAGAATATTCTTCCACATTCCCGGACAAAACTTCCTGCCTTGCTGCCCTCCACCCCCGACTCTCTCTCTCTCTCTCTCTCTCTCTCTGGAGTGGAGAAGGGACAAGTGTGACAGTTACTCTATGTAAGCTCCAAGTTTCATAATTCCAGAGGTCCTCTCCTGGGGAGAAAGCCCTGCCCATGCAGGCACATGTGGCCCTCACTGTACCACACCATGGGAGATTAGTGCATGAGGTACTGGTGCTGCTATGATGTTCTGTGAGTAAATAAAAGGTCTGTCCTCTGATCCAGCGTGCGCACACATACACACACACACATTCTAAACCCACATACATACATGTGTGCGTACACACACAGTTAGGGTAGTTCATGTACCTACTTAAATGCATGCACAATTCTGTGTGTGCATTTTTCTTAGTGCAGAAGGGGAGAAGGTCCTATGGTTTTAATCAGATTCTCAAAGGTGTCAGTAATCAAAACAAAACAACAAAATTAAGAACTAGTTACTAGAGTATAAATCTCTTGAGGAAAATAACATTGTCTTAATATCTGTAGGGCCTAGCACAGTGTTTGACATGCAGCAGATGCTCAATAAAAGCTTCCTAATTAAATGAATAGATACATTAGTTGTGTGGTCCTCCAACTATGCTCGATGCCTAGTGCTCTGGGTGAAAGAAACAAGTACATGACATTTAAATACAAACTCATAAGCCATAAACTCATAGAAACAGATGTATACACGACAAACTTGCATTTATCAGCATTAAAGTCTGATAAAGCTCTATATTGAGAAACATTCAATTGTATGATAGCATGGAACATAATTTTGGACATCCAAATGTTAATTATAAGAGAGAGAAAAGACCTGCAAATGAAAGAGAGAGATCACTGTGAGTTATCTACTTAACATACGGGCTTGGTCACATTAAGCATTCATTCTGCATTTAAGCATTCTGAATTTTAAGAATTTTAATTTGCCTTCTTAGCAATGAGAGGCTGGAGTAAAAACCCAAAACATATACATGCATATGATTTCTATATTATATGAATTTTGTATAAAACATGATTATCTTTCTCTAATTCATTAGTTAGTTTATCATAAGCATCCACTCCATGGAATGTGTTTTTCTTCCTTCAAAGCATAAGATACAGGATATTTAACAATATATGTTATCAAAGTATGTACAGCAGATAGATTAGTAAACTCTTCTTGTAACATACTTCTTCCAAGTATCCTTTTTCTTTGGATGTTGGGTGGCCATGGATGTTATGGGTTGAATTTATTCCCCAAAGAGATATGTTCAAGTCTTAACCCTAAGTACCAATGAATATAACCTCATTTGGGAATAAAATCTTTGTAGAAGTAATCAAATTAAGATAAGGTCATGAGGGTGGGCCCTAATACAATATAACTGTTGTCCTTGTAAGAAGAAAAGAGACACAAAGACACACAGAGACAAAGCCACGTGATAACAGATCAGCTGTCTGAGTGATGCAGCCACAAGCCGAGGAATGCCGACTCCTGGCAACACCAAAGCTCAGATAAGGGGTGGGAGCAGATCCTTCCCAGAGCCCTCAGAGGGAGCTCGGTCCTGCCAACAACTTGATTGCAGACTTCAGGCTCCCAGGACAATGAGACAGTGAGTTCCTGTTGTTTTAAGCCATCCAAGCTTGTGGCAGATTGTTTTTTGGCAGCCCTAGGAAACTAATACAATGGATGACAATGGATATATTCTTGTGACTCAGATCCTGCTAGTGCAATGTTGATTTCCATCTGTCACTATATAAAATCATTGACACTCAGATGGGAGGAGACGGATCAAAGGAGATCAAATCACAGAAAATAGAAGGATCTGAGAAGACCATTCTTTTAACATGCAATTGCCACTTAACCTAATCAAAAGATGTATTTTGCAATTTATCCTTAAGAATATTGTTCTGATAAAAATAACGTTTCTTTAGAGTTCTGAAATTCAAGAGCAAAATGATTGCCTCATTGGAATTACAGTTGACTTACATTTGAGACAGGGCATCTTGGACATGTCATTTGAAAATAAGGAAGGCATTGGACTTCCCTTTATACCAGGTAAACTTTCATTAAATTCAACCAAAGCCTGGCTTTCAGCAATTTCCATGCTCCCATCAGCTTGAATTGTTCTAGCTGTGTTTGGCAGTGCTGGGATAGGGATGGGGTAACATAATGATCTCTCGCTAGCTACCCAGTTTTCTATTTCTCATTTGTTCTTAAAAGCCTCAAACACTCCCAAAGTATTTTCTTAAAAATTGGGCTTTCATTTATTTTTGGAAAGAAAACAATCAAATGTTGATGGGTGAGGAATGTAAAGAGACAGCAACACAGGGATTCTCAAATGTTTCTGCTACGGGGTGTCTATGATGACAAAGGCGAGACCCAGTGGTGCAGTTTTCCCAAACATCCCGCACTCGTGAAAACACCATGTTTGTTTCTTCAACCACTTCTTTAAAATCTGTTATATTAACATTCGATTAATGATATAATTTCTTTTTATTGTACAGTTCATTTTCTTAGAAAAGCTCTGGGTATTAAATTCTTAGAAATTCCCCAAATTGCTATTTTGAATAGCCTAATTTTTATTCCTTACTTGGTATTATTATTTCCTCTTTCTCTCATCCTTTTCTGTTATTTCTCTACCCCTTTTCTTTGTGCATTTTGATCAGCTAGAGTTATATTCTTTTCCACTCCCAGAGGATACTTCAAATCCCATCACCCCCTCTCTGAACGGTCTTCCTTTTCTATCCTCATTCATCTGGGTGGACTTCTTCCACCTGCATCCTCCTGTTCAAATCCATGCTTGCCTGGGATCACACTGAGTCAGTGATTCTGACGGTAATTTTTTCAACAAGCATTTGTTAATCATTCTCTGTCCAAGTAGTAGGTCATAATAATTAGATACTTTAGGTAAGAGATAATTTGGGCCCAGTTTCTACCCTCTAGGTATGTCTTTATTGATATACCCAAACAGTACTAGTTAGTTAATATACTCCGTATACAATATACTCTAGAAAATTACGGTTCTGTTGAATTGGCATGCTTTTGTTAATGCATATTGATGCTACATCTCCAACACTAACCTCAGTTAAACTTTTTACCTAAGACAAGCTATATTATGGGGATATATGTGTGGGAAAGAAGAAAATGTTCTCACCTACTAGATGGGTCTTTCTTTCCTTCCTTATTTCATTCTTTCTTTCCCTTTTCCCTTCCTCCCTAATTCCCCTTTTCTCTCTTTCTTCTCAGAAGACACTATTAAAGCAGCTAAGTCATAATCTTACAGGTCAGGGCAAAAATTAGAAAACTATTCAGAACCACTATTACCCAACCCCTAGGGAAAAAAATAAACCAAATTCCTATTAAAAAAATTAATTACAGTTAACCTCGGGAATCATTCTTTCATCCATTCACTCATAATTCATCAGTGTATTTATTATTGAAAATTCCTAAGTGTCAGTTTACAACAAAGTCATCCTAAACTACATGAATCTTTTCTAAATAATCAAGACTGTATCTCAAATTACTCAACATTACATTTCTAAGAATTTACCATTTGACTTCATATTGAATATATTTGTTTTTCTATTTATGTCTTAGTCTGTTCAGGCTATTACAACAAAATACCATAAACTGGGTAGCTTAGAGAAAAAAAAATTATTTCTCACAGTTCTGGAGGCTGGGAAGTCCAAGATCAAGGTGCTGGCAGATTTGGTGTCTGCTGAAGGCTTCTTCCCCATTGGTAGTGCTCCTAGTTGTGTCCTCACTTGGTGAAAGGGGCAAACAAGCTCCTTTGGGTCTATTAGATAATCTGGGTACTAATCCAGTCATGTGGACTCTGCCCTTATGATCTTGTAACTCCCCAAAGGCCCTACCTCTTCATACTATATTTTGGAATACTTTGAGGAGAATTAACATTAATTCTTCTTTAAGTATTTGGTAGAATTCAGCAATGAGGCCATCAGATCCTGGGCTTTTCTTTGATGGGAATGTATAGATATGTCTAATATAGTGGATTTTTTTTTTTTTGACGGAGTTTCGCTCTGTAGCCCAGGCTGGAGTGCAGTGGCGCGATCTCGGCTCACTGCAAGCTCCGCCTCCCAGGTTCATGCCATTCTCCTGCCTCAGCCTCCCGAGTAGCTGGGACTACAGGCGCCCGCCACCACGCCTGGCTAATTTTTTGTATTTTTAGTAGAGACAGGGTTTCACCGTGTTAGCCAGGATGGTCTTGATCTCCTGACCTCGTGATCCGCCCACCTTGGCCTCCCAAAGTGCTGGGATTACAGGCGTGAGCCACTGCACCTGGCATATAGTGGATTTTAAGTCATCATTATTTAAGACACAATGTATTTAGCAAAACTAAAAACTTTTATTTTTTTAACAGGGTGCATGTAATGCTGTATTTAAATATCAAAAGAAGCTAATTCAATGTGACGAAGTAAAATAATTCATATCACTTGCCATCTTTCAGTGGTTGACTAAATCTGTTATCTAATAACCATATTTTGATCTAAGTATATTTAGGGGAGATATCTATCTATCTATCTATCTATCTATCTATCTATCTATCTATCTATCTAATTTGCCTATCGATTTACTTACCTATCTTATCTATGTAATCTATTTTATCCAATCAATCAATCTAATCAACCAACCATTCAATGTATCTCTCTATCCATTTATCTATCATCTGTCTTCCAAAGTAACTTTCCAAACACAATTAGAATTTGTGCTATTTCTATGTATGACACTGAATTTTTACATCAATTACTTAAGCTATAAAAAAAACCTTCCACAGAAATAATCTTAGTAAAACAAAACTGGGTGCAAGTGAAATTCAACACCGGCTTGTCTCCCAGTAGCCTTAGCATCTCTGCTATAATTTTCTGAGAGTATAAAAGTGCTCATTCATTTGGACTTGACTTCTGTTTGTTGCATAGGGCCTGTCAGACATGCTATATTTCCTTACAAAATGTTAACATTGAGTTGTCCCTCAAGGACTATTTTAATGTGAGAGAGAAATGTCAAGGTTAGAACTGCTGAGAGATTTGCTCTCTGTAGACTGCTGGACTGTAAATAATCAGCCATCTCCAGCATCAAGTGATTGCTCAAAAGATAGGATTTCTTTCTCTGAACTTAAAAATTTAGCATAGCTTGTATTTATTTCATTTTAACATTTAGATCTGCATTTCAGAGCACTTTAAGAATGTGTTGGTAACTTATTAGGCCAATATTAATGCAGCTCAGCAAATGAATGCTTATTATGAGTAAACTAAGAACTCTAGGGAATATAAACAAGATCTAATCCTTGCCCTCAAAGAGCCCACAGCTTAGTTGAGGGGATACATAAACAAATATTTAAGTATAGTAAGAGGCAGACTGATAATGGTGCTAATAAAGACTTCTGTTTTTATAAAGGTCTACACAGTTTTCAAAGCCCTTCACCCACATTACTTCCCTTGACCTGAACAAGAAATATTTCCAGTAGACCAGAAAGACTGAATCATCCCTAGTGTAGAAACAAGGAAAATGAGAATCACAACATTAAGGGTTGGATCCACATTCATAAGCGTAGTAGCAACAGTGCTAAATTGCCGATTTTTTGTTGGCACCATATTGACTATCTTCTGTTAAAATAATTAAATGGGAGGCCATCAGACAGAGGTGGCTCTAAAACCCCGGGTTCCTAAATCAGCAAATTGAAATACAACTCAGACTCATTTCCTATGATCGGCTAATTTAAAAGATGAAACTTCAACTCAGCTGATCACAGGCAGTCAACTTGGAATTAGTTATATTGTTCTGAACTTCCCATGGGAATCGTCCAAATAAGGTAATTGTTCAAACTTTAGCCAATTACATAATTTCTTTGCTTCCAAATTCATCCTATAAAAGCTGTCCCTTCAACGACCTGTGGTGGAGCTCTGACCACTCATGGCTAGATTCATAAATCACTGTTTGCACACATAAGCTGTTTAAAGTTTTAATATGCCTTAGTTTATCTTTTAACACTTCTATTTTATTCACTCTTCCCTCTGTGTTCTGAAATTTTGTTGACCTCTCTTACCTGACTTTTATCTTCTCTCTAACTCTAACTTTGTGTTCTTGTGGACTTACACTATTTTAACTCCTTCAGTATCATTTTGATGGGGTTTGGGGAAGTAGCAGATATATGGAACTTCTTCAGGAACCCATGTGGGACAAAATTATTTCCATAAGCTCTGGGAATGCCTCACAGAGGACAGCAAATTTGACCTGGGTCTTTAGAAATGAGTAAGATTAGAGTGAGCTGCTGAGCTGAAAGGGAAATCCAAGAGAAGGAGGAAAATGGGAGAAGCTATGGTCTGAATGTTTATTTCTCTTATGAGTGTCCACGCATCTCAATTGTACCCGTATAAAACAGCCCCTTCTACTATGTGAGGATGCATAAGAGGGCACCATCTATGAGGAAGTGGGCCCTCGCCAGACACCAAATCTGCCAGAGCCTTTGTCTTGGACTGCCAAGCCTCCAGAACTGTGAGCAATAAAATTCTGTTGTTTATAAGCCACCTGGTCTATGGGATCTCATTATAGCAGCCCAGATGGACTAAGACAGGAGACTTTTAAGCCCACATGATAAGCTACATTAATATAGAGATCAATGCTTTTCTTTTTTTTTTCCAGGGTTGAACCTTAAAAAGAGGTCAACTATTTGAAACTAGACAAGTTCTTGTAAATTAAAAAAAGCACCTTCAAAACACAGAGACAATCCAGACCATTTAGTTGAAGACATAACTTTGAGCCTTTCAGCTAGAGCAGGTTTTCAAAGTGGGAGTCACGAAGCTGCCTCCAGGAGGATGGCATTCTTTACACAACAGAAAGCCTCCACCATGGTGATATGGATGGGGGTGCAGAAGACAAACTCAGCCTCCAATCTACTCTGCTAACAACTCCCTAGGCCTTTAGGGCAGAACGGGTGGCCAGAATCGAAGTCAAATGGAGTTTATTCAGCTGGAGGAAGAACTTGCAGTACGGTTGCTCAACTTCAGGCCACGGATTTGATCCTGCTTTATAGAGATGAGAATGAGTCTCTGAATGCAGTGTTTAGGTTAGAAATCTGACATATTGGCAAGCATGAACGGTTCATGCCTGTAATCCCAACACTTTGGGAGGCCAAGGTGGGCGGATCACTTGAGGCCAGGAGTTCGAGACCAGCCTTGCCAACATGGCGAAACCCTGTCTCTACCAAAAATACAAAAAAGAGCCGGGTGAGCTGGCACATACCTGTAATTCCAGCTACGCAGGAGGCTGAGGCAAGAGAATCACTTGAGCCTGGGAGGTGGAGGTTGCAGCGAGCTGAAATGATACCACTGCATTCCAGCCTGGGTGACAAGTGAGATTCTGTCCCCAAAAAAGAGAGAAATCTGACACATTCTTAAGAGACACCATAAAGGGATTTACTTGTTACTGAAAATCTTTGATTAGCTTTTTTCTCTTTGATTAAAAAATAACATAAATTAGAATAAAATACAGATTTAAATTTATATTCTATTTTATTCTATGTTTTAGAGAAACATATTTGAGTTCCTCAACATCTAATATTTCTGAATTCTCACAGTATTTCTGTGATGTAATTTTTCAAAGGATCTGTGTACCATCCACCCCTTTCAAAGCTGAGAATTTCATATTAGATCATTGCAGTTTTGGAGAAAAATGCATTAAAATATAACAGTTCACATTCTTTTGTGAGAAAACATATATACAGCTGTGTACCCGTATGTGTATATGTGCATATATATTACATGTACATATAGAATGTACATGTGCACACAGACACATATACATTTACACACATATGTATTTTGATATTTCAAATGCTCAATGCAGCATGGCCATAGGTAATAGCAACCTATTCTATTTTTAGTGGTAGTCATGTCATACAGATGTTTTGACACCATGCAAATAGCAGAAAGGGGTTGCCCTCTCTCTTTTTTTTTTTTGAGATGGAGTCTTGCTCTGTTACCCAGGATGGAGTGCAGTGGCGCGATCTTGGCTCACTACAAGTTCTGCCTCCCAGGTTCAAGCGATTCTCCTGCCTCAGCCTCCCAAGTAGCTGGGATTACAGACACGTGCCACCACGCCCAGGTAATTTTTGTACTTAGTAGAGATGGGGTTTCCCCACGTTGGCCAGGCTGGTCTCGAACCCCTGGCCTCGAGTAGTCTGCCTGCCTCAGCCTCCCAAAGTGCTGGGATTACAGGTATGAGCCACCGCACCTGGCCGGACTACCCTCTCTAGAGAACAACGCCAAGCAGAAATTACAACCCTCTGATGAGTGGCATATAGAGAAAAGCATCCTATGGTATCAGCCAGAGGAGAAAATAGGGGCTCTACAGCAAGATGCGGACATGTGTGCAAACACCCCGAGCCAAGAGTTTCCTCAGGAACCAACCATAAGCTCTTTGGGGGCCTGTGGTGGTGGTAGTCCTGGGAGGTGGAGATGGGGGTTCGAGGAAATGCAGAAGGTTTTGTATGTAATTAAGTGTTTTCTTTTCATGGACAGAGACTTTGTTTTTCTATCCCAAAGGTCTGGGGGAGCCATAAAAACATTTTAGGGAAAATGACATCAATTCCTGTTTTAGAGTCACAATGGCAGGGTTGGTGTGAAGAACAGGCTGATATTGGAAGGCCAATGTGGAAGCTGCTCAACTCTCCAGTTAAGTGTGATGTGAGCGTACCCTAAAGACACAGGAGGAGGAAGGGAGGCTGCGAGACATATTTAAGAGCTAACTAGTAGGTAGCATTGAGAGGAGTTGGTGACTACCTAGATGTGGTAAAAGAAGCAGTCTGGGATGACTTCAGGGTTTCCAATTTTGACCAGTAGGGATGGTGGTGACAGTAACTGAAAAAAGAAAAACAAGTGTTCCAGTTCCATGTGGCAGACTGAACAAATGTGTTTAAATCTCCTACTTCCTAAAGCCTGACTAAAATGATATTGGTGCAGAAGGGAAATAAATCTATAAGGACAAAGAGTTTGAGAGAGAAGAAAAAATCAGAAGAGAGATGTTAATCAAATCATAGAACACAGATGGAATGGTAGAACCTACTGTATTTAGCAGAGCAGAGAAAGCTAAAGCCTCACTGTCTGCAGAAGGGAAATTCAGTCATAATCAAGGCCATTTACGTGCAGCACCACCGGAAGGCCCAGGACTGGAGGATCCAGGTCCCTGGCAAATTCAGAGAAAAGAAAGGGCCTAAATGAGAATAAGTACTTGAAAATCTCATACAGTGAGCAGTAAGATGACAGCATCCCACCCCCCAGCCTATGAAGCTGGCAACTTTCCCTGCTTCCCCAGGCTGAAGACAAAATGTTCTTTTCCCAGAGCAGCCCTACAGAGTGGATCTGGGCTCAGGCCACCTGGCACAGCATGGGGGGAGATGAGGGGTTTTATTGAAATCAGGGAATTACATGGATGACTGCATGTTGATTGGTGATAGCTCAACCCCTTTGTTCTGCCTCCCTTCCAGACTGACGGCATCCAGATTTAATAAAACCCTACACCTCCCCACCACTGGGCAGGACATTATTATAGACTTTCCATCTGCAGTTGTGGAGTCCTACCATCCTAGAAATAGTCCAGTGTTTGGGTGCAGGTGTGCCGCTTCCTTACATCCTGTTCACTGCTCTACTACAGGTACTCAGGTGAAATGCAGAATTTAATAAGCCTGACCTTGCACACAGTTTCCAATCAGTTTTTTAAAAATGCTTTTAAAAAGAGTATGAATGAAAAGCAAATGAAGACAAGACATCTGGAGAAAGTCTTCAGTACCAAAGGTAAGAGACTCCAAGAAACTGAAAAGGAAACAGAAAACAATTTAGGGAAGAGTAGAAGACTTAAAAAAATCAAACACAACAAACACTCAACTACAATCAATTTCTTTGAATAGATAAGATAATGGTATAAAGAAAAAATATTTGGAGAAAAAGAAGTGGTCTTAAATATTAAAATGATGACAGCAGAAAATTTTAAAAATTTAGTCAGTTCGGAAAACAAGTTTGGAGAAATCTCTTTGAAAGAAGAGCAAAGAGGTAGAGGAATGGGAAACAGGAGATGGGAGATTTAAAGAAAGAAAAACAAAGAATTGACCTAACAGGTTTCATATCCAAGAAGTAGGAATCCCAGAAAGAGAAAATAAAGTGGAGAAAAATACCAAATAATTAAATACAAAGATGTTTCCCAGTATAGAAGGTCATAGGTTTCTGGCTTCAAGGAGCCACTGTATAAGTAGGACCAGAACAATGAATGAGGAAGGCCTGAGCCAAGGACAGCCATCACAGTGAGCAAATGGATGATGGGCTGGGGGAGAACAGGAACAAGAATCAGAATGGCCTTGGACTTCAGACACCAGCCCTGAAAGCTTGAACAGAATGCCTTCAACATTCTGAAAGAAAATAGTGCCTTACCTAGGTTTCCCTATTCCCAGACAAACCATTGATCTAGTGTTGGGGGACAATAGAGAGAAAAATCAGTGCAGAATAAATCTGGGATTTGGGACAATGTGGACGACAGTGCCCTCCGCTGTGCTGGAGGGTCCTGACAGCCTCAGGAGGAGTGGGACCTCAGAATGCATGTCTCCAATTGGAAAAATTGGGGAGAAAATGATATGTGATTTTTTGTGATTATACTAAGAGATTTATAATTCTATTGGAAAGTTTGGGGCTGAATTAATGACGACTTTACCGAAACCCAAGTGAACAAGCAAATGAAAAAACCAAGTCAATCACTAAATCCAAGAAAAATAAAATAGTTGTATAAGAAAGGGAATTATAATACCTAGTCTGAACAATGCTTTTATAGAGGAGGTGTGTGTGGATGTGTGTGTGTGTTTGCAGGCACATGTTGTGTACAGCATTAAACCTTCATTGATCTTTCATAGCTAGAATTTAGCAGATAGTAGTTAAAATTAAAGTAAGAAAAAATAGCTGGATAGTCATACTATATTTAATTTTTTTTTTTTGAGACAGAGTATCTCTCTGTCACCCAGGCTGGAGTGCAGTGGCGTGATCTTGGCTCACTGCAATCTCTGCCTCCCAGGTTCAAGTGATTCTCCTGCCTCAGCCTCCAGCATAGCTGGGATTACAGGTGTGTGCCACCACGCCTGGCTTTTTTTTTTTTTTTTAATTTTTAGTAGAGATGGGGTTTCACCATGTGGGCCAGGCTGGTTTCGAATTCCTGACCTCAAGTGATCCACCCGCCTTGGCCTCCCAAAGTGCTAGGATTACAGGCATGAGCCACCATACCCAGCCTAGAATTTTTTATCCTAAGATTCATCTTGGGCTCTTCCACTGATTTATTTTATTATTATTGCTAAAATTAGGCTGTAGCTTAGGTTGTCATCCAGGTGGCAATGTTGTCACAGTTGTCATTGCCTGCACATGCCCGTCAAACATACAGAATAGCTGTCAGGAGCTTAGAAGAAAATTCCAAAGACAGTAGCTGCTCACTCCTTAACTAAGGGCAGCATCTTCAGCACTCTTGCTTGTTGAGAGCATGCTATTTGGAAACCATAGTTTCTGAATTATGGGACATAGGTCCCATATGTCCAATTATGGGACAACCATAATTCTGACACTGCAAGTGAGCTAGCTAGGAGATTGCATTTTGAATGTGTTAAAAATATCTTAATCTATTTTACTTTTAATTTTTTATACATGTATAAGGGGGATAAATAATGAAAAGGTATCTCATATATTTCTACTCTAAGAGCACTTTTGATAAGTATTAAATATAAGTCTGAGAAATTTGAAGTGATACAAAGTCTTTCAGAGTTCATTAACAGTGTTTTTTTATTTTTTCTTGATGAAGAAAATGATACTGTTTTTTAGTTCAATGGCATCTTAATAACTATTTGGTGAAACTACAAAAGAGTGAAAAGTGATTCTATAGGAATAAGGAAAGTGAGTAGTTTACAGATATTTAACACTAAATGACAAATGTGAGATTTCTTTGATGAAATATTGAAATTAAATAACAGAAAAGCTTCTAGGAGATGGGGCTTCGGGCAGATGGTTGGCAAAGTTGAGCTGGGCCTGAGATGATAATACATGAAGTTTCCTTTAAGAAACTGTTTTTCCCTATTCCACCAAAACCAAAACAAAAAACCCTAAGAAAACACTGCAAGTGAAGATCTACTAACAGGCAGGTTTTGGGCATGGAGCTTCAGGGCGAGGTCTGTGCTGGACTCAGCTTGGGGAGTCGCAGTGCCCGGGGGCTGGACTACGGTTAGAGTTCTCCAGTCACCAAGAACCTGCTGTTTCACTGAGGACCAGAAGCACATGAAAGGAGAATGCTTTTCCAATAGCTTCAAAGGAGTCGAATTGTTTTGAATAATTAGCTATGAGACTGTTCCCCATAGTTTACAAAGAAAAGTCATTGATATATTTTTAAGGTCATTTGATTCACAAAATAAGCAAAAAAAATTTTTTGAATGAGGCAATGACTCAGAGTGCAGAATTATTTTATCATTATTCATGTAAAAAGATATTAATAAATTGTATTATGTGCCAAGCACTATGCTAGGAACTCAAATTGAATTATTTCATCAACTCATCCCACAAGCACTAAGGAATCATTACTAACACTGTCCCTATGTCACAAAGAGGGCAACTTGCCAGAGTTGCATGGGAGCTGGCCTGTGGTGGGAAAGTGCGTTCTGACTCTGGGGGCAAAGCCGGGAGCTGGGATGTCCGCGGGCTGCTTCTAAATGCTGCCCATAGGGAGTTATCTTTTGTAAGGTCCTTCAGCACCACCAAAATACGTACCTCTAAAAATTACAGGCAAAACAGAAACAGGGCAGGTATTTCGTTGGTTGATTGACCCACTTATTTATGAATTTATTCAATAAATATATATTAATATATAACTAAGAAAAATGTATATGTATATTAATAATACACACACACACACACACAAATTTAAGAACCTCTATGGACCAGGCACTGTGAGGAGTACCAGGGATATAACAGTGAAGAAGAGAAAATAAACACCTCAAACAACCCAGGATGTTGTGTTGCTTGATATTGGGTGCCGTAACAAGTAGAACAGGAGGAGCAAATAAACCAGGGAGGCAGTGGGGCCAGGGTGGTCCAGGGAGGGTGTGGAGGAAGGTCTGGGGGAGGCTATCAGCTGTGCACAGTGCCCAGGAAAGAGGATGCCAGGAGGGGCCTGGGCTTGGCCAGGGTGTCCACAGCAGAGCCAAGGTGCTTGTGTTGGAAAGAAGGGTCGTCCACGTGGCCAGAGGTTGTGATAGGAGAGGGGTGGTCACAAGGTGTCACCGAAGAGGTAGAGAGGAATCTGGCACTCACAGATAGAATTGTTTGAATTTTATTCTAATTATAAAGGGCAGTTACTGGAGCATTTTGAGGGCGGGGATAGGATCTGATTTGCAGCTGAAAACTATCGATGCCCTGAAACAGGAGCTTGAAGCCTTGTTCTCATGTCTAAAGCCATCCAAATATAGGGGCCACTGTGGTTTTTGTCTGGTTTTACAACTCAGTTAATCCCAATGAATAATTGAGTACATAAAATCTATTAATTAGGGCTGTTAAAAAAGATGTGATGGAAAGATGATCAATGGAACCAGCAGGCGTGGAAATAATGTGAGTCTATGTGCGTATATGCAGGGCGAGCTTGAGCTTCACCCAAAATTTGTGGGTCTAGAACTTACTTCTCTCTTACAGCACAGGCACACCTCTTCTTCTTGTGTGTCACTTCACTGCATTTTACAGATGCTGCAGTTTTTACGCATTGAAGGTTTATGGCAACCCTGCATCGAGCAAGTCTGTTGATGCCATTTTCCCAACAGTGTGTGCTCACTTTCAGTCTCTGTCAATTTTTGGTAATTCTCACACTATTTCAAACTTTTTTGTCATCATCATATTTGTTATGGTGACCTGTGATCAGTGATCTTGGACGTTACCATTGTGATTGTTTGGGAGCACCATGAAATGTGCCCATATAAGAGGGTGGACTGAACTGGTAAAGTGTTGTGTGTGTTCTGACTGCTCCACTAACCAGACCTTCCCCTGTCTCGCCCCTTCTCCTCAGGCCTCCTTATTCCCTGAGTCATAACAATTTAAGTTAGGCCAATTAATAATCCTACAATGGCCTCCAAGTGTTCAAGTGAAAGGAAGAGTCACACAACTTCTAGTTTAAATCAAAAACTAGAAATGATTAAGCTTGGTGAGGAAGGCATGTCAAGTTCTAGATCTCTTGCACCAAACAGCTAGCCAAGCTGTGAACTGGGAATGCAAACCAGGAGCTACTGAAGGACATTTAAAGTGCTACTCCTGTGAACACACAAATGATAAGAAAGCAAACAGCCTTATTGCTGATATGGAGAAAGTTTGAGTGTTCTGGATAGGAGATTAAACCAATCACAATACTCCATTAAGCCAAAGCGTAATCCAGAGCAAGGCCCTCTCTTCAGTTCTATGAAGGCTGAGAGAGGTGAGGAAGCTGCATAACAAAAGTTTGAAACTATGAGAGGTTGGTTCATGAAGCTTAAGGAAAGAAGCCACCTCCATCACATAAAGTGCAAGGTGAAGCAGCAAGTGCTGATATAGAAACCGCAGCAAGTCATCCAGAAGATCTAGCTAAGATCATTGATGAAGGTGGCTACACTAAACCACAGGTTTTCAATGTAGATGAAAGAGCCTTCTATTGGAAGAAGATGTCATGGAGAAGTCAATGACTGGCTTCAAAGCTTCAAATGATAGGCTGATTCTCCTTAAGAGCTAATATAGCTGGTGACTTTAAGTAGAAACCAACGCTCATTTACCATTCCAAAAATGCTAGGGCCCTTAAGAACTATGTGATATCAGCCAGGCGCGGTGGCTCACACCTGTAATTCCAGCACTTTGGGAGGCCGAAGCAGGTGGATCATTTGAAGTCAGGAGTTCACGACCAGACTGGCCAGCATGGTGAAACCCCCTCTCTACTAAAAATACAAAAATTAGCCAGGCGTGGTGGCATGAGCCTGTAGTCCCAGCTACTCAGGAGGCCAAGGCAGGAGAATTGCTTGAACCTGGGAGGCAGAGGTTGCAGTGAGCTGAGATCGTGCCGCTGCACTCCAGCCTGGGTGACAGTCAGACTCCATCTCAAAAAAAAAAAAAAAAAAAAAAAAAAAAGAATTATGTGAAATCTCTGACTGTGCTCTATAAATGGAATGGCAAAGCCAGGATGAGAGCACATTTGTTTACAGATGCACATGGTTTAATGAATATTTTAAGCCCACTGTTGAGACCTACTGCTCAGAAAGAAATATTCCTTTCAAAATATTACTGCTTAATGACAATGGACCTGGTTACCCAAGAGCTCTGATGGAGATGTCCAAGGAGGTGAATGTTTTCATGCCTGCTAACACAACAGATGAAGGGATAATTTCAACTTTTGAGTCTTATTAAGAAATACATTTCATAAGGAAATAGCTGCCATAAAAAGTCCTCTGATGGATCTGGGCAAAGTACACTGAAAACCTTCTGGAAAGGATTCACCATTCTAGATGCCATTAAGAACATTCATGATTTGTAGAAGGTCAAAATATCAACATAACAGGAGTTTGGAGGAAGTCAATTTCATCCCTCATGGATGACTCTGAGGGCTTCAAGACTTCAATGTAGGAAATAACTCAGATGTATTGGAAACCACAAAAGAACTGGAAATAGAAGTGGAGCCTGAAGATGTGACTCAATTGCAGCAATCTCATGATAAAACATGAACTGATCAGGAGTTGCTTCTTATGGATGCGCAAAGATTTTTTTTTTTTTAAGTTGGAATCTACTTCTGGTGAAGACACTGGGAACATTGTTGAAATGACAATAAAGGATTTTGAAAATTACATAAACTTAGTTGATCAAGCAGTAGCTTTGAGAAAGTTTGAGAGGATCGACTCCAATTTTGAAAGTTGTTCTACTGTGGGTAAAATGCTATCAAACAGCATCACATGCTACAGAGAAATCTTTCATGAAAAAAGAGTCCAGTGATGTGGCAAACATCACCGTTGTCTTAGAAATTGCCACAGCCACGTCAACCTTCAGCAGCCGCAACCCTGATCAGTCAGCAGCCATCAACATGAAGGTAAGACCCTCTCCCAGCAAAAAGATAAGGATTTGCTTTATTGCAGTGGGCTGGAACTGAATCTGCAGTATCTCTGAGGTATGTCAGTATTCATTTTCTACTGCCATTATAATAAATCACCATAAAACCAGCTTAAAACAATATCCACTTGTTATCTCATAGTTTCTGTGGTTCAGAAGTCCGGGCACAGCGTAGCTCAGCTTCTCCTCTGCCCAGAATCCCAAAGGCCAAGATCAAAGTCCAGCACTGCTCTGTGGGGCTCTGGAGAAGAACCTGCTTTCAAGCTCATTCAAGTTGTAGCAAATTCCAGTTTTGTGGGGGTGTAAGATTGAGGTCCCTTTTCCTTGCTGTCTACCTGGAGGCACCTGTACTCCCTGCCTGCTTCACAGCCAGCAGGGGTGTCTCAAAAGCTTCTCCCGCTTCCCCTCCATCTCTATGCATGCCTCCACCTTTCTCTTCAGCCACATCTCTCTGGTTGCTTTTAAGGTCTCCAGGGGTGAGTTTGGAGAGCCTCCCTATTTGAGGTCTGTGACCTTTATAGCTGTAGCTGCATTCGTGTTTAATGGCATAACTAGAGGACAGAATCTTGGAGTACCCTCTTTACAATTCTGCCTACCACAATAAATATTTTTAGTGATGGAGACATTATTTCAAACCAATTCACTGAGGACAAAAGAGGGCTCTATTAAGCAACTCAACAACAACAAAGAGAAACAGATTTGAGACAAACATACTTTAAACAAAGCTAGAAAAGGCTTTAAAACATCTTTTAGCATGCCTTGCATTAGTAAGCACATGTGCAAATGTATGCCATCAGAAGGCTATGGTAATATCTATTTAGAAGTGCACCACCGGACTGAAATCTAGACTATGTTGAGATTGTATTTCTCAATATTTCTGGTATAGAAGATGTCTAAGACTTCTTATCAGTTATTTAATACAGACATTTAAATAGTTGATATTGTTTCACATATATGTATAGACACTACAGTAGGAATGTCTAGTTTTATAAAAACAAATCTATTTGGTGCCACTAATACATGAAATTTTGACAGGTGGCAGAAATCAAATGACATTTACAGAAATTCAAACAAAATCTTCGCTTAATATTACTCTCCTTTCCCCCACCCTTAATCAATCTTGAAATGTCAGGCTGCAGGCAGCCACTGTGTCTATTTGGAGGTGGATACTGAAGCTGACCTCCCAGCATTTCCTCCTTCCAACCCCCTTGGCAACAACAGCAGTTTCTTATTTTTAGTTTTCTGGGAGAGGAAGAGATTGAGAGAGAGAGAGAACACTGAAACTGTATATTTCTATGAGATGCTGAAGTCTGATAGGTCCTTTGAAGAATGAAGATGCAAAAATATTAGGTTGATGCAAAAGTTATTGCAATTTTTCCATTACTTTTAATAGCAAAAACTGTAATTTCTTTTGCACCAACCTACACATTTTTCTTCTAATGAGATGATAAGCATATAGAGAGGGGTCTTGAAACAGCTAGATGCCTTTTGTGTTATTTTGGGGCTTCTAGGTTGCCTTTCTGCTGCCCCCTAACCCTCCCTTCATCTCCTCATCCACACTTTTACAATAACCCCAGACCTATTATTAATATTAAGGACAAATAAAAAGTTGGTAGAATTTAGAGAGATTGAAAATATTTTTTATTTCAGTGAAAGTTAAATATCTGGTCTAGAGAAATACTCAGGGTATAAATATGTCAATAATTTCATGGCTGTTCTCATAAAACTCAGCTCCAAATTTTAGCTAGGAAAAAACAGCAGAGTGTCGATGAAGAGAAAAATTAAATTTCAGGATTCCTGAATGACCACTAAACTACCAATGTATCCAACTATGTTACAATAGCCACAAGCACCGGCAAACAGCCAGCCAGCCAAAGGGTGTGGCAGCAACATGGGCTGCCAGGACCCTTGCTCCGGCCCCATGCCTTGCTCTCTTTTCATAAAGGGGGTCATGTGATACAATCGTGGCAATGCCACAGGGCAGAATCTGCGGTGAGTTCCTAAGGAAGCTTTTGCCTCCCTCTCCTCCTGCATGCAATGGGGAGCTGATGGCTGCAGTGGCTGCAACGTGGACCTGACTATGAAGCAAAGGGGGAGAGAACTGCAGATGAGCTGCCTTCATACAACATCATGAATCCATGCCAGGACCACGTACCCCGACCTTTTTGTTATGTGAGGAAAATCACCCTCTCTCGGGTAAGCATCTGTAGTTGGGTTCGTGCTGCTTATGGCCTCCAATAGCCCGAATGGTAACACACACTTCTCACCAGGACTCCCTCAGGGTCTCCCGTCTCTCTTCTGGCCGCTCTCTCTCCCCAGCCCTCCTCCTAGCTACCACCCCTTGCTGCTGATGCACTGACTTTGATGCTCTGCTGATCTCTCCTGTGGCCTGTCAACTTGCCTGAACTCCCTGTCCTGCTCTGTTCATTTTTACTCCCTCCTGACACATAGCTCTGTGTGCTTCTTTATTTGGTAGTCTTTGCAGCTCAGAGTAAAAGATATTTCATTTGCGAAAGCAACACAACACAACAGGTATGACTCCTGCTCTCCCTGCAAGGGGAGGGGCCGGACTCATCCCATCCCTTTTAAACTTTAAACCACTATTAGGACTGCTGAAGGGAAAATTAGTGTGTAAAAATAAAATGACCCCAGTGATGTGCACACCCATTTTTCCATGTGTTCTTTTTTTTTTTTAATCATACTTTAAGTGCTGGGATACATGTGCAGAACTTGCAGGTTCGTTACATAGATATACACGTGCCATGGTGGTTTGCTGCACCCATCAACCTGTCACCTACATTAGGTATTTCTCCTAATGCTATCCCTCACCTAGCCCCCCACCACCCAACGGGCCTCAGCGTGTGATGTTCCCCTCCCTGTATTCATGTGTTCTCATTGTTCAACTCCCACCTATGAGTGAGAACATGTGGTGTTTGGTTTTCTGTTCCTGTGTCAGTTTGCTGAGAGCGATGGTTTCCAGCTTCATCCATGTCCCTGCAAAAGACATGAACTCATCCGCTTATGGCTGCATAGTATTCCATGGTGTATATGTGTCACATTTTCTTTATCCAGTCTATCATTGATGGGCATTTGGGTTGGTTCCAAGTCTTTGCTATTGTGAATAGTGCCGCAATAAACATACGTGTGCATGTGTCTTTACAGTAAAATGATTTATAATCATTTGGGTATATACCCAGTAATGGGATTGCTGGGTCAAATGGTATTTCTGGTTCTAGATCCTTGAGGAATCGCCACACTGTGTTCTACAATGGTTGAACTAACTTACACTTCCACTATCAGTGTAAAAGTGTTCCTATTTCTCCACATCCTCTCCAGCATCTGTTGTTTCCCGACTTTTTAATGATCACCATTCTAATTGGTGTGAGATGGTATCTCACTGTGGTTTTGATTTCATTTCTCCAATGACCAGTGATGATGAGCTTTTTTTTCATATGCTTGTTGGCCGCATAAATGTCTTCTTTTGAGAAGTGTCTGTTCATATCCTTCACCCACTTTTTGATGGGGTTGATTTTTTCTTGTAAATTTGTTTAAGTTCTTTGTAGATTCTTGATAGTAGCCCTTTGTCAGATGGATAGAGTGCAAAAGTTTTCTCCCATTGTGTAGGTTGCCTGTTCACTCTGATGATAAATTTCTTTAGGTGTGCAGAAGCTTCTTTTGGTACTTAAAATATTTTTAGTACTGCATTGGCAAATCAGGAAAATGCTGATGAGAAGAAAATGTACTTGCTCCGTTATTAACAATCTACATTTCGCTATACCTTTAAAATAGATTCATTGAGGTTTTAGACTCAATTACTGTAAAACCAGCATACAGTGTATGGGACCAGGAACTTGCACACTGTGTGATTACCACAGAGTTTTCAGGGAGGAATATAATGACAAACTTTAGTGAGATGGGTCTGTGGTATTTATATTTTTTCTTATTTCTTTTTAGCTAGGTGTTCCTCATACCCAACATAAGTGGGGGTTTGAATAAGCTAATAGATTATACGATGGATTTGAAGGTACAAACATGTTTTACATATGAAATGGCATGGGATGGGGGCAACCTATTACAATCCCAGGAAGCCAGTGCCAGAACTGCCAATCGGAAGATATGGCCTGGGTCTTCCTGTTAAATCGGTAGATTCCTTGTCTATTAGAAAATGCTTTAATGTACTCATCAATGAATTACAACAAAGGAAAAAGACTGTGAGAAAGTAAAATCCTTAAGACTCACCTAAATCTGACCAAAATGTGCAGGTAAAACCAGTGTATGGGACACCACACGGGTGCTGTATCTCTCCACTTCCACACTGAAGCTTGGAATTATGTATGATCATAAGAACTACTCTGTGTCCATGACAATTTGCTTAATCAATGTTACTTTGGATTTACTACACCTGTTCTAGCAAATTGTAACATATATTTTTTTCCTATCGTACATGAAGTATTTGGTGTGGAACTTTATTTTATATCCCATGCTCGTTAATTCCCTAAGCACAGCTCCCATTTTTCAACTGCTGCTTTGAGAAAAGGAGTTATTTGGTTTGAGAATCCTTTCCCTCTCCTGACCTTGTTGCCCCAGGATATGAACAACTTCAATAAGCAATGCACAAGGGAAGTACTTTGTGTTTTGCCCAGAAAGCCACAGAATCTTTGAATGCAACAGACACTCTCTCAAGGTAAAAGACTATGTCCAATTTTTTTTTGCTTGCCCGAATTTTTCCCCAGCTTTTCCTTTTCTCTCTCACTTTTCTTTTTCCAGAAAAATACCAAAAAATTAAACTAAAGGTTTATTCTCAGTATTATGCCCAAACCTACCTACAAACAATACATCAATATAAGACTAATTGTGCATAAAATTCAAATTCTATTGCACTGCCACATAAAAATGCAAAATGCTTCAGTGGTATAATGTCTAATGCTGAGCCCAGTTCCATAAGAGCTGCCCCAAGACAGCTTGTACAGATGCAATTATCTCTCACACACTCAAACTGCTTTCTTTCACAACATTACTTTTATTATGCAAATGTATAAATCTAATTTTAATCCAAAAGACCATCTAGAAGATTAAAACCGCACTTGTGTCTTACTTTCACTAAGTGTAATTAAAGATACTAAAAACGTTTTTCGTTGGAGGAAGGATTTTAGCCACCAGGTCAAGAAACCACAAAGGGCGTCGTGGAGCTGCCAAGCTGACTTCGCATTCATCTTCATTCTTGAGTGGTTCTGGTGAAGCAGAAGTGATAGAAAAATGAGCCACAGTAGCAGCAGTTTTCGGCAGAGGGCAGCAGATGCTCTTCACTTGGAAGAGACAGAAAGTCCTGGCAGAGCCTGAAGTGGTTCTGAATCCCCCGGGTCTGAAAGGTCATTTTGTTAATCACAAAAAGGCTGAAGATCTACAAGGTAGCAAGGACACAGATTGCCTGGTTTCACAGACATATGGTCACCGGCACAAGAATTTTTGGCAAGCCTGTAAAGCAAGCCTTTACAAAAACTGTCTTCATTAAAAAAAAAAAAAAAAAAAAAAAAAAAAAGAGTGACGCAATCTGGATACCCAGAGTAGCTAAGGCCATCATAGGGAAAATCATTTGCTAAGCTGCTGTTTTTTTTTTTTTTCTTCTCCTTACTTTCCTGTTTTACTGTTCTATGTCCAGGTAATGGTAGTTACAGCAGAAGTTTTTTATTTTTTTCAATAGGTCTATCGATAATTGTTACACTATAAACTTTTCATATGATAAAATTGATAATAATGATATCTATATAACAATAACTAACATTTACAGGGTTCTTACTTGGTACCAGTTTAAGCTCTTTGTATAGATAGTTTTATTTTAAATCTCACAGTGACCCTGAAATATTACTATTACCATTTCCTAAATGAGGGAACTGAGGCTGAGAGAGCAATTTATCCAGTCACACTTGGCATGCAGCAGCAGTAGCCCTTGACTTGAATTGAGGTCTCTGAGACAGCAGAGTCTAGAACTGTACCCTCCAATATGGCAGCTGCAAGCCACAAGTGGTTATTTCAATGCATCTCTGCTGAATGGAGAGAGGACTGTGAAATACATGCTGGATTTTGAAGACTCTGTGTGAAATCAGAAAGTATCTCAATAATTTTTACATCGATTACATGTTAAAATTATAATGTTTTGGATGTATTAGGTTATATAAAATATATTATTAAAATTAACTTCACCTTTAATGTGGCTATTAGAAAGCTTACAATTCTATAATTGGTACACATTATTCTTTTTTTTTTGGAGATGGAGTCTTGCTCTGTCTCCCAGGCTGGAGTGCAATGGTGTGATCTCGGCTCACTGCAACCTCTGCCTCCTGAATTTGAACGATTCTCCTGCCTCAGCCTCCTGAGGTACCTGGGACTACAGGCACATGCCACCATGCCCAGCTAATTTTTTTTTGTGTGTGTATTTTTAGTAGAGATGGGGTTTCACCATGTTGGCCAGGCTGGTCTTGAGGTGATCCGCCTGCCTTGGCCTCCCAAAGTGCTGGGATTACAGGTGTGAGCCACTGTGTCCAGCTGGTACACATTATATTTCCATTGGTCCTGTTGGCTTTAGATCCTTGACTCCCACGCTGTACAGCCCATTGTCCCAAGACACCTTCTTCCTCGCCATTCTCAGGAAAATGAATGACGTTAAGAAATTCTGTAAAATTTCTCGACCTGAACCTTGGTAGTTCCTCTCACTGAATTGATTTGTTTGATAGGAATGATGTTGGATGTAGGTATCACATGGAATGGAAGGAGGACAGAATTCAGGGATAAGAGGGAAGAAACCACTACTAGCATCACCTCTCACTGTGTAGACAGGAACATCAGAGGAATCCGAATCTCCACTTTGCATCGACATTTCCTGGACAGGATTACCTCTCAACTTTAAGACTCCAACTTCTAGAGTTTACATAGATTATTGGTCAGGATAGTAACTAAGGGATCCAATGCATGGATATTTGAACAACGTACAGTCATGGAAGGAAAATTTTTGTTTTGATTCATCTATGTTAAAAAACCTTCAAGCTCTTCTTGGCAAGCACTAGGCCAGAGACAACGTGTCTTTGGTTTACAGAAAAGTTTCCCCATCTTTTTCTTTTATCAGCACATCTCTTTCATTTCAACAAAGATTCTCAACCAGGAAATGGTCACCATGGAAGGCAGTGAGATGGAGGATAGGCTGTATAATTCCGATGACTATCCAGGGGCATTCTGGCAAGGTGCCTCCTGTCCACCTTTACGTTCGGTGCTTCAAGGGCTCACTTGAGTTTCTGCATTCTTCTGTTGATGCTTACCATCAATGTCCCTGACAGCCTGGGTGAGGGTGCAGGGCAGAGGCTCAAAGGGGCCAGGGTTTTGCTGTCTGTCATGTGCCACTCTATTAGTCAGGCTTCTCCAGAGAGACAGAAGCAATAGGATAGATCTTTAGGTAGATAAAGATACATATATGAGGGGAGACTTCTTAGAGGAATTGGCTCATGTGATGATGGAGGTTGACAAGTTCCAGGACAGGCCATCTACAAGCTGAAGACACCGGGATGCTGGTCATGTGGCTCAGTCCAAATCCCAAAACCTTGGAACCAGAGAAGCTGATAGTGTAATTCTCAGTCTGAGGCTGGTGGGGGTTGGGTGCTGATGAAAGTCCTTGAGTCCCAAGGCTGGGGGTCCTGGGGTCCTGATGTCCAAGGGCAGGAGGAGGAGAGTGTATCCCAGCTCCAGTAAAGAGAAACTAATTTGTTTTCCTCTGTTTTTCCTCTATGTAGGCCCCCAGGAGCCTGAATGGGGCCCGTCCACATTAAGGGATGATCTTCCCCTTCCCCAATCAATCCACTTGGACTCACATGCCAACCTCCTCTGGAAACACCCTCACAAACACACCCCAAAATAACACTATACCAGCTCTCTAGCTGTTCCTTAATCCAGTCAAGTCGACACCTAAAATTAACCATTGCAGCCGCACATTTTGGTTCATAGGAAAGAACTTTAAAGCTACTGATCTAGTTAACCTTACTGGTCACCCATAAATGAGAAAGGATGTGAGTCAAGGAGGAAGGAGACGTGCTCTACAACATAGGCCACCCACACTCACTTCTAGTATGTTACCAAGTGACAAATTCACACATCACATTCCATTGTAGAAAAAAAAGTCACTTCTTAATTTCCTCAATATCTGATCTCACCTTCCGCGTAAGCCACCCTCTACTTTTCTCCCCAGAGAGGATGCCTTACCACGTGTATGCCGCCTACCTCAGTATCTGCTGGTGTAACGAGTGCTTTTGGTACCTGTTAGGCCCCCCGTCTCCAACTCCTCGCACCTCCTTTCCAAGGTGGTAACTGGGTCCTCATGGTGAGTGAGAGGAGGGGTCCCCAGGCTGTTTGCAGATGGGGGGCTGCCCTCTACTCCTCACCAGCTGCTGCAGTAGTGGTCTCCCTGTCACCACCTGCTCTGGCTGCTAACTTCTTTGAAAAGGGAAAGTTCTCTCTTTGCTTAGGGCTGTGTAGCCTCCGAAGATCTGGCTGCCATTCCCATTCAATTCCTGGGCACGCAGGTCTTCCCCGTAGGCTCTGATGGTAGGCTCCGTTTGCTCAGTAGCCAGCACCAGGCCTGCCCCTTTCCAGCGACCTCCCTGCCCCTCCCCAGGCCCCTAAAGGAGGTTCTGGGAGCTGTGCCCAGGCGTTCTCTACCTGAAGCCACTGTGCTCCTGCCTGGCCACTGCTGCAGCCCCTAGCAGGAAGCAGAGCCACAAGCCCTCACCTCTCATCCTCCCCCACACTCTATGAAGCCTTCTTGTCACGGACACAGGTCTTCCCTCCACCCCACAGTCCATGTGAGCCTGAAAGAGAGGTTCTGTTCCTCTTCTGTCTCTTATCTGACCAGAGCTGCCACTGCCTCATGCCCTCTCCTGGGATTGTATTAACTTTAGGCTTCTGGGAAAGTTGATTTATGAGGAAGAGGAAGACTGAGAAAGAATTGGAGAAACAAAAGAAATCAGAGAACTTGACAATTTTCTTGTTCCTTCTGAAATGAATTTTCAAGGTGACTTATTATTCTGTTTAAAACACTAAATTCTCAGAATGCTATGTACTTCTTGGTGCTAACAAGCTGAGAAAGCATCACACCTACATCAAACCTATGCAGTTTGGAAATCATCTGCTCTCGTGGCTCATCTGCGTTGCTCACTTGTCTTGGCAAAAGCACATCTGAGTTGGCAATGTCTCTTCTCTTTTCAGCTTTCTCTTAGGCTGTCTATTTCATGTGCTATAGCTATTTACAATAGACTGCATGAGCCCCAGCCTGTTTCTAAGAAAAGATAATAGAAAAATGTGTATAAAATTGTAAAAATACAATCATGTACAAAGCCATAGTTAACACTCGAGAGCCTATGGGTGAGTCCACTAAGGGCACCTGCCAAGACCCTTAACCACAGAAGTCTGAGATATCCCCAAGCTGGGACTCCCATTACTTTCCCTATTCTGGCTCTCTGGTGTGCTTCCTACTATGATATCCTAGTTTTTCTGCCTCTCTTCAACCATGTTTTCCCTTAAAAAAGATGTATATACAGACATAAGTCTTGTAAGTGAATGCATAAATAATAGATACAAAAAGGATTTTATTGTAGTATTCCCTAGCAACACAAAAATATGGGTATATACACTTCCAGTGTCACATTATTCAGGATGTCTTTTTAAACAGTATAAATATTATCCTCAACTGTAAGCAAATATAAACCAGTAAGGGAGCGACAGACAGCTTTTTAAAAACTGCTTTTTTGAAAAGCATATCCAAATCAAACATTTGTTATTTTTTTGCAATGTCAACAGAGCTCTTGAATAAAATATTAGATTATGCCCCTGCTTTTTAATCTGAAAGTCATGTGGGTTTTGGTTTTGTCATAACTACCTTAGTGCCTGTGTACACTCTCTAAGTTTGGGCTGGAGCCACCCATTATTTTCCTAATGATTTAATGAAACTACATTGGTTTTGCAGATGAGCCAAAAATGGGTAAAAAGGAAAGAATGAAGACAGAAGTAAAACAGAAAACATGGCTTTGGCTAAGAAAGCACCTTTTCTTGCACTGTGCTTTAATATTCAGTAAACATATGGTTACCGTTAAAAGAAATAAGAAATATGTATGTTTATATTGAACTGGCTAATTTAATGGCTGCTTTGATTTCTACTAAAAGGTCATCTAATATTGGATAATAAACACAACACATTAATTTTTCACTTTTCTTTGAATTACGGGAAGGAAGTCTTACTATGAAAAGCCTCATTATGAAAGGCCTCAGTCTGGTCTCAAATCCGTAGAAATCATACTCTTTCCTCTTGACATCTTGTAATAAATAAAACTGTTAATATTTTGACTTTAGACAAATTTCTCTTTTGCTTTCAGCAGCTAACAGTTACAAAAAGAGACAGTGCCACATTAGTTACAGTAATTTACTTTGGGGACACCAGCAGAAACACATAAAATTCATTAGTGGCGCCAACAGCTATTTCCAATTCTAATAAAAAGGCTAAACTACAATTTATGAAACGAGTCTTAAAACTTTCCTGAAGACAGAAGAGTTGAGATGATCTTTGGAATAACCAAAGCAAGAATCCCTACTGTACTTAAGCCAAAATGTTTGTTTTCACAATACTGTAACATAATGTGTTAACATTAAAATACTTTCTCATTGCCAAATGAATATAAACTGGGGAGACGCTCTCTCAGCTCATGCTCCTGGTCCATTAAGCCTGGGTTCCTGCCTCTGGCAGTGTTTCATGCTTCAAAGAAAGGCAACAACAACAACAAAAAAACCTTATAAGCAAAATTAGAATAAATCTACAGCTCTTATGATCAATCATGCAAGGTTAGCATTGGGAGAAAAACACATTCGCTTCTGTTTCCCATAGGAATTGCATGCCTCTGACTTTGAGACCTTGGGAAATACATTTTCATCCCACAGGAAACTCAAGGTTGCAGATGGACACACACATTCTACTAATATCATTTTTATTTAAACAGTTTGGTCTGATAATTTATTAAAAAGTGTTCCCTAAAGGAATGATGCTGCTACTAAAAACATTTTCCTGAATTACTTTTAATCTAAAAAGTGCTTGAGAAGAAAGCTGGAAGATATGATAGTTGAATTCCTACAGAAGCCTTGCCTTCTATTAATAATGAACACAAAATATTTGGAAAATAAGACAATGGAAATAAATTGAAATAAACAGGTTGGTCTGCACTGGCCTTTCTTAGAATACATTATGCCATTCAACATTTCTTATTTAGAAATGTCCTTCTCCAGGAAAAGTCCTATGCCCTTTTTAAAGTAGATGATTTTCAAGCTACTATAAAGACACATGCACACATATGTTTATTGCAGCACTATTCACAATAGCAAAGACTTGGAGACAACCCAAATGCCCATCAATGATAGACTGGATTAAGAAAATATGGCACATATATACCATGGAATACTATGCAGCCACAAAAAAGGATGAGTTCATGTCCTTTGCTGGGACATGGATGAAGCTGGAAACCATCACTCTCAGCAAACTATCACAAGGACAGAAAACCAAATACCATGTGTTCTCACTCATAGGTGGGAGTTGAACAATGAGAACATATGGACACAGGAAGGGGAACATCACACATCGGGGCTGGTTGGGGGATGGGGGCCTGGGGGAGGGATGGCATTAGGAGAAATACCTAATGTAAATGACGAATTGATGGGGGCAGCAAACCAACATGGCACATGTACACCTATGTAACGAACCTGCATGTTGTGCACATGTACCCTAGAACTTAAAGTATAATTTTAAAAAATCAATAAAAAATAAAGTAGATGATTTCTCAATTATTTCTTCTGCATATAACCCATCGTTGAGGGGTAAGCGCAGAGGAGCAATGTGGCGGCTATGTAGAACCACTTCTTAACGGGGAGAGTAACATCTAACACTCGTGCTAAGATTTCCATGCGATCATGTGCACAAATTGCCAGCTCAGGGCTTAGCACACAAGTGTAAAATTTAAAAATGCCAGAACATTTCTGCTCAAGCCTATTCATAGGCCAGGCCTCCTTAGGTTTACTGATACCCTTCCCTTAGTCACAAAATTTCCTTACAAAGGGCCTGTGGAATAGCAATTGGAGGCCAAAGGTCTGGCCACCACCTAATAAGACCCCACCCAAAGTCATCCAGTATAAGAAGTCGGTTTCATTACAGTATAAAGTAAAATTAAAGGCTGATTAAAAGCAGCAGTTTACATCTGTACATCATCTGATCTAATTTCCTCATTACTGATGAGGAAACTGGGCCTTAGACAGGCTAAACAAATTCCTCAGAAGTTAAGATCCTATATATTCTTGGTGCGGTTCACTGTGTATTCCTCGCCATGCACACAGTGTCAGGACAGGGCAGGCTCCAACTTCTTACTGTTTGGTGAACGAATAAGGAGGGAACCAGCCTGTTTTGGCGTAACCAGCTTACTGGCTGTGCGGCTGTTAGGATTCAGATTTCCTGTGGCTTTTTACTCTCTACTACACTTACCAAAGAAAGGATGGTTCTGGAAAGCATCACAGTGTGACACAGATCAAGTGCAGACCGAACTACCACCCACGTGTACATGAACAGGGGCCAGTGACTGATGATGCTTCAGGTCCCGTTAGTGGGCGCCAGTCCTTCCTTCAACCATTAAAGAAAAATAAAGGGAACACACTGATATTCTTTCCTTTCAACTGGGTGCTTGCTGACCTCAGAGTCCTAGGGCACATGTGGTTGCCAGACTGAAAGAACACGGAGCGTGTCTGGAGGATGCCGGCAAAGCTGAGAAGCCAAACTCTGGCTGCATCCACTGATATTTACAGCTTTGCCAGCCTAGGCTCTGCTCCCACCACTCTTGGGTCAGACCCGTAGACCCTGGCCAAATGATGGATGAACAAATGCGCTCAGACACAGATATCTAGTGAAAGAGTGGGTTAGGGAACCGGGCCACTTACAGACCCCAAGGAGGGTACTGTAAAGAGTCAGCAGCCATGGCTGGCTGGCGCTGTGGGCATTTATTCAGCACAAATTTAATGACAAAGGCTTTGAGTCAACACACTTGTGGATAATTAACATGGTCACCCTCCCCCCACCACCCAGAGCAGTCCTGCTCACAGATGATTAAAGGCCAGGTTCTGGGGCCTAAGTAAACTCACTTATCTAGATCAGTTTCTTAACATCCCCTTGTTACCTAACCTAAGCTCTTAAGAGAATTCAGCTGCCTTCAGCCAAATTTTCTTTAGAAGCTTTGCAAACCCCTGGCCTTCCAAGGTTTGCATCTTTCTACAATTGTTCCCACCACCCTGACCAATCTCCTACACACCACAATATGCATTTTCTCAAGGCGTTCTGCTGAAGGAGGTACAGCATCGGAGAAAAGCCTAGGAAACAGAGGGCCCCGACTGCCTTTTCAGTCATGCTAAGATGATCTTACCAATAATGAAATAGGATCTACTATTATGTGATCTGATAAAGTTATACTTTTTTGATAAATAATTCAGCAAAGTTTCAGTTTTCTGAATCAAAGGGCAACTAAAGTACGTATTATTTTCTGAAAGAACTCTACCTACTTTACCAGAAAGAGAACACCATGGAATATGGTACACACATCACTGTGTCATGTGATGTACAGCCTTGGACTTTACATGCTACTTAAAATGGATTAAAAACAGTGTTTACTATAAAGAACAAGAGGAGTGTAGCAAGTGTCATCAAATGCTTTCATAAAGCCCATCACCAGACAGTCAGTTACAAACACTGAGAAGACCTCCAAAGGTCTTTATTTGTGGTGGAGAGTTCTAGGAAAGATGGGTGGAACCCACACCAAAAGACGTGCTGCTCTTTGGGGAGAATGAATGGTGTTTCATGTCTTTAGCTGTTGATATGTTTGATCCCCAATTCAGGGAGCAAATGGCCACATCTTTTGTGTGGACCCCATTGGTGCAGAGATGAGCCTGCTCTACCACTGCTTCCAATGCACCAGGGTGACTAGGATAACTCTCGTGTATTTCTGACACATCACCTTGCCCTTCATTCAGTAATGATACAAAGCTGGAGGTTTTCAATTAAAAACTTCACTTAGGAATAAATTGTGTTTCATGGGTTTATGATGCCCTAAAATGTCTCTGAGAATTTACACTTCCTTTTTTATTTTTTATTTTTTGGCTTGTGGGTATTTGCTTTGTGGGCAGCTGCAAAATCAGTATTAGCCAAAACAAACTGATAATTAAACAAATAAACATGATGGTGTCATGTATCATGTCAATTAGAGTAATGTTGGAAAATGGAAGTATACTTCTAAATATTGATTTACTGCTCTCCTTTTTCTTATTCTATAGAAAAACTAGATTAAAAAATCAATGTCATTTACATGATTTTAGTCCAATAAAGAGTGTAATAATTTGGCTGTTCAATTAATTTGGTTTGAAGAAATGAGTGTCTTAGTCTGCTCATCCTGCTTTAACAAGATACTATACACTGGATGGCTTATAAGCCACAGAAATTTATTTCTCCAAGTCTGGAGGTTGCAAGGCCAAGATCAAGGTGATGGTGGAGTCTGTCTGATGAGTGCTGTCTTCTTGCTGTGTCTTCACACTGCAGAAGGGATGAGAGGGCTCTGTGAGGTCCCTTTTATAAGAACACTAATCCCATTCCTGAGGTCTCTACCCTCATGACCTAATCACTTCCCAAAAGCCCCATCTCCTAATACCATCACCTTGAGGGTTAGGAGTTCACCATATACATTTTGGAGGGACACAAACCTTCAGTTCATAGCAGTGGGTAAACATTTAGTGCTTGAATATTTGCTAGTGAAAGGATTAAATTCCAACTAGCCAAGAAGGCCACAAGCCAGCCTTTGTAGAGAAGTAGAGACATGGCACTTAGAAGAGGGGGTTTGACATCTCCAGAACTGTGCCAGCTCTTACTGCAGTACCGTTCTTTGTTAATTAATGCATTCACTCATTCATTCAACAGACAGAATCGCGCAGGGCTACATTTGGCCCTGTGGGGATGTAGAGGCGCGTAATAGGCAGGCCTTTGAGGCAGGAAGCCAATAAGAGTGTACCATGCATGCAGATAACCATGCATACAGATAACCAGAGTGCTGAGCAGGCAATGAAGAGAACCATTCGCAGGACACACAGCTTTAATTGAGTAATTTATAGTTACGGGAAATCTTCAATAATTGATATCTTGTAAGTGGGAGCTGAAACATAATGGGCAGGCAAAGGAGTGCAGAAGGCAGACACAGAGCTGGAAGACACTAGGCACTGAGGAAAACCAGCACCGAGGAATGGCGTCTTCGTGGAGCATGGACTGGATCAAGGGATGATGGAAGAGGTGGGGAAGGCAGGCTAGGGATGCTCATGGCATCTGGGCTTTGTTCAGGAAGCAGGACAGACTCCTCGAAGGCGTTTGCTCAAAAATGGGACCTGATCAGACTGGTGTTTCAGAAAAATGACTCCTGTAGACATGAACAGGGTGATGTGGATCCAGGAGAAGTTTAGGGCAATGCTCTCAGCCAGCAGAATCTAACTGAGAAGCAAGGGAGGAGGTACTGACATCGGTTAGGGTGCAGTCAGGAGCGATTTCAGAAGCCGCACTGCAAGCCTCTCCCCTGCACCCCGGCAGTTGCTGCCCAATCACCCCTCCCTTTCACCTCACCTCTCCCAACCCAGGCTCCACATTCCATCAGTCACCGTTTAACAGGCATCCACATTTAGCCCTTCTGCTTAAAACCTCCACTACTTGACCCGTGAAGTCAGATTATCCAGTGGTCACAAAAGGCACCCTATACATGACTCTGCCAACCTCCCACCTCCTGTCTTGCCCTTCCCAGGCTGGCCCTGAACCACGGACGCTTTTTTAATGTTTTCCATCCTGGTATTCTCACCCAACCATCCTCCGCACTCTCGCTCTGCCTGCCTCCTTCCACACCCACCTAGAAAATGCCAATTTGATCTTCAGGAAGATGCTGCACATAAGCTCGTGCTGAAGAATCCAGTTAATGTGAGTGGAGCAGACCTAAAATCTTGGGGCGATAGTGGTTACCTAGTGACCCACATCTTTGTGATTTGCTAATGCTGATAAAAGCTTTGTTGACAAGCCCTTTCAAAGGCACTCTGCTTCCACTCTGTGACAATAGCGCCAGGTCTGAGTCTCTAGCTTAAGGGTTTGTGAAATGCTTTCAGGTTTTTCACTGAAGGAGTTCACAAGCTTTGGTGCACCCTGAGTGGAGCTGTGTCAATGAGCTCACATAGCGTTCATTGTGCTGACACACCCACGGTATCATAATAACAGAAGCCTTTTCAATTTTCAATTTCATTGAATTTCACCCTGAAAAGGCGTAGATTTTTACTGTGTACTAGAGTAAGTCCCACTCTTCCTTGGGAAACTCATAATATAATATGAAAGCAGAGCCTTTAGGGTCTGAAAAATTGAGCTTTGAAGGTCTGACAACACCTACCATCTACCCAAGGAACTGCTGAGCACCCACCAATAACTCCCTAGTTTGAAAACGTGGCCAATCAGCGCAACTCTCTGAGGCTCAGCTTCCTTGTAGAGCGGTAGATGAGATGCTTTGAAGTAACTGGCACTTGGGTGACACACATGGTATGTCCCCAATAAATGGAAGTTACCATTGACATAGTTTATACTGTCATCATAATAGAATTTCAGAACTGAAATTAAATAAACCAAATTTATTTAATTTAATGAGTTTCCAAAAGCAGAGAGTATCTTAAATCTTCCTGTACTTCCAAGAATTACATTGTTTTAAGATGTCTTTTAAAGCAGTTTCAGAAGTACCAGTGTGTTGCCATTTACCAGAGTCAAATTCAAACTTTCAGAAATTCATCATCTTTAAGTTACGGCGCTCTCTGGATACTCTCTTAGCAGGCATCCGTGGTTTTCTCTTGTCATCATCATCATCAGTGAAGATGTTTGTCCCCCACCATGTCTAGGGCCCTACACTAGGCACTCAGGAAGAGAAGCAGTGATGAATCAAAAAAGACACGTGGTTCTCTGCCAGCAAAGGGCTTGTAAAAGACCACACAGCGACAGTCAACCACTTGGGAAAGAACCACATGACACAGCAAGTTCGAGCGTCTAAACACAAAAACGGTTTTCTTCCAAAATGTTAGTCACAGATAAAATAGGATACAGACAAAAACAATCCTTTAAGGGCTGTTTGCATCCCCAGGGGTGTTTGCGGGTAGCACTGCCCCAGAAGGGTGGGGCCACGCTTTCTAGACAGGCTGCTCCTGCTACCCTCTTGGAACTTTGTGCTCCCAGTCACAGCCATGGAAGAGGAAGAGAAGGTGGGAGCCAAGCAATGGTTCAGTGGGGGTCAGTACATCAGAATAACTCTGCCGTAGCAGACAGGAGTGCCCACCATGTGCCATGCATGAGCTAGTGCTTACTGAAAGCCTTCAACATTGTGGGATTCCATAGATAGAATTTTTTCTGACAAAGAGTTTTCTGATGGTTGTAAAGGAAACAAATTCTTTACCAAGCATTTAACATCTGCAAAGCACTAGAGTACCAATAAGCTCTACAAGACCCGAAATACACTAGAGTACCAGTAAATCATGCAAGACTCACAAGTAGCTCAGTCAGACTGGTAAGAGACAAGACAGGAGAAGAGTAGCTTTGCCACGTGTTTTATGCAAAGTGTCAAGTGACAGGTGCAACAAATCCATGGCACAAATATCACAGGCCCTCAAAAGCAATGAGTGTAAATAGAAAATAAAATAATCTGGAAAAATAATTTCCTATGGCATGAGGCATCTTATTTATTTAAAAATGTATCCATCATAATATGAGGATGACTTCAGGCTATGAGGAATTTATTGGACAGTTTTCATTCAATGGGGAGATAAAAATGCTTTTTGAAATGTCTTGCTATCTGTAGTTAGAGGAATATCCTCCTCTTCTTACATTTCTATTTCATTTTCTATATGCAGTTGCTAGGGGTACGCACACACCCAGACAAACACACACACACACACACACACACACACACACACACACACACCCCACACACACACATTCCTCAGGGCTTTTTATCCATTGGAAATTTGCCATAGCTAAACACAGCCACTGAAATAAAAACATATCCTGACATGCATTCTTACCCAATTTATCCCATTTAGGACTGTAGAAAGTATCTGGGAAGAAAAACTAATAAAAAAATGTGTAAGTCGTTAACTATTTCTTGTTGAGTTCTTTTCCCCCCAGCAGCACATTAAAATGGTCTGTACAAATTGATAGCTTCAGCATTCAAAGTGCATTAAAATAAGCCAAACCAAGACTGTGCACCAATGTCAGAGAGCAGCTCCTGTTTCCAATTAAAAGAGACTTTCCAGTGGAACTGATGAGTCATGGCTCAACATGGCAGAGAGGTCTTATTTATTTTTTTCAAATTTTCTTTTTAGTTTTAATGATAGTCATAGCATCACACATTTTTGTTCATTAGCATAGATGGGGCCTAAGGTTACAAAAGCTGTGGTAAGAATCGTCCTTAATTGCAAGGGTTATTCTAGGATTTACATGAGAAAAAAAAACCCATAAATGGCAACCCAGGCAGACACAGACATCTGTGAGCATCTTGTAAAATATCTGTAACTATAGTGTAAACGCCAAAACGTTATCTAGTCTTTTACTTAATATGACATTTGGGTGAAATTGCCTCTTGATTCATTTGATCTTGCTGTTTTTCTTTAATATGAAATTAGAAAAAAGTAGTTTCACTTTTGTTTTTAGTCACATTTTGAAATAATAGAAGTCAAAATAAATCCAGTTGTCTGAAAAATGTATCTGTTTCTAAATATTCTATAAACCATTGGAAACTGTATTAGTCCATTCTCACAGTGCTAATAAAGACATGCTCAAGACTGGGTCATTTATAAAGGAAAGAGATTTAATTTATTCACAGTTCCACAGCTCTGGGGAGGCCTCAGGAAACTTACAATCATGGCAGAAGGGAAAGCAAACATGTCCTTCTTCACACGGAGGCAGCAAGGAGAAGTACAGAGCAAAGGTGGGGGATACCCCTTATAAAACCAAATCTCGTGAGAACTCACTGACCATCACGAGAATGGCAGGGAGGTAAACACTCCCATGATTCAATTACCTCCCACTAGGTCCCTCCCATGACACATGGGGATAATGGGAACTACAATTCAAGATGAGATTTGGGTGGGGACACAGTCAAACCATATCAGAAGCTTTGCAGATCATTGTCTCTCTCTGTTAGACCTATGGTTATTTAATTAAATTTCTATTCCAGGCTTTGCTGTACAAACAATACTGTATTCATTTGGTACAATAAAAATTAAAACAGAAATACTTGTCCTGGAAAATGTAAAGGTATGAAATACATTTCAGAAAAAATGCATGTGTATTTGTGTGTACGTCTGACTGCACACACATACACATACACTCCCAAAGGAGATAATTTAGTTGGTTTTCTTTGTTTTCTGATTGCCAAATAAATTTCTCTGCTGAATACACTGCAAGTCTACCCTCATGATTCCAGTTTGTCATACTGTGTTTTCATATTCCTTCCAATTGAGGATGTTATGCCTAAACATACAATGTTCCAAAGAGTCTACTTCACTTCATACTATATTCCCCTTAGCAACATTGAATCCTTAAGACATCCGTTAAAAGTCAGGTGCATTCAGTTAACAGCTTAATAGGGTTGGGATCTGTAGAAATTTATCAAACAAATTAACATTATTGACTTTTAAACAGACACTGTAGACAGTTTCAAAGAATATCACGAGGATTTTGTAAAAGCCACATCATGCTGTGGATATTAAATATTCCTGGTGGAATAAGATAGCTGGCACAGTTAAAAGAAACTGAGATATTGCAAGGCCAGGAGCACTGCTCTCCTCTGTTGCCCATGAATCTTCTGAGGAAAGAAAAGTGCTTTCTTGCCACTTCAGAGTTGTGTTTGGTTTCCTGAAACTGTCATAATTTAATTAAAGCACTCAGTGTCCTGCATATGTGACCCCATCTAGTTGACAGAATCATTCCACTCGATTTTTCTAACAGGGGACAAGATGCAGGTGCCAGGCAGCTGCTCATACAGTATAAGAATGGGAGGGGACTCTGTCCAAAATGTCTCCTGTCAGACGAATTAAAATGATTATGGGCTAAAGCTGGGTGCTAAAAATGTGTCTGTGTGTACGTCACATGAGGAGGGGGCTTTAACCAAATGGAAAACTTAAACACACACACACACACACACACATACACACACATCCCCCACCCCCTAAAACCCCAGCAACCTTTTGGGACTCCTAAGACTGTAAGTGAGTTATCGTTACTGATGGGAACGGGTTCTGTCCCATAGGTGAGTCAGAATGAAGAAACGGATGCCTGTGGCAACGCAGTGTTGTCAGAGACAGAAAACACATCCCCTTGTCGGCCTGTAACCACAAGGTCTGGATGAGCTGAATACAAAGAATAGTAGACACCCCTGGTGAGCGTCCCCGCAGATGGGCTCAGTCCCCCTGCAGGCCTGTAGCAGGGCAGCGGGAGGGCCTTCTCAGGCTGAGTGGGGCCTTTCCATAGGCAGACGGTGCTCTGAGCCTCCTGTATACAGTGGAATGGGCTCAGCACTGACCTGTGGCAACTCATGTAATCCCCACAAGTATCTCCATCTTACAGACAAGGAAGTGCGTTCTTAGGAAAGCTAAGCAACTTGCTGCAGGTCACACAGCTAGTAAGCACTAGGGTGTTTCCAAAGCCTAACTGGTCAATAGCACTCTTACTTTCTACTCAACTCACCCCAAGAACAGGCACGAGGACTCAAGGAGAGCTGGGGATCATCTGGACACGAAGATGGAAGAAGCTGAGGTGGGCTCGCCATCCTTTGGGGTTGGTTTTCCCAGGAGAGAAGAGCCGTGGAATTTACCTGGAGATGCTCTGTCTTGGGCCTCACCAATTTCCAATTTGTTCATCATAGGCTGCCCTCCACATTAGTAGGCTTCAAGCAGGTCATAAGAACTCAAAAAAGTCCAACTAATCAACAAATGTGAGTACTTTCCCTTTTAAAATACTTTTTCACAATTGAGAGAAAGGAAGAGAAGAGTTAAGGATCTGCTGAGTGTGGCATTTCCTCGGAACTTCTCTATGTCTTCCCCCTAGAGCAAGCTGTGGGCTTTGCATAGCATCCCTGTTCTCACCCCAAAGAACCCGAGGCCAGGACAGTGATGTTGAAGCGGGCAGACGGTGAGGCCGACGCTCCTTCCTCAGGGCCGTAATTAAAACGGGAGACTTAGGAGCTGGCAGAATCCTTGGGAATCATTTTGTCTGACCTCCTTATTGGAGATACCATGGCCAGTGATAGTTGATAATTTACCAAACCCCAAATTCCTTAGTGGTGAAGTAGAAAAAAGAGTAGATTTCTGGTTTCTAATCCAGATCTCTGTTCCTTATGCTGTAAATAAGGTGCAAACAAACAAAAAACATCAACCAGAAAAATTTAAAAGCCAAAGAGAAATCATTTTGGAATATAGTAGAATCGCTTCTCTACATAACTGACTATAATCAAAGAACAGGTAGACTCCTGTTCAAATGAATACTGTTAGAACATCTGGTCTTACAAAATGAGCCTATTTACATGTGCTGACAGATGGCCCACAGTGAAAATGCTTTGCTAGTCTGATTACAACAAATCCTAATAAACCCGAATCCTCTCTCAGGTGCCTTCCTCAGCCCCCATTCATGTGAGAGGCAATCTCTGTTACAAGGACATCGGTGTGTAGGCATTTTTCAATAATTTGCCATACAACTCTATCTGAGCATCATCAAACGCACTGCATTGAAAGAATCCCGGATTTTATGCAAAGCTATCTTCATTGGGTTTTATTTTGCTGCTTTTTTTCCTGGAGGAGGGGCCTGGTGGAAGGAGGTTGATAGCTGCAGAGGCAGTGACTCAGTGAAAAGTGGAGAGTTCCAGAGTCCCAGGGAGGTGAAGAGCTTGGGGGCCGTTGAATTGGTGAGGGATTAATGACCAAGGAAATCTCAGAACTTTAAGTAACTAACGCACTTCCCTAAACAATCCTGAAAGAGCTCTAATTAAAAATAAAGTCAATGTGTCCATGCTTTTTTGATATTTCATCAAATTTTTGCAGGAGGGGAAGTGCTTGTAAGAGCCTACCAAGCGCTGAATGTGAAGACAGGTGCCCCTTCATCCACACATGCCCCAGGGCTGTGTCCTCAACCCTGACACCCTGCAACCTCCTTCAGTCCTCTCCATCCCGGTGCCCCCGAAACATGAGTCTCCCATCTCGAGTCTCCCAGGCACTGTGAGCAGGCCGTTGTGCTGAGGGCAGCACAGAGCTAGAGACAAGGCCACCCTGAGGAGGCACTGTGCTGGGCATGTGATGTGCTGGGCACATGACAGCACTCACTATGTCAGCACAGGACAGCCTGGGGAAGCCGCATGTCCACTGCCCCTGCTCTATCCACAGCTCTGTGCAGGATGTGCATCTTTGTCTCCCAGCCCTGATTTGTGGGCAGGAGGCTCAGAGAAAGGGCTGGCAGGGGTCAGTGGGCAGGAGGAGTGGGCAAGGCTCTCCCTGCCACCTCTCGCAAGGGGGCTGTCCATTCCGGAGACACTGGGCCGGACCTCTGTGGATGTAATCCCCTGTCTTTCAGGCTGCTGCTGCAGCTGCTGGTGAACAGTCATGGCATGGGGGCTGCTGTGAGTGAAAGCAGGGAGCGTGGTCCTTAATGCACATGCGGGAGTGCCCCTTTGATACAGAGTTCCCCTGACTTAACTATTTGCAACGAAAGAGCCACTTGCTCCTGTTTCGGAATGCCCATGGGAAGGATGGAAATGCCAAAGAGCAAACTCACAAAGCCACTGTGGGAGGCTGAGGCAGGATGATCGCTTGAGGCAGGAGTTCAAGACCAGCCAGGGAAACATAGCCAGACCCTGTCTCTATGTATATATAAAAAAAATACAAAGTCGAGATTAAACAGGAGGCCCAACAGAAATACAGGCCTGTGGTCCACACGGGATGTTTACAGGCTGTTTCAGAGCTTCAGTCCGACACACAGAAAGGCAGGAGGAGGGATGACCAGCCGCACGTCAACAGCTGTAAGCACACTGGAGAACTGCCTGAGCGCTCATGTCTGTTCATGTTCATTTTAGATGAAGTTTTGCAGAAAAAGAACGCTTGTTACCAAAAGTTCCACGCCATCACATAAAATGCCTCATCAGAATGTATCAGCCACTGCAGCTCTGAGAGGCTGTTGGAGCACGACCTCATAAAAGGCTTGAAATGAAGCTTAAAGTAAACCCCTGTTGGTGGAAGAGGTAAGATGTTTTTATAAACCACTAAATCATGCTGAAATTGGAAGTGTGTCTACTGAGGATCTGAGGCTTTTCTAAGGTATTCATGCATGTAGGAAATGCTTCTGAGGGTCCCTTCACCTTGGTGACACCATGCTTCTGCACCGCCACTTAAATGTACTAGGTGTGACTTGGGAGTCCATTAACGCCTGGCAGGCAAGGAGGTTACATCATGGGAATCCATTTCATTACCATAAATAAATGTCATATGGCTGCCATACATTTTATTGATTAAACTGTCAAGAACAAAATTGTGTAAGAACAAAAACTTTTTATTCCTGTGGCAAAAAAAAGGAGGGAAAGAAAAAGTAGTGAAAATATCTACATAATTTAATGTCTCTGGGCCTCTAACTTCTTACCCAGAATAAAAGAACAAAGCCCAGCTTACTGCTCCCTTGGAGGCTGCAGCATGACCTGCCTTTCGTGTTTCTACAGAACAAGGTAGCCTTTTCTCCTCTGCGTTCCCAGGCCTGTTGTCAACTCTAAAGAACTGCTTAAAAGCACCTCTTCAGGTAGTAGAGCTTATCCTGAGATGAAACTAAAAAATAGACTCATTTGCCTTCTGTCCTTTAAAAAAAAAAAAAAAACTTACAGGTTTGTAAAAAGTTAAGTTCTTTGGATTGGCCCCAATTCTGTTTAGGATACAGTTTTTCTGCTTCCCTTATTTGAGAGCAAATAGCTGTTGACCTAGAGGCAAAATTTGGGTGTGCTCCCAGAGGGGAGGTGGCCCAATCCAAGGTGACTGATCCCAAGTGTGACTGGGGCAAAGGTCTTGATCCTAGGTTTCCTGTCAAAATAGCTAGAGGTAGAGTTGGCTTTCCATACAGTCTTAAACTTTTTTCTTTTGTGCTTGCTTTTATTTTTCTATCCCCTTATTGGGACAGGGTATTTTCTTTCAGTCCAAGGACAAACAATGCCTCCCACCATCACAAATAATAACTACAAAACTTTACCTTTGCACAGAGCCTTGCAGTCTGCAGTGATATTCACCCCCGATTTTTTTTTTTTTTTTTTTTGGAGACTGAATCTCTCTCTTTTGCCCGGGCTGGAGTGCAGTGGCATGATCTCAGCTCACTGCAACCTCCACCCGCTGGGTTGAAGCCATTCTCGTGCCTCAGCCTCCTGAGTAGCTGGGACTACAGGCACATGCCACCATGCCAGGCTAAATTTTTTTGTGTTTCAGTAGAGATGGGGTTTCACCATGTTGCCCAGGGTAGTCTTGAACTCCTCAGCTCAGGCAATCTTCCTGCCTAGGCCTCCCAAAGTGCTAGGATTACAGGTGTGAGCCATCGTGTCCGGCCACACTGCTGATTTTCTTAAACAATCTTATCCATCTATGAAGGCATTATTTATCCCTGATTTACAAATGAGACAGAGGCTCAGAGAATGACTTGGCAGAGGTCACGTGCCAGGAAGTCCTACAGCTGGGACTAGAAATCCCTAGTAATATGGTTTGACTATGTCCCCACTCCAATTTCATCTTGAATTGTAGTTCCCATAATCCCCATGTGTTGTGGGAGGGACCCAGTGGGAGGTAATTTAACCATGGAGGCAGTTACCCTCATGCTGTTTTTGTAATAGTGAGTGAGTTCTCACGAGATCTGATTTTTTTTTTTTTTTTTTTTTTTTTTTTGAGACAGACTCTCACTCTTTCAGCCAGGCTGGAGTGCAGTGGCACGATCTCGGCTCACTGCAACCTCCACCTCCCGGGCTCAAGCAATTCTCCTGCCTCAGCCTCCTGAGAAGCTGGGATTACAGGCGTGTGCCACCATGCCCAGCTAATTTCTGTATTTTTAGTACAGACGGGGTTTCACCATGTTGGCTGCGCTGGTCTCAAACTCCTGACCTCAGGTAATCCGCCTGCCTCAGTCTCCCAAAGTGCTGGGATTACAGGCGTGAACCACTGTGCCCAGCCGATCTGATGGTTTTTCCCCCTTTTGCTCGGCACTTCTCCTTGCTGCCGCCATGTGAAGAAGGACATGTTTGCTTTCCCTTCCACCATAAGTGTAAGTTTCCTGAGGTCTCTCCAGCCCTGTGGAACTTTGAGTCAATTAAAGCTCTTTCCTTTATAAATTAGCCAGTCTCAGGTACAACTTTATTAGCAGTGTGAGAATGGACAAATAGACCTAGTCTCCAAGTGCAGAGCTCCTTCTAGACTATGCTGTGGTCAAATGACCACTGGGGATCAGTCAAATGACCATACAGGATCGAGTACGTTCACATCTTGAAAAGCAATTGTTAGCGCAAGGTCGGCACACTCTCTTTTCTGGCTTCATCTTTCCCCATGGAGGGTCACCAGGTAGCAGAAACACTCCTGGCCTCGCCTGTACTCCTCACTCCCTCTTCCCCAGGAAAGGAAAAAGGAGTGTTTGAAATTTGGGAGCTAAACCTGGTGATAATGCTCAGCCCTGGTCCTCCCACCTCCTCAACCCTGTTTGCCTGCACTGTACGCTGCCTGGACTGCACCTCCAGGAAATATGTTTGCTAGAGACAGCCCAGCCCCCATCCAGCCCCATGGAGAGGGAGGCCTCAGGTGTCTGCCCTGCATAGGACTAGAGTGAGACCCAGCACCAACCCTTTGTGTATCTTTGCCACATTCTCCATTATTGGTCTTTTTAGTCACAGTCAACTCTGTCTCAGTTGGTTCAGAACTCAGGCAAGGAGGAGGGGCTATTTATTGGATTCCCTCATCCTGTAACACAAAGCAGTTGATATTTTTGCACAAGGCGCAATGCCTACCACCCCATCAAATTCTGCTCTGCGGGGGACTGCTGACTGTGCTACTCAGAATACCATGAGGCTGCTTCTAGTAAAATTCTTTCCCAGATGACTAGGGGCTCCAGAGAGATTTCATTCAAAGCTGTTGGCAAGTCCCCAGGGGGCTTGAGTCCTTCGAGAACCAGAGCTCTTTTAACGTCTCCCGGGGACTGCAGTGGTCTTGTGCTGAGGCTAGCCAGCACTGTATGTATTTTATTCTGCTTTCGCACTTTTTGTTTATTTCCAACCACTTAATCCTTTTTCCATTAAAATTCTGCAAAAGCCTCACTTTCCTCATTCATATGAAAATACTTTTTCTTCTCTTCCACCCCCAGTTTTCTGGTTGTAGTTTTACTCCTAAAATCAGCAAGACTTGTTTCACATAATGAAAGAAGCTATTATATGTCTTAAAAACTTGCTTTTCATTAGCTTCTAAAACATACATAGATAAAGCAAAAATTCCAAAACTTTATGGAGCATTTTAGTTTTATGTGGTCTGGATGGCACTCACTGGGGTAGTCTTGGAGCACATATGGGCACCTGAGCAGCTGCTTATGCTTAGCTGTGTCGCACAGACAGATGTGATTATTAGTGTCAATTAGTCTCAACTGGTATGAAAAAAGAGACAACGAGATATGGAATACAAAATGTTGGCCTACATAATAGGTTACCTCTTCAGCTTGAGAATAAAAAGGGAGTATAGCCCACTGGGACTCTGGCAGCAGTGGTCGACATCCTATTTTTTGACCAGGCTTGAGTTGACAGACTCAGCCACGGTCTTTACCACCGAGGTTTCTTTCAGGACAGGAAAGACACCAAGTGAAGGGAAACTATTCAGGCTGGTGGCACCAACAGCAACAGCCACATCCTCCCCAGAACTAACACAGAATTGCTGTATTTTACACAGTTTTCTCAGGTTAGTGTGATAAACTGGAGAAAAAAGCTAACAATTATATTTCTGAGGGATGGAAATAAAGTTTAAAGGGTGCTGTGCTGAATACATTAACTTTATAGGAAGGGTACGTCCAGTGATCTTTCGAAGCCCCGAGCTCAGCGAGAAGGCTGGAAAGCCGGCTCCCTGCAGGAATGAAGCCACCTTTGCGAAAGTATAACTGAGAAAATTATTATAGTGAAAGAGATCTGACCAAACCAACTCCATCTTCCTTCTCATCTCCAAGCTGTCATTGTTCATTCCTGGGCATAGGACAAACTGACTTTGGGAGAAACTTAGTTGATAATATAACTTTGAAACAAAGACGGTAATAGCCCTTTTCCAAAACAAACCCCCTTCCTGCCTAGGGACTAGACTGCTTTTGCGGGACACAATAAATTAGCTACAAGATTAGAAATGATGGTTTAGGAGTCATGCAGCTGGAGGCTGCAAAATTCTCAACCTTCTGAAATTGCTCCTGGGTATAACATCACTATTGTAAAACCTAAAATCTGTGCTTGAGAGATTTTGCTGACCCTGCATTCAATGGATCAGTTGGGACCACCCAGATGGATAAAGTGGCTCATCTGGTCAGAAAATGACTCAGCACAAGAGGGCAGCTTTGATTTCATTTCTCCCTATGATTTCATTTCTGACCTAACCAATCAGCACTCCCCACTTTCCAACTTCTTACCTACCAAATTATCCTTAAAAGTCCCATCCCCGAGTTTTCTGGGAGACTGATAGAGTAATAATAAAACTCCGGTCTCCCGTACAGCCAGATCTGTGTGCATGAAACTCTTTCTCTATTGCGATTCCCCAGTCTTGATAAATCGGCTCTGTCTAGGCAATGGGCAAGGAGAACCCATTGGGCAGTATAGGATGAGGAACTCAAACTCTTCATCTGATATTTTGCATCATATTCAGAATACTTTCACAGCCCCAGGCAAAAAGGAGTGTAACAAAGGCAAAGTGCCCTGTGGCGCTTAAAGCTTCTGTGCCATACACCATTCTGATGGGCTGGGTAGTACCATTCCTGCAAATTCCCTTGCAGACAACATTAAAAGGCAGGCCACCTACCAATGAACCAAGCTCATTACCAAACATTTCCCAACAATGTTGAAGTTTCTGCTGGTGTAAAGAGTTTACATACTTCTTTTCCCCTCCAGTGTGGGGAAGCAATTCTCTAAGAAAGAAGTTTAGTTTATGAATGTCTGGCTGCCACAAAATAATAAGGATTTTCCCCCACTACTTTAGATTAAATTATCTTACGAAATGGATTAGAAAGCAAAGGGTTTGTCTTATTTAAAATAATAAAAAGAAAAAATATTTCCAAGCTGATTTGAAAATCTACCTAGAAGTCATTTAGCTGTCTGTTCCTTTTGTTTTAGTATTTCCATCTATCAGGGAATTAGTTTTGTCCATAAATGTAATCAATATGGAATATAAAGTCATCAAATTAAAAAATAGATTTAGAGTTTTCATGATAAAGTGTACCTTTAACTTGAGTTAATACAAATGTAAATTAGATATAGATATTTGATGCCTTGCTTATTGCATTTCTTTGGTATGTGACAGAAAAATGATTGCAGTGCTTATTTTAATAAAAAATTTGTTCTCTTTCTAGAATTATTGTGATATTTATGGACTGTAATAATTTCTGATGTATACAAGAACACAATATCCTCTTTCATTGTGGAAATCAAAAGGAAGATCAAAGGAGTCTTAACTAAGTTACTAGTCAATCACTTTTTAAAAAAAGACAAAAAATAAGGTGTCAGGTGTAACAAAGAGAGGTCTAAGAAGTCAGTGGAGGTATACACATACTAAGTACCCACAAAAATTTTAAAAACTACAACAACAACAAAAAGTCAGTGGAGGAATTGGGAGAAGTTGGAAAAAAGAAAAGCCAAAATAAGAATTTCTGGTGAGAAGAGAGGCAGAGTCAAGGATAGAAGGAACTCCTTACTATGATGTAAATGTGGTGGGTTAATCAGAAAATTGGGGCATGTTTTATTATTTTTAAAAACATTTAATCAGAAAATTGGGGCATGTTTTATTATTTTTAAAAACATTTAAACATACACTTATATGGCAATCTTTTAATGGAAGATCAAAGCCTGTTTTACTTTTTAAAGCACAGATCTACTTCTTGGAGTGTCCAGTCATCATTCTTTTAAATCAGTCTTTCTAGTTTCTGCTTTCAATTTCTTTAAAGTAAAACTAGAACATAAGGACAGTAACAATGCAATCTGAAGTCAGAATTGGTTTCGAGTTTTAGATTCTTTCCTTTCATTTTTATAGTAATTCTGCATGCAAATAGCTCAACAATAGTTTTCTAATAAGCCTGCTTTATTAAATCTTTGCAAATCACTCAACTTAGTTTTCTGTAGAAACACTTCTTTTTTCATGGATGGTTCCCTGGCTTACTTGATTTTTTTAATTAAATTAAGAAATCCATATTAAGCACAACTAGTAAAAACAGGTCTGCAAAGGAACACAACTGACTTGTTAAAACACACAATTAAACCGGAGGGAGGAGAAATGCTGAAGATCTCTAGTCTCAAATATTTAGCGTGCCATGGACATCACTAGGGATGTATTTCAGAGGAACTGAAGGATGTTGGTTACCTTGTGAGCCTCTTCTGTATACATTGCTAGGAGAACATTTTTTACGCTACTAAATTTAGATAACTCAAATTCAGTAGTGTTTACTCTTGGAAAAATAATATATTCTAAATGGATATCTTTAACCAAAAAGTTAAATTCATTTAAACATAGGCCAGTGAACAGATATTAAAAAGTGTATATTGCAATCTACTTTATTTAGGTATTCCAAAGATGTCATATAATTATCTCTTAATAGCTAAGATGATTCAGTTCTTAAATCTGGCTAACGCATTAGATACAGAGGGAAATCAGTGTCATCTCAAAAATTATCTGAATCTTGAGTTTTATACCATCTATTCTCATTAATCTCTCTCCTGACCCACTTTTTACTACTAAAACAAGTAAAATTTTTTTTAAAAAAACTTTCATATTAGGCATAATAATAACAACAATGACATTTACAAAATTACTTCCATGGCATAAAGTACTTTCTCCAGTATTATTTATTTAATTAGCATTGATTGAATGTCTGTTATATGCCAGTTTGACATGTGAATGTTTTTTAGCCTGTCTTAAGATATCTTGGTGGGGGGGGCCACAGTTCATCAATGCCAGAGGAGCAAGTAAAAAACTGTTAACTTCAGTAGCTGCTTCTTGTGACAACTGGTACGGTCCTGCAGGAAGGAGAATCTTTCCTTCTAGGTGGCTCACCTCCAATCTCAGAGGGAAAAAGCATAGTCTTTTTGAGAGGGGTTCTAACTCTTGGCTGTGAGCAATGAAGGATGCTTGGAGTCAGCTAATTAGGAGGCTTAAAATTTGGAAAACCCAAATTCCCTGACCCAAACTAACTAGATTGTTGGGTGCAAAGTTAGGGATTCACTCAGGTTAGGGCATTTATCTACAGATTGATAATCCATAAAAATGGTATCTGGATCAGGCTAGGAAATGCATGTCAGTTTTGAAAGACACGACTCATCTTGCTGTTATTGTATGTGAGAGAGTTGCATATTAGTTAAGGATAGTCTTTGAAGGTTTATAAACGGGAAGAAAGTACATTTGGATTCTGTCTATCCTCCCTGGAAGAGGTGGTAGACACATGGATTTCGCCTGCCTGGCATGTCTTCCGGCAGCTACATCTTTCCCTGCCCTTAGTTCGTTTGATTCAAGTGGGCTTGCCTCATCTCCCAGGTCCAAGTGTGGGCGCCTGACCTAGGCACTGCCATTCAGATCTCTCATGTCTTCATGGCGTCTGTTGGCTTGGACATACGGTTTTGGCTAAGCCAGGAAAATATAGATAGGGAACTACCTGTGCTCATCTCTGCTACCACCTGGGGAGAGAGTCTATTTGAGAGCAGTAAACATGGCATGAGAGCCGAGTGAAGGGAAGACAGACAGCTTCAAGACGTCATTTGAGGACATGGACCCAGGCAGGCCAACAGCCAAGGCTGCCCGAAATGACTCAGCTGCACAAATAATTCTCTTTTTTGTTAAATCTAACTTTAGTTGGATTCTATTACAATGGAGATCATCCTGACTAATAAAACCAGACTGGAAGCAGAAGTAGGGGTAAGACCTAGAATCTGTCCTTGCCAACCTGCATATCATTTATCCTTATAGCCAACCCAGGAGTGAGTAGAATTGGTTAGATTTTGTTTCTGTGACATTTTATCAATAAGAAAAAAAAAATTCAAAGATGGGAAGCCAATGGTCCAATATTAGATGGTTAATATTTGGCAGAGCAGTGACTAAAACCCAGGTATTCTGACTCTACTTCCTACTATAATTGTGCAAAATATATGATTGATGATGTTTCAAAATCTTACGGAATAATCTCAGGACTAATTTCCTCAATAAATAGCCAAAAAAAAAAAAAAATGAATTACGGAAACATACTAACCGATATTTGGGGATGTAGATGCTTAAGTTAAACCACGGATACCATTCAACTTGTCAACCATGATCTGAAACGCACTTGCTAAAGGTATGTTCAGGTAAACTCACGGAAGTCAGTTGGAATTATTGGTCTCATTTAATCATTGGGATAAATGATAACATTACTGAATTTCCAAATTCCTGAAAATCACTGTAGTCATAGCAATCATTTCAAAACATTCAACTTAAACGTTTATAAAATGAAAATTCTTACTAAAATTTTTTATAGAGCATAATCCTATAAAGCAGTTTGATTGATTTGGTTTTATTCCCATTCAACTATTTTGCAGTTTCATTCAATTTATATTATGTTAGATGGATGTTAATGTCCTAGGTATATGTGCATTTGGCATTGTTGCCTAATTAAAACTTCCCTTAATTTATCAATGAAATCACAATAAAGTGTCCATCACTTTGTATTGCATGGGTTTAAGGGCAGAATAATGGCACTGTGTCCTTCTTCAAAGTCATTATACAGATGAAATCATGCCAGTATGTCCAGTAGAAACAGTCTTGAAAAGGGAAATAAGTTAGAAAAGGGCACTGTCTCAGCCATGCCAGCGCAGGTGGCGGGGGAGGTGGCGTATCAGTGACAGTGGTGACTGCGTGTGCGTGCGTGGCGGGGGAGGTGGCGTATCAGTGACAGTGGTCACTGCGTGTGCGTGCGTGGCGGGGGAGGTGGCGTATCAGTGACAGTGGTGACTGCGTGTGCGTGCGTGGCGGGGGAGGTGGCGTATCAGTGACAGTGGTGACTGCGTGTGCGTGCGTGGCGGGGGAGGTGGCGTATCAGTGACAGTGGTCACTGCGTGTGCGTGCGTGGCGGGGGAGGTGGCGTATCAGTGACAGTGGTCACTGCGTGTGCGTGCGTGGCGGGGGAGGTGGCGTATCAGTGACAGTGGTGACTGCGTGTGCCTGGGTGGCGGGGGAGGTGGCGTATCAGTGACAGTGGTGACTGCGTGTGCGTGCGTGGCGGAGGAGGTGGCGTATCAGTGACAGTGGTCGCTGCGTGTGCGTGCGTGGCGGGGGAGGTGGCGTATCAGTGACAGTGGTCGCTGCGTGTGCGTGCGTGGCGGAGGAGGTGGCGTATCAGTGACAGTGGTCACTGCGTTCATATGCGTGGCGGAGGCGAAACGTCAGTGACAGGGCTCATTGTATGGATGGGTGGTGTTTGATGCAGCCTCCTAAGCCATGGATGCATTTACAAATAGCCCCTATTGGTTAAGCACAGTGGGACCCTGGGAGTTGAATGCCACAACCCAAACAGGATTGGGATCTTGAGTTTAGGATCTTCAGACTCCTTTAGTTCTGGTCCCCTACAATTTGTACTGATGGTTCCATTGCTGTTCCAGAATCCTGGGCACTTTTAAAAAATTCATACTAAATTTGGCCCCTGTAGGAAAGAAAGTACATTTATCTGTTTCAAATTTATTTTTGATAAAATACATAATTTCCTATTGGCTCTGAACTACAATAAGATCAGTGGCAATCAAGTGGAAATATGAGACATTGAATGTTGATATTTTTCTCTCTGAAGGAAATTGTGCTCATAATGTAATATGGTGCAGGGGAAATTGTATTAATAGTAACAGTCAGGTTGTGGAAGGTGTCCTAGACCTGTCCCCAACTAGCTGTGTAACCCAGAGTGATTCACTGAACCCTTCCCTGAGACATACATCCTTACCTATAAGGATTTCCATTCAGAGCCTTTTCAAATATTGTTTCCAACTGTTATCTTCTGAACAGTATGCAGAACATACAAAATAAGAGAGGGTCTGATAGGGCATGACCACAAGGGCAGAGCAAAAACTGGTTAATAGCATCTCGTCGACAGACGTGGCTCTCTGCCCCTGCTCACCCTGCAGTGGCTTCTTCAGTCAGGGCTGAGGTCTCTGAGCAGCCATCGTGCAGAGTGTGTGAAGTCAATAAATATTTAAAAACAGAGCATAGTAAGCAGAGATGACAAGTGCAGCCACCACCACAGCTCAGTAAATTAAATCCTGCTGCCAGCACAAACTGCCTGTGTTTAAAAGTGCAACTGGGTATGGACCCATACTTAGAGAGTATATTCCTTCTCAACATTTTTTTTTTCAATAGAAATAGTAAGAGTTTTCAGATTTGGGCTGTGCTGATACAAACATGCTCAAAATCCCATTGAGAAAAACATATTAGTCATCTAAATGAAGAAGTTTGCTAATGTTCTAAATCTTTCTATCTTGGGATATAATTTTGTTTTATTGAGTTTCTTCAGTGTTAGGCATATTGCGTCACAGAAGTGCTTTTCGCATTAGGAAAAGAAGCATGTTTTAATTTTAATCCTTTCGGATAATTTATTAAAACAAAATAAGAGCATGCAAAGAGCCTAGTTAAAGTGAGCAATAAAGGCCTAGATATTTTCGTGCTTCTGAGAAATTTAGTATGGTATGAGATTTGCTGGAATAAAATCAACAGAATTGGTTTTATCGCTATAGCGTTGCTATTTCATCTCTTTGTTTACTTGGGCATTTATTACTGGTGTATGATGCACAGAATGGGTAGAAATGCTGAAATCTGGTCTTTTGGCTCTCTTCCAGCCAGGGATTATTCAGGTGAAGACAAAACAAGCTTGCTTCTCCAGTAAAAGATCTGATAGCCTTGAGATGCCCAAGGACAGTGGCCAGAAGTAATTGTAGTTTTGCCTTATTATTTTTTTAAACTCACACAGACATGGATTGTACAGAAATGCATTTTCATATTCTGAAAGTGTAATAAAAGCCTCAAAGTCAACAGCTCAGTAGTATGTAGACAAAGCTTTGATCCATACGGGAGGTCTTACTGAGTATATATCCCTTCTGCCCATTATCCCAGTATATAAGCCATCAATAGATCGGGGGCAAGGGTGTGTGCCCATCAGAGTTTAATGAAACAGTAGGGAGGAGAACAAACACCTAAGCTCATGCTTATAGGGGCCAGGGATAGTCTGTGGACTTTCCTGCAACTGTCCGTGGAGCCGGCCCTATGGTTCTTAATTGCCAATGTGGATTCTCATAAAATTAAACAGTATTATTCTGTCTTCACTATTAAGAGTAGTCATAGTAAATCACCTCCTCTCCAGTTTTCTGTTTTAACTGTGAGGTGTAGTTCATTCTCTGGATAGGGATGGCTTCTGTTTGCCTTTGTAATTCGTTGCAGAAAACCTATTATTTGCATTTCAAGCTTAGGTTCAGGTGTCTGCAGTAGATCAACAGCATAATTCTTTGTACTAAACTTAAGCATTCAAGCCCAGTCTAGAACACATTTCACAGAATGTCACAATGTCCTAGAGCCAAAAACACAGCCATAGAGCCAAACATGAACTTGGAAAGTCCTCCAGAGTATGCAGAGCTATCAAGGGCAACGTCTCCTAGGAATAAAGCAATTAATTCAGAAATTAAATTTTCTACTTTACTCTTTCTGCAAGACCTTAGTCACATATATGACTTTCTTCAGGGATCCTTAAAACTATATTAGCCATCTGTGAGTTTGCAAGTAGCTAAATACACCACCTGTAATTATTAGTTTAATTATTATAACATAGTATCCTCACAAAGCATTGCTACATTTGTCAAATGTGCTGAAATCAGTTCTAACCAGAGAAAGTGTTGAAACGACAGTGAGACAATTCTTGTCAAAATTGGAGGAACATAAAAGAGGCCCAGCTGACTCACATCAGTACATTTGCATGACTGACCCCCTCTCTTATATGGTCTCCTTATGGTGAGCGCCGTTCACAATGCACCCTCCTGGCCTCTTGCTTGCCTTAGGGCTGAGTGCACCTGTGCTGAGAACCAGGGCCATTCAACTCATTATTGTCATGATGCAACAGTGAAGCAGTACTTGAAACAATAAGGATGCTTCTGTGGCTTAAAGAAAATACTGAGGGATTAATGGTGTTGATTGCTTCTCTGTTTGCAACATGACTGTATATAAAATAAAAGAAGTACGTGTTTGATTTTACCCAATAGCTGACAAGCATTTGGGACATACTTCTTAAGCTGCTTATATAAACCAGGTTCAGAATGGTTTAGAGACGTAGTTCATGGACCTATTTCCTATGAAAAGGACATAAGAGACTTTTGTGTTTTATTTCTCACCTTCTGAAGTAATATATTTCGAGGCTTTTAATCAGAAAGAATGAATTAAATGACTAAAATGCCAGACCCAAAATACGGCCAACTGTATCTTCCAAAGATGGCTGTCACATATTTATCATTCGAATGTTCTTCTCACAATGTCAGGTTGACACTCCGCCACTGAGTGGTAGGGACAATGTTGTCTCTCCCCAGTCTCAGGCAGAACACTGTAAGTGTCTCAACCAACAGGGTACAGTGACACTATGTGACTTTGAAGGCTAAGGTCATAAACATGTCATGCATTTCCACCTTGTTTCCTTGACAGGACCCAACTTGGAAGTCAGCCACCATGTTGTGAGGAAGCCCAAGCCACATGGAGGGGTCGCTGCAGGTGTGCCAGCCCAGGGTCTCAGCTGAGGCCTCAGAAGACAGCCAACATCTACTGTGATGACGCCCAGATCATACCAGTCCCCAGAGGTCAAGTTATCTCAACCTACAGGTCGTTCCAGATGATAACCCAGTAATTTCGCAACAGAGGCAAGCCAGCTCCTATGTTCTGCTTATATGCCTGACCCACAGAGTCCACGAGCATAATGCAATATTTGTTTATGTCAGCTGTGGTATAGTTGTTTACTAACTTTTCTTTATGAGTTTGTACAGGGAGAGAGAATTAAGGGACTCAGATGCCAGACCCTAAAGATAAGGTGCTTTGTTACGATAAGGAATTCTCTTTCCAGACATTTATAATTTAAGGTACGTTGATGTATTTAGTGCCTGAATGACTTAGCATGGTATTTCCATGTGTTTTATACAGTTTGTCTTTCTCTACTCCCCAGCACTACAACGAACATATGTACAAACAAACTTGTGTCACCAGAAATTGTAAGTGACATCTGCAAAGAGAGATTGAGAGAAAGAGAAAGAGAGAGAGAGAGAAGACAAACAGAGACAGGGAGAGAGAGGCAGAGAGAAATGGAGACCGAGAGAGATTGATTTATTCTGTAAACATCCACATCACTTTACTTAACCTCTTTTGGTACTCGGCCTTTCAATTTTGTAATACGGCCAATGAGGAATTTCGGCAAATCTCATATCTAGGAGACCTAGGAGCTTGTGAAGTCCTTGTCCATCAGTGGCTGTGCATTCACTGGCTCCTGGCATGGTGTCTGGTCTTGAGTGTAGACAGTCAGCCTTGGAGAATGTTTACTAAATGCACAGTGAAGGGAGCATGTGCATCTCACCTTCCTGGCTACCTTAGTTCTCATGATATCCTCAGAGGAGCTCTTTCTAATAATGGTTATTTGTCATTTCCAAGGGTGTGCTACATTTTGCATTTGTTTAACATCCTGAAATTGTTACATAATACATTTATTATATTATAATCTCCTTTGTGTCTCTGGTAATATGCACTTTTGTTAAATTTTCATATGTATCAGTGCTTTATCTCACAGATCACATTTAGGACAAGCAATGGATTAAGACTGCCTTATCACAGGGAAATCTAATGCTTGTCTTTAAGAAGAGAGGTTTAGCTTCAATTAAGACATATACATCTAAGATTTATCACTGCAGGTAGATACTTAATGTCTGTGTTTGGAATGTACTAATTAGGTTCCAATTAGCAGGGTCAAAATATGTAAATCAAAAGCACTTTATCCCCTTTGATGTCTCTTTCTCTCCCATAACTGATTATCTGTACTCTTCTTGGTCCCAGCAAACACCACGCACCATGTCTTTAAGTCTCTAATATGGTTTCTTCAAGTATGGGCCAGGTGCTGTCAACCTGTATGTTCCTCCTGAATAAGTCCCTGAGGGTGGGGGCACAGGGTCTGCATTTTACCAAGAAGACCAAGTAATCTCACTGGAAAATATAGCTTGAGAAATACTATTCTTTAGCCACTTAGGCATTTTCACTGTGATATCTTTAGGGTTTATCTGATGGATACTTACCAAGTGCTTCTCATCTCTCCAGGGGCTGTGAGTAGCATAAGAAAGCCTAACCCACCGCCCTATCCTGGAAGTGTGGTCAGGTTATTAAGGTATTGCAGATGACAATCATCATACAGGGCAGCTTTTTCAGTGACTCAAAGAAAACCCTTAGTATTCCATAAGCTGATATACCTTTTAAAGTTCATTTCTAAACTAAACATTGCAAAAAGTTTCTTGTCAAAAAGAGATTTCAGATGTCTCTATATACTGTTTCTTGTATAAATCACACACCCTTACCAAGAGCCCTGAGCTGGGACCCACAAATGGAAATCAAAGGTAATGTGTTCCTCCATTATATAATAGGAATTTCATAAAACCCATACGACAGTCATCTGTGTTATACAGAAAAACATTCATCACTGAGCATTTGAACATTTTGATGTTTCTGAAGTACAGAATTCATGACACTCTGCAAGTTTTTCCAACCAATTTACAAATTGTTTTCATCCTTCATCTTATTATCCTACCTAGCGTCAACTTGTTCTTTTGGCATAATCAATCTGAATGACTGGTAAGGTTTCATAGTGCAGCACTTTAATTTATGCAGACATCTGCCCAAAAGCATCTCAATCACTCATAGCAGGAAACAGGGGCAGCATTAGCCATGAGGAGATGCTGTTTTGTTACACATGTATATCTAAAGACAGGGCTATTTATATAAAAGAAAGTCAGGGTAGTGATAGACAGAACTAATGTACCAATGTCAGGAGAAAATGCAAGTCAAGGTATGGCAGCAAAAATCAGCCTCACAAGGTACCTGGAACACCATTAATTTAAAGCCCTTGTGGGGAAAGGGATATGATATAATCACTAAATTATCATTCATAAATGAAGGTCTATCAAGTAGACTATAGTATTATATTTATATAAGAAAATCTATTCACCTTGCATTCATACATAGGGGTTTATGTTGCTTTAAGTATTTTTCTAGTTTTATCATTACATTCTTAAACTACAGTCCAATGTGTAGCGATAAGGGATTACTGACATTTATAGTAAGTTATTTGTTCTTATTATTCTAAAACAATAGATAATTTTGATATAGAAATTAAGAAATAACTTATGTATGTAGATATAAAGAAGTAAAACATGATATATGATTCTAATGGAGAAGATAATGTGATACTCTCTAGCTATTTATGTGACTTTGGAAATTACTTATTGCATGCTAGAATATAACCAAACCACCTATTAAAAGTTAAGAGGAGGTGGCAAAGCAGAAAATACTTTAAAGGAAACTTCCAAAGAGCCCCAGGTGATGTAAAGTTATAAAAGCTGAATTTGCTTTTAATACCAATTCAACATAGTTTTTCAAACTGACGAAAAGTACCTAGATGGCATTAAACCCAAACATAAAATCTGTCTGCAATTAACCATAAATCCTTCACTATCCCGTACACATCTTGCTTCATCGGAATCAACATTGACTTATTATCATGAGCAATACCTCTGATTCTTTAGAAGTATGTGCTACATAAGATACAAATTGGCTGGGCGCGGTGGCTTATGCCTGTAATCCCAGCACTTTGGGAGGTCGAGGTGGGTGGATCACAAGGTCAAAGATCGAGACCATCCTGGCCAACATGGTGAAACCCCGTCTCTACTAAAAATACAAAAAAAATAGCTGGGCGTGGTGGCGCATGCCTGTAGTCTCAGCTACTCAGCAGGCTGAGGCAGGAGAATTGCTTGAACCCAGGAGGTGGAGGTTGCAGTGAGCCGAGATCACGCCACTGCACTCCAGCCTGGCAACAGAGTGAGACTGAATCTTCTCAAAAACAACAACAACAACAACAACAAAAAAGATGCAAATCAACAGTGCTGCATGAAGAAGTACTCACCCAGACCCTGGCTGGGTACTCATGGCATGCTCCCTCATTGAAAACCGCCATCATCAGTATTAGCCTCTCCACCTCACACACATGCTAAAATGCTCCCAGTAAATATCATCCGGGTGCGTGCCATGAATTTCATGTAGTTCCCTCTAGGAACTTTGTTCCATTAACCGCAACATTCTCTCTAGCCATTTAGGAATAACTAGTTCATACTTCCCACTGTCTGTCCTCCACCACAGAATAGAGAAGTACATCGTATATATACTATAAATACTTCATTTGGTGACTTAGGTCTGATGTGTCTGTTGTATATTGTGGGTCTTTATAGATTTTCTTTTGTTAGGAGAGCACATTTAAGGGTAAGATTCCAAAGATTGGAAACATTACTGGACTGAAGATTCTTTGATGTGACTGTGAAGACTCCTAAGAGGAAAATTCTGCTTGTAAACTGGCCGGCCAGCCTTCAGGGAAAAATGTCACAGGAGCACGCTGGGGTCACACTGCCTAGCACAAAACAGAACTCTATTAAACATTTGGGATCTGATAGTCTCTAATGTTATTTAGACAACTGAATAAAATGCATTTTTTTTTAAAGATGGGGATCTTGCCATGTTGTTGAGGCTGGTCTCGACTCTTGGCCACAAGTGATCCTCTGGCCTCAGCCTCCTGAGTAGCTAGGAGCGCAGGTGTCAGCCACCACACTTGGCTCTAAAAGGCATTTTTTAAAATGAAGGTGAAAACAATTAAAAAAAAGTCGAGTCAATAAAAATTTAGCAAATTTTCACATACAGAGAATCATTTTTTATAAACTTAATTATGTTATTTTCCCTTTGCATTTGGGTTGGCCCTACCTGAAAATGTATACATCATTTGGTTTATGCTTACCCATGTGGCTACTGTGAAAGATATCAAATCATGTACCCCCGAAGCCCTTCATTTATTATGGCTCCAGGGGAAAGGGGAGCAAAGGCCACTTCTGGGAGGACGCACTGATGACACAGCAAAGTCTCCAGCAGCCATGAAGAAGCCTGGCCCCTGCAATGCCGAGAGGGAGAAGGATAGAAGATGATCAAGGAAGGGCCAGGGGCTTGGACCCAGATCCCTTTCTTGGTCTCCTTTCTGGTCTGTCAGTCTGGAAGGGGGCAGTTTCTTAGAAAACTTCTAACATCTAAGGTTTAGGAAATCCCAGGGCAGTGGAGCTTTTAAAAATTGCTTTGGATGCAGACAAAGAAACCTCAGGCCTACTGTGTGCACCTCCCATGTGTGTATCTACGTAGGATGTAGAGAAGACAAAGGGATACAGTGAGCATGGTGGTGGGTAAAGGTCACCTGTCTCCCACGGAGGCATGGCTTTCCATGGAGAGAAGGAGGCCAGCAAAGGCCACAGGGGCATAACCAGCTTACCACACCCCCCGGGAGGGACACTTTCAGAAGAGACAATGGTGGATGGCCCACTCTAGCAGTGCAGCCTTGCCTAGATCCTGGAAGACAGGGTGGTGTGACTATGGTGTGCCACTCAGCTCCAAAGGAACAAGGGTAGAAGCTCTGGTCTGAGAGCTGACAGGGTGAGGACAGCTGCAGTCAGAGCCAGACGAGGTGTCAGCACGGGCCCAGTCCCTCATCACCACCAAGGTGCACCATCACAGAGGCATTCCTGGGCCCACCCAGGCTCTCAGCGTCATTAGCATGGGCCTGGCCCCTCATCACCAGCAAGGCGCCCAGTTACAAAGGCATTCCTGGGCCCACCCAGGCTCTCAGCACCATTAGCATGGGCCTGGCCCCTCATCACCAGCAAGGTGCCCAGTTACAGAGGCATTCCTGGGCCCACCCAGGCTCTCAGCGTCATTAGCATGGGCCTGGCCCCTCATCACCACCAAGGTGCCCTGTCACAGAGGCATTCCTGGGCCCACCCAGGCTCTCACCATCATTAGCATGGGCCTGGCCCCTCATCACCAGCAAGGTGCTCAGTTACAGAGGCGTTCCTGGGCCCACCCAGGCTCTCACCACCATTGGCACAGGCCTGGCCCCCTCATCACCACCAAGGTGCACTGTCACAGAGGCGTTCCTGGGCCCACCCAGCCTCTCACCTCCATCAGCACATGGAAGAAGAGAACAGGGAAGAGACCCCTCTGCAGACAGTCCACTCCATCTGGGGCTAAGCTCTGCCAAACCCAGAGATAAAGGCTTTAAACTGTGAACAATGTCCACAATAATGACAATACTGGAATCAACTGGATACTGTCAAAAAGAGTCTAGGTTTTAAACCAGAAGTGGCTAAAAAATGATTACACTGATTTTACTGGGTTGGACTAAATTTAGTTCTCCTGCTGCTGAGAGAAATTGGCAGCTTGTCAAAGAAAAGTTACAGAAAATAAAATGAGTTGACAGATGTTGATTATTGATTTCCAGTTCAAACTCACCACACAGGCACATCAACCCACATGCACATGCACACACACACACATAGTCATATGCATAAATATTTCAGTCACATTCTTTGATTCACGTGTATGGTATAAATCAGAAAGCAACTGAGCATCTTCCTGGCTGCTTCCAGAATAAACCACGTTTGTTACAGCTTTCTAGTCTGGGGAGACAGCTGAGGTAGCCCGCTGCCTCCAAAAGCTGACTGTGGCAGCTCGGGTAACTTTGGAGCTTGTTTTCTCCACTTCAGAATATTAACTTGAGGGAAGATGACATTCTGAAAGAAGACCTGTTCTCCAAACCATTCTGTCAAGGAGCGAAATCCTCAGCGATGGGCGTGCAGACTGAAAGTCAGCGTTCGGGCCCCTGCTGCATCTTTGAGTTGCTTCAGGAGCCTCCCACCTGACTGCTCTGCCATCCGTCCGTGCCTCTCACACTTCTGTCCCTCCCCGTCTTCGGCCCCAGTGTTGCATGTCCTTGGACTGATGTCCTGATAGGCTTCACTGGCTTTGATTTTCCACCCGCCTCCAGAACACAGCATTAGGGGTTCTGCTACCAGTCTTCCTAAGCTAACCCCACAGGACAGGGGCACTCTCTGCAGCACCCCCCACTGCTCCGAGCTGTTGGAGTTGGGAGGAGGCCTGCAGAGACCTTCCAGGGAATCTGAGATGCCATGGAACATGCCTACTGGTTCCTAAATCCAATGAAACATTTCAGTCCTTTAACCAGCATCTCAACGAGGATGATTCCAAATCTCTGTCTCTAGCCCCAACCTTTCATTTGAATTCCAGATCCTGATGAGGGGCACGGAGGCCTTCTCTGAACTTGATCAAGTAGCTCCCACCCTTGGCCCCTTGGTCACTCTCAACCACAGTGTCCTAATTTATCTTCTCCAAAATACTCACCAGCATCTAAAATTATCTGATTGATTTGTTCTCATGTTTATTGTATATCCCCCTACCATTTCCCAGATTCACCAGACAGGTGACGTGATATTCTAAGGAAATCATATAATACTGCTTTAGGGTCAAATAAAACACACGAATGTCAACGAAGACGGGGACTCGTAAGTTGTGTGTTCCTGACCCTAGAATGGTACTTGGCGCCAACAGATTCTCCAAAAAATATTTGGTTACTGACTCACCAATCTGTATCACAGAAGTCAACTTGACACTTCCACCTGGACATCTCTCAGACACTAAAAATTCAGTCCGAAATTGAGTGCACAACAGTTCTTTATTATCATTCTGTCTAATCATAAGCCAAGGGCACTACTCTCTGTTCAGTTCCAAATCCAGACTCCCGAGAATCACCTTCACTCTTCGTTCTCTTTGACCCCCACATCTCAGCTTGTGCCGGTGACCTCACGGCTCTGGATCGCCCATGCTGCCACTTCTCATGTAGATTTCTGGGACAGTCTTCTCTCTGGCTGGCTTCCTATTAGGCCCTTTTCCACATCATAGACATAATTAGTTTTTTAAAGGCGAATATGAGTAAGACGCTCTTTTATTTCAAATCTCCTCAGTGGCTTGCCACTGCTCCTGGATCCTGCTCCACATCTCTGGAAGAGCATTCAAGACCCTGTGTGAGTGGCCTCTCCACCCACACCCACAGGCTGGCCTTTCCTGATGCTCTAGCTTTTCATTAGTAATTTTTTAAAAATCCTGCAAACACCTGTCTTATTTTCCTAAAGAGATGGAACTCACTTCCAAAACATTCAATGTTGCAACAACTAAATTGCTAACAGTCCACCAGTTTAAGGGCTGAGAATATGAACTCTGCTTCTGTTTCTTGACACAGCCTCACTCGACATTAAAAATAAATTGGATTCCCATCTAGATCAACTTGAAACATGAATTAAAAACGAGTATACTATGCTGGTCATGGTGGCTCACACTTGTAATCCCAGCACTTTGGGAGGCCGTGGTGGGTGAATCACTTTAGGCCAGGAGTTGGAGACGGGCATGGCCAATATGGTGAAACCTTGTCTCTACTAAAAATACAAAAAAAATTAGCTGGCGTGGTGGCAGGTGCCCACTCGGGAGGCTGAGGCAGGAGAATCACTGGAACCCGGGAGGAGGAGGTTGCAGTGAGTCAAGATTGCCCCATTGCACTCCAGCCTGATCAACAGACTGAGACTCTGTCTCAAAAAAAAAAAAGAAAAGAAAAGAAAAGAAAAAAACGGTATGCTACTTGAAACTACTCACATTTTAAAAGGATGTCACAAAAATTTCAGCCACATTGTAGAGTTTTCTTATTTCCATTTACCTTGCATGATAAACTCTGTCAACAAAAAGCAACAGAATTTACTATGGCATGTATATATTAAATTGTATTTTTTTTTCAGAAATGCAATTTCTTTCTGAGATGACTTTAATCAAAAGAATAATTGCATTATTCATGAGCCATGCTCCGTTAATTGGAAGTGTTGGTCAATTATTACATGAGATCGCATCACCTTTCAATAAAGAGAAAAGAGTTCTCTTGTGCTGGTCTTTCAACCACAATTACCCCCTCTCAGTCCAGTGACTTATAACACAGCAGCAAAGTTAATCATTTAAAACTAGAAATCATCTTCGAAAAGTCAACCAGTGGAAACATGTTTCTAACAACAATAACAGCTGGAGAGTGTACTTTAGAGGAATTCACAAGTGCCTCTGCAACAGGATCTGGATAAAGGTCATATTTTTAATTACTATGGGTACAAATTTTACAAATCACATGCTGTCTTTACCGGTACAAAAAATTTATCAGAGGTGGAGCTTGGGGACATGCGAAATAATAGGGCTTTGAGTAGTTCCTCCAACTTTACAAATATTTCATCCTTAAGAAGCAGACATTTAAAAAAATTCACTGAGGAAGGGAATGCGATATTCTATGATACTCACAGCATACTGTTTAGGGATCAAATAGAAGAAGTAAATATTCAACAGCAAGGAGCTGTTATTACAATGGGCTTGATTTTTAACCCCTTATGTTGTCCAGGTCCTGCACATTAAAAGTTCTATGTGTGACAATTCATTGTTTTATTCATTAATTCTGCCTGTCTAGAAGATTCTGAGCCTGCTTCAGAGGGCATAGAATAAGAAACTGAGGACGAGAGGAGGCCCAGTGCTGAGTCCCTGGAACTCACGTTGTGCTGAGCACAGCGGCTACCATTTAGTACATGTTTAACTGCCCCATAACTGCTGGTCTCTCCATTGTCCTTGACTGTGACTGCCTGACAAATCTATGTTCTGTGCTTCAGCTATGCTGAGCACCACATTCTCAGTTAGGTATAGAAGATGTGGTTTATATAGCACTTCTTACAGTGCCTCTAAGTCAGTGACACTTAGTATTCCAGGGCATTGAGATGTAAATGTATCCTGGGCACTTAGAGCATATACGCTGTGTCACAATTGTTCAAAATTAATTATATATAATTCTATTCTTAATATAGGATTCCAATGGCTGCCTCTTTGAGGACTCATTTGAGCCTTGCACAGTGTAGATGACACTAAAAATACATGATATGTTGAATTTCACACACATGTTTAAGCAGGCCCGGTGATGGTACAGTGGTTGAGACTGTCGTATTTGTCTATGTTGGCATGAGATTGAAGCACAGAGCTTTCCGGAAGGCTAGTTCACTGCTGAGGATACAGAGCAGTGCTAAGTGTGGGGCAGATAGGGCCAGGGGCTATGGGCTGGGCATAAGGATGGACAGGGCGGGACTCTCACTGGGAAGGGGCTATGGGAAGGCGCTTGGTGTCACTCGAGGGACTGGGAGGAAGGCTGACACAAAAGCAGGTGGGCAACGGCCCTGGAGGACATGGTCTCCAGGCCGGGTTTTGGAGTCATACAGGCCTGAGGTCAGATCTCGGCTTGTTGTCACTGGCTCCGTGACCTTGGCAAGTTATGAATGGTCTTTCTAAGCCCCTGGGTATCTGCAGAAGGAGGCGGTGACTCAGGACTGCTTACTATCCACACTTATTCAGGTTCTACATGTGGATAATGAGATGCTTGATACTGAGTCTGGACAGAGATGTGTTATCTAAATCCCATTCATTACCGAGTTCATACAGTCAGAGTTCAGGTAGGGAGGGGTACTGGTTATAATAACTCTTCTTAGAGTTGCTGTAACAATTAAATGAGATGATGTATCTGAATGGCAGCAGCTGGGACTTAGTAAGGTCTCAAAAAGCATTGTGACTGCTGTTGCTACGGCTACTACTACTACAACTATTACTATAATGATTAGAACTATTAGTCTGCTACACAACTATCACAGATAATATTATTTAATTAGAAGGGTAGCGGATGGAGGCCATGGCTCTGCTTGAATGAGGTGGTTTGGCCTTGATTCACGTAGTACACATTGCTGAGCTGAAGCAGGAGAATCACAGAATTATAGCAGTGCTCTGAAAGCCCGGTATGGCTGCAGGACTCAGATGAGCCAGATGGTCAAAGTGGAAGAGTTGGTAAATCAAGGTTATTGCAATAACTCAGTTAGTACTAATAAGGGCCAGGGATGAATACGGTAGTTATGAAACTTGAAAGGACAGGCACAATTCTAAAAACCATTTCAAAGGAAAAACCAGGGATGGAATAAAAACTAAAAGGTGATTTCTATGAAGATCAAAGACACACAGCTGAAGATTTACAAGGAAAAAATGGTGAGCTGGCAAGAGAGATGATGAGCATGGCCCATTCCTTAGAAAGGAGTGTGATTGTGAACAAAAGAAAAAACCAGACGTGAACAGCGGCAGTGGCCTCACCTCTCTGAGCTGCCTTCCCACGTCCTGGGCCGCTCTTTCCCCTTTGCTGTCTGGTCCTCCTCTCACAAGTCTGGACTCTGTTGCTGCAGGCTCAGGTTTAGACCTTGCCTTTGCTCTGCGCACATGCCCTTCCCGATCTCATCCATTCGTCTTGCCTTTAAAGACCACCTATTTGATGATGATGGCACGTCCTGACTCAGTTTGAACATCCCATTGGATGCTGAATCTCAAACTATTGATTTTTACCCAAAACCTGCTCCTCCTACTGCCCTCCCTATCTCAGTAAGTGGACACCCAGTCTTCTGTGACTCAGGCCGAGTCCCACGGTGCCATCTTTCACTCTGCTGCCTGTCTCATGCCAGTATCTAACCCACATACCTCTCGTATGTGTAGAGACTGGTGGCTTCTCACTGACCTCAGCACGCCCACTGCTGGTGGAAACCTCCATCATCTCTGATCTGGGTTAGCACAAGAGACTTCCGTGTCATCATCTTCACTCCAGCTACAGAATTCTCCCAGCATGGTAGCCCCTAAAGTAAGGTCTGACTTTCTGCTTAGAACTCTTCAATCCTTTCTCATCTTAACCTAAAGAAAAGTGGAGACCCTCACGGAGTCTGACAGGGCCCTCTGAACACAGGGCCCTGCTACTTCTCTGCACCCACCTCGCTCTTCTCCACACTCACTGGGCCCTGGCAGGTTACATCCACTGCTGTCTACTCAGCCACACAGGAGCCATCTCAGGGCCTGTGTGTCTGCAGCTCCATCTGCCTGGAACTCCCCTCCCAGATATCTGTACGGCTGCCCATCCCAGTTCCTTTGGATCTATCTTCAGATATCATGTACCACAGAGGCCTTCCCTGACCACCTCCTAGACCGCAGGAACTCCCTTCCCCACCACTACCTGCCCCAGCCTCTGTCACCTGCTTCCATTTTTTTTTCTGTAGCAAGTGCTGTCTCATTTCTGTATATTTGCTTATTAATTTCTTGTCCATTTTCACTACCAAAGTATAGGTTCTGTGATGGCAGAGGTGTTGTACTGTATACAGCCGCATCATCAACATCTAGAACAGTGCCTGAAAGATAAGTATTGAATAAATGTGTGGTACAAGTACGCTGGGCACAGTGGCTCCCACCTGTAATCACAGCATTTTGGGAGGCCGACGTGGGAGGATCACCTGAGGTCAGGAGTTTAAGACCAGCCTGGCCAATATGGTGAAACCCCGTCTCTACTAAAAATACAAAAATTAGCCGGGTGTGGTGGTGGGCGCCTGGAATCCCAGCTACTCGGGAGGCTGAGGCAGGTGGGTCATTGGAACTCAGGAGGCAGAGGTTGCAGTGAGCCGAGATTGCACCACTGCACTCCAGCCTGGGCAACAGAGCGAGGCTCTGTCTCAAACAAACAAACAAAAAAAACATGTAGTACAAGTAAATACTTAAAAAAAATAAGTATCCTATTCTGTATGGAAGGATGAGGAATGAGCTGCACAGAGGGAAAGTTCGTAACGTGAATGTTGGCTCAAAAAAAATTCTTCAGTAAGCCATCAGGGGTGGAATAAAAAGCTTTAAAAAGTGCAAGTAGACGGGGTTCTAAGAGGAATGTGCTATTTTGCGATGAGATTTAGCCTGACTGCACTCTGCCTGTGCTGACCTGGATGCAGACAGTCGCTGCCTCCACTGAGGAGGGCGTGCATCTCTTCACCCACTCGGCTGAACTTCAGCAGCTTCCACAGTGACAGGAACGGATGGGAGAATGGACTTTGTTGTTTTGAGGGATGGTGGTGGTGGTGGTATTTTTTATTTGCTTATTTATCTTGGAAGTATAGGGGCCACCTGGCGAGTGGTAGACAGTGGCACACGGCAGTGGCAGATGCAGCAGCCTCCAGGGAGTTAAATCCTAGCCCTGCCACTGGACTTCTGACTTTGGCTAAGGGTTGCCTGGTGAATGGCAGACAGTGGCACGTGGCAGTGGCAAGTGCAGCAGCTTCCGGGGAATGAAATCCTAGCTCTGCCACCAGACCTCCAACTTTAGCAAAGTCTCTGACCACTTTGTGTCTTTGTTTCCTTCTCTGTAATATGAGAATATGAATGGGGGTTCCTAACCTGTATCTGAAATCCAAGGTTTCAGAACTTTTCAGATTTTAGGAAGGTAATACAGAGTACAGGCTTTATTTTATGGAACACCCACAGCAGGGTCTAATCGAACACATGAGTATATCTGTGGTGAAATACATGAACACTCATACCTAGTGGGATAAATCGAGGATATTGATATGGTTTGGATGTGTCCCCACCCAAATTTCATCTTGAATTGTAGCTCCCATAATCCCCACATGTCGTGGAAGAAATCCGGTAGGAGGTAAGTGAATCATAGGGGTGGGTTTTTCCCGTGCTGTTCTCATGATAATGAATAAGTCTCACAAGAGCTGATGGTTTTATAAAGGGGAGTTCCCCTGAACATGCTCTCTCTCTTGCCTGCCGCCATGGAAGATGTGACTTTGCTCCTCCTTTGCCTTCTGCCAGGAATGTGAGGCTTCCCAGTCACGTGGAACTGTGAGCCCATTACGCCTCTTTTTCTTCATAAATTACCCAATCTCAGGTATGTCTTTATTAGCAGCATGAGAATAGACTAATACATGTGGCGGTGGCAAGTGCAGCAGCCTCTGGGGAGTGAAATCCTAGCTCTGACACCGGACCTTCGACTTTGGTGAAGTCTCTGACCACTCTGTGTCTTTGTTTCCTTCCCTGTAATATGAGAATATGAATGTGGGTTCCTAACTCGTATCTGAAATCTGAGGTTCCAGAACTTTTCAGATTTTAGGAAGGTAATACAGAGTACAGGCCATATTTTATGTAGACGCACAGCAGGGTCTAATCGAACACATGGATACAACTGTGGCAAAATATATGAATATTCATACTTAGTGGGATAAATCAAGGATATAACAGCCTCACTGCAGTTCATGCCAGGATTTGCCACCAAGAGTGCATGTCAGGCAAGTTTTGTCTCCAGATGAGTCAGAAATATTAGACTTTATCTGTCAGGTTAATGTATTTAACAACTTGGACTTTTTATTAAACTGCAAAGGATTTCACTTTATGTATGATTTTAATAACAATATTTGGCCTAAGTTAAACTCTTTCCTTCTCCCTCCATTCTTCCCTTGCCTCCTTCTTTCCTATGATTCTCTAAGCTCCCAACAGCCGGCCCTGTGGTGAGAGGGTGGCTGGTGGACCACGAGGAGCAGCCGCCGGGAGAGAGGCTGGGATGCTGCACATGGGGGAGTGGCTTGGGTTGGCTTTGGCTCCGCCCCCAGCTGGCCCCAGAATCAACAGAACCCTGAGGTTAAAACAGTGCTCCCGGGAGCTCCGCTAATGCAGCTTCTCTCTAGGGCCTGCTTCCACACTGATCTTGCCCCTAAACCCCTTTGATTTATCAATTCTGGCCCCATTTCTGGTAAGTCACTCCCTGGGAGGCAAGCTTCTCCAATGCATGGAAGTCAGGAGCTTGTGGAGGAGAAGTGACCTGGGTCCCTTACATGCCAGGTTACGTAAAGCAACCCCAAATATCCAGCTGTGGGGAGTCCACCAGAAATGCCAACAGACGAGCACTTTTCAGGGAAAAATAGAGACACAGCTCCCTCTCAACGGTTTAAATGTATTGGGTAGAGATGAGCACAGCAAAAGAAATAGAGGGTCTTCCTGTTACGGGAAAGGGGTGTACAAATGGCACTTAAGCCAAGGATGTTCAATTTGTTCTCACTGTCAACATAGGGTAAAGTGGTTCTGTTCAGCTTTCTAAATGGCCAGGCTACTGGCTGAGTACAGCTTATCTGTTCGAGTAACTGTCACTTTATTTATAGTTATGGCAACTTCTTAGAACTGGTATCCTTTAAAATACAGCCTAATACTAGAGCCAGATGGGAAAAAATCCTAGGGTAAAATATTAAATTGTGACTAGTCACTTAATAGAACAAAGTTATTCATGACAGCTTATATATGTCAAAGCCTATATGCTGGCTTGTCTATAAACTGGCAGATGGATTTTTTTCCAAATACTGAGAAGAATTTCAGTCTGGATTTTAAAACGAGTAAGTTATTTCAAAACAAAACTGACCAATAAAAGAACTGATAAAAATTTGTTTAAGCTTATTTTATTAAAAACAACAACTGACTTTTTCTTTTTTTTTTGAGACAGAGTCTTGCTCTGTCACCCAGGCTGGAGTGTAGTGGTGCGATCTCAGCTCACTACAAACTCCAGCTCCCAGGTTCAAATGATTCTTCTGCCTCAGCCTCCCGAGTAGCTGGGATTACAGGTGTGCACTAGCACACCTGGCTAATTTTGTAATTGTAGTAGAGATGGGGTTTCACTATATTGGCCAGGCTGGTCTCGAACTCCTGACCTCGTGATCCACCCATCTTGGCCTCCCAAAGTGTTGGGATTACAGGTGTAAGCCACCACGCCTGGCCCAACAACTGACTTTAAAACTCAAAAGGCTTTATTTAAATTATACTAGTAAAAAAACCAAAGAACATTCTTATTTATCTTCTAAACCATGGGAATATTTAAATAATTTTATATTTTAATATTTAATATAGATTTAGTATTATGTTCCTAAATCTGGGATATGGCTATTTTTTTCTGTTGAAAAACCGAAAAAGGCCAACTCTATATGTGGCCAGTATACAGGTAACTGAGGCTGACATAGAAGAGAGTTACATGTATCCACCAAACAAACTCAACCTATGAAGATCTTAAACATTTTTTTCTATTGATTTTCTTGAGTTTTCATGACTATTGCATAATGGTAGATTTATGCAATTTCCATGTGGATGACAGGAGATAATGTCCAACACCTTCTACCCCTACAAATCAGATCTGAAATTTCTTTATGATTTCTTAATACTATCATCGAGCATTCAGGTAGGCTCCATGCCGGAAATTAAGACTCATCTTTACTGCTTCTTCCTTGCTCCCATCTTCTAATAGGTCACCCAACCTTGTTCATTCTACAACAAAATCTCCTTTGGAAGTTGGTTCACTCACCCTACATTAGTATCAAACATTTTAGGTCAAGGTGGCAATTCTAACTTCCAGTAGTGATTTTTAAACTCAATAATGACAACAATAACAAAACACGTCATCAGCCTTTTCTTCATATTAAGTCTTATATGAACGCCCATTGTGTGAAACGCTGAACTGATAGCCTCCCCTTTACCCTCTCAGCAGCCCCAAGGCATCCTCACCACTGATGCGGAATATTAGGGCCCTCTGTCTTGTCTTTTCCAACAGGCTGGATGTCTACCCACTCCAGCCCATTCCCAGCATGGACATCAGAGTCTGCTCCTGCCTCCTGGCTCAGGTTCCTGGGGGCAGCATGTGGAGCTGAGAAGACTGCATTGCCTGGATTCCATCCCAGCTGGGCGGCTTACTAGCCCATCACACCTGGGCAGTCCTGTGAGCCTCTTTTATCCTGTTTCTTCATCACTAAGATCGAGAATAAATTACAATATCTATTTTGGGACATCCTCAGACAAACCCACTACAGGGCAGGGGGTTCCCAACCTCCCGGGCCATGGACCAGTACCTGTCCGTAGCCTGTTAGGAACCAGGCCGCAAAGCCAGAGGTGAGTGGGTGAGTAAGAATTATCACCCGAGCTCCACCTCTTGTCAGATCAGTGGTGGCTCCACCTCTTGTCAGATCAGTGGTGGCATTACATTCTCATAGGAGCATGAACCTTATCGTGAACTACACATGCATGGGGTGTAAGCTGTGTGCTCCTTATGAGGATCTAACTAATGCCTGATGATCTGAGGTGGAACAGTTTCATCTGCAACCACTCCACTCATCCTGTTTGTGGAAAAATTTTCTTCCACGGAAACTGGTCCCTGGTGCCAAAAAGGTTAGGGACCACTGCCATAGGACCTTTGGTTCTTCCAACACTCACACATAGCTGCCCGTCACCCCTACTTATTGATTTTAAGTAAGAAAAAAGCCAGTGAGTCATTGCAACAAATAAAAACTACATGCAAGGCAAATTTACTACAAAATGTCTGACTTTCCCAGAAATTATGATTGCTTTTTAAAACATATTTTATTAAAGAAAAAGAAAAAATAAAAACCTCTGCCCCTCACTGTCCTGAATGATTTAAGACTATCTGATTGGATACTAGTATAAGTCTAATGTTGCTGCCTGGAAGAAAGCAGTGAGAGGCGTCAGAACACTCCAGCACACTTTGGAATGGCCAGGGAGTTTTGCTGGCAGACACTCAGCTGAAGATGCCTTACACTCCCTACCTCACCAGTCCCCACAGTAGGCGGTGGACCTTCATGTAATGGGAGACTCACACCTTCTGTGCAAGAGCCAGGCACATGGGTAACTCCAGGCTTTACCCCATGCTGCATTTATGAGAAGAAATAAGACAATGAATGAGCCTGTTAGGCCAGTGTCTGTCTTCTATGATTAACATAACCAAGGAAAGTCTGGCCCACACAGAAAGAGCAGCCCTGCAGAAACACTAGTCCCCCTGAGCTTTGTGCTTCAGCTTTTCCAAACCCAACTCAATCCACCATACCGAAAACTCAGCAGCAGTTTTAGCCGTCATCATTATTACCCTGGACCTCACACCACTACAGGACAAACTCCACAGTTCCTAGCATGACTACAAGGCCCTCCACCCTGCAGCCCCCACCTTCTGCTAGACTTTCTTGCTGGTCCATTGCTGACAGGCAGCTGTGCTCTGGCCTCAGGGACTCCATCCCTGGCCCCTTCCTGGAGCATCCCCTGATGCACATCTGTGGATCCTGCAAGCTTCGCATGGCCAGGCTTATCCCCACTCTTTCCTTCTCCAGCCCACAGGTCAATCTCCTGTGATGCTTTCTCCACTCCTTCACGCAGAGTTTATTTTCTTCTCTAAACTACCAGAATCGTTTGTTAATATCCTTGTTAGAGGGTTTATTGGGTGGTTTCATAATTACAGCCAACTATAAACTCCTAGAGGTCAAGAGCTGGTTTTATCATTCTTTGTATCTCTAGTATCTTCCCTAGTCCCTGATAGATGCTACATAACCAATAACTATGTGTTGACCAAATAGATGATTAAGTCAGCATTATGTTTTAAATTTTATTTAAGTTCACAAAAAGACAACATATTATGACACAAAACTGTTAATAGTTCCTTAAATCCAGGCAGTGAAATTACAGGTAATTCTTATTATAATATTTAAACTTTTCTTCATTTCCTAAATTTCATATCACAGCAATAATCATAGAAAATAAAAGAGTGAGAAAAACCTGGGAGGGTTTATTTATTTAACATTTCAGATAATCAAACAATGTTAAGTACTAATATTAGTGTTGGCCTCTCCTGCTAAATATTATGGGAACTTACCATTGCTTACATGAATGTATGGATTAGTGCAATAAAAATTACATTGGAATTCTCTAGATCTTGATGTATGTTTTCTTAATTTATTCTGACCTAATTCATTAGCTTAAGTGGTTCACACATTTCACAGCTATAAGTCTTGCTCACTCAGCTGGGAATAAATCTTTGGTAGTATATGCTGACACTTACTAAATGTAACAATATGATTCTATTTTTCCATTAAGACCTTTAGCCCAGAAAAAACTCCCATTAAAAAAAAAAAAAAGAAACAGGTTTTTCATATAAAGAAAAAAAAAAAAAAGGCTTCAGTACAATTGGCATCTTGAATGTCATGGCCAAAAACTAGAGTTCCATGAAACTGGGTACAGATCTCATTATGAGCATAAAAACAACACACACTCTTAAATACAATGCAAAATTTCCTGCTGATTAAAAATACAAACAACAATGAACAAAGCATAATATGAGTACAGGAAAAAGCCATCTATGGATTCTATGCTTTAGTTATGTAACATTTTCACATTAGGGCAGGTTCTAATGTTGATCACCATCATGACCAGAAAGAGTTGCACCAACATGAACAAGAGGTCCCTAAGACATTAAGCTCCATTAATTCTTCTCTGTGTAGGCAGTTAGGGTCGGACAAGTACAGGAGGGATGGACTTATTATAATGAGTCCTGGGATGGTTTCTTTTATAATAGTCTATATTGTGCAGAAAAAAATACATTATACTTGCAAATATTTGGCACATAGTAGATGGATAATCAATATTACCTAATTAACAATCCTATGGCGCAGGAAGATTTTTCATAAGCATGTTGTGACAGTGACTTCTCACATGAGGCCGGCTGTCTATCTCACCCACATCCTGTGACCTGCTTCTACCCCACTGGTTCTACCCCACTGACCTTCTTCTACCCCACTGTGACTAAGGCACTCCTCTCCACATGCTATATGGTCTGCATGTTTGTGACCCTCTAAAATTCATGTTAAAACCTAATTTCCATTATGGGGGTGTTAAGAAGTGGGCTTTTGGGAGGTGATTAGGCCACGAGGGTGGAGTGTGGAGCCCTCATCAATGGGATTAGTGCCCTTATAGAAGAGGCCTGAGAGAGCTCATCTGCCACTTTCACTATGGGAAGTTACAGCAAAAAGACACCACCCTTTACAAATGAGGAAGTGGGCCCTCATCCTACACCAAATCTGCCAGCGTCTTGATCTTGGACTTCCCAGCACCCAGAACTGTGAGAAATAAATGTTGTTGTTTGTAAGATACTGAGTTTATTAAGTTTTGTTATAGCAGCCTGAAGGGACCAAGACACCAGCTTCACAGTGACCGCCTCCAGCTACTTTAATCATGGGACTGCTTCCTCCTCCCCATCCAATTTGCACACAGGCGTCAGCCCCAGTCAGTGCCTCCCCTGCAGCCATAGCAATGTTTGGCTGGGCTTGGAACACCACCTGCTAAAAAATGACCATCCCTTGGGTTTCACTGTTAAATCTTATTAATGCCAGCGTTGTATGTTTCCGATGTTCCGATGTAATGGAAGCAAAATTCACTAAGGATTGTTCTTCAAGGGTCAGCATGTCCAATATGTAACCTGTCTTACCACACAGAGAGACAGGTTCATTTACGTCTCTTTAAAAATGGTTCTTCTGCTTCAACCACTAGGGATTCTCAACTCCCAGAAGAAAGTGAAGGACTGATCATGCTTTTATTTGCTGCAGTGTTGGTAACAACAGCTGACTGTGGGATGATCACTATTTCTACATGTGGTGTGAGGAGCCTCTATCTATTAACTCACATCATCTGGATGCAGTGATGTCATTAGTCTCATTTCACTATCCAGGTAACTGAAGTCACAGAGCTGGAAAGTAGCAGCAGTGGGGGTCAGGTGAGCCCAGCCTGCAGCGCACAGGCTCTCAGCCCCCAGCATGCTGCCCCTTTGCAGAACGGGCCCTGAGAAATGGGAAGCTTTTGGTTTTCAAGAGTCTCTGGATCTCAGTCTGGCATCCAGTGTCATAGGAATGTGTGTTAGAGATGACTGAAGATCTGAGACACATAAGCGATGTGGCAGAAGTATTTCACAATTTTGACCTCATAACTTCTTTTCTGTTTTGAAGCCCTGGGTGTTGGCAGGTAAAGAACAATAGAGTGGCTTCAAAAGAAGTGACTCTCCAGGTACTATCCTCTGTGCACTTCCCAGAGCCCAGCTGTGTTCAAGCCAGGACTTTAGGAGAGTAGGTAGGAGATAATGAAGGGACGTGATTAGCTTCGTGGGACAGCCACAAACTGGGTGGCTAGAAACAACAGAAACGCATCCTCTCGCAGTTCTGGAGGGTGTGTTGGTGGAGCTGCTTCCTTCTGGAGGCTCTGAGGGCAAATCTGTTCCACCTTCTCTTGTGGTTTCGGGTGGCTGCGAACAACCCTTGGCATTCCTTGGTGTGTGGACTTATCATTCCGATCTCTGCCTCTGTATGCATGTGAGTCTCCTCTCTGTGTCTTTGTGTCCCTTCTCTTCTTATAAAATACACCAGTCAAGCTGGGCGCAGTGGCTCACACCTGTAATCCCAGCACTTTGGGAGGCCGAGGCGGGTGGATCATGAGGTCAGGAGATCGAGACCATCCTCGCTAACATAGTGAAACCCTGTCTCTACTAAAAAATACAAAAAATTAGCCGGGCGTGGTGGCGGGTGCCTGTAGTCCCAGCTACTCGGGAGGCTGAGGCAGGAGAATGGCATGAACCCGGGAGGCAGAGCTTGCAGTGAGCTGAAATAACGCCACTGCACTCCAGCCTGGGCAACAGAGCGACACTCTGTCTCAAAAACAAACAAACAAACAAACAAACAAAACCCACCAGTCACATTGAATTTTGACCCACCAAATCCAGTATGACCTTATCTTACCCTGATTACACCTGCACAGACTCTATTTCCAAATAAAGGCACATTCATGGGTGTTGGGGATTAGCACTTCAACATTATCTTTTTGGGGGACATAATTCGACCCATAACAGGAAATGAAGTGTTTTTTCGTGTGTTTTCTTCATGTTTGTTTTTTTCCCTCAAGCACTAAAAAATAATGCAATTTGGCTCCTGACAACATGAATCTAAAATCTAATTCTGTGAACAGGACTCTCTGAGCCCGGGCGCAGATGGGGTACCTGCATGGGGAGGGGCTTGTGTCTTGCTCTCAGAAACATAATAAACCAAGAGATTCTGCTGCATTTTCAACACATCTCTAAGAATGGGCAGCAGTGCACCTCCTTCTTAGTGTTGGCAGTGAGGCTGACGTGACAGTCTGAACAGTACATGCGTCCCAGGAACCTCATGTCATGGTAACAGAGGCTACAGAGCCTCACACTGAAATAAGACGGGCTCAGACCCCCCACTGCAGCCAGCTGCATTGTCACCTTCTGGGGTGCACATCCGCGGCATGGAGCTTCTTTATTCTGTTATCATCCAGGCTATGAGTCGGAGTGTTCAACATTTTAATGTTCCATATATCAATAAATTAAGTGTGATGCTGGATGGATGTGACCTTTCAATATTCCACAGTATGACTGACGGGCTACCGTAGTTCCTCCCCTGTTTGTAATTTGAGTAATCTGGATGGGGGACATGAACTGGCCGGCCAATAAAAGTGAAGACTAGTGGAAAGAGCAAAGTCATAAAGCAAGCATGGTCCTTCAGAGACTGTATTAAAAGATTATCGTTTTGTATATCATTGTTTTTTCCTTCCAGAGCATGTAATCATAAACTGAAAAGAGAAGAGACAAAATGTAATGTTGACCAGAATAAACAACGCTGTGTTCATCAGTTAATGTTATTACCCAGTCCCTTGGTTGTCTTGGCCTCTGTTTGTTATCATTTTCGAGGGTTTTATTCTAGACACATTTTTTGCTCTCAGTCAGATTTAGTACAGACTAATATAAAGTTCTGCTGCTCCACAGTGGTAGCCGACGCTTTTGGAAACTGCAGTGAAATCTCATGAACTCAAGTTCACTCTTGCTTGGAGCGGTCCACACACTTCCTTTGTTTAAGCAGCAATGATATGTCATGCCAAGCTGAGTTCAACTTTCTTGGTAACTCTTGAAGACAAATCAACCACACTAATATATTATTCGACCTGCAGGTTATATGAGTAACAATGGACCACCCTAAACTCTAGGCAGCACAGTCTGATTTCCAACAAAAGACAGGGAGATGCAGATAACGTGTAGATACTAAATGTCTAAATTGTATTGTAATTCTGATAGGAAAATAAAACCCCAAACCCTGAACACCATTAATTTACCATATGTCAACTTGAAAAAATGTGAATGCTAGATAATAAAACTTTATGCCCATGTAAATGTCTAAACACAATTTTAATAACTATAAATAATGTAGAGATTTATTTCTTATTCATTTTAACAAGCTTTTCACTGAACTATGCTATGGTATTCTAATATTAATCTTAAAGATATCCCAGCACATTCTCAACTTAAAATTTAAAATATGGCTGGGTGCAGTGGCTCACGTCTGTAATCCCAGCACTTTGGCAGGCCAAGGCCAGTGGATCACCTGAGGTCAGGAGTTCGAGACCAGCCTGGACAACATGGTGAAACCCCGTCTCTACAAAAAATACAAAAATTAGCTGGGTGTGGTGGCAGATGTCTGTAATCCCAGCTATTTGGGAAGGCGAGACAGGAGAATCACTTGAACCCGGGAAGTGGAGGTTGCAGTAAGCCGAGATCACACCACTGCACTCCAGCCTGGGTGACAGAGCAAGACTCCGTTACACAAAACAAAACAAAACAAAACAAAACAAAAAATTAAAATATGATGAAATAAGGCCTTTCCTGTACTAAACTATGAGCAATTTATTTCACAAGAACTCTTGAGTCTCCGACCTATTCTAGAATCATCCAAAATTGAAATTATTATAAAGTGTTTTCTATGAATTTCCTACCCACCAGGCATCAAATGACAGTATCAATGGAACATGCACAACCGAAAAGGATCTCGGCCAGCACTGATGAGATCCTTCATAACTATAAAGCAACAGGACTGATGAACCACACAGTGAATCCAGCCACATAACTTCATAATCACCCATGCAGAACACACTTCTGGAATGCTGTCCACTCAGCCTGGCACTCCCCTGAGGACTAGGGATAGAGAGTGAATCGTAGGGAGATGGTCTCCACCCTCACACACATTCATCCAAGAAGGCAAGACAGAGCCCACCATGCACACCGCAGGAGACAAACACGGAAACCCAAGTCCCATGGGGATAAGTGTGCAGGGTGGGGGCTGGGAATGCCTGGAGAAGGAGGCAAGTCCTCAGAGAAGACCACTGATGATAAAGTTGCTTTTCAGCAGAGACCTAAATGAAGTCAGGTGTGAGCCTTCTGGAAACTGGGAAAGGGTTCCAGGCAGAAGGAACAGGGGAGCAAGACCCTGACGGGAAGCAGATTGAGGTTTGAGAGAAAGGCTTGAAAGGATGGCAGTGACTCAGCAGGGGCCAGGGCACATTGGCCATGCACCCATTTTAACTACTTTGGCTTATTCCAAGGGAGATGAGAAGCCATTGGAGTCTGAGCAGAGTTGGGACGTTATTTGACTTCAATTTTAAAATGACTGCTCTGGCATCTATTTGGAGACCAGGCTGGAAGGAGAAGCAGCAGAGAAGTGGGGAGGTGGAAGATCAGCTGGGGGCTGTTGCAGTAATCCAGGAAAGAGCCCATGGTGGCTTGGGCCACAGTCCAAGCCATGGTCAGATTGTGGAAGGTGTTTTGAAGGAATTGTCTGCAGGATTTGCTGATGGGTAGGTAGCATGTGTGGTGTGAGAGCAAGAGAGGAATCAAGGTAACTTGGAGATGATGCTTGTGTCCATTTATGGAGGTGATGACGACTGAAGCAAAAGAAGGATCACACATTCATATTTGGCATTATGAAGCAGGAGACACCATTAGGAACTATGGGGAAGTCAGGGTGGCAGCTAGAGGTTTAATTTTGGGGATCAAGGGTAAAGTTGGAGCTAAAGCTATACATTTTGGAATCATCAGCATATGGTGAGTATTTAAGTCAATGATGCAAGGATAAGACTACCTACGGAGAGAATACAGACTGGGAAAAAAGAAACAAAGGGGGAGAAGGGGTCTAAGACTAAGCCCCAGGGAATCACAACGTTTAGACTGAGTTCTGGGCTGGGAGCTAAAGAAGAACCACAAGATCATATAATATCATGAAGTATCCTAAGTATGAACTGAAGGCTTATCAGCTGTCAACATAGTAGACTGGCTGTCAAAGGATGGCTTTGCTGTATAATTGTTTCATTTTTAATCTAGTATCTCAAATAAATAAATTTAAATAAATTGCTCTGTAAATTTTAAATTACCACACTCATCTGCATTATCATTACTGCTCCTATAGTCTCTTATTAGGTTAACCACAGTTGGTGGCTGTTCAAGGATTTACTCCAATAATGATTATGTTTCCTTTATTTTAAAATGCACATTTTTCCCACATTTTAACATCCCTGAAATCACAATGTATCATACAATTGACAGCATCTTAGAATTATAATTTTTTAAAAATTTAAATTTTAGATTCAGGAGGTACACGTGCTTGTTTCATGGATATTACATGCGTAATTGTGGGGGTTGGAATTCTAATGTACCCATCGCCCTAACACTGACATTTATGATCAGAACTGATGCTATTTTTTCCTTCTTAGAGGAATACGCAAAAAAGATACATCATATAATCTGTGACATCTTAGCTCTGATCAAATAAAATACGTATTTCTAAAGTCACAGCTCTGTTCTATTGTCTTTGGTTGATGTACAAGTAGAAGAGTTGGTCTCTGCACAGCTGCCCTCTGGGGCTAGTGTCTACTGGGATGATGAAGAGTCAAGGGTAGGAAGGAGGCAGCGCCAAGGAGCCCCTTGTGGGCAAGCCTCTTGACAGTCACCGTATTTTGCCCAGGGCTTGCTATTGATTAGCTCTGGGTGTCATACACCTCCAGTGACTTTTGCCTTAGCAAGAAGACAGATACAGTTGGAAACTTACACAAGGGCTTGCTCTGGTTTCATTCTCCAGGCATTCTTTTCCCCTGGAGTCATACATCCCTGAAGAATAGAAGCCGTGTCTCTATTACCTTTTAATCCCCAGAATTGAGCACAATGCATAAATATAGCTGGTGCTCAATAACCGTTTTATTTAAATTGAAACCCAACTCCCCAGTATTTGGAAAGACTTGTGGCCTACAACCTCAGAGGAAATGTACAACAGATTCCCTCCCTGGGCTGCGGTAGTTGAAGATCACCGACTAACTACGGTCACATAAGGTATCATGTCTGAGTGCCGAGTACTAGATCCTGGTGTAGTCTCCATGGAAACATAGAGAGGAGCGCTTGTATCCTTGCAGAGAAACAACAAATGCATCCTTTATAATGATAATAAAATGCAGCATTTATAGAGAGGATAATCACCTGTGTTATGAAACAGGCAATTTAATAACTCTGTCTGATAAAATCGCAAAGACAACTGTGACGCTGTAATTTACTTCTGGGGGTGTCGGCATCTGAGTTCACGGGCAGTGGTGTGAGCAGCAAGAATGAAGAAGATTCATTCATCTCCTCGTCAACCTGTTATATGCTCTCTTGCTGCTTACTATGCCGTTTTGTCTTTTTCTCCTCATTATATTCCCCAGCTCATACATCCTAACCTACTATTCCACTTACTTCTTCCTTTGCATCATGACCTGTAGTCTATATTCCTCACAAGAAGGTCCTCAAGGAATTACAAAGGACTTTTGAAATAAAGACATAAAATATTTTTTACAGTTCCTGCGGAAGGCCTTTTGTGAAGATTGTGCTTTACATGTATTAAAAACACCTCTGAGAGTAGCCATAAAAGTAAATTTGAAAATGCATTTGAAATGTAAATAGTGTTTGCAGCGCTCAGGTGAGGCTGCTTCAGGTCACATGTAGCAAGAGCTCTGCTTAAGTCTTGAGTTATCTTTTCCTTCCAGTTTCCTGAATTATGTGACCTCTGAGAGGTATTCTGAGTCCTAAATGGGTAGTACTCGGCAGTGACTACAATTCCTAAACAATTCCTGTCCTCTCTTTCACTCCAGGATCTTCCAAGCCTGCAGCCCCTGGCCGCACTCTGGTGCCACTAGAAACTGCGGGCCATGAAGGAGAGATGCTGGCCTGGGTTCATACTTGGCCACCCAAGAGAAGTAGGATGTAGTGCTATCTAACAATGTCTCTCCAACAAGGAGTTCTTGAGTTTCTTTTAATCAGGGACCCACTACATTGATTTGCATAATCTGATCTGGAGTTCAATAGATCAATGATTCAAGGTAAAGAAAGCTCCTGCAGCAGTTCCTAGCCCAGCCATTTCCAAGCCAGCTAAAACGCCTTGGAGCTCAGGTCAGCAAACTGGCTCTGATCTAAGAATGGTTTTTACTTTTTCAAATGGTTGGCAAAAAATTTCAAAGAATACTATTTCATGATGACAGAAAATAATATAAAATTCAAATGTCAGTGTCTGTAAGTAAAGTCTGATTGGAACTCAGCAGCCTCACTCATTTGTTCATGGACTGTCTAGGGCTCCTTTTGTGCGGCGACAGCATGGTTGAGTAGCTGGGACAGAGACCCTATGGCCTGCAAAATCCAAAATACATAATATTATCTGGCTCTCTGCAGGAAAAGCCTGCAGACCCTTGCCTTAGATTGGCAGGCCTAGTCAAAGGCTGGCCTGTTTTGGGGACTTTCCAGCAATCTGGTTTCATGTAGGGTGCTGCTGTGAGACATGCTGATTGAATTCTGAAGGACAGGGTGAGACACAAGCAGGGAATAACATTCTGAGAAAAAAAGTTGGCTCTGTCAGACTACAGGGATGAGAAAAAAACAGCTCCTTGGTGGTGTAATTAGTAGTTTAAGTAGCTTTGTCTGCAATGATGCTAGAGTAATCTGCGGTCTTTCATCATGTTCAAGGAGAGTGCACAAAACCACTCAGCTCACTATAATTGCAAATAGCCCTTAATGAATATATATTTGCTTTGGCTCCTCTGCTCTATTTTACATCAATTCTTGAGATTTTTCAAGTCATAAAATGCCCCAGATGCCTTTCACTAAGGCATTTTCACCTGGATAAAAAGATGTAAACAGATTATACCATTTCTAGTTGAGTTATCCAGGAAACAGGGGTGATACAAGTGGATTATCTATTTTCTGATCTGGAAAAGTAGGAGTGATATAGAAGAGAATCAATAGTTCTCTACAATGAAATCTTAGCCTTGGAGAAGTGTTTGGTGAGGAGGGTGAAGATGGGGGAAGTAGCGTTGAGAGAGATGCAGTTACTCACTGATGCCTTGCATGGTATCACATGATGTCACATGACACTGTATGATATCACAAATAGAAATGCGGACTCTGATGAGCTAGAACTGAGTGTCAGCTTCTCCATCGCCATGCAGCCCAAGGTAAACCACTGACTGCTGCTGTGTCTGATGCCACAGCGGCACATCATGAGCAGTCACCCTTCACTCAACTTCTAGCTTGAATAGAGGACAGAGATTTCAGGAGCATCGCCAGGTGATGGGTTTGGGCCTGGCAGATGTGATTCTAAGTAGCTACTGCAGCTTCGGTGCCTATAGGACTAATACTGCAGAGATACAGTGTTTTATCTTTCAAAGCCAGTACATTCCAGGGAGGCTGTATCCTGGGGCTGCTAAAGACGCCTGCAAGACTGGCCTGGAAGAAATCCTGGGAGGGCCTGCTTCAGGCCGCTGAGCTAGGCTGGAAACACCTGGGACAGCTGCACCTCTGACCCCTGAGCCACACTCGGGAGGAACCCCACACTCTGGCAACAAGGACTGGGAATGTCCTAGTTAGGCCTCCCTCCCTCCACCACAGCCTCGGAAGGTACTTCCCGCTTGGGCTCCTTCTTGGCAAGCTGGAGTTTCAAGTCTTTTTTTTTTTTTTAAACACCAACCTAGACATCTCTAGACAGTACAAAAGTACTGGAAAATGGGGAAGCAAGTTTTAATAATAGGTACCTTTGGTTTATAATAGAACCACCCCCCCCCCTTTTTTTTTTAAGAAACAGGATTTAAAGAAAAAATGTTTTCAGTTCAGAGCCAGCCATTTTTTTTTTTTTTTTTTTTTTTTGAGACGGAGTCTCACTCTGTCGCCCAGGCTGGAGTGCAGTGGCACGATCTCAGCTCACTGCAAGCTCCGCCTCCTGGGTTCACGCCATTCTCCTGCCTCAGCCCCCCCAGGAGCTGGGACTACAGGCGCCTGCCACCAGCCTGGCTACTTTTTTTTTATTTTTAGTAGAGATGGGGTTTCACCGTGTTAGCCAGGATGGTCTCGATCTCCTGACCTCATGATCTGCCCACCTCAGCGTCCCAAAGTGCTGGGATTACAGGCATGAGCCACCGTGCCCTGGCCAGAGCCAGCCATTTTTAAGTGGGATAATTCCAGTACAATTGGCCTTGTTGCTGGGCAAAGACACTAGGATTCATTGTGCTGTTCTAAATAACCTTTTCGATCAAGAGATGAAAATGCACAACACATCATAAAGGATGTGAAGGAACCTTTCCCCCTTTCTCCTTAATTAGAGCACTTGGTATTTGTGATGAATTAGGCTGACTCAGTAAACTACAGGACATAAATCTGCAGAACAGTTCTATTTTCCAATTGCTAGCTAGGTTAACACGCCTTAATAAACAAATAAATATCTCCATATGGACTATTATCCAAAGCAATTGTGAATCCTTGCAGTACGGGGCAGCGTGTGGCGGTGACATCCTGTGAATAGCCGAGTTCTGAGGCCGTCCTCGAGCATCCATTTGAGTAGTGGCCTAAATGAGGGGTGCCCTTCACGGATGGAATAAGGTAACACTTTGATTAATGCAATAAGCATGCTGCTGAATGTTACAGTGAGTATTAAAATGGCATGTGCTAATTTAAAATCTTAGTTGTCATTAGATTAGAGTGCAAAGGAGAGCCACCTTTTGAGAAGACTTACTTCATCTCAGGGGGCAGAAACAAGCCTGTCTCTGTTTGCCACTGCAGGTGTCTGACCAACAATGCTTGGGCTCTGAAAACATCCTGAAATACATATATATACATATATATATATATTTTTTTTTCCTAAAACAACATGAAAAGGTACTAAGCAGCTTACTTGTGGAAATGTATAAAACTAAATCAAAGATTTTAATACAACTACAAAAAGTCACAAAGTGGAAAAAGGGCAGAATTGAAAAGCAATGTTATTCATGTCTGGTAATAGGTTTTTGAGTTTTTAAAATTTTTAAACTTTTTTATTTTTTGAGACAGAGTCTTGCTCTGTTGCCCAGGCTGGAGTGCAGCGGCACAGTCTCTGCTCACTGCAACCTCTACCGCCTGGGCTCAAGTGATTCTCCTGCCTCAGGCTCCCCAGTAGCTGGAATTACAGGCACCTGCCACCACGCCCAATGAATTTTTGTATTTTGAGTAGAGACAGGGTTTTGCCATGTTGGCCAGGCTGATCTTGAACTCCTGACCTCAACTGACCTGCCCACCTGTGCCTCCCAAAGTGCTGGGATTACAGGCCTAAGTGACTGCACCCAGCCTTGTTAATAGGTTTTTAAAGATGGGTATGCTTTTGTGGCCAAAATGCAAAAGACGTATTTTTGTCAGCAACTAAATATTATTTGGAATTTCTTCTCATGATCTCTAGAAAATACTTGATAAGGAAAAATAACTTAAGTTATCATTTTTACCTTTTTCCAATTGCAACTCTTTTTAAAGAGTCCAAGTAAATCTTTTTTTTTCTCCTGATTGTCTTTGGAAGTATTGATCCAGAAATACTTCATTTCAATGGTTATAAGTAACAATAAATTTAAAATAGCATCTGATTTCCTACAATGCTCATTTCTGTATTTATTTGAAAATGAGACCTGCAGGGAGCCATTATCCACACTGTGCTTTGACGCCAGGTGGCTTCGCTCCTGGTTCTGATGGGCAGCTCGAGTGGCGCTGGAGCTTTTGCTGGCCACACACTCACTGGAGGACCCTGTGTCAGACGGTGCATGGCCGATGACACAGCTGTGGTCAGGACCTGCCGCTGCCCTTTGGAGCTCACAGTCCCAAGGGGTAGGCAGATATGTGTGGCCAGATAATGTACTAAGTCACATTGTGTTCACCTGAAGTTCTGGTTCTTCATGCCAAAGGGCATAGAGCCCTTAGTACCTGTGCAGAGGATGTCTGCAATGCCAAGAGCAAAGGGCTCCTGCAGATAGACCAGGGACCGCCTCCTGGCTTCAGTGAAAGCCGCAGTTCCCCAAGTCTCCTGGACTCCTGAGAGGAAAGAGAGAGCCAGGGACGAGTGGGTGTGAGGGGAAGAGAGAGGACAGGGTAAAGACGGCAGATACCGAAAGAGGAGGAAAGGACCAGCGCTCTGCACGTACTGGGCTCAGCTCCCTGGAAGCCCCCATGGGAGGTGGCCAGGTGTCCACAGGGACGGCTGCCCAATGGGCCCCACGAGGCAGCTCCACTGGGCATGGCAGCAGCGGAGCAACCACTTGGGAACACACAGCTGTGGAATAGGGCAACATCCAGAGATTTTTCAGATTCCACAGAGGCCTCCCTGAGGCTTGGGTGATGCCGGGGAGGAAAAGAGAGCCGGGAATGCTGAGATGGAATTTGCTGGTCAGCCAAGGGTCAGATTTAATTTGATTTTAAGAAACTAAAGAAGTATGGCATGTCTTGCACATTTAAGTTTGTGGTTTAAATTTTGAACTCACCAAAACATGTACAGAAATGGTTAGGGTGCATTGTGAGGACTGAGGAACAAGACTACCCTGGGCAGAGGCAGGAGAGTGAGATCGGAGCCGGGGAAAGGCCTCCTGTGGAGGGTCTGCGGGGAGCAGGCTCTTGAGGGTAGAGCGCAAGGGGGTTGGGTGGAGAAAGATGGGGGGCATTCTCAGGCACTGCGTTCAGGAGAAGGGCCCTGGAGGTGAAACAAACAGCTTCTCTTTTGTCTTCTGTGGTTTCTCAGCCTTTCATTCGGAAACACTTGGCAACATGGGAGGGAGCAGAGGGCCGCTCTGCAAGATGGGAGGCCTGGTGGGAAGCCAGGCGAGAGGAGCAGAACATGGCCACAGCATGAAGAACCATCCCTGCACCACACAGTAGAGGGTGAGCAGATGCCTGGATGCACCCCAATTCCCCAGCAAAGCCCCGAGCTGCTTTGAGCCTCAGTTACCTTGGTGGCCCAATGGAGGCTACACTGTCTCCCGGCAAGGCTGCTGGGCAGCTCACGGAAAGGAAAGGACAACTGTAAGATACAGGTGTTTTCTGCCTGGCAGTGGTGAGGGCTCCTCACATTTTTCTTTTATCCTAAAAGCAACAAGGAGCAGCAGCAGTTTTTAGGGAGGAACATGCATAGCACGACCTACGTGCCCTTTACTCATCTGGCAAGGGCCCAAGCTGAGTGGAATCTGACATCGTGGTAGAGCAGGTCCTTTGGGCCTATGAGGAGGCAGAAGGGAAGGAAGAAGGACGGCTTCCCCGGTGTTGACTCAGCAATAAAGCTTTCACCTGCAGAGAAGGGTCGGGATGCTGAGAGCAGCCCACTGATTGCAACTCAGTCTCTCTTGTTCCAGTTTCCCAGACACGTCTGGGTCCTGGGAAAAGAGGACTGGAGTGTCAAAATGGGGAAGAATCATTTCATTCTAATCTGCACTCGATCTTAGCCAAAAGTCCGAGAAGCAATTTCCATTCTAATTGTAAAACAAGTGGCAAGAGCTAGGCATCTCTGGGACTCCCATAACAGAAGATGAACAAAAGGGAAGAACATTGCCTCTTTTTCTCAATCCCTTTCCTCTCCTCTCAGCTCAGATCTCCAGGTGGCTCCAGCAGCTCTGACGTCACCTGCACCCATAGTACTTGACAGGGCAGCACCTGAACGCTTGTAAGTCAGACCTGACAGGAGCACCCGTGCTGCTTGGCAGGGTGGTGTGGGGCGAACTGGAGTGAATCTGTCCTTGGGTACATGGAAAACGTACTCTAAGGACTCCTGAAATTGAAGAAGGGGAACATTGAAATTGATGACTTACTGCTGTGACCATGGCCATATTGATAGCTGTAGGCAGGCTGTTGGGGTGTGGTGAGACGGGCATTATAAGACAGGGATAGCAGTGGCACAGAAGGATTGATGGGGACAAAGAGCCACAGCAAAAACACCAGCGAGAAGACAGCTGCCGTGATTTAAATGAGAGAATATAGGGCTCTGAAATTTAAAAACTGACAAAGGTGACACAAATTCTTCACTTAAATTTCATATCCCTGAATTATCTGCATAAAACAAAGGGTAAAAGGGAGAAGGTGGATTTTAATCTTAGCATGGAAACACCCATATTTAAATGTAAAGATGTGAATATATTCTAAGTATTTTAAAAAGATATACTCAAAATAATTAAAATGTTTCTCATTTTAAAGAAATAAGATGCCAGATGAAAGATGTTGGACAGTTATTCTTGAAAGTGGTCTAAGAGTGTTTACAAATCATGTCTGCTTGGAGAAAACATTTTTCAAAAAAATTTATTTTAAAAAAATTTTTCATTTTAAGGCTGTTAAAAAAATTTATTTATTATTACAACTTTTTTTGTAGAGATGAGGTCTTACCACATTGCCCAGGCTGGTCTCAAGCAATCCTCCCACCTTGGCCTCTCAAAGTGCTGGGATTACACGTGTGAGTTACCCACCGTGCCCAGTCTCAAAAAAATATTTAATAAGAGGAAAATCCATGTATTGGCTCCTATCAATCACTGCCCAATATTCAGCCTTTCTCCCCGGTTGACTAAGAAATTTATGTTACATGATAGAAGTGAAGAAAAATTAAGTATATTCATGTTATATCTAAAGCTTTGTATAATATCTAATTATTCCAACACCAATAAAATCTGTTATCACCTATTAGAGGGAAAAAATGTCCACTATTTAGAAAATGTATAGAGAAATGACCTGGAAATAAGGACCATTCTAAAGACACATGTAAATATCTATAGCTTTAAAGCATATTTTAAAATGAGATACTTTAACAAATAAGAGTTGCAATGATAAAACAACAATTATTTCACTAAAGTCTATATTTTAGGTCATAGAAAGTGCTTTTTTAAAAGGAAAAAAAAAAAACCATTCCTGTGCAGCATTTTACAGATTTCAAAGCATCATTAAACAACTGAGAAGTGAATTTCTTTTCAGAACAGGAGAGGCCATGCACCACTTACACCACATCTCCATCTATTTCATCAGCAGTTGTGTTAAAATTCCTAGATGAGGGATCAGAAAGCTTTGGAACTTGAAATCAGTTTGTTCTCAAGACTGGTGGTTAACATGATATCATTGACTATTGGAAACAACTGAAAAACTCTTTTTTTTCCTATTAGAACATCGAATACTTCTACAGAATATTTCTATTCTATGTTCTAATGTAAAAATATTCATTTTTTAAATTTTTTAATTCTTTTAAGGCTTTAAATTTTGACAGGTTTGCCAGTACTCTTGCTCGGCAGTTTTTTCTACTTCATCTGTTAGTCTGCCCTCCTCCCTGTCTGGAATGATCTGCACAGAAAGGATTGTGCAAATTCTCACCGGCCACAAACGTTCTGCTCACATGTACCAGATGGCCCTAGTGCCTTGCAAGAAACTTGAGACCCATCGCATGTTTTCCCCAGAATCAGATCCAACAGGATGCACCGCTCCTGCTGAACAACTAAGACACGTTATTTTCAACTTCAGCTTGAAAACTTGATAGATAGTGTTTTCTTATTAGTAATGACCCACTGGCTAAGCCCTTTTCAGACATCTAACAGGTCATGAGTATGTGATTATCATGCTCAAATTTACACGTATGAGGGGCCCTAGGATGGTTTCTCTCTTTCTATATAGTACAAAAACCTAACGATCAAATATTGATTTAAAAGAGTGTTTGCAGCTCAGGCAGTAATTGTGCAGCCCGGTTCCTAACAGGCCACAGCCAAGTATGAGCCTGAGGCTCAGGGGCTGGGGACCCCTGATGTATACCACTGGCGAGGGACACTAATAATGGGAAAGACTACACATGTATGACGGATATGAGGGCAAAGGGTATATGGGATATCTCTGTACCTTCCTCTCAATTTTGCTGTGAACCCAAAACTGCTGTAACAAATTAAGGTCTTAAAATACATATATTACTTCTCTTCATCACTGAGGTTTCTGATACCCCCCTTAAATTTTGTACCCCAGGCCAATGCCTCAGCAACCTCACCCTGGTCCCAGGCCTGTGGCTCATCATATGTTTCCAAATCATCGATGGGTTTTGCTTCTAGTGACTTATGTAAATATAAGCATTATTTTACAATGTTTTTAAATTTAATGACAAAAATACTGCACACTCATAAAAAGTAAAAAGTAGAAAACAGCAAAAAAAAAAAAAAAAGAGTGGGTAAATTGTTGACTGGTCATGATTTTGTAGAAAATAGTAAATTTGAGAGCATAAGAAGTTTGAGATCAGCTTTGAAGTTCCTGAGTTCAGGTCATTAGCATTTAATTATCAATGCCACCTTTCAGCCATGGTTCTCCATTTTTATAAGTGGATGCCTAGAGCACTTGGTGGGATTTCAGCAATACTTTCATAGCTCCCCAGGTAATGTCAATGGCTAGGGTAAAGGGTGTGGGTGGCATGACACAGAACGTCTGACTTTCTTTCCCCTCATTCTTCCTGTATGTTTACATCCTACTTATCTACATAGATCAACCAGTAAACCCTTTGCGTAGGAATTACATACACACTATAATGCTTTTATAAATCTTCACACTTCGTTGACACTGAGTAAATATTAAAAACCATAAATCACAGAAAAAATATTATTAAGTTTTCTTATTATGGGTCCAATCTACCCAGTGGCTTACCATGATCTACGGAATAAATTTCATACTCCTTAGATTTGAATTAAACGTCCCCAGAGTCTGTTGCCAAGATTTTCCAGCTTCTTTCAAACTACTTCCTATCCATACACAGGGCTCCAGTGAGTTAGGAATTATATTCTCCGAGAGGACCCTGGAATGTCTGCCTTCGTATCTTTGCTAGTTTTGTTCCTTTGACTTCAAACACACTTAGCCCAGACTCCCTATTCAAAGCAAACCACAGCCATCTCCTTAGGAAACTTTCTCCATTCCCCACAAGGGCGTGCCTCCATGGCCCCACACTGCACACATCCCTGCAGTACCAGGAACCACGCCTGACCTTGGAGCTTGAGTTGTTTGTTACTGGCTGGTTTCCTCCAGGACAAAGTAAACTCACTGAAGACAGAGAAGGTTTCTTATAGCTTCTTCCTTGCTGTGCACTTTATAGAGAATGAAAAAGTGTTCCATTGAATGGAATTGAATCAAGAAGTCATGTTTGGGTAGTAGAAATGGAATGGACAATCCTCTTTTTTAAAGAATACAACACTGGCCAGTCACGGTGGCTCATGCCTGTAATCCCAGCACTTTGGGAGGCCAAGGCGGGCAGACTGCCTGAGGTCAGGAGTTCGAGACTAGTCTGGCCAACATGGTGAAACTCTGTCTCTACTAAAAATACAAAAAAATTGGCCGGGCTTGGTGGCATGTGCCTGTAATCCCAGCTACTCGGGAGGCTGAGACAGGGGAATTGCTTGAACCAGGGAGGTGGAGGTTGCAGTGCGCCGAGATCGCACCACTGCATTCCAGCCTGGGAGACAGAGCGAGACTCCATCTCAAAAAAAAAAAAAAAAAAAAAAAGAATACAACATTAACAAAATAAGATATATCTTTTTTTTAAAATTAAAAAAAATGTTATGTTTTGAGATAGAGTCTCTGTCACCCAGGCTGGAGTGCAGTGGCACCATCTCGGCTCACTGCAACCTCTGCCTCCTGGGTTCAAGCAATTTTTCTGCCTCAGCTTCCTGAGTAGCTGACACTGCAGGCGCGAACCACCACGCCCGGCTAATTTTTGTATTTTTAATAGAGACGGGGTGTCACCATATTGGCCAGGCTGGTCTCGAACTGCTAGACCTGATGATCCGCCTGCCTCAGCCTCTCAAAGTGCTGGGATTACAGGTTTGAGCCACAGCGCTGGGCCAAGATATATCTATTAAAAATATATTAAACACGTTTTCCTGTCTTTAGAGTCATACCCTGTTGTGTCTGTCCTTTCAAATGGAAACCTTGACACAGCTGCAGTACACTCTGCTTCAATTACTTACTTAATTTGAAGAATGTTAAAGGTAAAATTGTAATAAGAAATTGTTTCCCAATATACTTTCCTTAGGTTCCCTGCTACCTCTTTAGTTTTGTTTTTTTCTTTTTATTCCATATCTCCAATCCACACACAATGAATTTTATTTCCTTCCCTCGTCAGTCTTTCAACATCCCCCCCAATTCTCAACCCTGCAATTCAACACTCTGCTCCCAAACCAGCCTTCTTGTCACCTCCAACTCATCTTCTTATTTAAGCTGCATTGCTTTTCTGTGAATTAGACTGGATCTTAAGTGAAGGAGACACAAACCAACTGCAAATGATGAATAAATACCATCAGTGGGGACTTAGTGAATGGCTAGGTCATTTTCACCCCCAGTGCCAGGACCATCATGGGAAAGTCGTCCTTTTGGCTGTTCTGGAAGAAGTGGCAGCATAGTGACTTTCTCCTTTCCCTGTGGATAGCATGCAACAGGACCAAAGGGAGTATTCTGGGCTCCCAAAACATGGGGAAGAGCTTATGCTCTCATGTTTGGATATTCCTAGCAACGGGTTCCATTAAAAAGCTGTCCTAAACTCTAGGCTTATCAAGACTTTTACATAAAAAGACTATTGCATTTTTAAAACATAAATTTCATTCCTTTATGAACTTCAAATTTGCTGCTACTAAAAACATGATTGCTCTTGTTTCCATGGGACTTTTCTTCTAGTGAGTCTTTGTGGAATGCCTGTGATGGCCAGGTACTAGTATAGCGGCGCAAATACAACAGCAACTAGTCAGACACACCTACACTCAAGGAATTTACATTTGTGTTAGTGAAACAGGCAATAAAGAAGGGAATGACAAGCCCACCTTTTTGCTCTTGTTCACCACTCAGTGAAGGTCCATGGGCTGAGGTGGGCTGTGGGTCACCTTGTCTGGTGCACCTTGTTCTGAAGCAAGGGCATCCCAACAGACAACAGCTGCCCTTGTGTGGCCCAAAGCTCAATACTGTCCTTGACGTGGACATGGAAGGAAACACAGAAATTTCAACCTCTGCTTCTGAGAAATGATTGCCAATTCATTCAGAGGTTAGTCTGAAGAGCTGACTGAGATCACCAAGGGAAACTGGAAGCTTATTGCCTTCCAACTTTATTTCTTTGAGTGCAAAGCCTATGAAGATAATCTGTTCTCAGTCAAAGAGAAATTTAATATAGCACTCCCTGATTTCTTCTATTTAATTCATAGTCTCCTGGCAATCCCTAAAGTACATTCGCTGTGTGTTCAAGTTTTGCCTTGTTGTTTGCTTGCATCAAAGAGAGAAATTGTTCAGACACATACACACACACACACACACACACACACACACACACACACACACACACACACACACACAAAGTGAACCCAGATCCCGGTTCCCTCAAGACTGGCCTAAAAGTTATTGTTTTCATATCAGGTTTAATCAACAGCTTCTGTGATATTCCATAGGCCACCTCGTTCTATTGCTAACACTTTTATTTTCTAATGATTAACCTTAACACACACAATTTTTCCTGAGCTTAGCCATTTTAGTTATATAATCATTCTGAAGGAAAGGGTCAAATTTATGAATTTCTAAACTGTTCAGCACCCTGTAGGGACTGTCAAAACCTTTTAAAATAAAAGTGATTATTTTCCATGCCAAGAAATCGCTGGGTCATTGGGAACAGTGGGCGCATCTTGCTTCCCATGCCAGCATGCCCTGAGTGTCCCTGGCCAATGCATTTCTAGGGGTTTCCATGCTAGATGTCCTCTTTAGACATAAACAGTTTTCATGCCCAGCTTAATCATTTATCCGAGGGTTCTTTAAAATGTGAAAGTCATTCTATAAAGAAATTTTTTTTTTTTGAGACAAGAGTTTTGCTGTTTTCGCCCAGGCTGGAGTGCAGTGGCACGATCTTGGCTCACTGCAACCTCTGCCTCCCAGGTTCAAGTGATTCTCCTACCTCAACCTCCCGAGTAGCTGGGATTACATACAGGTGCCACCACACCCGGCTAATTTTGTATTTTTAGTAGAGATGGGATTTCACCATGTTGGCCAGGCTGGTCTCGAGCTCCTGACCTCAAGGGATACGCCCGCCTCGGCCTCCCAAAGTGCTGGGATTATAGACATGACACACCGCAGCTGGCCAGAATTTTTAAATTTAATTTAGAATTAAATGATTAAGAAAAATAAATTTTGCAGCTGAAGATGGAAATTCCATGCTCTAACTTCCCCATGCCACCAGTGATTACGCTGTAAGGTGGATCCTAAAACATGAGGTCATTATAGGGAGACACCACTCTGTGCCTCGGTGTGAGTCCCCCACTCTCTCTACCAGACTTTTTACTGTCTTGTCTTTGCCTTTCCATTCAGTCAGGGCCCTCCTGGCAATGGCAGGCACTGCTGCGCACCCTCCTTACCCTCTGGCCATTGAGAGTTTGGTGTGTAAAGGACAGCAGGGATTTACAATCCCACAGACACAGAGTTTGAATTGGAACTTCCCTCTAATGTCAGCAGGCTGAGCTCCATTATGGACACATCCCAGAGTCCTTACAAGAGGAAGAATCTGGAAGACGCTGGAATGGCTTGGACTTAAAGAGCCTTCTAACCTGACTCACTGTTAACTTCCCGTGATGGTTAATTTTATACATCCACTTGACAAAATCATGGGATGCCCAGATATCTGGCTAAACATTATTTCTGGTTGTGTCCGTGAGGGTGTTTCTGGAAGAGATTAGCATTTGAGTTGAGAAAAGCAGATGGCCTCCCTAGAATGGATGGGCATCATCCCATCACTAAGGACCCTAACAGAACAAAAAGGCAGAGGAACTCTGAATTTTCCCTCCGCCTGACCTCTTGAGCTGGGACATCAATCCTCTCCTGCCCTCAGCACTCCTAGTTCTTAGGCCTCAGACTCTGACTGGAATGCACACCATTGGCTCTCCAGCTCCCAGGCCTTCAAACGACATCACCAGCTTTCGTATGACTCCAGCTTGCAGATGGCAGATTGTGGGACTTTTCAGCCTCCATAAACACAAGAACCAATTTCTCATAATAAATTTCTATTTATCTATCTATCTGTGTATCGATCGATTGAACAATCCATCCATCCATCATCCATCCATCCATCCATCCATCCATCCATCCAACCATCCGTCCATCCATCCGCCCTCCTTTCCTTTCCTTTCCATCCATCCATCCATCCATCCATCCATCCGTCCATCCATCCGTCCTCCTTTTCTTTCCTTTCCATCCATCCATCTATCCATCCATCCATCCATCCATCCATCCGTCCATCCATCCGTCCTCCTTTTCTTTCCTTTCCATCCATCCATCTATCCATCCATCCATCCATCCATCCATCCACCCACCCCCATCCTATTCCTATCTATCCATCTACCCATCTATTCCTCAATCCATCTATCTTTCCTATTGGTTCTGTTTCTCCAGAGAGCCTTAACATACTGCTTTAGAAACCTCCATCTCTTCCACATACTGCAGTCTACCAGTTGGATCTTTTGTAGGCTTCAACCCTAACCTCTCACTTCCTGAGTTCAGTGCCTGGAAAAACAGCCTCTTGGGTCTAATCTTTTCTTCCGAAGCAAGGCCCCCGCAGGCAGCTCTCACCCGGGTTTGCCAGGCTTCATGGCAGGTTCAGTTCTACTTTTACTATATCTCTAACCCATAAGTTCTGCTTTCCAAGACTTTTTCTAAAATTGGGGATCAAGAAGTGCTGGGGCTGAAAGCCTAACAAATATCTAGGAAGGAGAATCTACTTAACATGGGGAATAGGACTTTCTGCATCTCTGTTTTTGAATAGAGATTATCTGGAGCCTGTCTAGGTTATCTGCTCATGCTGAAAAAGGCTTCTCTAACACATGTATTTTCTCCACAAGGCACATCATAGCCTTCTTGCACTTAGGAATACTAGACAGCACTATGCTTGGGGGGCATTTTAAACAGCAAGATCACCAACAAAAAGCACAAAAATGTAAAAACCACGGTACTAAATAGGCCATGAAAAGGACATCCTTGTTCATAGCATGAGAGCTGAAACAAGAAGGCAGAGCATTGCTCTTTCATCCTCAGCAGACAGCAAGAGTGTTGGGTGAGTCAAACTTTGTTGCTCTGCAAATGTCGATGAAGATCTTAAAGGCATCTGGAATACTGACTTTGGGGTTACAAATAAGACTTAGCGAGTGCGCAAACTGCAAAGACAGAATCTGTGATGACACTGTCATCACACACTTTGAATACAATGTTTTCTGAGTTTGCCAATTTGTGGACTATCCTGAATTTGTGCTCAATTTTTATCTCTCTCCAACTGCTTATGTTTTGCCTCTCTCTCCATGTCAACAGATTACACTCTATAAAGGAAAATGGAAATAAAGATGCAGGCGAAACTTGAATATCGGTGTGGGTTTTGCATGGCAAACACTGACGCCAAATTTGCCTCTACTCTGAATGCTCAAGTTGTGGGAGCGCTACTTTAAGATGGAAATATGTGCTCTAAGGGAAATAATAACCAGAATAACTTTAGTTTTAAAATTAAATACCAAGAGGAAAAAAAATAGTAAAAACCCAACTCCCTCTTACTAAGTTTTTAAAGAAACACTCAAAAAAGTAAAATTAAACCCCCAGAGTATAATTCCCATTCTAATGACCACTGAGCACGTCATTGCTTTTGGTTGATAAAATAAGCACATGTTCTTCTCTTTACCTCAAAAACGTGAATGATTTCAAAGACAACAAGTAGGCAGTAATTTAAAGTCTTTTTTTGTGAGCTTGCCATTCTGCTCTTCGTGGGGATCTTTGTGATGGGAAACTGTAAATACAGTTTTAGAAGTAAAAGCTTTCATCTTAATGACTATAGGATTAGAAAAAGATGAGAAGCTACTACAGGAAAAGTGTGTGGGCTGGGCACGGTGGCTTACGCCTGCAATCCCAGCACTGGGAGGCTGAGGGGGGCGGATCATTTGAGGTCGAGAATTTGAGACCAGCCTGGCCAACATGGTGAAAGTGTGTCTGCTATAAAAACAAACAAAACAAACAAACAAACAAAACCAACCCCCCCGCCCCAAAAATTAGCTGGCATGGTAGCGCACACCTGTAATCCCAGCTACTTGAGAGGCTGAGGCATGAGGATTGCTTGAACCTGAGAGGCTGAGGTTGCAGTGAGCAGAGATCGTACCACTGCACTCTAGCCTGGGCAACAGAGTGAGACTCCGTCTCAAAAAAAAAAAAAAAAAAAAGAAAAAAGTGGATGGATATTACCACATATTTTAAAATAAAATTTAGCAATCCTGGTAATTTTGGGTTCTTGATTTTAAACATAATATATTTCTGATTATAAAAATATTTTTCTGATCATAAAATAGATGTCTTTAGAATTAAAAAAACACATAAACATAAAAAGAAGATAATTTAAAGAGCTTATAAAACAGAAGAAAAACTAGCCCTAAATATTTCTGAAAACCAATATAATGTCATTTTAAATGATACACAGAGCAATACCAACATAGATCTCTTTGTTCGAAAGATAGATTTATTTCTGTCTTTTAATTTATCTAAAAATAAATCATGGTGTATTTTTTTCCCTCCGTTCTTTACAGGAGTATGGGTATTTTATCTTATCAGATTTCCTTCATGGGGAAAATGTATGTGACTTGGTCACCCAGCCAGGTGATGGCTGACTACAGGTGGACCAAGTAATGAACGTTGGCAAGTTTGGGCACTTTTTTTATATTCAATTCTCAGGAAAGAGATATCCAAAATTATGTGTCTCTGCTAAACAATACATACAATTATGACCAGCAATAGGAGTTGTGGAGGCCATAGCTCTGGGGTTCAAAATGATCCTGAAATAAAGTATTAGAAACCCTCTCATTTCTTTCTAATATTGGAAAAGTCACATGTCTTTTAAAATTAACAACCACATTATCATGAGCAATTCTAATTTTCCCCAATGTAATCATCACAAAACCATTTGTGATTGACAGGTTTTTCTACCCCAGATGTAAATTTTTGGAAATACTAATATACAATTACTTTTCATAATTGGTGCACAGCTACTAAATGATGTATGGCCAATTCCCAAAGTTTCAAATGGATAAATATTAGTCTAATGTGCTCAATCAATGCAGAGAAATAGCTCTAAGCCCTTTTCCTGCAAGGGAAAATATTTACCGTATATCACAGATAGATTGGCCACAGGCACTAAGCAGTGATGGAGAAGCCTAGAAATCCTTGTAAATGTCCTTGTACTTCAGTGAAGTACATCCTCAAAAGACAGAAAGGAAAAAGAAAAGAAAACTCTGAATGGTGTTACCTCAAGCATTCTCTAAAACACAGCACTTAGAATCAGACCTGCATCAGCACGTTGCTGCTTGACACACGAAAGCCCCTTTGCATTTAACAACAACACAACAAAGGTTACAGAGAACTTTTGATATCCTTCATTTACCAGATTATTTCTTCCATCCATAGTTTACAGCACTGAATTAGAGATTGTTAATAGTAATAATAATAAGAAAAAAAGATTTTGACCATGGACTATGATGTAACCCATCATAGTGGATCAACTGTATAGTGAGTCTGACTAGAAAAAAATCAAAACAGTAAAATACCAATCAGATGCACTTCACATAATTTTGTCCTTTTAAATTTTGAATTGTGGTACAATATACATAACGTAAATACCCTCTGGGTTTTTTTTAAGCAATTAGGCACACAGTGTGCGATTTATAACTGCTATGAAATAACCCTACCCCTCTTTATTTGGGCAAAGGTCACTACGGATTTTTTTTTTTTTAATTTTTAACTGTAGAAAAGGATGGAATTTCCCACCTTTCCTTAAATAAGAAATTCCAGACAATCACATCATGTCCATTACATCCCAATACTCGGTTTTGACTAAGAACTGGATGCACATCTACCTACGTGTCCAAATCCCTTTTTGGATTCTCAAATAGTGAATCTTCTTGGAATCAGTGGTTAAATCAGTGGTTTTTCACGTGGACCGTATGGGTGACAGACTCCCTGTTTGCTAACATGAGGATGACAGTTGCAGATTTCAATGCAAACTAAGGAAGAATTCTCAGCTGAGTTGTGCTGCGTAGAAAACAGAATTGGCAGCTTTGTGAAGTGGGGGCTCCCAGTACTTAGAAGTCCTGAACTGTGGCTTGACACTCACTGGGGGATCAGAATCTCCTGGTGGGCATTCACTAAACTCAGATGCCCAGACCTCATCATTAATTGTCCTCGGTGGGACCCAGGCATCGGCATTTCTTAAAAACCTCCCCAGGCAATTCCAATCTACACTGAAGCCTGCCAATCTCTGTGTAGTCACAGGCTAGAGGCTCCCAGGTCAACCCAGGTGGCCTCTGACATCCCTACCAGCCCCAGGACTGTGGACTAGGGCACGGTTTTGCCTAATGACTGATTATATCCTGTCTTGGTTAAGGGCAATAGAATTGAGAAGATTAGCACTGCCCCCAACTGGCTACAAAAGGAATGGAAAAGCTCAAAGGAAGAACCATGGAGGTAGAATATACCGGGAGCCAAGAAAATTGTTTTCAACTACCTGAAATGAGAGAGGTTCCTCTATAATGATGAACAAATGACAGAGAAAACAGTTTTGATCTAATAATGTCCAGTCCAGGGGTAAATGGGGTTCTTCCGCTCCTAACACTTTTGTTGCTCTTTGCCCGCTTCTTGGTGTACTAGTAACCACCCTATTGGGCACTCAATGTCTTCCCAAATCCACGTGTTCTCAGCAAAGGCCTGATCTCAGTTATTTACACCAGCAAAGTGAATGCAAGTTTACCTGGTAACCTCACTCAAAAGTGTTGCATTTTGAGCCTTAACTCCACAAAATGAAGAGTCTGAACCATTTTGAAAGGAACCTAAAGACAACTGAGAAGGCAAGGACATCTTTGTAGAGCAGAAGTCTTTTCCTATAAGTCTGAGATCTTTCCATAGAAGTGGCTGCTAGAGGGAAAGATGAGAGACAGGGTAAGGACAAATGGGGACAACACCCTGGAAGAGAAAGTTGGAAACGGTACAGTCAATCATGAGAGCACAGGATATTTACAGAGAAAAGAGTGAGGAGGTGTTTTTCAATTCCATAAAATAGAAAATAGAAAGAGTGAGCTTAGATCATAGCATGATCAATTTTAAGCAAATAGTCGATGAGAAATACTTTTCTGATTACATAGTGGACTGGCTGGCGGACAGAGGCTGAAGAAGTGTTTAGAAACAGGCCATGCATTCTCATATCTGCATAGAACATCCAAGCATTACGTACGTCTCTCATTATTCCAAAGCATTACATACATCTCTCCTTAGAAGAGCGATGAAGCTATAGGACACAAGACCCCGTCCAGGATACAGCATGAAAGAGAAGATATTAAATAGCTAGCAGAGAGTCAGATGACAATCAGTAGATAAAAAGGGCTTGGAAATGGTAAGAATTATAGAATTTTGGAAAACCATTTTTTTCCCATAGTTAAGAGACCCCATTCTTCAAGGCCTTGATCCTGAATAAATGTCCTTTCAGGGTTGACACCCTATTTTTATGACTTAAAATATTTGGACGGGATATTTGGAAGTTTCTAAACTCTGCTGAACTAAAATCTGCTGAACAAATAAAAGGAAGAACTCTGTTTTGTACCATGTAATTTACTGAAATGCCCCACTACAGTGTAAAAGTAGACTAGACCATTCACTTCATGCCCTCAGGTTTTCAACATTCCATATGTCCAGTTGAGGAACGTACCTAAATCTAAGGATATTCCTAAATTCTTCTGCAAAGTTTCAAGGCTATTGGTAATAACATATATTTAGTGGTCAACTTGGAGGCTAACGTTGGTCTTTCTATTTCTGTAACAGCTTGCACAGTATCATGCAGGCATACATGTGAGTCTAGACGCAGATCTAGACATATATAACCCAATCAGTGCATTTCAAGTATCTAATTCTACCCTCTTACAAAGTTTTATTTATTGTTAAGATTATTTCAGAAGCACCATAGATAGGAATATGTATGTTAAATTTAGCTAATTAATGCTATTCACACAACTGCACTACTACTTTGTGATTTTATTGTAAAAAATGATATTTGCATGCTCAGTCAGCCTCAGTACTAAGCATCCAACTTCCCGATTTGCTGATTTTTTGTAGGTAGAACTGTGCATGACTCAGAAACTAAAGAGAACATGTAAGCCCTACATTCTTTCATTGAAACGGTGATTGCCTGGATCACAGGCACAGAGCCAGTATTCATTGCACATAATGTAGCTTCCCTGTCCTCAATGTTCCCTGGATCTGGCAGCACCTCAGGGTCATTTAAACTACACAAACTTTTCAAGGATCCTGCACTTTCTGTCTGTGTGGCTCCGTGTGAAGTAGCTTGTTAGTTCCTTAGCAGCAAAGTATGAGTGGATCATAATATAGTATGTGAAATAAGGAAACTATAAGTGATTCTCCACTTGGGATGGCATCTTTCTTGAAACTCATCCTCTGGTGATGTGGAATTTGAAGAGCTGATATTTGTAATCTCTAACTTTTAGGAGAGAAGGAAAGACAATGATATGGAATGCACACATTATAATATTTGCTGTGAATTACGTGCTTCCTATGAAAAGCTACAAAGATGAAGGCATCTCTTTCTCTATGTAGCAACTGTGCTCTAGCAGGCTGTTGCTTCAGTAAGAGCACTCTTTACTCACAGCCCCTGTGCAACCTGGGCTCCTGCAATAAAATATTCCAAATGTAAACTTGCCCTCTCATAAAGTCCAACAAATTCAGTCTCTAGTCTCAACGTTCTTTATCTTTGTTGTTGGTTAATTTGCTCCTCTGAACTGATAGTATGTAAAACAGTATTCTTTCTCTCCCCAGGACTGAATAGCAGAATTAGAATGTCTCCCTGTCTCTCTTCTCTAATCTTTTAAGTCATTGGTAAGTTCAATATCTGTTTCAAACACATTGTCATTGACCATTATCTAGAAAAACTCAATTCACCATGACCTTTAAGTTGAAAATACTCTTTAATTAAACATCAAGGAGGGACAATTACTGAAAATCAATCCCTGCCATTTTCTAATTGTGGAACAATTTTTTAAATGTCAGGGTCCATGTTCATGTAGGCCATTTTACATTTTTATTTTTCATTTTTATTAGTTTTCCCTCAATTCTGTATTTATAGATTCATTACTTCCAACAATGACCCTTATAAAAGGTTCCAAGTGTTTCTTTTCATGTCTTGGATGAATGGGCCATAATTTCACATCTAACACTTTAGTAAAGAAACATGCTTACTTATAAAACATACAACATGGGTCAAAATCCAACAAAAGCTTCTAATATGAGACTAATTCAATTAAATTGTGATTAGATTGAAGGAGTGAATCAATTAAATAACAATGGCCTAAACTTCAAGTTACACTTAAAGATCTATATATTAAAAATGTCAACAACATGCAAAAAAAATCACACCAAATACAAATATGCAGACAGGCTACATGTAGCCAGAAGGATATAGTAGGATAATGGGCCTTACAGATCAACAAATTGGAGAATTTACAATGGAGAAAATAACACCAACACATAAAAATACTATACAAGTCAAGCAAAGGTAAATTATTCATCCATTGAAACAAATATTTATTCAGGATAATGCCTAGAGTCTAAATTTGTCTAAGAAACCACAGTAGTTAGAATAAATCCTAATTTGGAGAAATTGATCAACTGATTCTAAAGTTTATGTGGAAGGGCAAATGACTTAGAATATGTAAACTATTTTTTTAAAAGGACAAATCTGAACAACTAACACTATCTGCTTTTAAGACTTATTAGAAAGGTACAATTATCAGAATAATGTGGTATTGGTACAAAGACAGAATAGATCAAGACAAAAGGATAGAGAGTTCATAGATAGAACCTCACATATATGGACAATTGATTTTTTGACAGAAGTACAAAGGCAATTCTGTCAGGAGAAAACAGTATATTTAACAAGTAATGCTAACATAATTTGATATTCATATGCAAATAAACTTTGATTCCCACTGATTTGCACAAAATGAATAATAGATATAAAGGTAAAACACTAAACTATAAAAGTTGTAGCAGAAAACAGAAGAGAAAAGCATGATCCATAAAAGAACAAACTGACAAACTGGACTTCATCAAAGTGAAAAGATCTGCTCTTTGAAAGACACTATTAAAAGACTGAAACAGCAACCTTTACCTTGGGAGAAAATATTTTCATGTATCTGATAAAGGACATGTAACTAGAATATAGAAATCACTCTAAAAACTCAATAAAAAAGTGTAATTAAGTAGTGGCGAAAGAGTTGAATGGATGCCTCACAAAAGAAGATACAAGGATGGCAAATGAGCACATGAAAAGAGGCTCAACATCATTAGTCATTAAGAGAATGCAAATTAAAACCACACCTATTAGAATAAAACCAAAATTTAAAACATGAAGCATATCAAGTGTTGAGAATGAGGTGGAGGAAATGGAACCCTGATTCACTGCTAGTGGGAAGGTACAATGGTACAACCACTTTGGAAAATAGAAACATACACTATCCAAATGGCCCAGTTATTCCACTCCTAAGTATTTACCCAATAGAAATTAAACCATATGTTCATAAAGTTGTAAATAGTCATAACAGTTTTATTTTTAATAGTTCCAAAGTGGAATGACCCAAACGTCCACCAACAAGTAAACGGATAACAAACTGTGGTATGTCTCCAAAGGAATGAATAAAAAGGAATGAACTATTCCATTGATATGTTACAACATGGATAACCTTAATATAATCTATAATCTCAATACCGTGTATCTCCGTATAATTAGGCTGAGTATAAAAAGCCAGACCTAATAAGGGTACAGGTTGTATTATTCTATTTATATAATAAAAATTTCAGGAAATGCAAAGTAATCTGCATTGACAACAAGCACAGTGGTTGCCTACGGATGGGGAAAGACAGGGATGTGTCAGAGGAAGGGATTACAAAGGATGAGGAAACTCTTGGGGGTGATAGAGAAGTTCACCGTCCTGAAGGTGAGGGTGGTTTCACCGGTGTGTACATACAGCAAAATGTATCAGACTGTACCCTTTCAACATGTGCAGTTACTTCAACTATTTCCAAATTACATAATCCTTTGATTTTCCCTCCTGTCCATTATCTATAACTTTGAATTGGTTGGAGAGCTTTAGGAGCCTTTGTTGGACACTATTAGTGGCCTGCAGGGTCTGCAGTCATGGGTATTTCTAATCTTCCTTGACCTGCTTTGTCTTCCTTTGGTTCCCACCTTTGTTGCTGTTATAAGCTCTTGAATCACTGCACTACTAGATGCCATCTAGTAGGATACCATGTTCCCCATCTTTGAACATCTTTTCCATCTTCTTTTCTAATTGCAGTGCCTGTTTGGCCCTCGTTTACCTCCCCAGCTCTCCTTGGCTATACTAATTCCTCTTAATTCCTTCAACGTACCCTACTTCACCTTGATTTGGGGTCTTCTTATTAGAAGTTCTCTATTTCTGGAAAACTTTCCTTCTAACCTCTTTGATCCTGGCTAATTCCTACTTATTCTTTAGGCCTCAGCTGCATGTTGTTTTCTTGGGAAAGTCCAATTATTTCTCCCACCAAACTTTGGCTTCAGTGGCCCTGATAGAAGACCCTGAACTTCCCATCAGCACTTCTCCACTCAGTTACATTGCCCTGTTTACTTACCAGTATTCCTCCAGGGCACAGGGTCACCTCAGTTCAGATCTGATTAGGGACCTGATGTATATCAGGTAATGGGGTTAGCTGTTGGAGGCTACAACTTCCCCATTTCCTGGAGTAAATTTAAGGATATGTCCAACTAAAACCAAACCAAACATTTGTTTCCTGCCTGTGAGCACAACATAAGAAATTCAAACTAGGTGACCAACTGTCTTATTAAACTTTCATTTGTACCAAAAGCAACTTCTTACTGAGAGGACATTTTGGTCCTGAGAAATTCTTCCCTGTAGTGTTTTAGGTTAAGGACATTTGGAATTTGAAATTGCAGTCTACTATGTCATTTTCTCAAACCTTGTCTTATTACATTCTAGCCAAAGAAATATGAAATGAAGATCTGATCCAATTTGGGACCCCCAAAAGGAATTGTAATGAAGGTTATATTTCAAATTACGTAGGCTGGTTACATGGTCAGTATGTAGCAGCTGACTGCCTGGTGTTTTATTTTGCTTGTCTGTATAGATATAGCATATCTAAGAAAGACAACTTCCTTTTATAGTTAGAAAAACAATGCTTGAGATTTATTAGGAAAGTCTTGTGCCAGTCCATCATTCCTGTAAATATACACATTGATCACTAAATGGTAAGAAAGGTGATAGGAACTGAAATAACCAAAGTAGGAAAATGTCACAACAAACTCTTCTTGATCTTCTGCCTGTCCCTGTACTTGGCTCACTGTGCAGGAAAGAGTTCTTCCTTGGGTTAAACAGGAGCATGCTCAGCCTGAAGCAGAGATGATATGCCTTTCAATTTTGAAACACAGTTTCCATTGTGTGTGACCCATTATGTGTGACCTCATTTGTGGGTGATTAAAATGTGAGTGATTAGAATATGATGTCCTCATAGTTACTCTCTCACTCCCTTTGAATTTCTTGGAATATGTAAAACAATAATGTAAAATGAAAGTTGCTGATTTTTTATACCTCAGATATGAATTGCTGATAAACATTTTATTTAAGGCACAACCAATTCATATAAATTTAAAAGTAACCATAAGAAATTGATTTTTCACAGTTACATCATCTGTAGTTTTTACATTTAACCTATTACAAAATAATAAATCATTGAACCATATTCTTTTCAGTGTCATAATCAATGCCAGATAATCAATTAAACATTTAGGCATATGTATTAACTAGTATAGATCAATGTGGCTTGAATACACAAAATACGTCCAAATTCTGTCCAAGGTAAATAATTATGATGCTACATGGTTGTTGTGTATATATTTCACATAAATTTAGAAATCAGTATTTCAAGAGACATTACAAGTCATTATGTTCATTCTATGTCTCAAACATATTACGGGAACAGAAATACCTTTATTTATGAATAGCATGTATCCCAAAAAATCTATGGGAATTTGAAGGGCGGGCATCCAGAAACTTCATGTGGTCGCCAGTGGGAAGTATATTTTTGACAAGCCGCATACACTTAGGGCCAGCCAAGGAAGTAGTGCCAAACCAATGATGCTACTGCACTTTTACTTAGCTTATTGTGATTTATTGCAACAGTTAATTCTGGCTTTCTGTTTCAGAATGATCTAGTCATCTATATTTATAATCGTTTTAAATGAATATGTATTTCATGTTTTCAGTTATTCATGATCCCTTAAAAAATATAAATGCCTTACTGCTAGACACATAAGAAGATTAGGTTCTATAACAGTAAAAATGCCATCGGAAGATGAGAGAAGAGAAATTCTACCAAAATTAGGTAAAAAGATAAATTTTTAGGACTTCAAAAATAAATGCAAGGTGGAAGCAACAAGCCAAGTGTCCACTGATGAATCACTGGATCTGCAGCAGCCCATCCATACAATGGAATACTGTCCAGCCTTGAAAAGAAGGAAATTCTGACACAGCCTATGACACAAATGGACCTTAAAGACTATGCTAAGTGAAATAAGCCAGTCACCAAAGGTCAAATAGGTATGATTGTATGATTCCACCTATATAAGGTCCTTGGAGTAGTCAAACGCATAGAGAAAGAAAGTAGGATGGTGACCATGAGAGAATGGGGGGAGGGGGAGGGGAGGGGGAGGAGAGGGGAATTGGTGTCTAATGGGTACTGAGTGTCAGTCTGGGAAGATGGTAAATGTTCCAGAGATGGGTGGTGGTGATGGTTGCCAACAATGTGAATTTACTCAGTGCCACTGAACTGTACATTTGAAGTGGTTAAAATGGTAATTTTAGGCTATGTATATTTTGCCACAATAAAACAATAGTTAGAAGATATAAGTGTAAAATGTAAAACATGTAAAAGTGTTAAAAGAAAACACAGGAGAAAAATCTTCCTGACCTGGAGTTAGGCAAATAATTCTGAGGCCTGATACCAAAAGCATGAGCCATAGAAATAATTTGATAAATTGTATTTTATTATAATAAACCAATTTTGATCTGCAAGAGGCACTATTAAAAGAATTAAAAGACTAACTGTAGGCTGGAAGAAAATATGTACAAATCATGTACCTACCAAAGAATTTAAATATATAAAAAATGAAAACTTCTGAAGATTCAACAGTAAAAAAACAAACAAAGAAAACAATTTAAAAATGGATAAAAAGCAGGAGGAAAGCTTAAGGGCAGGAGTTTGAGACCAGCCTTGGCAACCTAGTGAGACCTACTGCTACAAAAATAATTTTTAAAAAATTAGCCAGGCATGGTAGCACCTGTAATTCTAAGTTACATGGGAGGCCGAGGCAGGAGGATTTCTTGAGCCTAGGAGTTTGAGGCTACAGTGAGCCATGATCACTCCAGCCAGGGCAATGGGCAGAGCAAGACCTTGTCTCTAACAAACAAAAAACAAACAAAGGATAAAACAGACATTTTGCCAAAGGAGATAAATAAATGGCAAATAAGCCCATGGAAAGACAATCAACATCACTAGTCATTAGTGAAACATAAGTTAAAGTCCTGACCAGGTATCACTACATGCCCATTAGAATGGATAAAATAAAGGCCAGATAACACCAGGGCTGGCAAAGATGCAGAGCACTAAAGACTCCAAATGACAAGACTGTATACATAGAAAATCCAAAATCATACAAATCATTAGAGTGATTCCCTGACAGCCACACGATTCCCACCTCACCTCTGCCAGGCTTAGCTCCAATGTTGACTTTTCAGGGAAATCTCCAACGACCACCTTGTTTAATAAACATTGTAATGCCTCTCCAATCCGTTCTCTCAATCCTGGGTACTTTATCTCCCCTCTACACCCTTAGCATATGAAACTAAAGTCGTATTTACATAATTTGTATGTTTCTAGTCAGTTTCCACCAGCTGGAATGTAAACCACATGAGGACACACATCTCTCTTTTTTTTTTTTTTACAGAGTCTTGCTGTGTCACTCAGGCTAGAGTGTAGTGGCACAATCTCAGCTCACTGCAACCTCCACCTTCCGGGTTCGAGTGATTCTGCTGCCTCAGCCTCCCACGAATCTAGGATTACAGGCATGCACCACCACACCTGGCTAATTTTTGTGTTTTTAGTTAAGACAGGGTTTCACCATGTTGGCCAGGCTGGTCTTGAGCTCCTGGCCTCAAGTGATCCACCAGCCTTGGCGTCCCAAAGTGCTGGGATTGCAGGTGTGAGCCACCATGCCCGGCCGAGGACATGCGTCTTTGTTTAGTTCAGGGATGGAAAGCAGAGCCTGTGCAGCATCTAGAAGGCAGAACACTCCCAGTACATACTTGCTGAGTGCATGAAGGCAGTTTCAGGTTGTATTCTCTCCAGCTGTTGGACTATTTTCGCCCCATGAATCAGACTAAAATACCCCACCACTGGTTTGGTCATCCGCTCAGCTAACTAACCTAATTTCCCCTCATATTCTGACTCATGCTGCCATCTTTAGTCGGTTTACCTGTGTTCTCTTCTTAAACCTCACCTTAGATTTTACCCACTCCCTGAAAATTAGCTTTCTTGGTTTTTCTTCTTTATCTCACCCACTGAATCTGGTTACTCTGGGATTCCTTTCGTGCCCTTTTTACAGTCTTGTCCCACAGGTCTCATCTAAATCAAGGGCTTTATAAACCGTCAAATATAAGCAGAAAATCTGCACACCCAGGTCCTCCAGTTCCCCACCTAGGTTAGAGCTGCCTCATGGTCATCTCCCTGAGCCTGTGCAGTACCACACCAAGCCCAAAAGTGCCTCATCCTGTCATTTCTGACCAGTCCTCTGGTCTGACTTCCCGACTGTATCCCTTTCTCTGTATCCAAATGATTCTTCCCATCACCCAGGGCTCAAACGTTGCAATGATCTATGCTTCCTCCTTCTCCATCATGCTTCACATCTGCTCTGCTATAAAGAGGGTTGTTCAGGGTCCCTCAGCAGAGCCACGTTTCTCAGTTACATATGTGCTTTAGAATCTACAGGGGACTTTTCAAAGAATGTGGATGATTGGGCTCCATCCCAAATATCCTGATTTAATTGGTTTGGGGTTGAGTATAGGCACTGGCATTTCTTAAAGGTTCTCTGGGTGATGCCAGCATGCAACACAGGATGGAATTCACTGGTGATGACTGTGAGCTTTGGAGTCATGTATCCCCTTATCCAAATTATTGTGGGCATGACTGTTTGATATGCTGGAGCCTCAGATCCTCAACTATATATAGAGGCTCCTCGACTTACAATGGGATTACCTCCCAATAAGCCCATTGTAACTTGAAAATATCATAAGTCAAAAAATGCGTTTAATACACTTAACCCACTGAACATCACAGCTTAGCCTAGCCTACCTTAAATGTGCTCAGAACACTTATTCTGCCTTGAAGTTGGGCAAAACAATCTGACATGAAACTAGTTTTATAATAATGTATTATCTTATGCAATTTATTGAATACTGTATAAAAAGTGAAAAACAAGGTTGGATTGGTACTTGAAGTATGGTTTCAACCATTGTGTATCACTTTTGCACCATCATAAAGTCAAATAATCATATACTGGGGACCGTCTGTGTAGGGATTCTAACATCAGCCTCAAAGGGTTACTATGTAGATTAATAGAGATAAATATTTAAAATTTCTAATGATAAATGGTAGGTCCTTGATACATAATAATTCTCTGTCTCTTCAGTTTTCCCATCTGTAAAATGGGAATAAAAGTACTCAGTTCATTGGCTGCATTGAATGAAAGTAAAGTTCCCAGTGAGGCACCTGTCCCTAACTATACTGTACCAACCAAGCTAAACGGACAGATGGAAGACGCATTACCAGGTTAGACAAAGGTTTCTTTGTAAACCTTGCTTCTTTGTCCATTCTCATTCTCTGCATTTCTATGGTTCTACTGGTGCATACCCCTATGGTGTTGTACCTGCTTAGCTTCTACTCCATTGTCAGATTCATATTACTAATGCAGAGCTCCAACCGTGTCATTATTAAAACTCTTCAATGGCTCTTCACTGACCACCACACTAATCATATGCTCCTCCTGCTGTCACTGGAATGGAACAAATCAGTCCTTCTAGCCTTGCTTCCAGTAGCCCCATTCTTTCCCCTGCATACCAGATAATGTGGCCCTTCGCTGTTCCACACATTGCAGCCCACTTTCATTCCCCTCCTTTCCCCCCACATCCTCAATTCTACCTAACAAATCTCTACCCATTTTGATTCATCCTGTCATAATGCACTCAACATCAACTGGATGCTGTCATGGCTTTCATGGGATCCCTGGGGGATATCATCTGAAGAAGCCCCACAGACCAATTCACACCTCTGTGCCCCCTCTCACCAGCATAGCTTTGCCCATGCAAGATCCCACCCGCTTTTCAGGACCTAGCTCAGGAGTCACCTTTCTGAAGGAAACTGTCGCTGACTGGCCTCAGTGGGTCGTGTGCCCACCAAGGTGCTCCCACAACACCCCGGGTTCACGCCTTTCAAAATGCATCTCGGACACACTGTCAAGCTTTGCTTCACTGTCATTTGCTTCTTGACAGCAGCAATGGTGCCTTACTCATCTGTTCTAGGATGCAACTGGCACACAGGAAGGAATCGATAAACAAAAGACAAGGAGAGAAAAGCAGCATTGGAACCTGTGCTTGCAGTATTCCAGGTGACTCTTTTTTTTTACAGTGTCTCTCTGTCACCCAGGCTGGAGTGCGGTGGCGCAATCTCGGTTCAAGCAATTCTCCTGTCTCAGCCTCCTGAGGAGCTGGGATTACAGGCATGTACCACCACACACAGCTAATTTTTGTATTTTTAGTAGGGATGGGGTTTTGCCATGTTGGCCAGGCTGGTCTCGAACTCCTGACCTCAGGTGATCTAACCGCCTCAGCCTCCTAAAGTGCTGGGATTACACGCTTGAGCCACCACACCCGGACTGACTCATTTATTCTGTTCTTAAACATTAAACAAATATTAAAACAGCCAGAAAGAGAAATTTTTAATGCTGTTTAACAATAATTAGGAAAGGCAAGAAAACTGTATTTTTAGGAAAAGCGATATCGAAAAACTTTATAGAATTTTTCATGGTCCAAATTCTGATAGTCACATATTTCTCATAAACCTTTCAATTTTTCATGTCTCCTTGTCGGTTTTATACATGTGTTTGGTAGATTCGAAGCAATGATAGCTCGGTTTAAAAAATATTGACTTCAACATTATAGCTAATTTCCAACGGGATATTATACCATCTAGTTAAAAATAACCCTTGGAAATGCGGTTACTTGTGTTATTTACACATTTTAATGTTAGCAATAAAATGGAAGGTTGGTTACATTTAATGAATCTGTACAGTTATAAGAGAAAGACAGAGATTTTAAGTCTGAGTAGGTCGTTGCTGCTATAATCAATAGAGTACATCATAATTGTGTGTTGAGGAAACGCCGGCATGCTAAGGCAAAAGAACAATAGTCATCAAATGAGTGTTCCCTTGGGAGTTAATGAAGAATCTCTTTCTCCAATAGGAAAGAAATGCTTTCTAAAATTTATAATACCATATGGACACTCACACATATGGATGGCTCATAAATGCTCTACATCAAAGTGTTATTTTTACATTTTCGACACAACAAACACACTAAACAGGTGTTTTAAATGTCACACTTTGAACAGCAGTAATTTAATCAGCATAAAAAATTCTTAGTAGTATCACTGAAATATTAGTGGGATAGAGATGTTTTATTTGGGATATGCTTCAACTATATATTCAAAGGCAGTTTTAGATTTTAACAAAATTTAATTTTTGTACTCTCTTTTAAGATCAGACTTTCCAATTCAGTGCTCTAATTCCTGTGCAATTCGACAGCAGACCAGTCCTCATCCTACACCTCCGTCACTGCCTGCTGCTTTTTTTATCCAGGCAAGGAAGCTTCCTAGGGCTTCAAACATACAATGAATCCAAAAGGACTCTGTTGGTTACTGGCTCTTACATTTATAGATTAGAAATTCTCCTTAATAATGCCCTTCTCTGAAAGTGTAAAAATGATCTAAATATTCAAAAACAAGAAAATGACTATCTTAAAACTCACATTTCATTTTTGGAGTATGTTGCCCTCATTTAATGATATAATATTTTTAGTGTCTAGAATTATACCTAGCATCTGGAATTAAGTGTCTGATTCTAACTATGAATATGATTCTTCTCAATAATATAAAAAATTATAATGATAGAATTAGTGAATATTAAGTTTAGTGAGAAGACCAGAATATGAAATTGTGCATATGGCATTGAAACACTATGTTTTTAGAAGCTTGTGAATTTTTTAAAAAATCCTTAAAAATGACTGTCTGATGGTAAAACTTAGGGAACATTTATTTTATAATGTCTACTCTAGTGTTTCAATAATTTTCTTTTATGGAATTATAAAACTTCAATGTGAATTTAAACATCCAAAATATTGTAAATATTACTACTCTTTCTCTTTGCATTTTACCACTGCCCCAATTACCTTTTTCTTTTCTTTAAGGTTCTGTAGGTTTGGTTGATTTCAGAAAAAAAAAAGGAGAAACATTATAGAAAATTGGAGGATTCTGTGTATGCGGGGGAGGTATTTCTGGACTTAGTGACATTGCAACAAGTCACTCACTTGCAATGACATTGCAATAAGTCATTCACTTATCCATTCTTTCAACAGATACTTACTATATTTTCAAAATAATTAAACAAGCAACAGTAACAGCTAGTATATAAAGAGCTCTTTCTATGTTCTGCATTTTATGCCCTAGATTATCTCATATATCATTAGAGCAACTTTGTGAGGAAAATATTAATTTTATTATAAAAGAGAAAATCAAGCCTAGAACGATGCAGTGACGTGCCCCCAGGTTGCCTGTAAGCAGTGGAGCCGGTTTCTAGAGCCCACCTGGCTACGAATAATGTTGCCCAATGCAACGAGGGAAGCTGGAAATCCCAGGTGAAGACAACCCAGTCTCTGTCCTCAAGAAAGTGAAGAATCTAAGCAAAACTTTGCAGCAACACTTTTAGTGAAGGAAAGGTTACACATCTGTGCTGTACAGCATGACAGCCACTAGCCACCTATGACAACTGAGCACTTGAAACGTGAATTTTAAATTTGTGTTTAATTTTAATTAATTTATACTTAACTTTAAAGAGTTAAATATGACTAGTGGATAAATGATTGGACATCTTAGTTTTAAAGGTTGAGGAAGATATAAAGAGGCATTTATAAAACACTGCAGGAGCTAATATGTTTTAAAAATAAAATAGTAATCCAAATACTCTTGGGAAAGGAGATCTCTGCTACAATTGCAATGTATATATGCTGCTTTCTGAGAATAATTTAAAGTTTCTCACTTCAACTGAAAATACAATTTTAATTATTTTAAATGAAAATAACTGGCATTCAACTTGTTAGATGGCATATATTTTTATTTCTACTCTAACATGAATTTATCAGACTCAATTAACTTTATATGATTGTGCATGAGAGCTCTTTTTTCAGAGAAAAAGTAGAAACATTTCTTGCTTTTCTCTCAGAACACATACTTTGTAAAGTACCAAAGTCTGAACAAATAATTCACGTGGAAATTTTGATATTAATTTAACCTCTAGGAGTACAATTCTAACCTTTGTTCTAAGCATGCAAATACTACATTTTGAAAGAAGAACTGTGGGCCAACTGGCTACGTATTTAGTTTGGTTAATAGCAGATCATGAGACTCAATAATCTGAATAAAGAGCAGAGACTGTTAAAAGCCAAACACTTCACCTGTTATTTCCCTTTATTTATTGTATTTGATTTGCTGTCTCCATTAAATCTCAAATCCCAAATAACCTCAGAGTTTCCATGTATTAAGCTTTAAGCATTATATAAGAATTCTATATGTAAAACATCTAAGATAAAGTTTAAGGATGAATAAAATTACCCCAAAACATACAAATTACCAAGATACCTTAAATGTCTTTGGAATATAGCACAATATAAATTAACATTTTTGTAGAAACGCAAATATATTAGAAAAGTTATTCCTCATAAGCAAAATTATCACTCTTCCTCAACAGTCAGTGCTTCATGGAGATTTCAACGAGCTTTCTGGGTGAACTTCTAATTAAATGGCTTCCATGATTAAGTGTAACTCAGCTCAGAAAATTGGTATTTGCATATATTTGACAACCAAAAATGACAAGCATTGGAATAATTCCAATTAAAAAAAAACCTACAGAAAAGAAAGGGAATAATTCCCCATGAAGCTTTGTCAATTGTTCAATTCCTTCATCCTTAAAAAAAAAAGAACCTAGATAATCTTATGTCATCCTTAAAACAATAGCTATATAGATGGTCCCTGACTTACTATGGTGTGCCTCAGGATGGTTCAGCCTTATGATGGTGTAATGCTTTCAGCATGCTCATTCACTTCTCATGGGGTTACATCCAGGTAAACCCGTCCTAAGTTGAAAATACCATTTGTGACTTAATGATACTTTCAATTTAGGATGGGTTTACTGGAACATGACACCATCATAAGTCAAGGAGTATCTGTTGTATGTTTCTTCTTCTTCTTCTTCTTCTTCATATCCTCAGTTTTAAGCTAAGAACATAGGCATGCAGTGTGTGCATACCTGTGTGCATGTGTATATGACTGCTCACTGTTCTACAGGCATTTAAACATCATAAGAATGATTTGATGATCCAGTCTTCTGTTAGGGGTCTAGACATATTCCACTTCTACACTTCTAGAGAACTGTTCTAGGCCATCTGCCAACAAGCCAAAGCTAGCTGCTCACCACCGGGCTCTGTCCGCAGGAGTCACAGCAAGAAATAAGACATTTTCTTGCTTCTCGAATCTTGAATGTGCCTGCCTGCTTGCCTTCCTTCCTTCCTTCTTTCCTTTCTTCCTTCCTTCCCTCCCTCCCTCTTTCCTTCCTTCCTTCCCCCTTTCCTTCTTCCCTTCCCTTCCCTTTCCTTCCTTCCTTCCTTCTTTCCCTCCCTTTCCTTCCTTCCTCACCCCTTCCTTCCTTCCTTCCCCACTCCCTCCCTCCCTTCTCCCTCCTACCCTCTTTTCCCCTTTCCTTCCTTTCTTCCATTTGATTGTAGACATGGAGAAAGGATATTTCTTATTTCCGTTGATCTGAAAGACAAACTAGATAAGAAATCTAAAAACCTATCTTTTCGGACACTTAAAAAAATAGGCACAAGGAGGGGGGTCATATCATCTGACCATTTTCATTATGTACCATTGTTTGGGTTGAAAAACATGAAAAGCATTCCAAGGACAAAAGACATTACAGGTCTGGTTCCTGCCTTTGATAGTTTTACTGTTAGAATGGAAGAAAGGGAAATACACACATATAATGATGAGAAAGCAGCACGATGGTAATGCAAATGGAGGAAGCATTGTTACTACAGTAAAAATACACACTCATGCCTGTATACATTATACATGAATTAATACATATAGAAAGGTACATATATGCATTGTATGTCTATGACTGTGTGTATACAGAATGTGTCAGAAGAGAAGTCGTCATATGTGGAAAAGAGGTTTAACTGCTTCAGAATTCAAGATTTGTCTAAATTTGAATAATAATAAATACATTTAGATTGGCAGAAAGGAGAAATTTAGAAGAACAAAGTTGAGAGGAGTGATGGTTAATACTGAGTGTCAATTTGATTGGGTTGAAGGATGCAAAGTATTTTTCCTGGGTGTTTCTGTGAGGGTGTTGCCAAAGGAGATTAACATTTGAGTCAGTGGGCTGGGAGAAGCAGACACCCTCAATCTGGGTGGGCACCATCTAATCAGCTGCCAGCACAGCTAGAATAAGGCAGCAGCAGAAGATGGAAAGAGCAGACTGGCTGAGTCTTCCAGCCTTCATCTTTCTCCCATGCTGGATGCCTTTTGCCCTCAAACATCAGGCTCCTGGTTCTTCAGCTTTTGACTCTTGGACTTATACCAGTGGTTTGCCAGGGGCTATTGGGCCTTCAGCCACAGACTGAAGGTTGCACTATCAGCTTTCCTATTTTTGAGGTTTTGGGACTTGGCCTGATCCACCACTGGCTTTTTTGCTCCTCAACTTGCAGAAGGCCTATCGTGGGACTTTATCTTGTGATCATGTGAGTCAATTATCTTTAATAAACTCCCTTTCATATATACAACACCTATCCTATTAGTTCTGTCCCTCTAGAGAACCCTGACTAATACATGAGGGGAGGTAACAACTCAGTTAGCATTATGGTAACAGAGACCAGATATTGAAAGTGGGAAATCACTTGGGAGAATATTCAAATGTGGGCCTCAAGTAAATGAATTGCACATAACAAGCAGTAATGGAGTCACTACTGGCACTTAAAATGGCTTAAAGTTAGGTTATTAGCAAATAGGTTATTCTAATAGAAACAATGGGGTCAACTGGATGAAATGTGGGTAGGAAGCTGGGTTAGGATGTTGCTATACTGACTCTGTAACACATAAGGATACATTCCGTATCTTAGCTCTTAATACTCCTCAAAGAACATCTATGACACCTTTCCAACCAGTATTAGAATCCATTTTATGATACTACTGAAACTAGTCCATTCAGACTCTCAAAAAAACCTTCCAATACCTCGGAGCTTATGATTTCTCTAGGAGTCTCATTCCATTTTTCAATAGCACTAATTCTAAAATTTGTTCTTATTTTGAATATAAATCTGTTCCTTATTAAATTTACTTCAGTATGGATCTAAGTTCTTCTGTAAGAAACAACACAGATGAACTCTACTCTCTTTTTCTCTTGATAGGACTCAAATATCTAAAAACATATACATATATAAATGTCACGACTATCTCACAGATTCTCCCCAATCTCCACCATATCTGCTCTGGAATAAGGAAAACAAAAACAAAAACAAAAACAAACTGTTTTTGTCCTTGCACTCAGACACTCAACACAGAACACTTCTATGACCAGATGGTGGTGGGGGGCACTTGCCACATATACCAAGCAGTTCTCCAGTGGACACCAACTGGGTATCCTATAATTCAACTCGATTCTGATTCTACCTATCTGGAAATAGCATCGGATCCCACAGATTGAGGGCTCAGCCCCACAAGACTAGAGACCTCAATCACAAATTGGGGCCACCTGTACCTCAGACCGATGGGCTACAAACCAAGATTCCCACAATTTCCTCAATGGGTAAGACTAATTTGCTGGAACAGTTCACAGCACTCACAGAACTCAGGAAAACACTTATATTTATTGGTTTATTCTAAGGGATTATAAAGGATGCTGATGAAGACCAGACGAAGAGATGAATAGGGTGAGGTGGGGGGATGCAGCTTCCATGCCCTTGCTGGAGCTGCCACCCTTGCAGCATCTCTATATGTTCAGCACCCCAGAAGCTCATCAAATCTTGTTGTTCAAGAGTTTATAGGGAGCTTGGTCTCTAGTACCCCCTTCCCAGAGGTCAATGGGTGGGGCTGAAGGTTCCAGCCCTCTAATCTTCAAATTACTTGGTCTTTCTGGGCCAATCTGGAGGCTCTCTAGGGGGTGCACCCTAAGTAAATGCATTAGCATAAACACAAGAGTTATCCAAGGGGCTAATTATGAATAACAAAATATACTACTGTCACTCCAAAATTTCCAGAGGTTTTTAGGACCTCTATGACGTAACTGGGGACAAACACCAAATATAGTTCCTATTACACCACAGCTCTTCTTCAGACTAGACTCACACATTTTTCAACTGTTCCTTGTACGACCTCACTGTCCATCACTCTGGCTCATACTCACTTGTTCACATTTATGCTGCTCTAAAAAGGGTGCTCCAGGTTTGTAACACCGTAGTATGGTTTGACTCTGTCCCCACCCAAATCTCATCTTGAATTGTAGCTCCATAATCCCCACCTGTTGTAGGAGGAACCTGGTGGGAGGTAATTGAATCATGGGGCCAGGTTTTTGCCATGCTGTTCTCGTGGGAGTGAATAAGTCTCATGAGATCTGATGGTTCTATAAAGGGCAGTTCCCCTGCACACGCTCTCTTGCCTGTCACCATGAAAGATATGCCTTTGCTCCTCCTTCCCCTTCTGCCATGACTGTGAGGCCTCCCCAGCCATGTGGAACTGTCAGTCCATTAAACTTCTTTTTCTTTATAAATTACCCAGTCTCAGGTATGTCTTTATTGGCAACGTGAGAATGACGGATACACACGGTGATTCACATTGGCTTGATCTGAGCAAAATACACTGTAATTCAATATTAGCAACAGATGACAAGCAACTATGGCCATGGTGAATCTCAGATGCTGAAAAGAGGGTAAGAAAGAGAGCCCCAGCCCTCACCATAAGGCTTAGAAGGGAGTGCTATGGTTTGAATGTGTCCCCTCCAAAAATCAGGTGTTGCCAATGCAGTATTATTAAGAAATGGCTTCTTTAAGATGTGATTAGGCCACGAGGGCTCCTCCCCCATGAATGGGATTTAGATACTTATAAAAGAGGCTTTACTCCGCATTAGGCTCTCTTGCCTTCTGCCATGTGAAGACACAGCAAGGAGGTGTCATCGTGCAAGCAGAGAGCAGCCCTCACCAGACACCAGTGCTGAAGTCTTTATCTTGGACTTCCCAGCCTCCAGAGCTCCGGGTGATAAATTTCTGTCCTTTATAAATGACCCAGTCTGTGGCATTTTGTTGTAGCAGCACAAACAGACTAAGACAGGGAGTGTCCATGTACTCCATGTAAAACACTTTTTTTTAAATGGCCATTTAAGACCGTAAACACAGAAAAGAGAAAAACAAAGACAACTTTCTCATTTACTTTCACACTTACAAAATATTTCTCAAATGAACACACAGAGATTAGTGAATGCATTATGAAAGAATGAAGATGGTAAGACACTTGTTCTTATTCCCAGGACAGAACCGGTGAGAGATGTGTTCGCTTTTGTTCCCCGCCGCCACCCCACAAAGACACATATCAGTGTTTACTTCCTTGAAATTGGCATTTTCAGGATTGGAATATCCCCACAATAAACTTCCAGATGCCTGCACATCTTTCAAGTACGGCATCTTAAGGATGCCATATTTGAATGGTATTGTTACCATTATCCTTCCCTCCTGCTTCCTAAAACACTTTAATAACCAGAGATAATAACATTCCTCGTCTACAAGGCAGCTGCATGCCAAAGACACAAGCAGCTGTACCTCTGCTCAGTCCACATTGCTGGGTTTTTATAATGAAAATGGGCACATTAGACTTTTTTATGGTTTTGCCTTCCTGGAGGTGCAGTAGCTCTGGGGTCCATCATTCACTGATATTAGAAGGCTGCCTGTGGTAACACAGAACCCAATGTAGCAGATAACAAAAGGCAAATATAATTTGAATCAGAGAAGGGCAGGACTGGAAGACTCAACAGAAAAAATCCCGTTGTCTTCCTGACTTTCAGTGACGATCTGAATTATCTCTGAATATCTGGAACACCATAGCAGCCTTTTCTTGGTGGTGGGATTATGCGTATTTCTTAGTTCTCTTATTTTTGTTTATCTGTATGTTATTTTTACTCAGTGAATATGTATCCCTCTTTAAGACAAATACATGTGTTCATTAAAAATAAAGGAGATTAGGTTAGTCATGATAGTTTTATGTTCTTTTAAAGATGTGTCCTCCTAACAGCTTTTATAGATTTAGGGTGGCTGGCTAGTTCTAAATAAAAACCGACATTGTTCCTTCTTAAAAATGAGGTGCAAACTAGAGGTTCACCACTGTTGCCCAGGCCCCAGTTTCCATCCAGTTGAGTTAGGATGTTGCTCAGTTAAATCTCAGCTGACAGAGGACGTTACACAGCCAGCTGTGGCTGAGAGGATACAGTGTTTCCAGAGCTGATGCAGAACCCCAGTCACTCGGGGGGAATGACGGGAAGCTTCCCAGTCCTTACAAGCTCCCCTACCATGCACTAGGACCCTCTGCTCTGCTGTTTGCCAGAGCAGTAGCTCTCAAGGACTCCACACCAGCACCATCAGCAACATCTATGAATTTGTTAGAAATTCAAATTATGATACTCCACCCCAGACAGACTGGGTGAGAAGCGCTGGGGTGGGGCCCTGTGATCTATATTTAACAAGCTCTTCCGGGGAATTGGATCTGGTTTAGCGACACAGCCACCATGCCGTGCTGGGCCCATCTTACCGACTCCCCTCCTGAATGCCCCCAGAGCTCCTCTAAGCAGCACTGTGTCTCCAGTTCCTGGTCAAACAGAATACAGAGGAGACTGGGTTAATTTGATGCTCACAGCAACCTTGTATCTGATGCTCTTTTCATATGATTGCTGTTGGAGTAATATTCTATTGCCAGATGTCAGTGCTGATAAAGAATTCAGAAATGAGGAGGAACTAGAGGCATTTTCTGGGCCTCTGCTGTTTCTCTTTATTTCCAACATGCCACTGGCATGAAATATAGCTGGCTGCATTGAAAGTAGCAGTGCTTTTTTTCCCCTAAATGTATAGAGATCTGTTTTCCTTATGCGTGGGTGGCAATTTGCTGCTGGTAGCTTCAAAACCACGGCTGCACTATGAACAAAAAAATGCTCTTACAGTCTCAGCCCTATTAACCTCTTTCTCCCAAACAAACAAATAAACCTAAACGCTATGTCTAAGCCCATCTGTCAACAGGCATTTACTGAGTACCTATTGTGTTTAAGGGATTTTATGTGCAAGGTGTCTCAAGAGGGGGGAGAAAAAACAAAGGCTATGTACTTAAGATATTTTCACTGAGGTTGGGCAGACAAGGCTTGAGAACAATTATCAGGAAATCTATTACACCAACAATGGTGAAACAAAACAGTGCCAAGTGGACGCTGGAAGGCAGCGGCAATGCAGTGGGGGCAGCGTGGGAGGTGAAGTGGCCCCCAAGGTGGCATGGCCTGAGCAGAATGGATGAGAGACCAGGCAGCTGGGAAGAGGTCTTTAGCTTAGAAACAATAAGCAACAGGGAACCACTTGGAGTTCTTGAGCGAGGGAAAGACAAGATGAGCCTGGTAACCATAATTAGAGAAGCATCACACTGAAGTGTGGGCTGGTGATCGGAGGGTAACATGGGCATGTGTTCTAATTGCTGTGTGCAGAGCATGTCATGTAGGCTGGGCTGGCCAACACCCAGCTGTCAGGGGTCTTATGTTCTACTAGGGACAGATGTGAAACAACCATGGCAAGAAACACACAGGATGTGTTAGTCCATTTGTGGTCCTGTAACAGGCTAACTGAGATGGGTAATTTATAAAGAACAGAGATTTCTTTCTTACAGTTCTAGACTGGGAAGTCCAACATCGAGAGGAGGCCATCCAGTGTGGGCCTTCTTGCTGCACCAGCCCATGATGGAATGCGGACGGGCAAGAGGACTGAGAATGGCATGAATCCCCCTTCAGCTCCCAAAGGTCCCACCCACCTCCCAACACTGGTGCATTTCCACACTTGAACTTTGAGGAGCACATTCAAACCATAGCACAGGATAACTTTACACCATAATAAGGGCCGTGAAGACACTAGAACACCATGAGAGAGTCAAAGGGTGGGGGTCCTGCTTCAAGACACATCTGTGTTCTGACATCGCAGTGCCCTGGAAGGCACCAAGGGCTGGTCTGTCTACGAGACTGTGGGGAGCAGGAATATGAGGAGGAAGAAGCAGATTGCGGAGATGGTGGGGCGGTAGAGGGAAATGTCTTCCGGCGTTCCTGATTCGTGAATACTTTGATTCTTATTCATATCTTCTGGCCAGCAAATCAATATTAGTATTTGTATCAATCATAGCATCTCACATTTGAATTATACTTTGTAGTAGCCATGATAACTCTGTGAAGTAGACACAGAAACTCTTTACACAAGACCTTCTAAGAGAGGAAGGGGGTGCCTGCTTGTCACGCCCACGAGGGGTGGGACTTGGATCCTGCCTGAGAGTTTTGGCCCAGGCCCGCTTCCATCCCGCTGTGCTCATGCAGGCAGCTTTCCCCTTCGGTGGTGAGTGGAGCCTGCTCAGGTCCTCAATGTCATTGTGCATGAGAGTGAAGAGGATGCCCAGAGGGGAAAGCGCTCAGCTGTGTGTGTTTCCAGCAAAACAGACGCATGGCAGAACGTGGGGAGAAACACATCGACCAGAGCTAGCTACTACGTATCACTAAAATTGAGCCGTTTTATAAATATTTTATATTCATACAATGTACCTTGCGATGGTCAGAAGATACATTTTTCAAGATGGCCTTTTTTCACTGCCCTTAGTTGAGCCTATTAATAATTAAGGAAACTTTCTTAAATGAGAAAATGGATTTGAAAGCCAGGCAAAGTGTCGTGTACTGGGAAGAGAGGTTTCACACATTCTCAAGGAGCGCCCATAGCAATCACCAAGAGGCACCTCAAACCCTGGCATCCAGGGTGCAACTGCAGCAAGACTGAGATGGGCGCTAAACATCATTCCCCTAATAATTCCCATATGACTCAGTTTCCCTACTGAGACTCTGCTCCAGTGTGGAGGACATGGGTGCTACTTCTTTATATCCCACACTAGAGAGTGCATGTAGAAGGTAATTGACAAATATTCTTTGGAGGCATGAATGATGGTGCCTTGGGAACCAAGGAGACTAGTCAATGAAAAAAATATGAGTCCACCCAATTTCAGGGGGCTAGAGATGTGCTGGGCAAAGGTGTGGCCTTCTCAGGGTCATTCTCCTCATTCCCTAGGGTGGGCACCCTGAGAGAAACATCCCAGTGGCCTCGGGACTATCCCTAGCAGGCACCTGCCAGTAAGGCTGCACCCATAATAGACAAACCCTCTGATGGCCTGATACCTGTTGTAAACAGGTTATTAAATATTGTAAATATCACTCTTTCTGGAAATGATGGGTGCAACTGGCTTTTAAATCTTCCTCCCGTTCAGTGACTCAAGAGGTCTTCTATCCTTCAAGTGTGTTATCCTGCAGAAAAAAATTTAAGAATAACTGCTCCAGAACATCTTCTGAGTCTCATGATTAGAGGGCCAGCGAAGGGGCTTTAGCGGCATCTCACAATTATAGATAATCTCATGGAGCAGGCTAATTACATTCCAATCCCTTCACTCATAACTAAGACTGTTATCTATAAGCCTGACATTATTGCTGATTACAAAGACTTTCTTATTTGCTCGCTGTTTAATTACTCAGCTTTTAAATGTTCCTTGAAGAAAAATTAGAAAATGGAGATAAACAAAATAAGAAAGGGGAAAAAAATCACCCCTCATCGCCTAGCGAAGGGTACGGATTGCCAATATTCTCGAGTCTCTCCTTCCAGAGATTTCCCTGTTGTGCTGACAGTCGTCATTAATGGAGTTTTTTTTTTTTTAAAGTATTTCTCAAGAGTTGCAGGAGAAATAAAGAATGTAAAGAGAGAAGAGAGGAGGGAAAAAGGAGAAGAGAGAGCAAGCAAAGTTTCAGAAGACTGCCTTGCCAGGCATCCTGTGTAGGGTGGGCAAATGTTTTCTGTGAAGGACCAGCTAACCAACATTACAGGCTTTGTGGGGCCTGCAGTCTCTATAGCAACTATCCAACAACACCTTTGTACCACAAAAGCTTTCTTGTCTGCAACACTGCTTTCAGATATGTGACTAGGGCTATCATGTGTGATTATGGACATCATGATATAATTTAAGTCATCTCTGTGTGCACATTTAAAAATCAGGAATAAAATGAATTGAGTATAATACTATTTAGCCTGTATCTTTCATAGGGTGTCCCTGCTATATAAGTCTTTTGTTCTCCTATCATGATAAGAGAAGCTCATGTAATACTGCCTGATGACCCTTGCTAATCCAACTCCTGCGTTCAAGCCATCCTCCTGCCTTAGCCTGCTGAGTACCTGGGACTACAGACATGCACCACCATGTATGGCTATTTTGTTTTTTAAATATTTTGTAGAGACGGTTTCTCGCTACGGTGCCCAAGCTGGTCTTGAACTCCTGGCCTCAAGCGATCCTCCAGCCTTGGCCTCCCAAAGTGCTGGGATTATAGGCATAGGCCACTGCACCCAGCCTGCTGTTCTAACGCACTTCACTGGGTCCGTGGCTCTGCAGTCTTTCTCGTGTAACTCCAGTTTTGCCTCCCCGTTTGCACTATGCTCCAGTTTTCCGTGGTTCTGCTTCCTGGTCTTACTAGGATTACGGCACAACAAACCAACAGAGAAAAACCATTGGATTCCACTGGAAAGTCGAAAAAAATAATTAAGGCTAAAGTATAAGAAAATCACAAGCCTGAAGTGCTGCCACCTGATAATTATTAACCATACTAACAATAACAAAAAACATTATCAACAATTAAAAAGTTCAAAACAGTAGCAGCAGTCATTAAGAGCTAATCACCCACCACGTATGACGTGAAGGTCTTCATGTGCATTATCTCATAGCAGCCCTACCACAGGTAACTACTATCTCCCTACCTTATGCAGGAGGGTACTCACAGCCGGTACCTGGAGAAATCTGAACTTATGCATCCTGAATTGGGACTCAGTGCTGTCAATCCTCCTGTGCCCCGACACTGCAGGGTCTGCTCTGGAAGCACATCTGGAGGCACCGCAAACTCATCTGCCCCACATTTCAGAGGGCACTGATGGGCACAGGTGGGGGGGGCAGGTGGGCACAAGAAAGTCACCCCCTGCAGAGAGGAGGCCTGGCATTCAGCTGAGAAGGGGCTCTCCATCCCACAGACAATGTGCAACTTTCTTCATCAATAATATTGAAGGTTTAAATGTACAGTTTCCTAACCAGGATGATTAACAAAAATATCTGTCATCAATGAAAATGCACTTTGCTTTCAAAATAGAAAATTCTACAAGAAGTTAGTATATTCTCATAGGTACTTTTAAAACTATTTTTTTTTTTTTACTATTTTTAAGTCCTGGATATTTCTTCATTCATCCTGCAAATAAAGATATCTTGACCCTACAAATTAGCAAATGTTGTTCTCGATCAGTTCTACTCCAAAAGAGTAAAGAGAGATTAAGTGAACCTTATCATTTCAGAAGTATGCATTACTTCCTGTTCATAATGCAGACAGACTGTTTTTAATTAAAGCTTTTGGACTTAGGCCGGATTTTCTAGAAGGAATATCATGGAAAAACTTTCCCAATGGTTGGTAATCACATTTGATATGAATAAAATGAAGGTGCGACATAACATCTGATCCATGGGCAGAGGTCCCTCAAGTTTATAAAGTTTGTCGTTTGGGAAAGATAAATTGTTATTGTTGTTATTTTTAACTAAACAGAAAAGTCAAATTAAAATGTGATTTTGATCCAACTGTGTATGTATAAAATGTATAAAAGTATAAAATAAAGTTGTCCCTTGAAATATGACCAACTGATTTGTAAAAGTCAATTTCATTAGAATATGCAGAATAGAGAGAACATTTGAGCATTTTTATTTCAAAATTCACTTTGCTAGTGCATTTAGGACCAATGTGACGGTGGGATAAATAGTTTCTCTAGCAGGGCAGCATCCCTGCCTTGCCCATGGCTTTCCTGGTACCTGCATCCGCTCAAGGGCCAGCCCTCCTGACTAAAAACGGAGATGTCAGATCTACAGAGAGGACACTAAAGCTTTAAGGCTAAGTAGTGATTATTTACTTCTTGATAAAATAATAAAAAGTAATAAAAAATAAAATTTAAAAAGGCTTCTAAGGCCAGTTGTTTATGCAGTCCCATCACACCAGAAAACATAAATGGATTTTATGGACGCATCTGTTCAGGGCCCTCTTTGGTGGGCTCTGAGGCCCCCCTGTGCTGGGGCTGCGTGGATGGCCTGTCAGCCACACCACCTACCATGATCTGCTGCCTTCAGAGGGTTGCTGCCTCCCTGGGTCATGGTGTCACCCCTACTCAGTGAACAGAAAAAAGTTCAAACACTTAAAAATCACTGCTCCCAAACACAATTCTGCTTGGGTAAGTGGCAGATTCCATGTGAATCTCAGTTTTTACAGATTAAGTGGAACTGTTTGACCCCAGCTTTCAGGTCCGGATAAAATGAGAAGTTTTTGAAAAGGGGATTAGAAAAAGACCTTAGAAGCACTTGGTTTGGAAGCTAATTTTTTCCACTCAGACTCACAGGGAGGGAATCCATTGAAAGCACCAATTACTCCTTCTTTCATAGTCTGGGAAACTGGCCTCTAAATCTCCGCCTTTACTGGTAAGTCAGGCTCAGCAACCCTCCTTAGGCTTGAGTTAAACACCTTAACACCTGCCTCTGCTCCCAACATGCACACAAACCACAACCAAACCACAAAACTATTTTCTGAGTATATAGAAAATTTGGGGGAAAAAACAGGAAAGCACAAATCCCCATAATGCTCCCAGCATACAAATATCATAATATTTTTGTGTGCATTGATTTTTACATACTTGGATTCATAATGTACACATTATTTTACAATATCATTGTACTTAGTATATTTCATATTAGTAAATACTTATCTACAAGAAGGGTTTTGGTAGCACAGAGTTCTCCTCCTAACACTGTATTATAATTTAGTTAGCTCAGCACCTGTTGTTGAACTCTGACTTGTTTCCACTTTGTCACAGCTATAAGCAACGCTCTACAGAACAACAATGAACATAACCCTGGCTACATATCTGGTAATTTTCTTAGGATAAATTTCTAACAGTCTATTTTCTGGTCCAAACGTGTAAACATTTTCAATATTTTGATATATCAGCAAATTTCTGCCCCACGAAGTTGATCCAATTTATACTCCTGTCAGTATTTTTTGTGATTCCATGAATCCAGGGCAAAATGGAACATTGAATGCATTTAAAAATATTTTATAATGAGATAAAATGGTGTTTTATTATTCTTTTAATTTGACATTAATTTGTCTATGCCTCTTATTTAAGGAATTGTTTGGTCTTGCATTTTTACAATTTTTCTTTAAAAATTCTCTAAGAAGTTTTTCTTTTTGAGGTCATTGGGTTTTCTCTCCTGACTTTAACTTTGAAAGATTTCCCTCTACTTTTAGCTCTTGAAACATCTCCCTTAGACCTTCAAGTTCTCCCATTCTCCTAAAAAGAGTCCTCATTTAGGAGTTAAACAGTGCACGTTGGCTGGGCATGGTGGCTCATGCCTGTAATCCCAGCACTTTGGGAGGCCAAGGCGGGTGGATCACTTGAGGTCAAGAGTTCGAGACCAGCTTGACCTACATAGTGAAACCCCATCTCTACTAAAATACAAAAATTAGCTGAGTGTGGTGGCGGGTGCCTGTAATCCCAGCTTCTTGAGAGGGTGAGGCAGGAGAATTGCTTGAACCCCAGGAGGCAGAGTTTGCAGTGAGCCGAGATTGCACCACTGCACTCCAGCCTGGGCAACAGAGCAAGACTCCCTCTCAAAAAAAAAAAAAAAAAAAGTGCATGTCTACATGATTAAAGTGACACACAACAGATCACTGTTTATTACAAATCCTCATGTCCTTTAAAGTTCATGGTAATATGTTTATGTTTTAACCCAAAGTCTCTGTTCCTCTCCTATTCCCACCACTACTCAGAGCAAGGATCTTCGCATTGGAAAGCATTGGTGTGGGAGGGGAAACCTACAGTTTCTGCTGGGGTCCCCATCTTGCATATTTTGGCTTTCTGGCTCCTGTTTTTGGCAGCTGGGAGAAATGACCTATGCAGGGTCCATGGGCAGCCCTAGAGGCTGAAGTTCAAACTCAGGGATGAAAGAAAGAAAGACAGACACTTTCTTTCATGACTGTAGACATGATCAATGGCCTGCAGGAAAATGAGTCTATCACTTTACACCCAGGGCCACTAGTCACCTTGGAAACTGAATCACACACTCTCTGAAAAAAGAAAGTGGAGCCACAGATCTGGGCACAGCCCTCCCCATGCTCTGAGAATCCACGCAGGCTGCCTTTGCCGCTCCCTTCTTTCTCCTCTCATGGGTGTTTCCTGTGGATGCTTCCCTCAAGCTGGTTCAGCAGACCTGTTCTGGCCTCACGGCCTCAACAGGGAAGACAGAGAACAGTAGGGGGCTTGGTCTTCAAGACACCTGTCTCCACTACCCTCTCCACTGCGCACTCCCCTGCAGCTCCTTCCACAGTGAGTACGTGGAAGCGGCTCCTCCCATCGTGAGTGTGTTTTAGAAAATGGGGAAGGTTGATGTTTCAGCAACATTTCTCCATTCAGTGATGCTGGGGGAAGTAGAGCTTCTTGCCTGGTGAGTCTGCAATGTCTAGATTTAAGGGTCCCCATCTACTGTCCCTGAAAGGACGGGCACATGGAATAAGAGTCCTTATCTGCCAAGTCCTAGTAATGCTACTGCAGAGGAGAACGGCTGAAGAGCTAATAGCTCCCTTTCATGTTAAATGATTCAAAGTGATCGTGAATAGCATATTTTGATACAAGGATATTGCAACTTTCTAAATTTGAAAGGATATACATGTGCTAATGCAGAAAAGCTTGTGTATGGACATACTACAAGTGACAGTCATATTCTGCATTTGTAAAAGAGACCTGGTTGAAAAATATGGTAAGCGTTCATACTTTCAGGAATTGCTTCTCTCTCAGGGATGGTGCCTCTGATGATAGTGTGAATTGGAAAGCTGAAAAATTATACTCTCAGTACTGCTGGTTACATTTGCAATTTCTGCTCAAATTCTGATTTGTCCAAAGCCTGATACATTTTATCTAGCCATCTAATATCATTTAGTTTCTGGATGCTGAGGCTGTAATAATTTTCATAGCCCCTGTACTAAAATGCTACATTTTGTTTTTCTTTGTATTTTATCATGCAGGGTGAAAAATATGAACACATTTTTATAATTCTGGGGCCAGTTATATACGCGGAGGTCTGGCAATTACTAGAATTCCCCACCAATTATTAGAATGATAATATCAATAACTAAAGTTTAATTGTGGGTGATATAACTTGGATATATGTCCCTAACCAAATCTCATGTTGAATTGTAATCCCCAACGCTGGAGATGGGGCCTGGTAGGAGGTGTTTGGGTCATAGGGGTGAAACCCTCATGGCTTGGTGCTGTCTTCACGAATAGTGAGTGAGTTCTCATAAGATCTGGTTATTTCAAAGTGTGTGGCACCTCCCCTTTGCCCCACTGTCTTGCTCTTGCTCTCCCATGTGAGATGCCACTTTTGCTTTTCCTCCTGCCATGAGTCAAAGTTCCTTGAGGCCTCCATAGGAGCCTAGCAGATGCTGGCGCCATGCTTCCTGTACAACCTGCAGAACCATAAGCCAATGAAACCTCTTTTCTTTATAAATGACCCAGCCTCAGGTATTTCTTTATAGTAATGCACGACGGCCTAACACGGTGGATAAATGTTCAAATGATTAAAAATTTTGTTTAATGCAAACATTTAAATAATTCAACAAACCAGGTCTCTGGAATTATAAAGACAATGGGTAGGATAACCTCAGACCAGTTCACTAGATCATAAATTGATTGAAGGCAGTAGACTCAGGACAAATAAAAGTAAGAACTACATTACTTGGTGCCTGATGAAGTGGGGAATCATTTATCTTCAAAGATAGTACCACCTAAATATTTCATTAGATTCCAGAAGGGTTCATGGATGATAGATGCAAAAGTGATTTGCTAAAGGCACAGGCAGGGAAGAGCCTGAATCTTTTAAGGTACAAATTTCAAAGACAGCACAGGTATTCACAAAGCATCCCTTCTAGTCACTGGCTAACCACATGGCTCACCCTGCTCATTTCCGCAGTTTGTGGCAGTCATTATTGCCAACACTAAAAAGAGCCTGCTGGGTTTTGGAGGTACCTGGAGCCCTGAGCCCCAGAGTCTCAGGAAGATCAATTAACTTTAATACTTAGCTTCCTCATCCACAAAATAAAGAAAACTCTTTGTTTGCAGGGTTGAAATGAGCATTAAATGAGATGATTTTGGCAAAGATCCCAGCACCATGCCTGGCACATGCTGTGATTCTCAGGGACCAGTCCCTCTTCTCCCACCCTCGGTCATTGCTCTTGAGTTTTTGATCTTCCATATACTGTCAGAGCAGGAGGTTAACTACAGCAGCTCTGAGTTTTGTCCCTTCAAATGAAATATGTCCCACATTTATTTCAGCACATTCAATGACCATTATACCAGGAGAAGGCAGTGTCGTATGCAGCTGGAAATGAGGGCACTGACTTCACTTCACAAATCAGAATGCATAAAGTTAGTCTGAGGCTCTCGTCAATGTGCACCTTGTAAATCTGGGGCCCTGCTATGAGACACTCCTTCCTGCAGAGAGGGACTGAAATAAAATTTAGTTCACTTTCTGTAGTAGAAATGACAGTTTTTCTATATAAAAATAGCATTCCAGTGGATTCAGAGATGTGTCATATCATTCAATGCGTTTCTGGAAACTCTGTTACTGTTAAGAATTCTGAGGACCACTTGCTGTAGTAAAAATGGCATTTATTCTATGTAAACAGAGTAAATCTATAACAATACAGATCATTCAGTTGTTGCACATGGAAGAAAAAATCTGCCAAAGTAACCTATGTCGTGAAAGCACTTAATGTGTTATCCGGCACATGGCAGGTGCTTAGTAAGTGTGGGTTTCCCTTTCATTTCCTTTTCCTAAGGAGTGATCCATGGGGTCATCTTGATCTTGAATCCAAGAATGTCCCTCTGGGACCATCATTTGAATACAGTTTGTAAGAAGAAAAATAAATTCATCATTTATGAGTAATTGATTTGCTAAATGATCCTCTACTTAGTAGATTTACATAAGTGACATTTACAAAATGAAAATATGCCAAAACTGAAAAACCATGACATACAAATTTGATGTGAGAGGCAAAAACAAAGATAATGATAATAAACATGGAAGAAAAAAAGAGATAGATGCCTGACAGGTCAGATAGAGAGATGCCCTAGAGGACCCTATAGGCCCTCCCAATCAGGAATCACAACTCATTTTCTGAAACTATGAAAATAAAATCTAGGCTTGTATTCTTGCAATTTAAGGAAGTTCTTCTAGATCTTTGTTTGGCTCTTCCAAAATAGTGATACTGGCCAGTCACATCTGAAAGTAGGCTGCTTCTGTCCTGGATGTTGTCACTAGGTCAGAAACAGGGGAAAGACCCTGACTTCTCGGTTCCCCTCTTCCCCTGCCTGTGGTGTCTGGACGAGGCGGATCTTTTCATTCACAAGGATCTTGTCATGGATCCTAAGAGAGCAGGAGACCCACACAGGAGAAACCAAGGGTGGCGATGGGCTCCATAACTCCCAGGGAGCTGCTGGCTAGCTGTCGTTTCTTCACAATGGGAGTCCTATTTTCTTGTCCTGGATAAAGGCAGGGGGAAGGAACAATCTCACACCTCTCAGCCGTCCAACCAACCCCTGCAGGGCAAATGCATTAGTTTCCGCTGTTATCCTGAGGACCGTTTCTCTGCAGAGGGACAGAAGAGGGAGTGCTCAGAGCATGCAGTGAGCCGGGTCCCCAACCTTCCTCCTCTCCTGCAACTCACAGTGCCACTCAGTGACGGATCCTTCCCATAAATAACAGAGCCTAATGTGCTCATGAGAGGGGATTGCTTTTAGATAACAAGGATGTAATGGAAGCAGCCTCAAATGAAGAAACTTGCAAATGATTAATTATGGATCAATAAAAGATGATCCAATTGATTGTAGAGAAAGTCTGCAGCATGACTTCCTGGATTCGCTCAATGTATGGTCTTTTTAAAATGCTTGCTGTGATCATCTTGTGTTGATGGATCTACTTCACAGGGAGGGACAGTCTAAGTCCCCCTTTAAGCCTTCTGTGTCTGCCTTTAGCAACTTAACACACAGGCATCAGAACACAGGACATTGCATTAGCTGTTATTCCTACCAGACTTCATGATGTCAATAAAGGAGGCCAGTAAAGGCTGTCACTCTGCAACTTACAAAGAGGTTTTGCTTTTTTGTTCTGTTTCAGTAAGACTGGCTTATTTATTGCTGTGTATTCCTACTTACTTTTCTCTGAATAACAAGATTAATTTAATGAAAAGAAAACCCACTTCCATACCCCAGAAAATGATCCTGAACATATCGTCTTATTAAAAACATTAATAAATTAATTGAGAACTGGGGCCTCTGGTATTCCAGTGGAAGATGCCCGTCATCACCCATTTTCGCTTCACTGATGGGAATTTCCAAGAGCGAAAGGTTTGTCTCATCATTTCAGTGTAAAAATTAGCGCTTTGACAATACTTTGCATGGGCTAAAAGATGCTGGGAAAGTTTTTGACAATTTGAAATGATGGCTATCTGTTTAAAGTTCTCTCAGTTCTCAGCAGGTGGAGCTAGGAGAATGATTGTTTTTCTCCTACCAAAATGTGAGAAAAAAAACATTCCACACCTATAGAAATTTTAATCACAGAAAATGAGTGATTCTCAAAATGAAACCAATAATAGTGTCTTCTTTAGCTAGCAAATCTTGCATCTCTATTTTGCTTTTATTTTTCAAGAACAACCAGTCACATTAGCCTACACTGCCCTCCAAAATCCCATGTGAGGGATCCCACCAGACTCGCACTGCACCTGCCAAGGTTGAGAGGAAGAGGGGCTTGTCACCTCCCCCCACCTGATTGAAAGTAGAACATATAGCAGGAGAACCAGGCTGCACACGTACTGTACAAATTTGGGGGGAAAATATTGTTTTACACAATCGCATAATAGATGCTCATGGTAAAAGCAAACACAGGAAAAAAAAGGAGAGGCTTTCTTCGAGTGTGTATTTATTTATCTTCTGATGGAATATTCTTTTTGGGCTTTTGAATCCAGCAATGCCCTCAGGAGCGAGGGGTGAGGGGCATTTTGCTCCCCATGATGATGGCATGTAGGCTTCTGGGGCACGAGGTAAAACCACCGTATGAGTTCCCAGCTCCACTATTCTTCAAAACATAAACGGGTCAAACCAGGCAGGAGCCTAATAGCAGGAACATATTTTGTATTATAAAAATACACAGTAGCATATACTTAACAAATCTCCTTACGCAGTGGCCCCTCTCCTGCAGGAAAAGTAATCATGGCATTCTAGAGTTTGCCTGCATTCAACCAACATAAAATCAAACTCAAATGTGCCTAGATGTACATCTAAAGCCTCTGAGATAATTCTAACAGTTGAAAAAGATGAATGAGATAAACAGAAGGAATTAACATACAACAATTATTCTTCCTTTGTTCAACTCTTCCCATGAAGTATAATTTCTTTTACTATTGTAATTCTCAAATTCAGCTTACGCAGCTGAGAATGTGTATCACTGCCCTTTAATGAAGAAGGTTTAATATTATTCACATTGACTATTATACTCTCCTATATGCTTAGACACTTCAACTCTAATAACACCACAAGGTAACACTAAAAGGACACCAAGCTTTACATAAAACCCAAGGTCAAAAATAATTAAGGGGAAAAAAGTCAACTTTTTAAGAAATTCTTTGGACGGAATTCTTAAAAATTAAAAACGACAGTTTTTTTCTGCGCATGTGTTTAAAGTAACAGTTAAGTCAACTCTATTTTTAAGTGAAGATATTATTACATTTGGTTATTATAGGTAGGAAAAATGTCTTCAGGTAGAGGAATAAACAACTCAAAAACTGTCTTGCAACTTTACATTTGTAGACCATTTTACAGTTCAAGGCAATTTCTCATTCCTTATTTCACTTAAGCCAGTTAAAAAACCCAGTTTTACCTGACTCATTGAGATGTCTGACTCAGATGTGATGTGTGTCAAAAGGAGTCTGTGATTACTGAGGGAGCACTAAAATTGGCAAATTAAAAAAATATAGTTCAAGAATATGTTCAAGATGAAACTTGTGAGGACTTCATTCTAAAGCTTTTGCTTTCTGATGTGTTACATTCTGAGGTGTTGCATTCTGACATGTTGCATTCTTCCTGATATGTTGCATATTCTGACATGTTGCATTCTTTCTGATGTGCTGCATTCTGACATGTTGCATTCTTTCTGATGTGTTGTATATTCTGACATGTTGCATTCTTTCTGATGTGCTGCATTCTGACATGTTGCATTCTTTCTGATGTGTTGCATTCTGATGTGTTGCATTCTTTCTGATATGTTGCATTCTGATGTGTTGCATTCTTTCTGATGTGTTGCATTCTGATATGTTGTGTTCTTTCTGATATGTTGCATTCTGATGTGCTGTATTCTTTCTGGTGTGTTGCATTCTGATGTGTTGCATTCTTTCTGATATGCTGCATTCTGATGTGTTGCATTCTGATGTGTTGCATTCTTTCTGATGTGTTGCATTCTGATGTGTTGGATTCTTTCTGATGTGTTGCATTCTGATGTGTTGCATTCGTTCTGATATGTTGCATTCTGACGTGTTGCATTCTTTCTGATGTGTTGCATTCTGATGTGTTGCATTCTTTCTGATATGTTGCATTCTGATGTGTTGCATTCTTTCTGATGTGTTGCCCTCTGATATGTTGCATTCTTTCAGATATGTTGCATTCTTTCAGATATGTTGCATTCTGATGTGTTGTATTCTTTCTGGTGTATTGCATTCTGAAGTGTTGCATTCTTTCTGATATGTTGCATTCTGATGTGTTGCGTTCTTTCAGATATGTTGCATTCTGACGTGCTGCATTCTTTCTGATGTGTTGCATTCTGATGTGTTGCATTCTTTTTGATGTGTTCCACTCTGATGTGTTGCATTCTTTCTGATATGTTGCATTCTTTCTGATATGTTGCATTCTGACATGTTGCATTCTTTCAGATATGTTGCATTCTGACGTGCTGCATTCTTTCTGATGTGTTGCATTCTGATGTGTTGCATTCTTTTTGATGTGTTCCATTCTGATGCGTTGCATTCTTTCTGATATGTTGCAGTCTGATGTGTTGCATTCTGAAGTGTTGCATTCTTTCTGATGTGTTGCATTCCGATATGTTGCATTCTTTCTGATGTGTTGCATTCTGATGTGTTGCATTCTTTCTGATACATTGCATTCTGATGTGTTGCATTCTTTCTGATGTGTTGCCCTCTGATATGTTGCATTCTGAAGTGTTGCATTCTTTCTGATGTGTTGACCTCTGATATGTTGCATTCTTTCAGATATGTTGCATTCTTTCAGATATGTTGCATTCTGATGTGTTGTATTCTTTCTGGTGTGTTGCATTCTGAAATGTTGCATTCTTTCTGATATATTGCATTCTGATGTGTTGTATTCTTTCTAGTGTGTTGCATTCTGAAGTGTTGCATTCTTTCTGATGTGTTGCATTCTGATGTGTTGCATTCTTTCTGGTGTGTTGCATTCTGAAGTGCTGCATTCTTTCTGATATGTTGCATTCTGATGTGTTGCATTCTTTCAGATATGTTGCATTCTGACATGCTGCATTCCTTCTGATGTGTTGCATTCTGATGTGTTGCATTCTTTCTGATATGTTGCAGTCTGATGTGTTGCATTATGAAGTGCTGCATTCATTCTGATATCTTGCAGTCTGATATGTTGCATTCTGAAGTGTTGCATTCTTTCTGATGTGTTGCATTCTTTCTGTTATGTTGTATTCTGATGTGTTGAATCCTGATATGTTGCACTCTGATGTGTTGCATTCTGATATGTTTTCTTGTTGAGTTTAAAAATGGAGCTGTATGCAGGGTTACAGGAATAAGGCACAAACGATGGACCCATCCATGGGTGTGTAGCACATGTGTGGCCAGAACCCACCTGATGGGTCATGACTGAAAAAACACTGTGAACTATTGCCTAGGCCCATCTCATGGTTGATATCTTTCCTGCTACTCAGAACTCTCTGTGACTGTCTATAATAACTGTAGGCATTTCTAAACAACCAATAGTTTTTTGGAAGTAGGCTAAGATTTTTTACATGTATCATTAAATAAATTTACTTATTTTGAATTTAACATAAAGCGTAAAAGATTTAAAAGTAAAAGTATGTATTTTGAGTAGGTATTTCCTTACATTGTGTACACTGTGTATGCATTTTGAATGTTTATCTAATAAAAGTTTTAAAGGCTTTTGGAAATATAAAACTGAATGATCCCCCACATTTCTGAAGAAATGTGAATGGCAAATTATAGGATGAATGGGATGGATTACAAATCAGAAATTAAACTCTATAAAGGTAAACAGAGACTGAAGAAGACAGAGAAATGCAATTGGAAATGAAGGCTAATTAAACAAAAGCACTAAATATGTCTAAGCAGCAAGCTACAATTAACATGGAAGACAAATTGTGAGCACAACTGCACTGTGAATATACACACACCAAATATAAATATTATGTTAATAACTGTGACGACTTGGTAGAAAGGTATATGTTTCAGCAGGTATAGCCATTACATTTACTTTTTTTTTTTTTTTTTTTTTAACTTTTGTTTTAGATTCAGAAGTACATGTGCAGGTTTGTTACACAGGTAAACTGCATGTCACGGGGGTTTGGTGTACAGATAATTTCATCACCCAAGTACTAAGCCTAATACCCAACAGGTACTTTTTCTTGTTCTTTTTTTTTTTTTTTTTTTTTTTTGAGATAGAGTCTTGCTCTGTCGCCCAGGCTGGAGTGTAATGGTGCAATCTCAGCACGCTGGAACCTCCGCCTCCCAGGTTCAAGTGATTCTCCTGCCTCAGCTCCCTGAGTAGCTGGGTTTACAGGTGTGTGCCATCAGGCCTGGCTAATTTTTGTATTTTTAGTACAGACAGGGTTTCACCATGTTGGCCAGGCTGGTCTTAAACTCCTGACCTCAGGTGATCCATCCGCCTCAGCCTCCTAAACTAACAGGTACTTTTTCTGATCCTCTCCCTCATCCCACCCTCCACGCTCAGGTAGGCTCCAGTGTCTGCTGTTCCTGTCTTTGTGTCAATGTGTTCTCATTGTTCAGCTTACATTTCTTCAGAGGTTTCTTTTTTTTTTTTTTTGTGGAGATAATTCACTTTTATATTTCCGAAAGCCTTTAAAACTTTTATTAGATAAACAAACATTCAAGATGCATACAGTGTACATGATGCAAAGAAATACCTACTCAAAATACATACTCTTATTTTAAAAGTGAGAACATGCAACATTTGGTTTTCTGTTGCTGTGTTAGTTTGCTTAGGATAATGGCCGTCACCTCCATCCATGCTGCTGCAAAGGCCATGATCTCATTCTTTTTAATCAGCCATTACATTAAAGATGTCAGAGTTTTATGGGGCTATTTGAGCTTCAGTTAGCATCCAGGGTTCTTTGCATTGTCTCAATGACCTGGTCTCATGCAAACAATGTCTGGACTCACCCTCACTTGTTAGCAGTGAGCAGGTTGAGTTTGCCTCATGAGAATTTTCTAGGGACAAATGGAGATCTCTAATGTTGCCCTCATATTCCCCCTTTGGAGCAACAGCACCATAATGAGGGTGTAGGAACCTCTCAGTAAAGATTGCCTTTCTACTTCAGAAAATGCTGCTAACAGAAAAAAACAAAAACAAAAAGAAAAACGGATTTTTATCAAATTGGTAATGAAACACTTATTTCATGCTACTGGGTATATGAGGTATTATTATCAGAAAGATATCAAACAGTTAAACTTCACCTCTACTAGCTACCTAGGAAAAATATGTCCAAATTTTATCTAATTTAGGACAATATGGATTTTTAAGTCTTAAAACTGATGGGAAAGTCTATGGAATCTCCTTATATGGAAAAGTATGAAAATAAGCCAGAATTAAAAGAACTGAGTAAGATAATCTCATGAAACCCTTTGCAGGTTTATAATTTTATTTTTTATTGTTAAAATGCCCATGGTTTATGAACCTTAACTTAGAATTCTCCTGTAATAGCCCTGTTGAATAAACAACACCCAGGTATAATCATCTTCAGATATGAAAGGCAACTGCATTCGCATTTCTTGGGATAACAGCCAGAATATTACAGGTAGTAAACTTTGGGAGTGATTACCAAACCACCTAGGAGATAAAACTCCCTTAGCTTCCAGCTGATGCCTTATTCTCAAGATTTGTCATGACATAATTGCCCAGAATATAAGACTCGAGGTAATTCACTTTGCTTAACTGAAACAAAGCTTGATCCCAAAGAGAGAAAATTTTCAGTCCTTGCCAAGACTGCTGACCATTTCTTTCCAAAAATAGTGACTTGGGGTCAGTGGATCATTTAATATCCCTGCTTAGTATTGTTGAAAATTCCCAGGGGGTGAAAACAAAAAATATATATATATATATGTATTCCAAAGTGAATGACACAGAATGTGTAAGTGCTTATATTTTTAAACTACAAGTCTGTCTCCAAAAAATAACTTTCATCTTTTCTCTTCTAATAAATACTTTTTAAATGACCTCCCTTTTATTGAAAATTCATTTACACACACACACACACACACACACACACACACACATATTTGCTAATGGAAAAAAGAACACGACACAACAAAGAAGTGTATCATAAGGAAAGTTTCCCTGAAGTTCATCTGGATGTGGTTTTACATCATCCTTCCAGCCAGTGAACACACAGATGTGAAGACATGTGCAAGCCATGTTTGTTAATTTATAGAGTACTCTACCTCGGTTTTCCTGCAAATTTTAAAGCAACTGAAAATGAACTGCAGCATACATTGCTAACATTTTCCAGCCCATACAAAATCATAAGATAACCAAAAATCATGTTTTAACCCACGGTATTCCATACAACGAATGCTTTCTCTCCAGGCCTGTGAATTAGGCTGACATTTTCCCTAGCTGTAATATCTCCATCCCAAAATACGTTCATTCAATATGTTCATCAAACACAGTGAGAATTTCTGTTTTCATACTGAGATTAATATTGTGTGGAGCCACCTGTGCAGGATTATGAAAGGCAGAACGCAAAGTCTTGTGATGGTCAAGACCCTCTCTGATCAGCAGAGGACCTTGGTACTCAGGCCTGGACTTGTGGAAACTGAGGGGTAATACATTTGTGTTAAGTGTGTGGTAATTTGTTGAGCTGCGGCAAGAGAAAATGAATACAGTGACTAATTTCCCTAAACATTTAGAGGAAATTTCTTGGCATAGGTGAGTTTTTAATGCTAAAATTTAAAACAGTTGCTTTTTTCACTTGATGTTTTACAAATTCCAGTGAATTGAATAAATCTTCCAAGCCAATGCTATTGAGTGGGACCTGAGTGAATAAGGTATGTACACTCTGTACTGAACTGAATATTTTTCATAGTTTTACCAAGTTTCATGTGTCCCTTTCCCATTTGCCTATATCACAATGATGACGCACCTAACAGAAATAAATATTAATAGTCTGAATGTGGATATCACCACTAATAATTTCCTTTTAATTAAACACATGCTTACAAACACAACTTCCTTAGAAAAATATTTTCTTTTTCCAACACAAGAGAACTTTAGGGATTATAAACAAGCAAAGAAAAAAAAAAAAAAAAAAGCACATGCCCCCTCCAGTGTTAGTTGCTGCCTTCCTGTTAGGTGTCTTCTCCAGCCTCTGTTCCCCTTGTACAGAGAGGCTGAGGAGGGTGGATCACAAGGTCAAGAGTTAGAGACCAGTCTGGCCAACATGGTGAAGGGTACAGTTGACCCTTGGATGACACAAGTTTGAGCTGCACACACAAGTCCCCCTTATGTGGATTTTCTTCCACCTCTGCCACCCCTGAGACAGCAAGACTAACCTCTCCCCTTCCTCCTCCTCAGCCTACCCAACACAAAGACGATAAGGATGAAGACCCCTTATGATGATCCACTTCCACTTAATGAAGAGTAAATATATTTTCTCTTCCCTATGATTTTCTTAACATTTTCCTTTCTCTAGCTTACTTGAGGATATTTATATAATACAAATAGCATCCAAAATAGGTGTTAAGTCGACCATTTTCGTCATCAGTAAGGTTTTCAATGAAGAATCAACTATTAGTTGTTAAGTTTTTTGGAGAGGCAAAAGTTGTACACAGATTTGCAACTGTGAAAGGGCTCAGAACACCTAATGCCTGTGTTGCTCAAGGACCAACTGTATTTTTAAAAGTGAGACTGTAAGGCCAGGCATGGTGGCTCATGCCTGTAATCCCAGCACTTCGGGAGACTGAGGAGGGTGGATCACGAGGTCAGGAATTCAAGACCAGTCTGGCCAACATGGTGAAACCCCATCTCTACTAAAAATACAAAAATTAGCTGGGTGTGATGGAGGGTGCCTGTAGTCCCAGCTACTCGGGAGGCTGAGGCAGGAGAATTGCTTGAACCCGGGAGGAGGAGGTTGTGGTGAGCCGAGATTGCTCCATTGTACTCCAGCCTGGGCAACAGAGCGAGACTCTGTCTCAGAAAAAAAAAAAAAAGTGAGACTATAAAAATCTATTTTGCATCCTTTTTCTTAAAAAATTCTTCCTTTTACAGAAAATAAGTCCCAATCAATACCTGTTACCTGCTATGTATAACACAGCACATCCTTCCCTGGAATCATGGGAAGAAAACAAATGTCTCCGTTCATTCATTCTTTCACTCATTCATCCATTCATTCGTTTGCTGTTTACTGAAGTCTAAGCCTGTACAATGTGTAAGGGACATACAAAACACCACCTGTCAAAGAACTCACAATCTCATGGCAAGGCTGATGTTCACATGAATTATCAAAGAGAAAGGGCTTTTGAATAACACAGACTTCTGTGGAGATCCTCCCTGTCCTGCTTGCAGCTGTTTATACTCTTGGCAAATTATGTAACCTGTCTGTACTCCTTTAATTGTCTGTAAAATGTAGAAAATCATATCTACCTTTCTGAGCAGCAGTAAAGGTAAGAAGAGATCATATATGTAGAACACATACTTAGGACTGTAGTTGATCAGTGGCTAATCGGTTGTGGAAGCCCTGGATAAACACTGTGACAACACATGTCTGAGAAGAGGGAGTTGCAACCAGCCTGCCATTCACTCCCTCCCCTTACCGGGGGCCATCCCCAGGGCAAAGAAAAGGAGGCTGAGACCTGGTCTAATCTCCTTGTCAATCAGGATTGTTGGAAGGAAGAAGCCTTATCTCTGAAGTCCTTAGCAGGACATCCAGCTAGGAATAATCTGTTAGTAAACAGAACCCAAGATCCCTAAGACATGACTTCCCAGAGAATGTCATGTAAGATATACAACTTTCTGGGGGTACAAATTAGAAATGTTTTATATTTTGAATGTTCCCTGCTGTCTGAGAAACCCCAAGACCTCATCTATTCTGGGTCAGAAGGGTAGGCCCAACGTGGGAAGAAAGGTCCTGTTCTCACGGCTCCAAATTTGTGTTTTGTCTGAGGCTTCAATGGCCTGAGTCTCTGACATGGTTTAGTGAAGCTCAACACTGTGTAAAGTCTCTGGTTTGTGTGAGTCGGAGCTCACAGTCTGACCAAGCATAGCTCAGCGTTCTGCTCATGCAGGAAGGAGTACAGTGAAGGGTAGGCGGAGGCATTCACAGGCAGAAGAAAGAGATGCAGAGATGAGAGAGGGCATGGTGCAATCAGGCAATGGGATGTGTCAATTCTGCAAGAGCATACTGGAAATGGGAGACAAAGGCCCGAGTGCAGGTGCACAGGAAGAGGAGGGGCTGACAGTGAGGTCCAGGCACACCTGGTGAAGTCATCTGGCCTTCACCAGGAAGGCAAGGGGAATCCACTTAAAGGGGAATGAACTAAATCAGGGGACTGCTTGACCAGAACAATGTCCCTTAAGAGGGAATTAGGATGGAGTGATGAGGACAGCGGGTGCCCTTGCGAAGGCTGAGGTTCACATGAGGGACAGAACATGAATGAAGAGCAGAGGCAGGGATGGAGAGGGGAGAACAATCTGAAAACTATCTAAGGATATATAAGACTTTAAAGCAGCTTTAACAAGGGAAATAAAGTGTGGATAGAAATAAGTACGAAAAGAATTACAAGATCTAATATGATCATATTTTTGAGCTTTACATTATGGCATTTGATGCTGTATGTGCCTGAAATATATTAACTCAATAAAACCTTACACTAACCCTTTGAAGTAGGCTCTGTTATTATTCCCATTTGAAAACCGTGGTAAGTGAAGCCCAGCAAGATTACAGAGCTACTGAGTAGCAGGGCCTTGGACTGTAAAGCAAAACTGCCTAGAACAAAGCCATGACCATACCAGACAACTCCATAAACATGGCAGGAAACACAGAAGCCAGAGCGAGATGGCACTCAAAAAGCATCGCTGTTCCGGGCAGGATGCGATTTCTGGCTAGTTACATAAGGCTGATCAAGAAGAAGTGGGCTCAACTTTCAGAACACTCTGCATTACATCCAGCGTATCACATATTACATCCCGTTTAACTCACTGAACCACTATTACCATTTGGAAAGATTCTATCTGCATTCCTCCAAAGTAATAGTTTGGAAAAGTTCATTTAACGAGCCCTCCTATTTGAACCTGGCCTGCCTTGATTGATAAGACTTCAATATCAAATGTAGCAGACTTGAGTTTTGACTCTTGTTCAAAAGTGAGTTTCAAAAGTAGATTTTTCTTAAAAATGCGGATGATTTCCTCTTCTTTATTTTACTATTTAAAGAAGAGAAAAGAGGTTTTCATTTCTCTGAAAAGTAACACCAAAGCTTCACCTATAAGAATAACTTATTACTGAATTGGTGTCTCTCTCAGGAATTTAATCCAGGGGAAAACACCTTTGTCACTCGAAGGTATATTCAAGCCAACAGACGATTCTAGCATCGGATGTCAGGAAGGACCAGGGGTGCTCCCATCATCTTTAAAATCTTCCATTCTGCCCTCCATCTTCTGAATTCACATTTCATCTCCTCTATCTTAGTGGTGAGAGGCTTAGCTTTTATAAACCTGAAAAGTCACTGAAATGGACCTAATATTGAAGGAAAGGAAGTAACGTGACATTATTGTCTTTAAGGTAACATAGCAAAGGGTAAAGTGTGTCCCTGAGTAATCAAAGCACAGGCACCACAGGCTCCCCGTGCCACCAGCTCCCACACACGCAGATGCTGGAGAGGCATGGCTTTGAACCTGGTACCAAGTAGGGTAGATGACAACTAGTGTGTGTGGTCACCAGGTGTAGAGGCTGCTCCCCGAAACCCTGGGTGCAGTCACCACTGATGGGTTCTACATCCGTCTTAGACCTGCAGGTGGGGGTCCAGCATTAGGCTGGCTGGAGCCTGCAACCACCTACTTAAATCAGAAGTCAAATGTGAGTGCTGGCCACAGTGATATTCTATTGACCATAAATCTGCCTGAGGTTCATCCTGCTGAGGCCTACACAGGTATCTACACTACAGCATCTAATAATTTCACTAAGTGTTAGAGAACTGACAAAAAATAATAATAAGGCAAACTGTGGGAAACAGGTATACAGTTTTTGTCAGATAAGATGATGTGGGTTACTGGTCAAAGCCCCTACTGGAAATAAGAAGATATTGATATGCCAGGATCCTCTTAACGTGATTTAAGCTAACTCATTTGACTTCACTGGATCTGTATTTTCTCCATTGTATATTAAGTGGAGAGGGGCAGGGGGGCCAGGTACAGTGGCTCACACCTGTAATCCCAGCACTTGGGGAGGCCAAGGTGGGAGGATCACTTGAGGCCAGGAGTTCAAGACCAGTCTGGCCAACATGGCAAAATCCCGTCTCTACCAAAAATATAAAAATTCACCAGGTATGGTGGCATATGCATGTAATCCCAGCTACCAGGGTGGCTGAGGTGGGAGAATCGCTGGAACCTGGGAGATGGAGGTTGCAGTGAGCTGAAATTGCACCACTGCACTCCAGCCTGGGCGACAGCGAGACTATGCCTAAAAATAAATTAATTAATTAAATTAAAACAAGCAGGAAATGCACTATTTTAAGTGTCTTTTATTCATAAAATTTAAAAAACGTATTTGCAATATAAAAACTGAAGAGGTGTAATAGCTATTAATACTTACGTGTATAATCGGATTAGTCGGGAAGAGTCGGCATGAGGTGTTTAAATTCTCTCACCATCAACATTTCCTTTCACTACTTTTCCAAACTGCTACACTTGAAAGATGTTTGCCAAATAAACCGTATTTCAGCAATTTTTTTTTCTTCCTTTTTTCCTTTCCTTTCTCTCTGTACCTCTGTCTTTTTTTAACTCAAAGACACATGTAACAATTTTTTTTCTTGTTTCTTTTCTTTTTTTTGAGACGGAGTCTTGCTCTGTCCTGCAGGCTGGAGTGCAGTGGCGTGATTTCTACTCACTCCAACCTCCACCTCCCGGGTTCAAGCGATTTTCCTACCTCAGCCTCCTGAGTAGCTGGGATTACAGGTGCACACCACCACGCCCAGCTAGTTTTTGTATTTTTAGTAAAGACAGGGTTTCTCCATGTTGGCCCGGCTGGTCTTGAACTCCTGACCTCAGGTGATCCACCCAGCTTGTCCTCCCAAAGTGCTGGGATTACAGGCGTGAGCCACCGCGCCCGGCCAACACATGTAACTATTAATGAGGACTTCAGATCAGCCTGAGTTAACCAATGTTATCAAACGAGTTTATACAATTTCTGCCCAAAGCAACTTGACATTTCAATTAAATTGTGCAGCCTTTTCAAAGGAAAAGATATACTTTCCCTTAAGTGCTTTTGAAATATTGAAAATAGCACCTGCATGCCCATGATTAATTTTATGGATCCTGGAATGGGAGCTATGCATACGCACTTTGTCCCTTTGAACCTAAGGATGTTATTGTCCTCGTCTATATCAACTACGTACACAAAGGTTCACCCCTGCATTTCCTGAGGCCTGGACCCCATTTCCACAGCTCGTTACTGCTACTTGCCCTACCTGTTTCACTGGGACTGCAGGGCTCTCTTACCTGTGGCTTCCTGTCTCAGTTTACCCCAGGCAGTCTCTAATCACTTGGTCCAGACAGATATGCCTCTGGGCCAGCACTGCTCCCACGTAGGTGGCCTCCCTCGGTCCCAGGTCCTCCAGTGATAATTCCGAATGGGCCGTTTGCAATATTGATGAAGACATTCAGAAACTGGATGTGGTAGTTGAATCAAGTCCGGGTTTTACAACTGTAATGAATGGCTGACACTTGGGCAGGCAGCTTTGCCATAGACAGGTGTGGAACAGGCAGTGAGCCCAAGCTTTGCAGCTGATTCAGTGCAGAGTCTCACATCAAGACCTTTGACTTGTTGGTCATTAAGGAATTTATCAGGGCAATAACTTTTAGTAAAACAGTGAAGGAGAAAGTCTATCAAAAAACAAACAGTAGGCCCGTGTGGTGGAGAAACGACAAGCTAGGTTTCATTCTGATCCAAGGAACAGGTGGGCTTTCCCCATGCACAAAATTGTCTCACTCCCTGGACTGAATTGATGGTCCAGAGGCTTTAAAATACTCATGGACCTAGCTTAAGAATAACTGGGTAAATTTACAAATGATTGACAACTACTCTGTAAGGGCCAGAATTAACCCAAACAAACACATTTGCTAGTGTGTCCACAGCCATACATTTTCATTCTTAATTCAGCCTATTCTCCTGGGTTCACGCTGAGTCCAACTTTTGACATCGTCCTTGCAGTCATTCATGCAACTCTGTCTACCTACTCTAAAAAGCTGAAGGGCATCTGTCAGCTAATGAGACAATTTCTCCAACAGCTGGTACTCATGTGAGGGTAATTCCGTGGATTTATTCAGCGGTCATGCCATCTAATAGTTTCTCCGAGGACCTGATTCAAAGCCCTCAAAATTGAAGTGTGGGAACAGAAGCATAAGAGTAACAAGACACTCGATGAGACAAATCTCAGAGGCAGGGCAAGGAAACTGAATGGAGTTGACACCAAGGCCGAAGGTGGCTGCCTTGTACCGGACGGGGAATCTGAGGATCAAAGTATCTTGTGGCAAAGTCTCCCTGGGGATAGTGTCTGTGTGCCCTAGAGCATCACATCAGGGGGCCTCTGTCTTTCCAGAGAGGCAGTCAGGTTCTTCATCCTTCAGACACGATCCCCACTGACCTGGGAGAAATGCTTGTCCCAGTATCAGCCCCATGGATGAGGCCTGGGCAGTAAACACACCACGAGGGTTCAAACTGGTCTGGGGTGGTCCTCTGTTGAATACACAAGCAGATTGATTGCATTCAACCTCTTTGTCTCGGGAAGGACATTACTTACACCATCCCAAATTAATAAGAACTATCCTCCAAATAACTCCCATGTGATATGGTGTGGCTGTGTCCCCACCCAAATCTCATTGTGAATTGTAATAATCCCCACATGTTAAGGGCGGGCCCAGTGGAGATAACTGAATCATGGGGGTGGTTTCCCCCATACTGTTCTCATGGTAGTGAATAAGTCTCATGAGATCTGATGGCATTTACTTATTTATTTATTTATTTATTTATTTATTTATTTATTTATTTTGAGACAGAGTCTTGCTCTTGTCACCGAGGCTGGAGTGCAGTGGCACGATCTTGGCGCACTGCAACCTCCGCCCCCGAGGCTCAAGTGATTCTCCTGCCTCAGCCTCCTGAGTACCCGGGATTACAGGCATGCACCACCATTCCCAGCTAATTTTTGTATTTTTAGTAGAGACGGGATTTTACCATGTTGGCCAGGCTGGTCTCGAACTTCTGACCTCAGGTGATTCACCCATCTCAGCCTCCCAAAGTGCTGGGATTACAGGCATGAGCCACCGCGCCCAGCCCTGATGGTTTTGGGAGCTCCCCTGCACAAGCTCTCTCTTGCCAGCTGTTATGTAAGATGCGTCTTGCTTCCCCTTTGCTTTCTGCCATGATTGTGAGGCTTCTCCAGCCATGTGGAACTGTGAGTCAATTAAACCTCTTTCCTTTATAAATAAGGGAAAATCCTGGGTATGTCTTTATTAGCAGCATGAGAACAGACTAATACACTGGAATATTGAGAATCTTCATGACGCTTTCAAAACAGTATTTTAGTCATCTGCCCTGAACCACCTCCAGGGTCTTCCCATGTGCATTGTGGAAAGCAAGAACTGGTTGCTCTCCTTGATGAAGCTCTCACATATGCAAGGACATTTCAGGCTCAAAGTGTCCACAGTTATTGCCTTGCTTATCCCCTTCACTTTTTTGAAGAGGAAACAGAAGTGATAAAGAAAGCTAGTTTTTATGGAGCCTCTCTAATCACGCCAGGCACTTTCACAAGTTAGCTCATTGAATTCTCACAGCCGCGCAGAGTAGCATCACGGCATTTTGACAGAGGAGGAGGCAAAACCTGGACCACACAGCTGGTGAATGCCCACAGAGGGGTTGCGCCCCCTCATCTGACAACCAGGCCCACCCTTTCTCTGAAGGCCGCAGAGGTTGAGAGAGAAGAGTCCAGGTTTCCAACCCAACCTGGTTCCTGGGCTTTCCTGCTTCTGATAGAGAATATTTAGTTTAAGATTCTCTAAGCTATATCTGAAGCCTGTAATACTCTAAGAAGCATCAGTCCCTCATTGCCTTCATAATAAAACTTGTTTTCCCTAAGTTTCAACTTATTGGCTTAAATGAATTTTTTTTTCCCACAGATTAGATTTGGAATGAATATTTTACAATGTGGAAATTATTCTTCCTGCTGTTCTGCCCTGGCACTCCCAACCTCTCCTTGCCTGGCTATACTGGTTTCTACCTTTTTTTTTTTTTTTTTTTTTTTGAGACAGAGTCTCTCTGTCGCCCAGGCTGGAGTGCAGTGGTGCAATCTCGACTCACTGCAAGCTCCGCCTCCCGGGTTCATGCCATTCTCCTGCCTCAGCCTCCCGAGCAGCTGGGACTACAGGCGCCCACCACCACGTCCAGCTTATTTATTTATTTATTTATTTTGTATTTTTAGTAGAGATGGGGTTTCACCACGTTAGCCAGGATGGTCTCGATCTCCTGACCTTGTGATCCGCCTGCCTCAGCCTCCCAAAGTGCTGGGATTACAGGCACGAGCCACTGCGCCTGGACTTGGTTTCTATCTTATCTCGCAATGATCACCACCCTCCAACCCAACATATAATTCACGTCCATCCCTTTGTCCTCCGCCCCCACTTGCGTAAGTCCCTGCAAGGCCGGGAGTGAGCTCTCCCTAGAACACTGCCGGGCACACCATGAGCCCTGAAGAAGGCCTCACTCTGATAACTCACAATAAGGGGAACTTTGAGGGGAAGTACATGCATATGTTAATGAGTATAGCCAACAGTATCATTCTATATTGTATACATTCTGGGCACCAATTCTGACAAAATAAATCATCGAGAAGTCTGGTCAATTCTGTTGGAGGTTTGCCCTATGGTCCCTGAATATAATTCTTACGTGCCTGTGCTTTTCAGGGCTGCGTCTTTGCTAGGAACAAGTGATTACCAAACTGTTCCACGGAGCCCTGGGGTTTTTCTCGTGACTTCAGGGGCCTCTGAGAGGGACAGCGAGGGCAGCACCTGATTCATCCACTTGGGTATATGTGGTTTCTGCTTCAGAGCTCACAGAAGAGTAGAGTTCATGGATTTTTATATGTATGAATATGTTTTTTAAAAGCCAACTATAAACATTCACTCTATAACTCAGCTTAACAAAAGTCTATTTTGCTAATTATTTATTGTTTTTTTTCTTTTTTTTTTCCAAACTGGGTATAATGCTCCCCAAATTGGGAAACTTGCAGATCTCCAAATTACAGTTTCCAAATAACCATACCTGCGCACAGATGTGAACAGCGGGTCCAAAACAAGCACCTTAGATTAAGCCACACGATGAATCACTTCGCTTTCAAAAACAATAAAAGCCAGAGGCCGCGCTGCACGTGGCACAGAGAAGCAACAGAGTCCATTTCTGTAATAAGCATGACCCCTCACTGAATGCTTGCTATGGGAGATGTGTGCCTCCTGCTGCGTGGGCGGGCTGGTTCCCAACAGGCCATGAACCAGCACCGGTTGCTCCATGGCCCAGGGCTTGGAGATCCCTGCCCTAGAGACTATATCAATGAATTAGGAATAACATTAACATTCCTAATAATAGGAGATGATGACCAGGAGGTGGATTAACATGGTCAAGGACCCAAAGCTGGAAGATCCCCCAGGCAGCATTGACTCGTGGTCTATTCCTTCACTGTACTGACGCTCACTAGCTTCGAGAATGATGCATGGGCAGGCCTGTTCCATTAACGTTTTGTCAAGTGACTAAATGAAATATAACTTCAAGAAGGCACCGTCCACCAGAGATGCTGGCTCAGGGATTAACAAAAGCCACATCAATGGCATTTGGAATCACTCATTTAATTACGGTGATAGATGCCAGCAGCAGCTCACATTATTACCACATGCTTACCATTGCCAGACTCTACTCTAAGCACTTAATTGTCTTAAATGGCTCTAAAAGGTCAATATTAGCATTACGTCCACTTGGTAGATGAGAAAGCAGAGGTACAGAAAAGCTTTAAAAGGTGCCTATGTTTTCACAGCTGTAAGCAACGGAGCAGGATTGGAACATAGGCAGTTTTACCCTAGAGCTCAGATTTTTAATGCTGAGCTCTGATTTTAAAACTTACAGGACTATGAAGACATTACCTATAATATAGAAGTTACATTAGATCTGGTTCTTCCCTTAAAAGAGTTTCTGATCTAATCAGGGAGGCATGAAATAATAACATAAAATAAAATAAGGTATTACTCTGTACATGTTTCCAGAGGGGGCCCTCAGTGTGGACAGGTGAAGTCAGGGCAGGCTTCCTGGAGGTGGTGGCCTTGCCAGAGCCTTGGAGTAGTTCTGAGCAAGGCTGAAAGCATTTCCTAACAGGGGAACCCAGGAGTCATGGGGTCATGGAAAGGGAGTCTTTTCAGAGGATGCTGACCTAACCAGGCGACAAGGAGAGATGCAAGAAGAAAAGCAGGATACAAAGTGTTCAGCTTTATGGCCAAGAGCAAGCATGCCACACCTGCGACCAGGGGCACCAAGCAACCTGGGGTCAGGATGCATGCTTTCTCTTGCTGTTGGAATGTGAATATCTTGTAGGCAGTTTGTATACTCTCCAGTTGACCCCTAAGGACAGCAAACAATTAACGCCCTATTTAAAGGCTAGAATATAGGAAAAGGAGGATCTGAAATCCAGCAGACTTTCCAGATAAGAGAGGAGACCCTGGGAAGGCAGATGGCAAGGGGAGGATTCCACGTGGGATCAAAGCTGAGCAAATGTCTGATGTCTCTAACAGCCCGACTGGAAGAACAAGTGATCAGTATTTTCCAGTCAATTGGACACAAAGCATGATTGTTGCAGCCTGGTGTGTATTCAATTAGGACTGTAATATGATGAAGCTAAGAACAGATTATTTTGCAGACTTTCTTGCCCTGTGCCTGAGAGCTTGCTCAGGGGATCCTGGGTGACAGCTCTCTGTGGGGGCCTGTGGCCAGGAGGGGAGACTAGGCCTCATCGTGGCATTTTCAGGGCTGAAATGCCGAAACAAAATGCTCACATTCGTTAGGAACCTCCTATGATCCAGACAGGTTTGTGGGTACAGCACAAGTCTCTCCACGAATTAGGCAAAATTATCCCCCTTGCACTAATGAAATAAGGGCCTGGGTGCCCGAGTAATTTCCTAAAGTGAAACTAAGATGTAAATACAAGTCTCTCTGTTGCCAAAACCCAGGACCTTTTCATCGTGCCACACTGCCTTCTGTGTGTGCTCTGATGAAGAGCTTTTGTAGGTGTTCTTCAAGATGGAACTGAAAATTGAGTAAGACTTCCCAGAGACCCAGCTGTGGGGGACTATCCGCAGATGGAGACCCTGGGCTAAAGAGGCAAACCCTTATTTTATAAGTAGGGGCTAATTGGCTGGGTCTAAGTCCAGAATCCCCCCAGCTGTTATCCCCAAGCCTAATGCTCAGACACATACAAAAAAAGACAAGTCAACAAGAACGGAGAAAAATCAACCCAGAAAACAAAAAAAGCTGTAATAGTTGGGTAAGGTACATGTATCTATTTTTTTATATATATATATTTATATTTTTATATATATATATACACACGCACATTATACACACACATACATATAGATATATACATATATGTATATATGTATATATCTATATAGATATATATCTATGTATATCTATAGATATATCTATATAGGTATACGTATATATGTATATCTATAGATATATCTATATAGGTATATGTATATATATGTATATCTATATAGATATATATGTCTATATCTAGAATCTAGATATGCACAGACATATATATCTATGTATATGTCTATATATATCTATATGTATCTATATATGTATATATCTATATCTATATATCTATGTATGTATGTATAATACTGAAGCTGTCATGTGACTACCCTAGCAAAGATCGTATCCACAAATATAATTATAATTATAAATGTCCAATTATCTGTTGAGATATCAGCTCATGATCATCTTATTGTAGAAACGTTTTCGATTCATTTTCAAGCATTCATAAGCATTGGCTGAGAGACTGCGGTCTGTAAAGCACTGGCAGAATACAAATGCTTGTTGAGTCAATGGGCATTTATTGAGCATGTATTATGTGCTGGTCTTTGAAGACTGAAAATTTAAAAAACAAGGCCCCTGTCCTATAATATAGCCTATTGCTTGGAATGGAGTTCTAAAAACCATGCCAAGGAGAAATTGTCATCAATGCCTCCTTCCTCTCTTTGGAGATTTCTGTGACAGGGTAATGAAAATTATAATCACTTTAGATATCATTTTAGATAAAATTATAATCACTTTAGATACTTGCCTAAAGAGAAACTAAAGAGAAATTGTCCTGAATTCACATAAACCAAGGTAATGGAAGTGATATGTTTCTCTTTTTTTTTCTCATCAGAAAACTGATTATTTTAAACAAATTGCAGAGAAAGAGAGAGGATGAGATGAAGGAAATGTATTGACTTCAGAGTTGACTCATGAACTGTCACAGTATATGAAACTGCATGAAATTCTGTAGTGCAGCCAAATATTAATTGAAACAATTAACTGTAGAAAACACGTGGGCACGACAATATTAGCAGTGCATAATCATTTGTAGTTAAGAGGTCCTTACCGGATTACTGCAAAAAAGCTCTGGAGTTCTAATTACTTGTGGAAGTCCCACAAGGTTACTGCAAAACATGGTAATTAGACGGTTGTAATATAAGGCGTTAGCAGGGGATTGAGGATTTGCTCTAAGCACCTTGGTGTTTTCGTGGCTATTTACTGAGCAGAGTACCAGAATTTAATGGAATTTGGTAGAATTCTCCAATGACTCCTATGAGCACGTAGTTAACAAACGTATCTTAATGTGAGTTCCACGGTTTTCTTGAAAGTGATGAACATCGCCATCTTTAACTACTATAAGGAGAAAATATAACCTAAATGAGGTGGATTATGTGGATTTATTTTTGGGATTTATTGCTCTTGTCTTTCGGTGGCATTTGAGTCAGGTGTATTACACAGCTTTGAGATCTTGGCTTCACTAGGCACAACCCAGCATTAGAAAGGAAGTAGCTTGGTGCTTCTCTGCAACTCCAGCTCAGACTTCTGTGTGACAGTCCTCTTTTACAACAGAATTGGGACATCGCTGCATATGTTTTTCTCAGCTTTGAGGATGCTTCTACAACCCATGCATGCACAATGAAAGAAATACTATACATTTAGTGATGGGCACAATGTACTTATTCAAAAATGTCAGTGAATACAAAAGATTTATCAGTTGAGTGAAGGAGACACGTCTTTTTTTTTTCTTTCTCCTTTTTTTGCTGATCCCGAATCACTCTCTTACGTTTTTTTTTGTCTGTGTACTACAAATGTGTACCTAAAAATGAAACTCAGACTATAAACTGCCCTATGCTCCCAGAGTAGAAAGCATGAAACTAATCTAAAGAAAATATTGCCGTAACTCCCATCCGCGCTTTGATTTTGGCTCAGAAAATCACCTCCTCCTTCTATAGGGTCTGGTTCGCCTCCCACAGCAGAGTCAGGGGCAGATTCCATCAGTCCATGGAAATGGGGTTCCTGGAAGTAACACTGGCTTTCTCACCTTGGTCCAGGCAAGGGGCACTTGTCGGGTCACTGACAAAGGCATTCATTAAGAGTCAGTTATTTTCTGCAGGTGCCTTTAGTGAGACAACAGTGAGAAGGGGCACTTGGGAAGACGCGGGGAGTGTATGGAGAGCCATACCCCACTGCTTCTTTGGGGTTCCAAACCTCTAAGAGAATTTCCCTTATGCTTTAGCTGTTGAGAATTGAAAGTCTCCTTTCAAATATTTAAGCAGAGCAAGAGGGGATAGCTGCTTTGCTACAGTTACCTGTTTGTCAAAAGCTTAAAGGAGAAATTCCCTTGCCTGTCATGAGTATTCCACAACGCATGAAAAGACCAGACAAAGTGAAACAAAACAAACCAACCTGCCGCCAAGGGGCAGCTGGGAAACATTTTGAAGGGCTGGGAGAGATGGAAGGTTGGCAAAACCAAGGGGAGGGGCTCCTTGTACTTGGTGAACAGACAACTCTCTATAGTAAGGATTCAGGGCCGGCAGGTGGGCAAGCAGGTACGCCTAAGCTTCTTGTGTTGCTAACCCCCTCCGGGTCTACCCCAGTTAGCAACGTCTACTGGGACCTAGAGGGGCGCAGCTTCGCCTATTTCTCTGACAAGACTGTAACATCTTGGAAGGGAGAAGCCGTGTCACATCTATCTTTGTAAGCCACAGAGCAATGAGCAAAGTGCTGAGTACATATATATACATGCATGCATATATGTGCATATGTATGCACATACACATGTATGTGTATAATCGTATACCTTACATATAAATCTATAATTATGCGTCACCTGTATCTGTTAAGTTATACACCATTTTAGTGCTTTTATGGAGGAAGGAAAGTAATTTGCAGGATCAATTTCTATGCAGAAGTGATTCCTGGTACAGATTTTAATGCATTAAATTTTTACAAAGTCTTCAACTCCAGCAATTTAAGTTTTATCAAGGGCCCTGGGTTTTGCTGGCTCTCTTCACCTGTACCTCTAATCATTAAGAGGGAAAAAGAAAAATATCCTTTCCTGTAGCCCCATGGTACACTGCAAACCCCTCTGAGAACCTGTAATGAGCTGGGGAAGCTGTAGTGGGGAGGAGGGGAAAGGCTGTAATCCCTCGGCCTCGGGGCTGACATGGGGCATATCAGGACTCCCCTGGAGAGGCTCTGTCACTTGACAAACTTGTGTAGTTGGAGCCATAAATTCTCCTTGTACTCCGTTGCTCCCCACCCACATTCACCCTGCACCTCTCACCTACAAGAAGTGACAGTCAGAGTACTTTAAAAAACAACAAAAACTCAACAGATTTTATCCTTTGTAAAAGCCTACCATTTCCACATTTGTCTAAAATGCTGATTTTATAGTCCTCTGTGTTTGCATTGCTTTTGTTATGAGAACTAACTCCTTTCTATAAATATAGGAAAAGCCCAGTTGAAGCAATACCACTTGACTGGATATTTTCAATTCATAGGATATTAATGGATATAGCACACATAGGACATATATATATATATACACACACACACACACACACATATATATAAATTAGTACAAAATTGTTTTGCCTCCTAACTTGCAAGGCCTGTAAACCCATTCTTTTTTCTTTTTACATAGATATGTTGAGATTTTCACATCTTGGCAAAATATAGGCTGTAATTTAGTTGACTTAGCAACACTACCAAATAACACACTTATTCCCAAGGGAAATTTCTTTCCACACTTTCTGCTGGAACTTCTAATTGACATCTATTTCTGAATAATTGTTGAAACTAACGTGTTGGAAGGGCTGGTGATCTCAAATAGCTATAAATGAGGCATCATGGCATTTTTTTTTTCTTCCTGACAAATCCATAAGTGAATAAATATTTTAAGTCAGTATTGGCCAGGTGTGGTGGCTCATACTTGTAATCCCAGCACTTGGGGAGGCCGAGGCGGGTGGATCACTTGAGATCAGGAGGTTGAGACCAGCCTGACCAACATGGTGAAAACCCGTCTCTACTAAAAGTACAAAAGTAGACAGGCATGGTGGCACATGCCTGTAATCCCAGCTACTAGGGAGGCTGAGGCAGGAGAATTGCTTGAACCCAGGAGGCAGAGGTTGCAGTGAGCCGAGATCACACCACTGCACTCCAGCCTGGGCAACAAGTGTGAAACTCTTGTCTCAAAAAAAAAAAAAAAAAGTATTAAAAATTCTGTCCACGGAATTGATTTAATAGATGAATCAATAAGTCTGGTATGACCATCATAGAGCAAGCAGATAAGGCTCTAGGTACAACAAATATATAATTGTATTAGTCACTGAAAAGGAATGCAATATATTTCACTAGTCAGAGAAATAGCAATGTGGAATAGAAAGAAAATATGTAAAAACTGATGGACTTTATTTGAAATTTGGTTGAACATTAACTGTGGTTCTCCCTAAATATCATATACATTTTCTTTCACTTCATTGGTGATGAGCCATTAATATCATAAATAATACATACTGGTAGAATGAGTAAAAAAAAGTTCAGTAGAACCAATTAACAAACAATGTAAAACATGTAGATTTAGAATACCTGTCATTTACTCAGGTCTACTTTTGGCCCAAATTTCATAATCCTCCTATCTTGGTCAACATCTACAAGGACAAGATGAATAAATCTCTCTCTGTGTGTAGAACATCGTCTGTTTGGTTTCCTCCAAGTAGAAAGCCAGGAATGATTCTTCCTTCACATTTCCTATCAATCATAATTCTATCAGCCAGCTGAATAGCTTGGTACACTCAGCGCCTATCAAATATTAAAGCCTTCCCATTCTTGAAATTCACATAATAGCGTGGTTTGTTATCTTGCACTAAATCTGTACTACATTACACATTTATGATTACCTGTAAATTTCACACTGATATTTAAGTTGTAAAATATGTTGATGCCTTTAAAAGTGTGTGAGAACATAAAATTACACAATCATAAAGTAAGTTAAAAATTATGGCAGCATAAATACTAAAGTCCAAATTCTTGTCTTACATAATCCAAGTGATAATCATTGTGCTCCTACTGTGTGGCTGAGGACACTGTGACAAGCATGGAGAATTCAGTTGTGAGCCAGATTACACGATCCCTGCCTTCTGGGAGATGATACCAAATAAACTCACTAATGAATAAGTATCGCAAATTATTACGTGGGGTATAAAGAAAACAAAGAGGAAGCTGTGAGCAGGTACTAGGCTTATGGTACGGGACTTTTCAAAGCCAAGCCTTGAAGGATGAGAAGGAGCTATGCACACAGCAGGTGAAGGAGAGGGGGCAGTGAACTGGCTGGAGAAGAGCAGGTGCAAAGGCCCTGCACGGGAAGGTGGTTCAGCATCTGCAGGATTAGCGAGGAGGCCTGTACAACTGCCACAGGGCAGGCAAGGGAAGGAGAGATATGAAAGGAACCTGCGGAACATTATGGAGAATATTATGAAGAATTTGTATTTTTCCTAAGGAATCCGTTTTGGGACAGGGAACTGATTTAATTTACATTTTTGAAAAACCCTCTCAGGAGGCTGAGGTGGGTGGATCACGAGGTCAAGAGATTGAGACCATCCTGGCCAACGTGGTGAAACCCTGTCTCTATTAAAAATACAAAAATTAGCTGGGTGTGATAGCACGTGCCTGTAGTCCCAGCTACTAGAGAGGCTGAGGCAGGAGAATTGCTTGAACTCAGGGCAGAGGCTGCAGTGAGCCGAGATCGCGCCACTGCACTCTAGCCTGGTGACAGAGCGAGACTCTGTCTCAAACAAACAAAAAAACAAAACAAAACAAAACAAACAAAAAACTCGCTCAAGGTTGGGTGCAGCAGCTCATGCCAGTAATCCCAGCACTTTGGGAGGCTGAGGCTGGCTAATGACCTGAGCCCAAAAGTTCAAGACCAGCTGAGGCAATATGGGGAAACCCCATCTGCATAAAAATATAACAATTAGCTGGGTGCATTGGTGCGCACCTGTAGTCCCAGCTACTCAGGAGGCTGAGGTGGGAGGACTGCTCAAGCCTGGAAGGTCAAGGCTGCAGTGAGCTATGATCATGCCACTATATTCCAGCCTGGGTAACACAGCAAGACCCCGTCTCAAACAAACAAACAAAAAACATTCTGGTTTTTGTGTCGCAAATGGATTGTAGTATATCCAAGAAAGGAAGTAGAGAGATCATTTAGTAGACTTTTACACAAGTTCAGTAAACAGATACTAGAGGCTTGGACTAGAGTGGTGGCCCAAAGACAGAGGGTAATGAAAATATTCCAGGTACTTTGGGAGCAGGAATCAACAGAAATTGGTGATGGGTTATCAGGGGCATCAGGAAGGGAGGGACAGAGAATGGCATCAGTATGGGCAGTGGTAACGCTTGTGTGAGGAACAGTGTCAGAGGAACAGGTGTAAAGGGTGTGTGGGTTATGGTGCGGTTAGAATCAAGACCGACTTGGAGACAAGCTAAGTTTGAGATGCCTTTGAGAATCCAAGTGGAGTTTTCAAGGAGTCAGTTTACCATGAAATTCAGAAGTTCTGCAGAGAGTTCAGGAGATAAGACATAAATTTAGAAGTCATGAGTAGGTAGATGATATTAAAGTAATGCTGATGAAGAGTTGCATGATAGTTGTCTGGGAGTGAGAAGTCTGGTTGGGGAGGAGAAGCTAATAAAGGAGACAGAAGGAGCCACCACCGAGGGAGAAGGAACACAGAGAGGGCATGGAGATCTGGAAGCCCATAGTAAGCACGCAGTGAGGATTAGTGTTACTATCATTTGGCATTAAATTGTCTTATCCAGTGGAATATCCCAGTGGGATGGAGGGGAAAAAAGCCAGATTGGAAAGAGAGAAGAAGGAATGGGAGGCAAGTCAGTGGGGACAACATACGGCAACCACTCTTAGAAGCAGTACGAAGAAGGATAAAAAATTCTGCGGAGGGGATAAGAGGTTTACGGGTGGACTTTTGTTTGCTGTTCGGTTATTGACTGGCTGAGCACGGGAGAGGACAGCATGTTTGTAGGATGTAGGAGATGAAGCAGGGAGGGAGGGCCCATGAAACCTAGAGTGCAGATGACTCAAGAGCCAACCCCGAGTGGGGGAGCCCAAGCCCATTGCGGGGGGGGGAGGGCTCAGCTTGGAGCAAGGCCAATTCTCTCCTGGTAATGGGAACACAAGTGCCAGAGAAGGATGCAAATGGCAAGGAGGTTGAGACTGGGTTGTGAGGCAATGAGAAAGGTCCCTTCTGATAGTTTCTACTTTATCATTTTACATTTTAAAAAGATGGTGCAGTGCAGCCATGGAGTAAGGGAGGGAGAGCAGAGGAGAGGTTAGGAAAGGTCAGAGGGTAAGCTATGAAGAGCTGCATAGGAGCACGGGAAATCCAGCAGCCAGAGAAGAGGAGGACGATCCCAGACGGTGCCCAGTGTGTATCTGCGGAGGAATTTAAAGTAAAATGGGTGAGCCCAGTTGTGTAATTATCTCCAGCTCTGCAAAGTGGACATTCATGTGGGGTTCAGATTGGCCACTGGAATGGAGGCAGGATTTCTAGGGGAGAGAAAGCCTCAACAGCTTACAGGGAAGGCCTGGCAGACCCAATGTTAAATGACAAGGAGGAAGAGTAGGCGGGTGAGACAAATGACCTGAAGCTCACAGCAGGCCATGCTCAGGAGGAACGTGCTGATCTCAAAGAGAAAAGTGTGGGCTGAGAGGACACCAGCTTGACTCCGAGGGCCTAGGAGATGTGGAGAGGGAGGAGCAAGCAGAGGAAGGGGTTTCCTTGAGAGACGACCTGGTTCCAGAGAAGTTCTTGCAGCAAAAACACGCGGGGCATCCAGGGAAGTGCACGGGCCATGGCGGAGGCTGTCCGAGGGGTGGGGCCACGAGGGCCACGAGGTGGGTGCTTGTGGGAGGCTGCGGTGCGTGATTAGCAGCAGGTGAGAGTAGAGAAGACAGCGGAATTGAAGACAACTGGGAGCTAAGACTGGAGGGTCCCTGAGGCCTCTCAGAGGGATGGGGGCTGAGCCCTCCCATGGTCAGGTCACAGGCCCTGCAGGGGCTGGGGGCCAACTCACATCCCTTTTCTTCCCTCTCCCTTAGGGTCTCACCACTTCCGTGCAAAGATGACAAATATTGTGTAAACGAATATTCAATATCCCTAACATTCACAATATTCCTCATATCTAGCTCACATACTTTAGATCCTCAAATTCCTATTTTAAACAAAAATGCAACTGTCGTGGTGCCAGATGATGGCCTTTAGCCTCTTTAGTATGTTACAGAAGCTTTTCCTGAGACACTTAAGAAAGCACAAACTTTTTCACCCAAACAATGTTGAAGATGGCAGAGCCGAGTTTGAGAATCCCCACTCAGGGGGAGAAATAGTCCCAGGGTGCCAGAACACAGAGAGTTGACCTACCAGTGAAAGTGCTTATGTTTCTTTCAGGATAGGCGGTATGGCAAACAAAGTCCCAAACACATCAATATGTCATTGATCACTTGACCCAACTTAAATTTTTTATTCCTTTGTTCATTGATAACATTGCATACCTATAGCGTGTGACAGTTTTCTTAGGGGCTGGGGATGCAGCCACAGACAAGCCCAGCTTCTTGCCAGTAGGGAAGGTGCATGACAGAAAGAGTTTTGATTCTTTTTATCATCCATACTCTCTGCAATGATTCTCACAGACAACGCACTCTCCCAACATACTGCACCCACGTGACAGTGGGAGCAGCCTCCCTACACTATCTCCATAACTCTGCTTGGTGACCTCTCAGATGACAGTAAACATCATCACTCCCAGATAGTTCTGAAATTGTCGTGTTGGAAAGTAGTTGATAACTGTTAACACAAAAGGGACTCAGTAATATCGAAGGGTTATGGATATATATTCCTATTATGTGAAAAATACATATCTTGCACTCCTAGCAGACAGTAGTAGGTTATTGCTGGTACTTTCATATGTTGAGGGGAAAAACATGTATTTAAAACAGTGCCTTGACTACGGCAAGCAGAATTGAAATTATTATTATGATAATGATGAAAATAACATTACTTTCATTATGAAACAGTGCAAAATGGATAGTAGACAAACACTATCCATAATTCAATGTGGATAATTCAACGTGAAGACACTGGAAGTAAAACAATACTTTGAGGATCCAGAACTTCCTCATTTCACATTCTGTTAATCAGGGTTGATGTGTGCTGTTGGCTGGCTGTCTTCATGTCAGCCAGATCATCAAGAATGTCTTATCAAGCAGGTGAGTGGGAAACAGACTCTCCCCTACAGGCCAGCACAAGTGGCTACTGCCCTCTGTTGCCAATAGACAGTGGGCAATAGGTGTTGGAAAAAACGCCAAGGATATTAAAATGTGAGCCTTGAAAAAGGACTCATGAGCAATTGAAAATTAGCAATCAGCTGGGTTGAAATTGATCAATGAGAGATTCAAAGTAATAAAAAATAATGAGTCCGATTAAAGGCAAAGCAGCAAAAAAAAAGCTAGTAGCTTCTACTTAGAACACATAGTTCATGAAAATTACTATAACTAAACATTGTATTTAAGAACACTTTCTCGGCCAGACGCGGTGGCTCATGCCTGTAACTCCAGCACTTTGGGAGGCCAAGGCAGGCAGATTACTTGATGTCAGGAGTTCGAGATCACCCTGGCCAAAACGGTGAAACCCTGTCTCTGCTACGAGTACAAAAATCAGCCAGGCATGGTCGTGCACACCCGTAATCCCAGCTATTTGGAAGGCTGAGGAGGGAGAATCGCTTGAACCTGGGAGGTGGAGGCTGCAGTGAGCTGAGATCACACCACTGCACTCCAGCCCTCCAGCCAGGGTGACAGAGTGAAACCTTGTCTCGAAAAAAAAAAAAAAAAAACACTTTCTCTCAGCTTTTAATTTTTATTGCTTACTGTTTCCCAAATTATTCTTTCTTTAGAATTGTTATCACATGACAAGACCAAAAGATTTTTCTTTCCTTTTCTTCTTTCCTTCTCTCTCTCTCTCCCCCTACCTCCTCTTTTTTCTTTCTTGCTGTCTTTATGTCTTTCTTTTTTTTAAATAGAGATTCATGGCCTGTGTGGGCTAGTGAAATACACACTGGGTTAGGGGTTGAAAGATATGGAGGCAAGTCCCAGCAACCTCACTTCAAACTCTGAGTCATAAGGTAATAACATGAACCTAGAATAGCTAAGATAACTTTGAAAAGGAAGAACAAAGTTAAAGGATAAATGCTTCATGATTTCAACACTAAATGTAAATCTACAGAAATCAAGACAGTACGCTATTGGCATACAGATACCCAGATAGATCAGTGACACAGAGCACAGAGAACAGAAATAGACCCTCCAGTACATGGCCAACTGACTTTCAACAAAGGTGCAAGATCAGTTCAGTAGCAAAAGGAGACTCTCTTCAGTGGATGCTGTTTGAAAAAAATAAATACCAATATATAAAAGAAACTTTGATTCCTAACTTGTATCATACACAAAAGATAATTCAAAATAGATCAGATATCTTAATATAAAACATAAAGCTTCTAGAAGAAAACATAGGGGAAAACCTTCATGACATTTGGTTAGGCAAAGATTTCTTAGGTATGCTACATAAAGCACAATCCATAAAAGAACAAGCTGGCAAATTGGATTTAACTGAAATTAAAAACTTCTGCTCTTTGAAAGACACTGTTAAGAAAATGAAATAATAAGCCACACACAGAGAGAAAACATTTGCAAATCATCTGATAAAATACTTGCATGTAGAATATATAAAGAATTCTTACATTTTTATAGTAAGAATGCAACTCATATTTTAAAATATGAGCAACCACTGCACTCCAGCCTGAACGACAGAGACTCCGTGTCACCATAAAAATAATAATAAAATATGTGCAAAAGATTTTAACAGGCACTTCACCAAAGAAAGTAAGAGAATGGCAAATAAACACATAAAAAGATAGTCAGGCCAGGCGCGGTGGCTCATGCCTGTAATCCCAGCACTTTGGGAGGCTGAGGTGGGTGGATCACCTGAGGTCAGGTGTTCAAGACCAGCCTGACCAACATGGCAAAAGCCCGTCTCTACTAAAAATACAAAAATTAGCTGGGCGTGGTGGCGTGTGCCTGTAATCCCAGCTACTCGGGGGGCTGAGGCAAGAGAATCGCTTGAACCCGGGATGCGGAGGTTGCAGTTTGCTGAGATCGCGCCATTGCACTCCAGCCTGGGCAATAGAGCAAAACTCCATCTCTCTCTCTCTCTCTCTCTGTGTGTGTGTGTGTGTGTGTATATATATATATATATATACACACACACACACACACACACATATACATCTCTCTCTCTGTGTATATATATATATACAGTTAAATATATATATATACAGTTAAATATATATATATACATTTAACATCATTAGTCATTAGGAAATGCAACATAATTCCCTAGTGAGACACCACTACACACTTAATGGAATGTGAAAACTTAAAAGATTGATGATACCAAGTGTTGAGTAGGAACTGGAGCAACTAGAACTCTTGTACATTCTGGGTGGGCATGTAAAATGGAAATGGTACAACCACCACGGAAAGTAGTTTGGCAGTTCCTTAAAAAGAAACTCTAAAATATGATTTAGTCACCCCACTTCTAGGTATTTACACAAGATAAAAAGAAACATATCTACATGTACAAAGACTTGCATAAAATTTCATAGATGCTTGTTGGTAATGCCTGGCAACTGGAAACAAGCCCAGCGTTCATCAGCAGTGGAAAGGATAAGCAAATTGTGGTTGTATACATAAAATATACACAATTCAGCAGTAGAAAGGAGTAAACTTTTCTTATACACAACAATGATAAATTTCAAAATAATTTTGCTGTATCAAAGAAATCCTACAAAAAGAGAGTACATACTCTACGGTAGCATTTATATACAATTCTAGAAAATGTAAACAAATAAATAATTGCTTGGCAGGGACACATGGGAGGGGTCAATGGCTACGTTCCTTACATTGATTGTTTTACTGGCATATACGTGTGTAAAACTTATCAAATGGTACATTTTAAATATGGGCCTCTTGTATGTCAATAAAGCTGTTAAAAACAATATAAACCAACATTAGCCATTTAATTAACACAGGCCCACTTAAAGATGATAGATCAGGAAGTCAAAGCTCAGAGAAATAAAAGGACTGGCCTGAAGTCACAAAGCTGAAGAGACTTGAAATTCAGTCTCAGGTCTGTCTGAGTATACAACCTGTCTCTTCCCTCCTATACCACACAAACACATCTTAACCTCTTTTGTTTTGAAAATCTCTCATTTCAGGCCGGGCGCAGTGGCTCATGCCTGTAATCCCAGCATTTTGGGAGGCCGAGGCAGGTGGATCACGAGGCCAGGAGTTCAAGACCAGCCTGGCCAAGATGGTGAAACCCCGTCTCTACTAAAAATACAAAAATTAGCCAGGCGTGGTGGTGGGCACCTGTAGTCCCAGCTACTCAGGAGGCCGAGGCAGGAGAATAGCTTGAACTCCAGAGGCAGAGGTTGCAGTGAGCTGAGATTGCACCACTGCATTCCAGCCTGGCGACAGAGTGAGACTGTTTAAAAAAAAAAAATTAAAACAAGAGATAATCTCTCATTTCAAAGACATCAAAATTCCTTCCAGTTGTGTAATCAGGATGGCAAGCATTTTAATGTATGAGTTCATGGCACGCCTGCATCTTCCCCCTCAGTAACTAGGATCTAGGGGCTTCCTAGGTCAGTCGGTAGAATGCATTGGATTGGAAAGGTTGGCCAGTCACTGTAAATTTAAAGGTGTTTTTCTGAATGCTTCAGAAAGTACCAAAAAGCCATTAAAAATGAAAGACTAATGGAACAATTATGTCCCATTTTGACTTCTAAAAACCAGGATTCTTTGTGTCTTCAGTACTTCTAAGATGCTAATCATTCCAATAAAGCTGAATGGCATGACAGATTTTCGGCACCTATCAGAGTGGCAGCCATTTCCAACTTCTTTTTTATTCTATATACTGTCAATGTCACTAACATAGATTACATTTCAATTACCTTTTTCTATTCACTGACTCACATACATTTCACTTAATTGCTAGATCCTTCCACGCAGTTTTCCCATTGTCTGGCTTCCACAACCTTATTTCTGTCACAGGATGTACAGCCAATGGTCACCACATTCCAAAGTATATATCTGGTGTTTCAAGTGGGTTTTAGGGTTCCCCAGATTTAGAAATATGTACACCTGAACATAAAACTGGGCTCAGTTTTCTGAAGTCTGACCAATGAGCTGACATACTGATAGTTCACCGAGGTAAAAGAAGCTTTGTGATACAACTGAAGGATGTTTATACTTTCAGTGAACGAGGCATAGCAGCCTAAATGCAACTGATTGAACCACAAATAATACTTCTCAATCAAATGGCCTTTTATCTTTCTTGTCTCTAAATATACCCTTTTACCACACAGCTCGTTCTTAAAAAAAAAAAATCCGGTGGTCACAATGTCAATTGCTAACTTTATTTTCTATTTATATCGTCCACTTTATGAATACCCTTTTCCTCAATTTAATTAGTTAGTGTCACTCACACTTTAATTGGGAACATTGTAAGACTGAGCTGAATTTGAAAACAATGCCACGATGTCAGACTGAGTCACATCAATTTTCTAACTGCCCACCACAGCCACAGCGCAACTCAACGACACCCACACAGGTATCTGCGTCCCGGAATTGGACTTTTACATTTTTATTTTAATGAAAATGATATATTACATATAAGTAAAACAACACCTTTAAAGATGGAAAAGACCCTTTTTTCAAGCCTCAATTTCAGTTCTAGTGCGACAGCCAGGTGGGAGGGGGTCCCTGGAGAAACTCCAACCAGCCTGCCCTCTGCAGTGGGGAGGAGCCTGGCCCCTCCTCCTCCTGTGTGGAACCCGAGATTAAGGCTGAGCCCCGGAAGCCGTCTAGCAGGGACTCTGGCCTAGCGAGAGTCCCTGTTTCCCCCTTTTCTTCCTTTTCACCTAATAAAACCCTGTCTTACCTACCCTTCAAATTGTCTTGCAAGCCTGAATTTTTGTGGTCGTGGGACACAGAACCCCATCCACAGCTGAACTAAGGAAAAGTCCTGCAACATCAGAACCTTCAGTTCCGCATAATCAAAGCTCAATGCAAAAGAATCATGAGCATAAGTCCTCTAAGAGCATAAATAATCAAGTGTTGCTGATGTTCCCTAATATTTGTGGGTTTTCGGCCTACACCTGCACATATCTAAACTGTCATCAATGGCATGAATGAGTCAAGACTTCAGTGAGGCAGCACATATTTCAATACAATGCAACTTCGTTGGCCACAATCAATAGAGCGTTTTTCACTATGCCATGCTTTGAGTATTCAGCAATCACTTCAGAATGGCAGACTGCCGTAAAATAGAGGCCAAATCCTACCCAGAGAGATTTTATGGTTTCAACAGATGTTCTAGAGAATTACTGAAAATTAATGTCCCAGTCCTAAGGTATTATAGCCGGTTAATAAGTGACATGGTGAACCATTGTGTTGCAACAAAACATAGTAGGTACTTGCCTTGAATAAATCAATTATTTATTGTCATATTTTTGTGTCTTTCTCCAGATAAGACGGGCTGCTCTTTGAAAGTAAAAAGTACGTCTTTTTGCTTTGTATTTCTGTGACTAGCACTGTGGCCGAGCTACGGTGTGCAGTGGATGGATGGATGGATGATGGATGGATGGATGGATAGATGGTGGATGGATGGATAGACAAATGCATGGATCAATATGTGCATGTATGCCTTTGTGCCACATGGTACAATGTAACAGGAGACCTTGGCCAACGGTTGCAAATGCTCACATGACAAATGACAATCATCAGATTTACCAGATGCAGAAGTTACAGTCAGAAATAGGTAGTATCTGATAATATCAAGATATATAATGGGACCCAAGAAATAGATTAAAGACTGACTTTATAAAAATACAGAATTGTAAGCATCAGCATCTGACCAGCCCAATCTCCTGGCTTCCAAGTAAGAAAACCATTCTGAAATGTTAAAGGAAAGGCCAATCATACATAGAGAGCTAGAAGCAGAGCTATAATCAGAAAACAGAGGTACCAACTTCAGTCCAAGGCTTGTATCACCTTAGGAATTCTATCAAGTACACACTCATGAAGTGACATTTCCTGAGGAGGTTGGCACTGGGAAAAACGGAATCCCAAGGAAGAACAAGATTTGAAGGTTTTTTCCCAAAGTGGTTATAATTTAAGTGGATTTATCAAGAACAATTTGTATCTGGTAATTAGGTAGTGATTCCAGAATGGAACAGGACATGAGCACCTTGGAGGACAGGACATTTGGCCTAGGGAGGTCTGGGTTGGTGGAGGACAGGACATATCTGGAGCTACAGAGCGAGAGTGGGCAGGCAGTTCAGGCATTCTCCAGTTGGCATAGATGGGACAGAATTCCTACGGGTGAGGGCTGAAAAAACAACAGGCACACATGAAGTCGTGCTCTGGGAGTTAATGAGAGGAATTTAGGTAGCCAAGGAAGAAAACTAGGCTGATGTGAGGCGACAGTAAGAAAAAATATGAAGCCACAGTAGGCTCGACCAGAGCACTGTTGTGGTAAAAACTGAATCTCAATTATCATAAGACAGTAAGCGAATGGACAGCAGTGGGAGAACCTGACAATGAGGAATTTTGAGGTTCTTGTAGATTCAGGAATAGAATAAAGTCTGAATGCTAATAGTGACCAAGTTAGAACAGAAAGCAAACCAAAAAGACAGATGCACTAGAAACGTGATTGAAAAAGACCCAGAAGGTTTAAGTCAGGGTCTTTTAATGCAGAAGTTACTTTCAAGCTATTAATGAACAAATGAAAGACTACTTGATGTCAGGCTGTGCAATGGACATTTCTATGATGGTGGAAATACTCTATGCCCGAACTAATATCGTATCCACTAAACGTATTTACATTGTTTTGTAATCATGAGAAACTGAAATTGAATTTCATATAATCTATATAAATTTAGATTTAAATAACTACAAAAACCGGTGGCCACATGTGAAGTTTGGCACATAATGCATTCAGTGTACTATAGAGCTATGAAATGCCTAAGGAAAAGGAATAAAATTCTACACATAATAAGTTTTATACTGTTATATTCTTGATGCATAATTGCTACATTCTAGGCCACCATTGCTCTCAAATATACTGGCACCAAGAAATTCTATTGCCATTTTCAAGTTGAAGTTTTCAATTATCTTTCCTTTCCTGTAACATTCTAGAAAGGATCTGAGACAATTATACAAATGTATACCAATAACATTTAAGTAGACAAAAAATGGAGAGAACATGAAATAGTAAGAGACTACTGAGGACAAAAGATAAAGAGAGCATATAGAAATAAAACCCAGAATAGATGACAGTTTCTTAAGATAAGTCCTGACCTTCCTAGTGGCCTAAGGAGAGTCAACATTGTACTCTGTAACCGTTGTATTACCTATAGCATAGAAAACTTATGTGTCATTCAGGAGAACCAATATTTTTCCTGGACTGAAGTTTGAATCATGCAAATGTCTTTGAATCGCACAAATCATTTGACCAAATCGTGCGACTCTCTGTAAGCTTGTGAGCCATGAGCTGGCACGTTCCTGCCGGAATTGGAGAAGCAAAGGAATTTGTTTATAGCAAAGGCTGAAAGAAGCAGGCAGATTGACAGGTGATGTAGATGCATGGAGATAAAGAAGGGGTCTTTGGACCAATGGTTCTGTTGCCCCGGAGACCCACCCCTGTCCTTGGGAAACAGGAGACACCCCCATCCTTGATAGTAACCCCCTCCTCTCTTCTTATATTAGCTTTAGTTGGTTCTGTTCCTGTCAACCAGATGAGCCTTAGTGCAGAGGGGAACATCTTTCAGGAGTTGACAAAGAGCGGAGCGGTGTTAGTGGGTGATTTCCTCAGCGACCACGCTGTAAGAGGAGATTGTGCATCTGTTTCTGCCTCTGTTTCTTGCACTGCCTGTTGCTGTGAGTTGAGAGTTTAAGGCTGAGGCACATTCAGCAAGGGTCATTTACAGAACTTCAACAGCACACTCACCAGCTCCTTTCTCCCCCACAACGTGCAAAGTGCAATATCACCCATATTAAATTGATTGAAAGTTAAGTTTTTGTCATGGATTCCATGATACCACTCACGAGCATTTGTGAGCTACAAGCTGAAGACCTACCCGTCCTGAGCTGAATCGAGAAACCTAAGCATTACCTTCAACGCCTGCCTGCCCTTCCTCCACACGAGGCCCATCACGAGTCCCATCACGAGTCCCACTGAATTTGGTCTTTCACCTCTCCTCTTGTCCCTTTGCAACCATTTTCCTTCCTCCAGCAGGAGTATTCTTTTAAAAATGCAGATCTGATCATGCCACTTCTCTTATATGAAGCTTCCAGCATCTGACTTCCAGGACTGCATCCTCCAGGGTGGGCTTGCTGGGCCCTGCCCATTTGCTGGTCTCTTTCACTCTCCTCCAGCCACTCTGGTCTCTCCATGCTACAGACATGCTTTGCTCTCTCCTGTCTCAAGGTTTTACCTCAAGCTGTTCCTTTTTTCCCCTGTCCTGCCTCACTTCCTCCGTTTCTTCCATCTCTTATCTAATCTGTAATTATATAGCTGCATGGTTTTTCATAAATATCTGAAACCCCCACTGAATTGCAAGCTCCTTGAGGGGAAGAAGCTTATCTATTCTGCAAACCATTGCTTCTCCCTGTGACGCAGACAGAGCCTGCAGTGTAGCAGATACTGCCTATAAAATGGACAGGATGGTTGGATTTGCTTTATCTGACATTTTAAGGACACGCTTTATAAACTGTAGAGGCCTATGCAACCGTCTTTGTTTTTACTTAGAGGATACAAATTATATCATTCAACAGGATGCCACAGTTCCATATATTTCTCAAAATGTGACCAGATGCACCATTTTTAATGAAAATTAAGCTCTACTTCCAAGTTAAGGGAAAATTATTTTAAGCTATTGATACAAGTTTTAAGAATTCAGTAATTAAATTGTGCATTTCTATGTGAAATAAAAACAGGAAACTTAATAGGGTGTTTTCTGTAATATGAATAATTAATATTTGCAATTTAGAAATCTATCTCCCTACAATGTAGCTGTAGTCTCAGAAGGAAAGTGTATTAAAACAATAGCTAAATGCTTTCAATTCAAAGTACTTGGTATTAAATCCCTCAGGCATCAAAATAGCTCTGTAGTCTTTTCTAGAATAGTATGTCAAGCAGTCTTAAACACATATTGTATTGGCATCAGAAAAGCAACTGCAAATGTTTTCTCTTGTATTCAAACTCCTTTAAAAAAAAGATTCCATTGCAGAGCTCTGACAAATATGCCTCCTACTACCACACCAGGTTCCTTTGCAAACACACAATTCACAATCATAAGCAATTTTGTAAAATGCCTTGGAGTGGTTAAATATGTAATTGGGTAATTTTCTGAAATGCTTATTATTTACTTCAGCCTCATTTCAGTCTCACTGGTAAATAGTATATTCCTGTTAAGTGTTACTATCCCCAAAAACGCTTCCATAATCTTCAGTGTTCCTTTAATATTCCTATAAACACATCATATATTACTTGGGGACGTGGATCATGAAACACAGAAGCTACCCGTGCCAGTCCCTTATTTAAATGGCAAAGTGGTCTTCCTTGTCTCTGAACCGGGATTTTCTAAATCATTCGCATAGTGGAAAATGAACAATAGGACTTTTAAACCTCCTTATGATTTAGATTATATCTTAGCTGGTTGCAAATCTCATTATCAGCTTTACAGCTGTTTTTCTACCTTGATTTATTTTTATTTTTGGATCAGAAGGAAGAATGGCAAAATTACAGCCTAGACGTTTGCTTTGGAAAATAAAGTTTGAAGTTAGCTGTTGTTGATTTATACCCAGTATGCTATACTTAGCATGAGTGTACAGTTAAGCATACTTTATAGGTAATTACTCCTTCTATTGATATGATGATAGCTACAGAAGCTGTGTACAACCGAGAACAACACCCAATTCTTGAAACAGTACCTTCTAAAGTGGTATATTAGGCAAATAAATTGTGATGATGGTGGTGGTATTTCATCCAACAAGAGATATTAGATAAATAAATTGTGATGATGATGGTGGCATTTCATCCAACAAGAGGTCTTACTCCCTCTGAAACGAACATCTTTTACTACTTGCTTAGTTATATATGAACAATAAAAACTCACCAAGATCACTGATTTTGTTGAAATGAAGAGAAAGTAAACAGTCTCTAACTGAAACGAGCATGTTCAAATTAAAATAGGGAGTAACAAATCAAAAACAAAATAAAACAAAATGCTTTGAATTGTTTTTGAAGGCAAAGTATCCCAAATACTTTTACTTCTATGCTCTATTATTTTAGGTCCTACTTTTCTACACCATAACACAGTATTTCAATATTAATAAACTAGTTTCCCTCTGTTAATAACAGAGATCAATTAAAATTTGGTCTTTGTCATTTTGCAGTTAGGTTATTTTAACTCACAATACAACATGTACAGTTCTTTTATTCTTCAAAAATATATAGTATTAAGAAACCTAAACCATTTTAATCAAAATTTCTGCTATGACTTGAAGACTACAGAAGCCCCTATTTTTGCCTGTTGTTCCCTTGATAAAGTATTGATATGGAAGTCTCAATTACTAAAACAGAAAAAACTTATGTCTGCTGTCACTGACCACCTTTTTTTTTTTTTTTTTTTTAGACAGAGTCTCGATCTGTCACCAGGCTGGAGTGCAGTGGCTCAATCTTGGCTCACTGCAACCTCCGCCTCCTGGGTTCAAGTAATTCTTCTGCCTCAGCCTCCTGAGTAGCTGGGACTACAGGTGCACGCCACCATGCCCAGCTAATTTTTCTGTATTTTCAGTAGAGATGGGGTTTCACCATGTTGGCCAGGATGGTCTCGATTTCTTGACCTTGTGATCCCCCCGCCTTTTTTGTTGTAAAATAATCCTTGATATGCTTTATGGACAACCCCTCCCCACGGTTCCACAGAACACAGTTTGATAAACATCAATCTAAAGATACTGCAGAGAGGCTGAGATGCTAGTGTGTCTTGCAGAGCCATTAGGAGGCACTGTCTCCACGTATTGATTTGATTATATTTTTTCATGCTGAGTCTGACCAATTTCATGGATTCAGTAAATAGTAAGACTTGGTTTAGGGGCCAACAGACAAGGATCATAACATCTTTGAGGTGGAAGAAGTCCTAGACATGAAAGAGGTTTCGTGAATAAAAGGTGGAGAGGGAAAAGGAACTTTACAGTCAGGCAGACCTATGTTTACATTTAGCTTCTGAGAGCCTTAGTTTCCTCATCTGCAGAAGGAGATTATTAGTATCAACCACAGAGAATCACTGTAAGGCTTATATATGGTAATGTACGCAAAAGGCCTGCCCTAGTATCCAGTAGCTAGAAAGTAACGTGACCAAAATAACCAGGTTAAGTTGGGGTAGAGTCAGGATTAGCCTCACGACTTATAGGTCAGTACTATTTCTACCATAGTGATCTAATTTGAAGAACAAGTTAGCTAATGAGCGCATCTTGCTGTAGGTCCAAAAACAACCTCCAAGACAAACTCAGCATTTCCCTTACAACAATCAGCATGGGCCGGGCACGGTGGCTCACGCCTGTAATCCCAGCACTTTGGGAGGCCGAGGCGGGCGGATCACTAGGTCAGGAGATCAAGACCATCCTGGCTAACACGGTGAAACCCCATCTCTACTAAAAATACAAAAACAAAATTAGCCGGGTGTGGTGGCAGGCGCCTGTAGTCCCAGCTACTCAGGAGGCTGAAGCAAGAGAATGGCGTGAGCCCGGGAGGCGGAGCTTGCAGTGAGCCAAGATCAGGCCACTGCACTCCCGCCTGGGCGACAGAGAGAAACTCCTTCTCAAAAAAAAAAAAAAAAAACAATCAGCATGGCAGAAAAAAGAATGCTCCGAAGCAAAGCTGCAAGCATTAACCATTGTACTTCTGATGCCCATCTAAAGACACACAGGAAATTTGCTTAGAAATTATAACATGGTGGAGAAGTAAACAGTTAGAAGTCACTCTCAACTGAGGCTGTTAAGGTATTTGTAACTATGTTACCTTAAAGGTTACTGTTCTAATAATAAAGTTGTCCTGTCCTGGCTGGGGGAGGGGGGTTGGGGGTGGGGGGATGGGAGTGCAGGGAGGTAGGGGTCTTCCGGACACTGCATCAGGGGAGGTAGCAGCCCATCACCCAGGTGTGACTAGGCTGGGATAACATGGATACTGTGGTATCCCTAGAGTATCCATGTTATCTGGCTTTAGCGATGGCATTCCTGAAAATGAAATGTGTATCTGAAATGTGCTTTCTGTTAGGATGTATCAAAAATTTATGTTTTCCTGAATTTTAAAACTGACTGGTTTAGAAAAATGAATGGATGACTTCATTTTTTCTACTTTGTTCAAATCTAGTCGAATTAAGTTTTTTTTTTTCTGCAGTGTAAGACATGAGTTATGTCAGAAACAAGAGGTTCTGATATTTGAAATGACTAAACACGAAGTGGGCTCCCAAGGGAAGTTAGGGTATTCCTTCTGAAAGTCCTTCAAGACAGGGTTGATTTTTAAGTGTTTGGGATGGTTCAAACGCATCTGAAATAGATTAAAACTGAAAATATTCGTGCGTCACATATAGTAGGAAAGTATTATTTTGTGAAAGGGTTTTCAATTACATGCGTGTGTATATTTTATATGTTTATAGCTCTTGATGTAAAATGTATCTCTTTCCATAGGTAGCAGCAACGTAAATTTGAAATCCACTGGTCTACATCAGTGCTCTCCAAAATTTTGGTGGAAAACCCCTATTCATAAAAATAAAGAATTGATTATGAATACCAATATTGATTCAATGCAAGTACTGCTCCTATTTTATATACATTTAAACACATGGAAAACAAAAGATAGAAAAACAAAAAAAATTTAAAGGAGGATATAAAAAGTAAACCAAACACAGAAATTATAAAGTTTTCTTCCTGTACCCCAATGAATCATAGTCTGGAGTCCACTTCTTTTAGTGTAGCTCCCAATTCCATTAGAATACCGTGACCCCAATTTCAAACTACATATTTGTTTAATATCATACTTGATTTCAGTCCACAAGCACATAAATCAGTTTTATTCATTACTCATCTGCAGCCTATTTAGAATACAAAATTTTCTGGAAAGGACTTAGAAGTTACACTAACAACCCAGTTAAAGCAGCCTACCAGTGCTATCAGTAAGAAGAGAAAAATAATACAGAGTGGTAGCCCCAGTAATGCCGCTATTTATACTCCTACATATACCTCTTTCTGGAAAAGATTAGTTTAGAAAATCTGGTTTTGTGCAATAAATCTAATATAAGAATTTTATAAAGAACTATCAATAACCTTCCAAGTTATTTGTTTTCACAAGCACGTATTTATGGAATGTTTTACATTTCTTATAATGTTAATCCCTGATTCAAAGGAATTAATTATTCCTATATCAAAGTATTAATGTAGAAAATGTCAAAAAGAAAATAAGATTTTTACTTTTCAACTATACAACTTCAATTAACCCTACATCGCAGCTTCAGGTTTCCCGTGTGAGTCACGCGTTTCTAGAATGCATTCTAAAACTGGTGTATAGGTTTGGTGGTGACTGGGTACCAGGTACTGTGCCAGTCATTTTTATATACCATCCGATTTATGACCTCTGAGTTCAGAATTCTCTTCATTTTAAAACGAGGAAATCAGCTTGACATCCAGTTGAGTGGGCTGGTCATTGAATTGGCACCATCTAAGTACAGGGTCCTCACTTTGCCCAAGGTTCCTGAAGCATGAACATAACCAAGGCTACTCCTTGGAAGCTGGGCTCCCAGTACCCCTAGAGGAATATCTTTTTGACAGAGGCTGCCAGATGTCCGCCTAAATTCCTCTTTTCTCTGGTTCCTAGACCTCTACTCAAGGGTCCATTACTGAGACTCCCTTGAAGGTATATATGGCCAAATGACTAAGGCCTAGCTTAAGGATCTTACGGGTGTGTGCTATTTCTGGGCTAGGATTATATGAAAGATGCATGCCTAGTTTATAATTTCATTCCCCTCTTCCAGCTGGATCTTGGATGTGGGGATTAAGCCTGACCATGGAGATATGGACAAGGCCCAGTGGGATAATAAAGGCAAAAGATACAAATGCCCCTCAGAAGATAACCACCACCCACCTGAAACGCCCATCCCAGGCAAGAATTACGCTGCGGTTGTGTGTGAGCCACTGATTACATTGTTGGCTTTACTGTAACTGTTGGCAGTTTAGTCTACAATAACTGGACGCCTCAGGTCCTGACAATCCATCCTGGGAGAGCCAGGGACTGAGACATGACCACAAATGCTGTCCTAGCCACCTGCACCCCCAAGAAGATGCTTGAATCTTTACATTTACAAAGCACAGGAAAGTTAGGAGGATCCATCCTGAAACGTCTGCTAGTGAGTCTAGATTTTCAAATCAGAAAATTGTCAGAAAGAGCCCTGCATTCCCCAGGGACACTGTGTTGAAGCTCAGGAAACCAGCCCACATGGAGCACGGGGAAGGGCTTTTGGGAAGGCTGGAGGACAAGGCGTGTCTTAGGAACATCCAGTAGCTTAACCACAGGGAGCAGAACTTACATACAGAGGGCTCATGTTCAATAGGCCTTTTCTGAACTTGGGGGTGCTGAGTATTTAAAAACTATTTCAGAATTGAGAAACTGATTGTTATAGGATAAAATGTGTACCCCCAAATTCATACATTGAAGTTCTAACCCCAGTTCCTCAGGATGTGACTCTATTTGGCAATAGAGCCTGCCTTTATCTATTTATTTATTTATTTATTTATTTATTTATTTATTTATGAGACAGAGTTTCATTCTGTCACCCAGGCTGGAGTGCAATGGTGCAGTCTCAGCTCACTGTAACCTCCGCTTCCCAGGTTCAAGAGATTCTCCTGCCTCAGCCTCCTGAGTAGCTGGGATTACAGGCGTGCACCACCACGCCCAACTAATTTTTGTATTTTTAGTAAAGATGGGGTTTCACCATGTTGGTCAGTCTGGTCTTGAACTCCTGACCTCAGGAGATCCACCCGCCTCAGCCTCCCAAAATGCTGGCATTACAGGCGGGAGTCACTGTGCCTGGCCAGCAACAGGGCCTTTAAAGAGGTAACATGAGGCTATTGGTGTAGATCTTCACCCAATCTGACAGGTGTCCTTAGAAGACGAGGAGATGAGGACAGAGGCACAGAGGGAAAATAGACCACAGGAGGACACAGGCAGGACGATATCTACCAGCCAAGGAGAGAGGCTTCAGGAGAAATCAACCCTGCTGACACCTTCATCTCAGACTTCCAGCCTCCAGAACTGTGGGAAAATTAATTCCTGCTGTTTAAGCCACCCGGGCTGCGGTATTTTGTAATAGAAGCCTGGGCAAACTGAGACAGTAGTTGATTTCAAAAGCAATGTCCAGGCGCAGTGGCTCATGCCTGTAATCCCAGCACTTTGGGAGGCCGAGGTGGGCGGATTACGAGGTCAGGAGATCGAGACCATCCTGGCTAACAAGGTGAAACCCTGTCTCTACTAAAAATATAAAAAATTAGCCTGGCATCACGGCGGGCACCTGTGGTCCCAGCTACTCAGGAGGCTGAGGCAGGAGAATGGTGTGAAATCGGGAGGCAGAGCTTGCAGTGAGCCGAGATCGCGCCACTGCGCTCCAGCTTGGGCGACAGAACAAGACTCCACCTCAAAAAAAAAAAAAAAATTAAAACCACTGCTGTGCTTGAGCCACAAGAAAGAGCTGTCACAGGCAGCAGCTTGGGGGAGGGATTAGGAATGATGCTGAGGAAGCAAATAAGATTACTTCTTTGAATGCTGTTCTTGTTCCTCCTTCCTTGTGTTTTTCCACTGCCTTTTGTACAGTGTTTTCCTCTATAAATATATAATTCCAAGACTGGTGATGTCTAGTAATGGTTCAAAAAGCAGAAAATATAAGAAATATTATTTTTTTCCAAACACTCGAGTAGAATCAGTGATGGAACATGTGAGATCACCTGGAAGGCATTCAGACTTTACTGCAAATAAATAATACAATTACTTGGTTTGGGTATTAGATATTTATGTTCATCGTGACATTAGAATATTAAGCCACTCCTCCTTTTGCTAACTTGGTATGCATTGAAAACATTAAATTCTCTCAGTCTCCTGCTTTGGAACCAAACAGTATAAACCCTCATAAATATGTAAATCAACCCCTCTAAGCACATTATTAATTATTTCAAAGATAGTTGGAGGTCACTAGCTCATAGCAATTTCTATGCATGAAGTCTCATTAACACAAGACATCGCACAGGGAGGAAGAATAAAGTTTTATCACAGTTACCGAATGTGTGTGTGTGTTTGTATGTAAGTGGCCAAAGCAACATACAGTATTGAATGCAGCACCACCAGGCTCTGAATAGACGCCTGTGGGTGATGATGATGGCGGTAGTGATGAAGGAATGGAATCTACAACTAGAACAGTATTTTTTTTTGAACCTGTCTGCACCAGGAATAATATTTTTAAAATCCAAAGGGATTCCAGCCTCAAATACACTTAAATTTTTCTTCACCCACATGGCCCTGCTTTCTTCTGGAATAAAGTTCTGACTAGTTGCAAAAATCTATAGCTCAGGAAGATATAGCAGGCCTCTCATTTCCTGTGACACTGCAGAGATCACAGACTGTGTTGCTCAATGTGTCTCTAATGGTGCGTATTGCCGAGCGGCTCTCTGGCTGCTGCAAGTCAGCTTCGTTTAGGTGATTCTCAGCGATCGACATGTTCTGATATAGGCCATGGGGCTCGCTGAGGTGGAACCACCCAAAACACCAAATCTGAAGCAGTTGAGGACGTTGGATACAACACTGACAGATGATGGAGGATATTTAACACAGGCAATGAACTCTGCTTTTTACAATTCATCAAACAAATATAAGACGCACTCTCACCAAAGTGCAATAAACTGATCTTGTCATCCAAGCAATTCTTCCCAGTCGCTAGCTAGTCCAGTTTGCTTTTAAATCTCTGATTGTAAGCTTAAAATTTATCTGATGAAAAAGATAATAAACTATTTTCACACCCAATAACACACATCCCTCAACCCAATGAGGAAGACAGCCATTATCTAGTGTAATTAACAAAATATATATAACAAAAATAAGAATGAAAAAACCTTGAATGGAATAATTTGCACATATATTCAGAGGTTCAGGACTAGGAGTATTACTGGAATTTAGATGGTTCTGGAGAGGGACATTTGGCAAAACCTTTCAAGCACTACTAGTTTGAAAGTTAAAAGCAGGCAAAAACTTGCATTATTTAGGGATGTATATATAGGTGGTAGTGCTACAAAGAAAAGCAGGGAATGATAATTATTAAGATCAGATAGTAGTTATATCTAGACAGGCAGAGGAAGCGGCTATGGAGGAGATCACACGGAGGCTTCTGGGCTGCTGGCTCACATTGTCTGATCCAGGTGGTGGTTACAGAGGTTTTCTATAACTATGCAAATCTATAACTATACAAGTGCTATAAGCACTCTTGTGTATGCATAATATGGCTCATAATAAATTTAAGAATACATCAAACCATTTAAAATGATATATTTAAAGGTCAATTAGTATTTTATTGACTATGTTAGAATCCTCCCAGCCTCAGGAGGTGCCCACTCTGATGACAATGCAGAATGCATACATTCAAAAATTGTGCCAACTGCTGACGAGGCAGGGGGAAAGAATTCAGGCCATTCTACTATCTGTTTATCTATCTATCATCTATCTATCTATTATCAATCAATCAACCCATCCATCCATTCATCTATCCATTTATCTATCTACACATACACACTACACAAACACACACTAAAAAGAAGAAGAAATCCTAAAGACAGCTGTTTTGAGCAACTTTTGTAGCTACCTTAAGTACTGACAGACGTCTTTCTACATTTCTTTGCATAAGTAATAAATTTATACCTAAAAATTGTTTGTGTTTGCCCTCATAAAACAAAGGTAGAATGTGCTTTTTAAGAGTTTTTGGCAGAAATGGGTGGAAAAAATTATTTTTATTCTCTCTGCTATTCAGAACATTCCCACCTTATTTTTGCTTTCTCAAATGTTATTTTATCTTTAAACACTTAATAAGATGCAGAAAAAAAAAGAAGAAGAAGAAGGGGAAACAAGTCAGTTTGGAGAGTCGAAATTCAAGGAAAGTAAGAACTGGGCAAAGTTGTCTTGGCGTTCCACCCAGAGAGGAAGGGAGTGATGCTGCTGGAGCTGTTTCAAACGGATGGACAGAATCACTTCATCTGTAATCCAGACACATGCATGCATCAGGCAAACATAAAATTCTGTTGTCTTCTCTGAAGTAGAATTCTATAAAGGCAGCATTTCCAAGGCCAAAAAGATGACCGAACAGACAGTGCCTTGTTGATCCAGCTAGAATGAGCTCTGCAACACCATCAATTTTGTCCTACAGCTCTTTTTCTGGTCCTTGTCCATGTACCAGTCACTCCTTATAATGAAGTCACTTGATTGAGTGTTGTTCCTGTTGCAAGCAGGGAGAGGAAAGCTGAGAAGCCATTCAATAAATGTTATGTTTCGCCCTCCTCTCCACCAGCATTAGAGACTGCTGTGTGTCGACAGCCTGTTTGCTTTTTCTCCTTGGCACAGGGCCAGATCCTGTTTCCTCCCCCATCCTTTCTACTCCCTGAACACACACATACACACACACACACACACACACACACACACACACACACACACACACACACACACACACATACGGCGTGGCTAGGCAGGGCCATGTGGCTGAGTTCTGGTACAAGGAACGTGGAAGTAAGTGACATGCTCCATTTGCAGGCCTGGGATCTAAACCTGAGTCTCCAGTGTGGTGTGCTGCTTGCTCTTCCTCCGCCAGCTGGCCCCATGAAGAGGATCGAGCCGAGACACAGGGGCTGCTGTGGGTGAGAGAACCAGAAGATGGCAGGATTCGGGTCTGGGTCCCTGGATAATGGAGTGGAGCAGAGGCCCCTTGGCCAATCCACACTGGACCACGATATGAGGGGAAATCAATCTTGACCCTGTTCAGCCACTGCGATTCCAGTGTTGCTTTGGTTAGAGAAGTTAGACTATTACCCTGACTTTACATCACCTCATGCATCCAAATCAAAGGAAAACTGTCAAAATTGCTAAATCATTCCCAAAAATAAAACAGGAAGGAGTTTAAACTCCGAAGCTTAGGAAGTTTCATTTAATTTCAATCAATTTGGAGGCAGAAGGAACTTTGAACTTGGACTGCATGCACATCAGGAGTTAGTTTCAATGTGGCTTCAATCCTGGTGCCACCATTTTCACAGTGGCAATTATAATTATACAAGGTCCAGGAGCTAGAAAGAGAATGGACTGTCTGTTTCAGCGAGGCAGGCAAACAGACAGGCAGACACATGGAGATTGCATGTGGATAGGCTCTGGGTAGTTTAACATTTTAAAGCTTATAATACGGATTGCCAAATTGCTTTTTGGAAATACATGAATTTATATTCTTACCTCTTTTGAATGTGTGTCCATCATTTTATATTTTATGCTTTAAGTTAGCAATTCTTTTTTTTTAAGACAGGGTCTCACTCAGTCACTCAGGCTGGAGTGCAATGGCACAATCATGGCTCGCTGCAACCTCAGCCTCCCAAGTTCAAGCAATCCTCCCACCTCAGCTTCCCAAGTAGCTGAGACTGTAGATATGCCCCAACACACTGACCTAATTTTTAAATTTTTTGTACAAAAGGGGTCTCCCTGTGTTGTACCAGGCTAGCCTCAAATTCCTAGGCTTAAGTGATTCACGTAGCCCTCCCAAAGTGCTAGGATTACAGGCTTAAGCCACGGTACCCAGCCTAAGTTAGCAATTCCGTAGCAACTAATTATGTTGAATTTTTAATATGCATGTTGGCCATTTGCATATATTCTTTTGTAACTCATCTTTTAATATATTTACCTAGTTTTCCAATGTGTTTTAGGAGTTATATTAACATGATTATTTGTATTTAGGAGAGCAATGTTCAAAAACCAAAAAATAGTCCTTTGTATTAGATTTTATGTTTTTCTCCCTAAGTAGGTGTCTGCAACCCAAGTTTCTTGACTCCCTAGGCATCGAGAATATCTCTGTATCTAAAAAGGATCAGAACTGTCTGTCTCATGCTGCACTATGACTGACAACAACCAAGAAGCATAACGGACTATAGTTGGTGAGCTGACATAATAGATGGAAAGGGAATTGCGTTCTAAGTTAGGTGAAAACTAGAATTACATGAAAAGTGACCTGGGAGTACAACTGTAAAAACAGAAAACAAAAGGCAAAAACATAACCGATGGACTTGAATGGTACTAATGGTGAGGCTGATGGCATTTCATAGGGAAGGTGGGAAACTACTTCCTCAGCCCCTAGAGCAACAGAAAAATCTGTGCTACCAGGGCTTATAAAGGACAAGAAGTAAGTGCATTTTGCATAGTAGCCATCATTCTACAGTAGCACTCTCAGAAAATCAACCTAAATACATGAAGCTCCACCAAGCTGGGTGAGTGCTACTCAGTTTTAAAAGGAGATGCAGAGGGTGCTTCATCATTTCAAAACAATTCCGAGCATAGACTATTAGTAATAGCTGGCAGCAAACCTTTCAGGATAATTAAAAAGATTTTACCAAAGCCCATACCTTTAGGTAAGAGTTTGTCAGAGGTTCTGGAAATAGGCTGTTTTGGCTATGTTTGTCAATCTTATTTTCAACTTCATCAAAATGTACTGAAAAACCCATGCTAGCTAGCAAGTCAAATCACTACAGATGAAATAGACACGGGCAGAGGGAGTATTTTTGCATTTATGAATGCTAGAGACTCCCATTGAAAATACCTTGTTGCTTACAGACTGCCCACCCCTGTAGTAGTTCTTAAATATTTAAACGTGGGAACTTTAACAAACCCTGATGCCTAACCTAAAAGGTTACCATTTAATTGGTCTGAGGCATGGCCTTGGCATTGGGATCTTTAAAAACTTCCATGTAACTGAAAAGCATATCTGGGGTTGAAGACCACAGCCTAGGGAGAGGCGGGGCAGCAGAGAAGCAGGAGTACGGAGCTCTGGAGCCAATCGTATCCAGGTTAAACTCTCAGCTTTCCTCCTCCTAACTCTGTGATCCTGGTTGCTTAATCATATCGAGCCTTTACTTCTTCCTCTGTACAAATAAGAATAATAATTTCTACCTTATAGTTGTTTTAAATATGAAATAGTGCTAATAAGTTAGAAATGTTCTTTTCTTGACCTTCTTCCCATAGAACTTTCAAAGGTATGATAGTTTAACTGTTGATGCAGGCTTATCTATTCACACAGTGATTAGCAACGCAGGTGCTGGAGACATAACTCTCTGGCTTTGTACACCAGCACGTGCAATTTAATGAACTTCTGAGGTTCCATTCCCTCATTTATAAAAATGAGAAGAATAATAACATCCACCCTAATAGGGTTTTGTGGATATTCAATGGAGGTTTATGAGTAAGCGCTAAGAATGGCACCATATTTATAGTAAGCGCTCATTAATCATTACTCATTTTTGAATTTTAGGGAAATAAAATTTCATATCCTACCCTTAGAAAGTACAACACAATATCTGGTCAAATAATGAGTTCACACTAGGAGAGCAGGGTTTCCACCCGGATGGTATTTTAAGCCAGTTTTAATTATTCATCATCATAATTTTGTCAATGAAAAAGATTGGTTCATTGTTGCCTGGCCATACCCTGAAGAATGTATAAGGTGTTTAGCTTAAGAAGTTTAAAAGAGACACAAAAAACTAGATGATGGAAACAGAAAAGAACATCTTATTACACACATCTTAATAGCAAGAGGTATTAGATATTTATCTAGAAATGAATATATACAGACACTGTTAAGACATTTGGTGCATGAGACCAGTGTAATTTGGAAAATAGTTTGCTAACTCTACGTATATTCTCATATATATATATATATATATATATATATATAAAAGAGATATTTTATATACATATATATCTATATATGTATATATAGTTAACAGTCCCAGGGTTTAAAAATTATTATTATGGTCTTACAATGTCTGTATTCAAATTCTATTACATGATTTCCTAGGCTAAGGAGACACTAAATAATGAATTTGGGGGAAAGGACCATTTGTATGGGCTAGGGGCAGGGTTGAGAGGAGGTGAGGGCTATAGCTGCATTTACAGAAAAGCACAGAAGAGCCTGGAACAGTGCCATGCATGGGACATTTGCTTCTTCCACAGGTTGAGTGGTGACTATGCCATCCCAGCAGGAGGAGTCATTCCAATTTGTGGTGATCAAAGTCCTTTGGACCACACCAAGATAGAAATACAACCACCAAACAAATTCAAAGAACATATTTACCAATAAATCTACCCCATTTGCAGCTTCATTCACACTCCTAAGTTCAGGAAAATCAAGGAATGGATTGGAGCTGTGGATTCCAGTACCAGATTAACCCATCTTTTATGATTAGATAGAAACTTTATCATTGAAAGGAACCGATGGCTTTAGGGATAAAATGTCCTTTGATTGCATAAATAAATCTTGCTTTAATTTTCTTGGAGGAATTACAATCCAAAAGTAGCCAGTAGTCCCCATGGGGGCTCAAAACAATTCGCACAGGCATTTTAAGCTGGGATGGTGGAGAGGTTAATGGACCACTCTTCAGAGAAATCAGCAAGGGCCACTCCCAAGATTCCATACGTCAAAGACAACACTGGGGTCTGACTCTGGAGGTCCAGCCATTTTATACAATTAGAATTGCTGAGGAGGTGAGCCAAGAACCTCCAGAGAAACATTCCACAGCACCGGGAGTGCACGATCAGCAACGTGCCCAAAGTGCCCATCGTGTTGTCAAGGGCTGTGCTGCATCTGACCACAGACAGGATCAGGCATGGACTCTGAAGCCTTCCCGTAGCAGTCCAGCTTCCATAAAGCTGTGCTTTCAATACATTATTTGTTTCTTTACAGAATTAACTGTCATTTCTGTTTTCCATACGTATTATTAATATATGTTATTTATTTATTTATTTTTTGAGACGGACTCTTGCTCTGTCGCCCAGGCTGGAGTGCAATGATCTCGGCTCACTGCAACCTCCACCTCTCTGGTTCAAGTGATTCTCCTGCCTCAGCCTCCCGAGTAGCTGGGACTACAGGCACCTGCCACCACGCCTGGCTAATTTTTGTATTTTCACTGGAGACAGGGTTTCACCACGTTGGCCAGGCTGGTCTCGAACTCCTGACCTCAAGTGATTTGCCCACCTTGGCCTCCCAAAGTGCTGGGATTATAGGCATGAGCCACTGCGCCTAGCCAACATACGTTATTTATAAGATTCATAGACATTGATATAACCTTTAGCCCCACCACAGAAGAAAGCTGTGCCCTGGGAGTAATATGGGTTCCATCAGCTCTTGTTCCTGATAATCTACCATTTTGATTTATAGTTTGATAAGCTTTGATCCTATTCTTTCCTCTCCTTTCTTTTCTTTTTCTTTTTTTCTCTTTTTCTTTTCTTTTCTTTTTTTTTCTTTTCTTTTCTTTTTTTTTTTTTGAGATGGAGTCTCGCTCTGTCACTCAGTCTGGAGTGCAGTGGTGTGATCATGGCTCACTGCAACTTCCATCACCTGGGTTCAAGCGATTCTCGTGTCTCAGCCTCCCCAGTAGCTGGGATTATAGGTATGCGCCACCACACCTAGCTAATTTTTGTATTTTTAGTAGAGACAGGGTTTCATCATGTTGGCCTGGCTGGTCTCATGCCTAGCCTCAAGTGATCTGCCTACCTCGTCCTACCAAAGTGTTGGGATTACAGGCGTGAGTCACTGTGCCCAGAGTATAAACTTTGATTTTCTATTTCTATTTTGTTATCATTTTATTTTATGTGTCTTGTTCTGTGCTCCACGAATCAAGGCAAAGCCAAATAAACCAAGAAGAGAGATCACCAGATAGATGGGTAATTGGCTGATTTATGCATTGAATTATAGGAAATCCCAATCCCAACCTACAATGAAAGAATGTCCAAATGCATGTTTCTCTGTAAATATACACATACATGCAGACATAGACACAAACACAATATGTATATGTTTACGGGAGTGCATGCTTAAATCACAACCAAAATAACAAAAGCCAGTGTACATTGCGTGCCTACTGTCTTCAGCATGTACCCTAAAGGTACTTCATAAGGCATTATTTTAATGTGTCCACATAAAATGATGCTAATGCATTATCCCCCTTTTACCTAAGATGAAATCAAGTCACACTAAGGTGAAGAACCTTGCCCTGTATTATGTATATAGTAAGATTCAGAGCCAGCATTTGAACTAGGCTTTTCTGAGGTGCCGTATATAACCCAGGATTTGTGCAAAATGGTTCACTCGTTTATGGGGGTAATATTAGGACTTACACAGGTATTATGCAAAAAATATGAAAAGAATTGACCTCCACAAAGACTTAATGTACAGAATGATATGTGTACCATCTCATACCCTAGCCTGTATATTGGATGGTCATATGTCATGTATTGCAAAGGGGTTATCCCAAGGGAACAGGGGGTCCCACAACCACCACTGGAGAGTGGAGCCCTCTCTTGTCAGTTACCTTTCAGCAGAAGGTCATCTGTGCTTGGCTAAAAGAATAATGAATAACTTATCTCATTTTAATTAAATTAACCCTATTAAAACAGATAGGTGACTTAAAAATAATCCTTCAAAGAAACCATTAATTAAAGATAGAACTAATAATCTAAACATGAGGAAAATGAGAAAACGGCAACACTGACGATGTCAGTACATACGTGAACATCAATGTGATTATAAAATAGGCTCCGAGATAGAAGCTAACGAGAGTAGGGAGCCATTATATTTAGCAAGACGTTTAAAAACTAAGCAAGTAATAAACAAAATGAGTGTCTCTGTTGAACAAATATTAAAGAAAATCCAGTTTGTTCTTGACAAAATAAAATCTATGACATCTGAAAGTTTCTCTTTGCATAATATAGGGAAACATTGTAATTGGATATACAGTGTTTAAGAAGGCTGAAATAACACATGCTAAACAATCTTGTGACAAACCGAACTATATTTTCTCATGAGTGAGTACTTACGGAGATACATACTAAAACATGGTTGAAGCTATGAAGAAACAGGGATGGAACCGAACCATGCCATGTGGAAGACTGACTACACAGTTGAATGGCAGTACAGTTGTTTCTAGCCTGTCTCAGCTTCTGGTTACTAGTTCATTTTTTAAAATAGCAAAACACACAAATATGTAACTTTTGCACTGGTAGTTATTAAACATTAAGGAAAAGAGGTGCCAGGGAATGTAAGTTCTCAATAGCAACTGGTATTTTAAAAAATAAAAGCAAATTTCTATGAGTATTATATTTAAGTAACCAGTGATGAGGTGGCCACATTTACAAAAAATATGTAGAAGGATTCCAAAGAAACTTTGCAACGCAGCATCTTTCCATCCATTCATCCCTGCCTCACTCCCTATTAAAACCAAGAAGTTGAACCCAAGAGTGCATAAGATTCTGAGGATGGCATTGGCATACTGAATTTAAAAATAAAAGTCTAAAAGGTATTTAAAACACAATTAATATTTAGTAGAATCCATATAATGCATTTTAACAACAGAGCTTGACCACGCAAAATTCTTTTCAAGGAGGTTGTTAGTTATCTCGTGGCAAAGAACCACCAAAATTAAAGTTAATTTATGCACATTCTTCACAAGTGACCCAACTTTGCTAATCTTTTCTGTATCTACAAGGAGCTGTCAACAGTGTGCTACATAGAAAATATTTTTGAAAATAATATATGTAACCTGTCCCTGAAAGAAAAGGTGATGTTTTCAACATGACTGAGAAAAAGAAACACCAAACGATCCTAAACACATGAAAAGATGCTCAACTTTGTTTAAAATTAAAAAGAAACATACAGCCAACTACATAGAATAACATTTCTCAAATATATAATTAGAAACAGAGCAAAAGCCTTTCGGCTCCCCTGTTGGGGAGGAAGTGGAGAGCCTGATACTGCACTTTGCAATTGCTGATGGGCATGGAAAGCACACCACTACTGGGAGAGGAATTTGGAAACAGTAAAATAAATACGCATTTTCCCTTTGGTGCAGTAACCCCTCTTCTAGGGAGCAGATCCCAGTAATACTCTGACAATATGAAAATACGGGTGCACACAAGTCTATTAGTTGTAGCAATATTTACAGTAAAAAAAACGAAAACTTAGTGTTTGCCAGTAAGGAAAAAGTAAGCTATACCTACTCAAAGGAATTCAATAATGCTATATATTTTTATATGGAAGAAAATATCTATATCGGACTAGGGAGTGATCTTTAAAATATAATATGTACTGTAGAGTGAAAAAAGCAAGGTAAAGAAAAATGTGTATAATCTACTTTCTACTTAAGAAGGTGACACATCTATATCATTTTTGATATCATCTATAGTATGTTTACCTATTTTTAAAATAGGTGATTGTTTTTAATAAACGTTTACCTTTGGGAGAGAAAAGGAATATTATTTACCTTTATTTATTATTTACTTTTGGGAGAGAAAGAGAATGTAGATAAAGGGTGTATTTCTTTGAATATAGCATGTTTTGTAGCTTTTGCTTTGGAATAATGGAAATATTTTACATATTATGAAAACACAATAAATTTAAAAGCAATGAAAGGCCAGGTGCAGTGGCTCACGCCTGTAATCCCAGTACCTTGGGAGGCTGAGGTGGGCGGATCACCTGAGGTCAGGAGTTACAGACCAGCCTGGTTAACATGGCGAAACCCCATCTCTACTAAAAATACAAAAATTAGCAGGGCATGGTGGCATGCACCTGTAGTCCCAGCTACTTGGGAGGCCGAGGCAGGAGAATCACTTGAACCCGGGAGGCCAAGGCTGCAGTGAGCCGAGATCATGCCACTGCACTCCAGCCTTGGCAACAGAGCAAGACTCCATCTCAAAAAAATAAATTAATTAATTAAAAAATTAAAAAAAAGCAATGAGAAATACATATTCAATTGATGACATAACTATATATTAACTTATATGAGTTTATATCCCTATAAGGATATACCCTAATGACAAAACAAACTGCAAACATCTTAACATTGTTTTCAATAATCACACTTAGGTGATGGTGTCGATACTGTAATACTGATACTGTTGTGGGTGCATTCCAAAGTAAGGCAAATGAGTAATTTTGTCGGTATCACTCAGTAACAGAATTTTTGCCAAGGGTGAAAGAAACAACAGTTGTAATATTGGTGACTTTTCAATGAAAATTTGGTAACACTGGATTTGAACTGAAAATGTTAGTATAACTAATATTGCATTTGTACTTAAAAAAAAAAAAGTCTCCTAGCTTGTTCCGCTAGGCCTAGAAACAGTAACCAGCATGGTGACAATGAGCATTCCAAGCACCAAGACTTTCAAATACTATTTCCTACTAAAGGGAGCAAGAGCTCCTGAGAAAAATGGCTGCTTGCAGGTTATTCAGCGAGAATTACAAGACAGGTCGAGAGCATCTTGTTACACTACACATCCTGACTAATGGGTGCAGGAAGGTTCACTGTAGTATTTTTCCTTACTTTTGTATGTTTGAAATCGTCTAAAATAAAAAGATACACATTAAAAGAAAATGAGTTCAAAATGAACTGATAACTAAAAAGATAGAGTGTGAAGAGAAGACTTGAAAATGTGTGTTTAGAAATGTTTCTATTGTTTGTGGCTTTGTGAAGGCAGAAGGCTTACCAAAACAAAATTGTCACATTGAAAGCATTACAGAGTTCCAATCTGTAAATAATAAACTTCACTAGATTTTGGATGCTTTTGTTAAAAAGAAAGGCACAATAACTTTCAACAGGTTTTCCTTAACAATATGTTAACATATATTATGTGAATCTTAGTTTTAAAAATCATCGCATTATTGGTAGATATGCTTAAAAGTGAGTATCGTAAGTCAACAAAGCAATTAATTTATTCCATTTGGATCTTTTTATCATTTGGAGGTATATTTTTTAGCTATAATTGACATTAAAACTAAATCTTGAAATAAATTGAACTTAAAACCTCACCATTGAGTCAAGGTATCCCATAGTTTCAAATTAAGTTTTGAAGAATTAATGAAACATATTTAATCACATTGCAGTCATTTATACATAGAGAGAGATAGGAACTTTTACTTCACTCCAGGTACATAAATTACCTCAAAGTAGATCAATGACCTAAATACAAGAGGTAAGCTATTGGAAGAAAATATGGAAGCAAATCATCATGATCTCAGATATGGCAATGAAGTCTTTTGTTTGACACAAAAAGTTATTAGCAACAACAACAAAAACAGATAAATTGCATTTCATCAAAACTAGAAACTTTTGTTCATCAAAGGACGTTATGAACAAAGTGAAAAGACAACCTATAGAATGGGAGAAATATGTGCATATCCTATATCTGATAAGGATCCAGTATCCAGAATATATAAAGAACTCTTACAACTCAACAACAAAAACATAACTCAATTTAAAAATGAGCAAAGAAAGAACTTGAACAGACATTCTTATAAGGAAGATATATGAATAGTAAACAACCACATGATAAGATAATCAACATCACAGTCATTAGAGAAATGAAAATCAAATCCACAATAAGACACCACTTCACACTTACTAGGATGACTAGTTAGAAACAGTAACAAGTGACGACAAGAATGTGGAGAGATAGAAACCTGGGACATTGCCACACTGCTGGTGGCAATATAAAACGGTACAGCAGCTGTGGGACACAGTGGGCAGTTCTCCTAAAGGTTAAACTTCGAATTCTGCTTCTCGGTATATATCCAAGGTAAATGAAAGCAAATGTTCATACAGAAACTTATATATGAATGTTTATAACAGCATTATTCATAATAGCCAAAAAGACGGAAACAACACAAATGCCCATCAGCAGATGAATGGACACACAAATTGTGTGGTATCCACACAGTGGAATATTATTCAGCCATAAAGAGGAAAGAAATATTCATACATGCTACAACTTGAATAAACCTCAAATACATTATGCTAAGTGAAATAAGGCAGACACGAAAGGTCACCTATTGTACAATTTCTTTTATAGAAAATACCTACAATAGGCAAATCCATAGGGAAAGAAAGTGATTGGTGGTGGCCAGGGCTAGAGCAGGGGGTCACAGTCAGTGATTAGCTGGGTAGGAGGTGTTCAGAAAGTTTTGAAGCCAGGCAGAGGTAGTGGTTGTGCAACATTGTGAATGCACGAAATGCCACTGAATTGTACACTTTTAAATGGTTAATTGGTTACATGAATTTCACTTCCATTAAAATGTATATATGTAATAACAGTATAGTACAAGTAAAGGGTGCTTTGTAATGTTAAAAGATAAAATATTAAGTAGTTCAGGTTTATCTCATTCTTCTTTCTTTTTCACATATGTTATTTTATATATATTGGGTATGTGTTCAACATTTTGAGTGATAGAGGTATACAATTTAAAAATTAGGTAATACTGCTCTAGTTCCAGGGTAACAAATCTAGAACATGGAGAGTGACTCTAACCCACAGAAAAACTTAGTATACCTTGGCTGAATAATATTGACAAACTTATTCTCAATGCCTTTATGCAAATAATGCATTTTCCAGTTCAACACAATTCCTTCATGCCCCAGAACTTTTATCTTTTGCGATTCAAACATTAATGTTTCATATCCAGCAATGATCAAATTTAAATTTTCAACTCTTCTGCTAGGGTTTATGTATATCTAAGCCAGTTTTACACGAATAGTTGTTCTTCTGTTCTTCATTAGTATTAGAGATGGAGAGAAAACATGCTAGACTTACCCACGCAAGGCAGGGAGTAGCCAAGTTGAGGGTCGTGAACAAACTGCCGATCATTGAGTCTTGTCACACAGTATAAGTGGAAACAGTCTAAGCAAATCACGTGGCGGGAGTTGCACTGGAAAACCAGGACGGGGCTCCTGCAGAGAGAAAGGAAGATGTTTCCTCTAGTACCTGTCAGTGTGGAAAGGCAGCACGTGCTTTAGACCAATTTCTGTAATCCTGGAGGGTTGTGTAGACTGTGCTCTGTGCAAAGACCGGAGCTGCTAAGCATTAAGCTCATGTATACCAACACTACATCTCAAAAATTGGAGGCACTCAATGAACTACGTAGAAAATTGATTCTCCTAATTTTACATTTTTTATGTTAACACATTTATCAATCTTTTGATTAAACCTGAGCTAAAATATAATCCCTTTCTGGAAGTCTTCCCTGACTCAGAATTCCCAATTAACCTATCAAATCATCCCATCTGCTTGTATATATTTCTATTGATCCGTTATTACACCATAGTATCCATATCTTCTCCTTTCTCATAGACTGTGATCTCCTTGAAAGTAGTTCCTATGTTTATTTTGATATTCCCATAGTACCAGGCATTGTAAAGTTTTAAATGAATATTTTAAAAATTTAAATCTTTAAAACATTTTAAATATTTTTTTCCTCCAAAGTATTTTAAGGGAATCAAAAACAATTTAGGACTTGTATATAGTGATTTACTAGTAATCCCATAAACATAATTAGAGAAAATTCAACAGTGAAATAACAGATTTTCAAAATTCTGCTATCCCACTTATTTTAAAGCAATATGTAATACAAAACAAAGAAAATAAAATTCCTTGGTAATTTAATTATAACTATGTTATAACAATAGAATCTGAATTTCCCCACTATCAAAAGAAAAATTACTATTGCATCAAAGTAAAAATGTTAAACATTTTCTCACATTTTATTGGCAAATAAAAAAGTAGAATTTAGGGATAAAAGGTTATCCAACAGGGATTCTTCTACTGCAAGATTTTGTCTATTGTGCCATCTCGAAACCATCCAAATATTCAGTTTCTCAGAGTATGGTTATGGGATTACTAATTAATCAGCACACATAAATCCTAAATTTTTTTATCCCTTTAAAATACTTTGTAGAAAAAAAAATCTTAAAAACCATGTATTTTTACTGGAAAATGAACCACACAAGTTTATGTCAAACAGGAGACAAGCTCAATACATGAATTTGAAATCAGCCCCAAGGCGATTTTAATAGTAAGAAAGTTATTGGAGTCTATTTAGATAAGCCTATTTCCTATGTAATTATAACAAAATACAAAATAAACATGTTCATTTTATACCCAATCTTTAACACCTATAAGAGCTCTTCAAAAGCCCTTTTTCTAGAGAAATGAATAATACTAATAATATAAAAGATAATTTCTTAACACCTAAAAGATTTTCAAAATTCTGTTATCCCACTTACTTCAAAGCAATATGTAATACAAACAAAGAAAATACAATTCCTTGGTATTTTAATGCCATGGATGTGTCAGTAATCGGTCAACTTAATCTGAGCAAGGGTGCACCTAAAGGTGTGGCTTCTCCTTTCCCCTCTTGGAACCTATCCAAGTCCTTCATAATGCTTTCCTATTTCTAACCAGTCACTGGCATACACATGCTCAAGCACACACATACTTTTTTCACTTTGCGACCCTATGAAGCTGCTGTATTCTACCTTTTTCTCTCACAGCTGTTACGTGAAAAATATTCTCCATCTTGCTTTCAGCAACATGGTAGACTAAAACCTTTATAGACCTCCCAATCTGCTACTAATTCATGGAGAAAATATTAGAACATTTATGAAAATGTGCCTGTATATAACAAAGTTAAAAAGAAAGCTTAGAGGCCGGGCGTGGTGGCTCACGCGTGTAATCCCAGCATTTTGGGAGGCTGAGGCAGGCGGATCACGAGGTCAGGAGATCGAGATCATCCTGGCTAACACAGCGAAACCCCGTCTCTACCAAAAATACAAAAAATTAGCCGGGCGTGGTGGCGGGCGCCTGTAATCCCAGCTACTCAGGAGGCTGAGGCAGGAGAATAGCGTGAACGCGGGAGCTTGCAATGAACCGAGATCGCACCACTGCACTCCAGCCTGGGCGACAGAGTGAGGCTCTGTCTCAAAAAAAAAAAAAAAAAAAAAAAAGCTTAGAAATGACCCTGTAGAGGAAACATAAAGAAAACTTACAGAGCCTAAATGGTCAGCCCATGAACTCCCGCCGCAGTGGCCCAGAAAGCCATGGCTACGTGGTATGCAGCCATCAGTGTAGCTTCTGCAGGCTTTTCCATTCCTGTTAGAAGAGTTCTCTCTCACATGGATGGACAACAGCACACTTCTATAGTTGTCTCCTTCAGTTTTAATATGATCCCAAATGACTCATATACCATCTAGACAACACATGGAACATCAATTGTCCTACTCTATTAATGACATCCTGCTATTTGGAGAACATTAACAAGAAACAAGCACTACATTGGCGGCCATGGTGTGAAATCAACCCTGTGCAGTGACAGGAGCCATTAGGGACATTAGGGAAAGTTTAGAGGTCCAAGTCTTGGGGTCTGGAAGTGCACACCTTCCAATATAAATAGTCCATCTTACCCATCCTGCAACTGGCAGTGAAGCACAGACAGCTGCAGATGCAGTGGGTCCAGAGTTTTGGTTCCCACAGAGTGAAGTGTATCTTCCTAGGGACACAGGAAGAGTCCTACTGAAAACTAAGCTACAGCTGCACCAGGCCACCTCAACCTCCTTGAACTGAGGATGTCTACCTTGAATAAAAAATAGGAGAAATGGGCACCAGGTAACAGTGGGTTACCAGAGAGTGAGCAGTGAAGGGACTAGGGTCTGACACATAGAGGTATGGTCAGCATTGGAAGTGAAGACAGAGACTCATGTAACTCCCTTGAAGAAACGCCACTGCCCAGACGCAGGTGTGGAATGCAACCTGGGAAGCTGGAATGTTGTGTGTGTTTCTGCATGTCCTCTTCGGAAAAGAAAGAAATTTACAAGTTACAGGGAGTCAAAAATGATAAATGAGTCATTCAGGAATTCTGATTGTCTATTACTATACATACACAGTCAACTTGGATATATACCTATACACAGATATAGATAAATGATAGATACAGATATCAATATATGAATGTATGTGCTAAGATACACAGATGAAGATATAGAAAAGTATATATGCTGCCTTTATACACACACACGCACATACACAGATAATGTTATAAAGATGGTGTATATGTGCATTTCACATAGAATTATCAGTCACCTGGAATTCTTGATATAGCTGTGAGCTAAGATTGCTCCTCTTCTATTAAGATATTCCTTGTAGTTTTGGAAAGTTAGGTGAGGAATAAACATGACACCAATAAAAAGTTATTAGATTAATCACCTAAGGAAAGGAGTAAAAATCTTTTCATGGCTAGAAGGTCTACATCATTAACTTCCTAAATGCTAAATCAGAGAGGAGGAGAAAGCTAGTGTTTATGGGCACCTACTTCGGGTTAGGTGGCTTGCTAGGAACTTTGCAGACTTCCTTTCATTTCATCCCTAAAATAAACTGCCCCTCCCCTACCGTCCATCCTGTTCTCTCCGCACCTCCGTCCCCTCCAGCTGGGAAGGTCCTTGCGTAGCCTAGGATTCTTCTAGTTCCTGTACACCTAGATGCATGCTCTTTGCCATCTAGTCTCACGGTAATACTCACCTTCATATTCAAAGCCAAATCACAAATTTCTAGGTCCAGTTCAAGACTAAAGATCTCCAAGGAACTTTCTCTGGAGCCTAACACCTCACTGCCTCTTCCCTTTTTCTTTACCTTTCTTTGATACTTATTTAAAAAGTTCATCTGTAATGTACTTCAATACTGGCCTGACTTTTGTTTAAAGTGTTTCATATACTCCTACCTTAGCTATCAACATTAAATGAAAAGTCATGAAATTGTAGAGACCCTACTTGCTTAACCCTTTCATGACCCATGCCTCATCAAATACAGTGCTGAGCACCTGATCGTTTTGTAATCATGACTTATTGATTATTCTAGTGGATAAATGAATGGGTCACTATTTTTGTAGTTTCTCATACTTTTACAATTTCTCTGCTCTCATTCACATGTTGTTCACTAAATTTCTTATTGAACATCTACTTTGACTAAAGTAGGCACTTAGTAAATGCATGTGGACTACAGCACCCAGTGAATGGATAAAAACCTTATAGTTATACTTGGCTTACACAATTACAGGGCGTAGTTGAGAGACACAAGATTACCATGGAACAAGTATTACAAGGAAGTATCTGTAATCCCCAAACTCTGGGAGCCCGAAAGTTAGGAAAAGAGAATTATTGAGTCAGGATGGATCCATTAGGGAAGCTGAACTGAATTTAAAGAAATGGGACGATTGATATTTGGCCACTGGAAAGAAATGTTTCTAAGCAGGAAGGAATCACAGACACGCAAGTATGCTTGGAACAGAAGAGCAATCAGGTGGGCTGATCAAAAAGATGTATCAGGAAAATGGTGGGGGACAAGATGAAAAGAGTTGAGGACAGAGCAGATTCTGGCCGGGGATCAGGGTTGACTCTAGGAGACACACCTAGCATAAGGCCTCTAGACTGTGGGATTCACTGAAGGTTTCTGCTATGGTCTGAATGTTTGTGTTCCCTCAAAATTCGTATGTTAAAATCCTTATCTCCAAAATGATGGTGTTAGAACACGGGGTCTTTAGGAAGTGAATGGTGTGAAGAAGACCCCTCATGAATAAAATTAGTGCCCTTTTAAAGAGACCCCCGAAAGCTCCCACACACATTCCACCATATGAGGACACAGTGAGAAGCCACCGTCTATGAACCAGGAAGTGGGGCTCTCACCAGACACTGGATCTGCCAGTGCTTTGATCTAGGACTTCCCAGTCTCCAGAACTGTGAGAAATAAATTCCTGTTGTTTATAAGCCACCAGTTTATGGGATTTTGTTATAGCAGCCAGAATGTACTAAGAGAGTTTTTAAACATGGGAAGGGAATGATGTTTTAGTAAGTTTAGCTCTGACAGAAGTATGGAGGGAAAGCTGGAAGTAGTGAGAACTACTTGAGGTCATTTTGATAATTTAGACATGAGTTACTAAGAACTGGACTATGATGTGCAAATGGCTCTGGGAGTGGAAATGAGAAGAAGAACGGGTGACATTTCAGAGCAGGACCCGCCAGGACTTATCCTCTCATGGGTCTTTTGTTCCTCCTGACATTCCTGTGTGCCCTTTGCTCTAATTATCTACATATAAATGTTAATTGATCAATCCAGAGATGATTTCACCCCAATGGGCCAGGTTAAAGAGTAGTAAATTAAAGGTTAAGTAAAGTTCTCAATCATATATAAAAAGACTTATAAATGCTTTCCTTGACAATGCCAAAGAGTTATTTGTAACCAATGATTTCTCTGTTTTGATAAAAAGCGACCCTTTGTTTGCAGAATATTTAAGCACAATTGAAGGAGTTTGAGTTACAAATAATGTGGCAAGTCATTCACATATATTAAAAAAGTAGAATATGGTTACACAGTGTTCCAAATATTTAAATTCTTGTAAAGTTAGTATTCTAGCATCTACAAAAATAGCATGAGAGTTTTTATGTTTATCTAGAAAAATGTGCAATTTATTCTGCTGTCCACCTTGTTTGTTCTCTCTCATTTGCCCTCCTTCACACACTCTCTGGCAAAATCTGTCTGTTTCTCTTTCTCTCCATTTGCCTGATTCTTTCCCATGTGTACATCTTCATTTATACTCATTAAGAGAGAGGCTGTGGATGAAATGTGACATATATCGAAAGCAATGTGCCAGATATTTCAAGCTATGCAAAGATGAGGAAGCAAATCTAAGCTCTCAAGGACATGTAAATCCAGTAGAGTAGGCAGGAGAGGGAAACAAATACCTACTATACAGGACAGAATATTTTAAGTCATGTTAGAGAGATAGGATATATTGCCACGCTCACGCTCTGGGGTAAGCAGCCTTCAAGATGTTCTCCAGTGAGCTCCACCTCCTCTGTAGTTCCTCTCCACATTGAATGGATTGACTCACATGCAATAGGAAAAGTGCAGAAACGGCAATGTGTGACTTCCAAGAGTAGGTCAGAAAAGACACTGCAGCCTCTGTCTGTGCTCTTACAGATCACTTGCTCTGAGGAAAGCAAGCAGCCATGTTGGGAGGACACTCAAGCAGTACTATGGTGAAGTCCATGTAGCAAGAAACTGGGGCCTTCTAACAACAGCTGGCATCTACTTGGCAGCCAGTTGGCAAGCCCTAGGATGACTGAAGCCCTGGCTGACATTTTGACTATAACTGCATGAGATACCCTGAGCAAGAACTATCCAGCTAACCTGCTCCCAAATTCCTGACCTGCTGAAACTGTGAGAGGCAATGTTTATTATTTTCTTCAGCCACTAAGTTATGGGATACTTTGTTATTCAGCAATATCTAACTAATTCAGGTTCAGAGGAGGAGGAGGTCATATATAGGTTGAAGACCAGAAAAGAATTCATGAATGTAGGGGCATTTGAAAAACGGTCAGGATTCCAGTGCATAAAGATGCAGAAAACACCTGAGGTCAAGAGAAAAGAATGGAGCTGTGAAAGCACAGAGCAGGAAAAGAGAATGCTCAGTTATCAAGAGTGGCTGGTTTCTTCATTCTCCCCAGTGGAAAGCAAAGTTATTACATATGTATGAAGAGCAGCAGCATCTGAAATGCAATGAAAAGCAGCATAAGTTAAAATAAAAATATTACGTGCAAAATCCTAGAGGAAATAAAAACTAAATTTCCTCACTTGAGGGAGAAAGTCTTGCAATTTAGCTAACACTTGACCCTTGAAAATTCACACATTGTTTCCACTGTTCTTAGTTTGTGCAATAGTAACACAGAAGTCATGCCCCAGTTAGCAATCTTTCAAAGCTCTCTGCAAACTCCACACATGGAGAACTATGACTCCTGGGCATTTAACACAGTATTTGATTAGATAAAAGTCATTAAAAGAGGAAAGCTACACCATTAAAAAACATGAATTTATCTTCTTAACGACTGTCACTTTAAGCCCCTTTTAGTTAGAGATGGCTTATAAACAATAAAGAAATGACTGAAATCTCAGAGACCAAATGCATTTTAATTTGATCTATATTTGGCAAAATTACATACTAATTGCCAAAGTGCACGACTGACAAAGAAGTAACCGGCACAGCGCCTGCCCACAACAATGCCAGAGAGAGCATTTCAGCCCACGTGGGTCGTAGGAGTTCATTATTTGAATTAGCCAAGTGAGCAACCCCCCTCACTGGAGAGGAGCCTGCTCCGAGATACTAATTGATAGACTCAACTTTTAGAAATTAACATAAGCTTCAACAGTTGAATGATCTTCAAAACTCCTTCCAGCAGCCAAGTCTAAAATCCTGAAATCAGTTCAGTTGTCCATTGGGCTGCTTAGAATCACAGTCCTACCTATTAGGGCACTGGCAGATCCTGAATCAGCTCACTAACTACCCCTTCTGGTTTTTCTTGCCTCCTCTGCTCATGTTCTCCCTGTTTTATCCAGTCCACTCTGCTGCATGGAAGAGGGTTTACTTTGGTTCTGTAAGCTTATTTGCAGAAGTCCCAATATTTCAGCATACACAACGTAGCCAAGGTAAAATTCATTTATGTCTACATTTTTGAATCACTTTTATTCACCCATTCTGCCAACACAGTGGACCGGCCACTAGATGCCAGGCAGTGTCATGTCACATCCTATAAAAGTGAACAAGAATGTTCCATCTCCTCAGGAGGTCACAGTCTATAGAGTTGAAGACAAATAATTAATTATTCATAGTGTGGTAAGCACTACCATAAGGATGAATTTAGAGACACCTAGCCTATCTCTGGGGTTGGAGGAAGGGCTCCCAAGATAGCTCATGGCTCAGTGCATCCAGTCTGTATAGTGAGAAGAGGCTGAACAAACTAAATGGCTTTTCCTGTTTATAAAGGTTTTTAACAAACTACTACATAAAATAATATTGTAAATATGTTACAAAGGATTATGAAAATATAAATTCTCTATCTCCTTTCCTAAAAGAGTTCCCTTCTCCTCTTAAATTCTCATCCAGTAAGTCGACATCCCATCTGGGGTGTTAAATATTGTTAAATTCAAGAGACTTTCTAACCTCAGTGTTTGTTTCCAAGTTTGACTCTGCTGCTATCTGCCCTCGGCACTCTGTGGACCCTCCTGTCAGGCACGTTCCCTTTCACTCCTGGGCAGCGACTTGATTTTGTGCATCTCGTGGCATTGGCTTGTGTCTACCTGGAACTTTTTTATGTAAAAGTTCCCTATCAAATTAATTATGTTCCCATTGATAGGTTAACTCATTTTATTTACTGTCATGAAAGGAAATAGAAAAGTTTCAAGTAACAGCCACTTTTTCTGTTGCAGACATACTCTCTTCAATATATACCTGCTGAGGTTGAGAGTCTGCAACACAGGTGCTATAAAAATAATTGAGTCAAGATTTAGGAGTGGCCACGGTGCAGTGTGCCCTGGAGCAATGGATTAGGTCTCATGAGTGTTGGCGGAGTCTGAATTCTCACGAGCGTCTGTCTGGCCAAGACCTACATCAGCACCCAGGCTGTCTCCATCCCCTCTTCTCTCCCTCGACCCCCTGCCTGATCCCAGCAGTTCACCCCAGCAACACTGTTCCAAACAGGCTTCCATCCTGACAGTTCTTGGCCCCAAAATATGAACTAGTTTCGCAGTGCCCATGTATTAAGGCCTCAGGTTCTTCTTCTATCTTTTGGAGCCTCCACAAGCTGGATTCACCCTATGAAATGTCTTTCCCTCTTTCCCATTCACGAATCCCTCTGTTTCTCTCAAGTCAGTCTCTTTGCTGCTTTTTTCCTTATGCTCCTATCCCTACAGGCAAGACTCCTCCTCTTAGTCCTTATTCCCCCCAAAACTTCAAGGTTCAGCTGAGGCGCAACCTCCCCCATAAGCTTTTTCAATAAAACTCCAGATAACATTGATGTGCTATTCACTGTCTAATTTCTTGTAATGTTTATATTTAGAAAGTATTGCTTTTATATTTAACTTAGCATTTTTTTTTTTGAGGCGGAGTCTCGCTCTGTCACCCAGGCTGGAGTGCAGTGGCACGATCTCGGCTCACTGCAAGCTCCGCCTCCCGGGTTCACGCCATTCTCTTGCCTCAGCCTCCCGAGTAGCTGGGACTACAGGCACCCGCCACCACACCCAGCTAATTTTTTGTATTTTTAGTAGAGACGGGGTTTCACCATGCTAGCCAGGATGGTCTCAATCTCCTGACCTCATGATCCACCCGCCTCGGCCTCCCAAAGTGCTGGGATTACAAGCATGAGCCACCGTGCCCGGCCTAACTTAGTATTATTACATGTTATTTGTATTACTGTTTTCTTTTCTTTTTTTATTCTTTTTTGAGACAGGGTCTCACTCTGTAGCTCAGGCTGGAGTGCAGTGGCGCAATCTCGGCTCACTGTAGCCTTCGTCTCCCAGGTTCAAATGATTCTCATGCCTCAGCCTCCCAAGTAGCTAGGACTACAGTCACCTGCCATCATGCCTGGCTAATCTTTCCTATTTTTGGTAAAGATGGGGTCTCGCCATGTTGGCCAGGCTGGTCTTGAACTCCTGACCTCAAGTGATCCGCCCGCCTCAGCCTCCCAGAGTGCTGGGATTACAGGTGTGAGCCACCGAGTCCAGCCTCATTTGTATTGTTTTCTACCTGCTTTATGAACCTGCACCAGGTCTCTCCAACTCAAATTCAACATATACTAACTGGAAGGCTACTATGCACTGGTCCCTGCGCTAGACCTGAGAGGGGGATGCAGCTGTTGCTCTCAGGAAGTCTGTCTGATGATGAGAAAACTCAGTCAGGGACACCTTGGAAGAACTAATAAGAGGCGACTCAGTCCAGTGTTGGTCAGGCACAGGATATTTCCTGAAAGAAGGAAAGTATAAACTAAGGCCGAAAAAGCAAAAATGAGTTAGCCTGACCAAGAAACTATAGGGAAGTGGGAAAAATACGTGAAAACACTTCAGATGGAGTAAAATTAGGTAAGATTAGGGAACCATGCTGTATACAGTATTTTCATTCTGTCTTCTCAGGCTTTATTAAAGTCCCAAATTCTTCCAGAAATTAAAAATTATATTAAAATATAATGATAATGCTTCTATAAGCCACATACATAAATCTGTGTTTTAGGTTGATATAATATCCCAAGTGTGGTTGAATTGGGTTCCATTGTTTACAACATTTTGAGCCACTGACAATAAACTGGCTACGCAAAATAGAAATACAAAGCCACGGTTACAAGATGGAATTAATGTATTATTAATTTTCTCCAGATGATTTCAATCCTGGAAGATACCCATTTGCCTTTAGTCTAATTTGTGTATTGTATTTCTAAATAAAATTACTGTCGACAGGTTGAACCCAAACATAACCCATTAACTTCTCAAAGTGCTAGATCAATGTAACAACAGATATTAGAAGTAAAAAAATTAACTTCTGTTCTTTTTAAAAAGTAAGTTAAAAGCAAAGATGTCAGTCCTGTTTTGTAGTAATTTGTTAGAATGATTTGGTTTACGTAGCTTTCTTGCCGAGGCTTTTATACTAGAAAACAGACACTGACATGTAATTGTAAATAGTGGATAAATCATAATGAAATAATTGTTGCGTGTAAAAAGCAAAGAAAAGAAACTAAAAATTCCAAAGGGTATTTGGCCCATGGGAGAAAAATGCAGCTCATAAAAAATTATCACGATACTTTCCTATCCCACAATTAATAGAGTTATATTTTTTCAAGGATGCTCAAAATTATGTTTATAATAGTCCAAGTTCTTCAGACTCTAATTTCAGGTCACATTCTATTCAGACTGTCAATATGTATAACTAAAAAAAGCTCAAGCCAGATTTAACATAAAATAGTTTCTGGGTCATATCATTTGCACAGAGCTGTTATGTGGCACAACTATTTAGCTGTTGGAGATGCCATCTGTAATACATACTAACTCACGCACATATCTTGTCTTTGTTTTTGCCTCTGTGCAAAACAGCTAGACGCAGATAATGCCCAGATCCACTGCAAAAGCATTCTGCTAAATTGAGAAAGATATGAAGACAGATCTTGTTTGGATAAGAACCCCACTGTGAAATAAATTGTTCTGGTGTATCCCCAAACCTCATGACAGGAAGAATTAATGTGCTAAGAATCAGTCCAGTGGCCATAAATGTTAGAAGCTATTTAACATAAGAAATTATTTCAGACACAGAGTGGTTTTAAAAAGATATATCTTTTGCTGTTGACTCAACAAAACCCTGCACAAACAATTGTGTACCGGTTTTTCATTCATTCTTAAAATGAATGAATGTAATCATATGCTGGGTCTTTTCTTTTTATTCTTTCTTTCTTTCTTTCTTTTTGAGACAGAGTCTCACTCAGTCACCCAGGCTGGAGTGCAGTGGCACGATCTTGGCTCTACAACCTCCGGCTCACTGCAACCTCTGCCTCCTGGGTTCAAGTGATTCTTGTGCCTCAGCCCCCTGCGTAGCTGGGACTATAGGCACACACCACCGCATCTGGCTAATTTGTGTATTTTTAGTAGATGGGGTTTCGCCATGTTGGCCAGGCTGGTCTCAAGCTCCTGACCTCAAGTGATCCACCTGCCTCAGCCTCCCAAACTGCTGAGATTTAAAGGCAAGAGCTACTGTGCCCAGTGGGTCTCTTATTTATTTTATTAGAGGAATATTTAAAAATCAGGTTGTCTGAAGTAGAGTGGTTTGAAATGACGAGTCTGCTGAAAAGACTGTAGACATCTTAAAACAGTTCAACAATGAAAATGTCTCAACATGAGAAGGTACTGTGAAATGTCTAAGGTATCATTAGATGAGTTTAGCATTAAAATATTGACATAATATAAGAATTTCTGGCATATAGTAGATAAAATTATTTTCCCAACTTAGTTGTTTTTGCTTGTTTTACGTGTATCCAGAAAAGGACTGTATACCGTCCCAAAGTATTTTCCAAAATATAATAAAAATCAATATGGCATAACAATACAAATCAAAATGAATTCAGAGCCAGGGGCAGTGGCTCACGCCTGTAATCCCAGCACTTTGGGAGGCCGAGGTGGGTGGATCACGAGGTGAGGAGATCAAGACCATTCTGGCTAACATGGTGAAACCCTGTCTCTACTAAAACTACAAAAAATTAGTCGGGCGTGGTGGCACGCACCTGTAGTCCCAGCTACTTGGGAGGCTAAGGCGGGAGAATGGCTTGAACTCAGGAGGCGGAGGTTGCAGTGAGCTGAGACTGCACCACTGCACTCCAGCCTGGGTGACAGAGGGAGACTCCTTCTCAAAACAAACAAGCAAACAAACCAAACCAAACAAACAAAAAAAATGAGTTCAGGTGCAAATCCAAGATAAAGGAATTCATGCAAAGATGTGACTGTCCACCCAGCACATGGGATGCAGCTGGTGGTTGAGGGAGGTTTGTAAAGAGCCCTAGGAGGGTGGTGGGAGCCGGCTGCAGCATTAGCTGGCCTCAGAATCCCATTTCTGTGAAACGAGGACCTGTGACATGAGCAGGTTAGATGGGACCATCTCCAGAGACTTTCTGGATATAGAGGTATTGCCATCTTCAATTTATATGGTCACAACATTTCTTCTTTATCGAAAGCTTGTAGGACTTAATCCTCACTTGAAAGCACATGCAAAGCCTATTCATATTTTGGATTTCACCTTTCTTGAATTAATGCATATGCTGCAAGCAAGGGTGAGAAACTGGAGATTTCTAGAGATTTTACTCCCTGGGAGACTTATGAGAGGGAGATCTTGATCCAGAGTATTCCAGGAAGATCAGAAAAGATGTTTTGGTGTTAAAAACAAAAAAGGCCACAAAATATTACACATAGCTTTTAGTTTTAAAGCTCCTTTGTTCTTTTTTCAACAAAGTCAGCTGATCACCAGGGCCAGGCATGCTTACATGGAAGAAGAGCCTATGCAGACAGGCTCCCTGGGTCAGCCTGGGCCTCCCTGGGTCAGGCGCCCCTCCACTGTGCTCGGGGCTCCCCCACACACTGCCCTCACCCTTTTCATCACAGGTCCCCGGGGTACTCACCCACTGGCTTCAATGTCTATGTTCTCGCCAGACTAGAGGCCAGAAAACTGGGATTTGGCCCTCAGACTGCTTTTGCCAATAAAGTTTTATTGGAAGCCAGCCATTTTACATATTACTCGTGGCTGCTTTGTGCCATAATAGCAGCATTGACTAGCTGTGACAGGTCCTAGATGGGCCACCAAGCCTAAGCTACTTCCTATTTGGCCCTTATCAGGACATGTTTGCTTATTCCTGCTCGAGGCTGTTGACTCCATAAACACAGGGCTATCTTTCTGTATTCCCAATGCCTGGCCTGTGGCTGGTGTTTGGTCAATGTTTATGTTGTCAGTGACTGACAGTTTGACTCAAGGAATGAATGACTATCAAAGAACAGGGACAAAAGCGAGGCAAACAACAATTTTTGCAGTGTCCAGAGGTCTGCAGTAGATGACTGGTTTTGAGCTAAGCCATTCAACTGCTGTCAAAGGCTGAAAACACCATCTCCCCCCATCCGCCAGAGTTAGGCTCATCCGTTCAGAGAGCTGAGTCCAGTTTGGAGAGCACCCAATACTTGTGACTTCCACATAATGGAAAGGAAAAGGCACAAGAACTTTGAAGAGGGCAAATAGGACAAAGAACATATTGATTCCCTTATTGAACAAAAATGTACTGCATGCCTACTATGGGCCAGGCACTTAGCATTCAGGATGTCATTGTCTCTTCAGATTGGAAGGGATAGGTATTAAGCAAACAAGTAAAAACTAGCAATGAAAAGTGACAGCAAGGAAATGCCATGGGATCATGTGATAGTGCTGGTGCACTGCCCATGCTGGGTGGCCGGGGAAGGCCTGCGGATGGGACATTTGCATTGCCATCTCAATGACAAGCCATGTGCAGGTCTGGTGTAAGAGGGTTTGCAGGCAAGGAGCAAGTGGAAAGGCACTTAGGTAGGAATGCTGGGCATTTGCGAAGAATTAATCAGGGGGTTAGTGTTTTGGGGACACAGTGACCAAGGAGGCAGTGGAGCAAGATGAGGTCTGAGGAGATGAAGGAAGCCACATGGGGCCTTTAAGACATACTCAGGAATTCAGCGCTTGGACAATGGCAGGTCAGGACAAAATTTTAAGTAGGGATACAACATAATACCATTTATGTTTTAAAAATCACTCTAACTTGAGGTAACGAATGGACTGGAGCAGGGCTAAAAAGGGAGGGAGATGCATGGACATGGCGAAAGCCACCCAAGTAAGAAAAGAGAGTGCCGTGGATCAAGCAGTGGAGAGGGAGAGGCAACGACAGGTAGACAATATGTTTGGGGCGATCGAGTGCTTAAGGTCTCCTACCTAGCTTTGCTTTCCTACTACCATTTGCAGATTTCTCGCTTTTTAGGAAATCTCAAAATCATGCCCCAACATCCATGGGTTCATGGTTCTAAAAGTCACACCTTTCATATTACTTTAAATGGAAAAGAAGCCTTTCTGGTTCTAAGCAAATTTAAAATCTTTGCTTAGAGCCCAGATTAAATGATAATGAGCCTGGTAACAAAATACTATATTAATACAGTTTTAAAACTATAGCTCCCTTTAAAAAAAATCCACTGGATTGACTGATCCCCTCTACCATGCCCAGTGCTGGGCACAGAGCAGTGGGCATGGGATGCATGGGCTCTGCTCCCACTGATGACCTGTTGTGGGCAGTGTCTGGCCCATGAAGCCCCGTGAGGCTGTGGGGGGACCATAGCTGATATCTTCAACAGGGGAGTGACAGCATTGGGGGACAAAAGTGGGAGGTGTCAGATATTTAGGAACTAAAATTGTCAAGATTCAGAGACTCATTAACCTGAGTCAGAAAGGGGATTCAGGCACAATGTCTGGTGACTCTTCTCATCATTTAGTGAAGGCTTCTAATGTGCCATGTTTCCTGCTAAGTGCTTTCTCGGCATCACTATTTTAATCTGCAGAATGATCACTGCTTCTGGAGGGCAGGGCCCACTCCTGTGTTTTCTCTGCAATCTCACTGCCTAATGCTGAGCCTGTACCTAGGAGGAGCTCCAAAAATAGTGGCTTAATGAATGAATGCATGGCTCCCCCACCCCTCCCATGACAACAACAGTGAAATCCCTACCATAGAGAAGGACACGGGAGGAAACGGAGGCCTAGGGCGCTATCAAACACCCACTGTCCACAGCCCACCGGTGACGGAGCAGGCACCAGAGCCAGCGCTGCATAAGCTCCACCCACATTCCTCAATTCCGCATGCCAGGGCCCGGCCTCTGCGGATGCTGCGGACATTTGCTGACACAGTACAATGACTGGAGGAGCAGCAGGGCTGGAAACTGAGTCTTCTGGTTCTAGGCTTGCTGAGTTTGAAATGGCTTTGGGATGTCCCAGCGAAGATGTGCAGAAGTCAGTTTAGTTCACGGTTCTTTCGGGAGGAAGATGGGGCTATAAAGGGCCTGGGGACTCATCCATGGAGAGATGGCAATTACAGCCATGGGAATGGGTGGGGCCACCCCAAGGAAATGCTGAGATTACCGTGTGACTGATTTGATTACGGGGCTTTAACTTATTGAGCTATAGACATCGAACAGTGTCACGGTTTCTAATACCTGCCTCTGTGCATCTGTCAAACACAGTGGGCAACAACCTAGAGTCCACGACTTTCAGCCACTTTTACCTGTGGCTGCTTTTCAGTTATGAAAATAATCGAACGGGCCTTAGATCAGCCGGTTTTAACCTTCCATCTCACACCACACTGGAAGCTCTTTCTTCCCCACAGTCAAGACCAGGACCGGCTCCAGCTGCTTCAGATGTGAGGCGCAGGGAAGGCCTGTGCAACTGCATGTGTCCAGGACTGGGCACCCCAGGTTTCGGGTGAACAATGGGATGTAATGAAGGGACCCCTCTTTTTCTTGCCTCCCACTGGAATCTGCTTGCATACAAGCAGGTATTTCTGGTTTTCATTCCTTCATTCAACTAATGGTTGTGCTGAGGGTTAAACAACAGGCAAGGCAGAGAAAGTTTCTCCTCAAATTGAACTTGCAGATTCACAAGGAAGGTGACACACACAAACAAGGAATTCGTGCTAAATGAAGTGTTACCGAGAGTTGCAAGAATGGAGAGGAGTAGAGAAGACTAAGGAACAGGCTGACCTAAGCTAGTGTCAATCTCAGCAAAGGCTCATTGGAGGAAGAGTCATTATTCTCCAAACAGCAACCAGAAGATGCTTTCGAAATCAAAGTTATAGCCTCTCACTCCTCTGCTCAGTCTCTGCAATGGCTCCCCCTGGTCATTCAGAAAAAGGTCCAAGTCCTAATGATGACTTTAATCCATCCTCTAAGCCTGCCACACTGCCCCTTCTCTGTCCCTTAGCTCCTTCTCTTCTCCCACTCGCTGTGATCCAGGCTCAGTGAACTCTGTGACCCTCCCCACAAATGCCCCACATATGACACACACACACACCCCACACATGCCCCACATGACCCACACACGCCCCCCACACACCCCACATATGCCCCACACATGCCCCACACACACCTGGCTCCCAGCCTTTCGCCGGCTCCTCCTGTGCGAGTGTGCGTCCCCAGTGGTCACGTGGCTCACACCCTGCCCTCCTGCAGCTCTTCCAATGTCTCCTTTGCAACAAGCCCCTCTAACCACCACCTGCTCATGTAAGACGGTGGTGACCCCACCCTACATTCCCAATTCCCATGGCCTGTTTTAGTCTTTGTCTCCATAACATCGATCACTTCCTATAGTAGATTTGCCTTCTTACTCGCAATGCCTCAACCCTCCCTGTTCCCCAGCCATTGACCTGACTTTGTCTTTCCTCAGTTAGAAGCTGTATATATTTCCCCATCCAGTTGATGGTGAGCTGAGCCACGTGGCTTTGTAGGGTGGCTGAATATGTCACCCCAAAATATGCCATTTTGGCCATATAATTACTTTAAGCTAAAGGCCCTTGAAAAAAACAGGTGATGTGAGAAGGGTGTTCTGATCTCCCCTTTTATACCTGGAAACAGGAGATGAAAACTCCCATGTGAAAGACACCCTCCTTGCATGAGGAGAAAAACCACTCTTCAATTGGGACTTATAGCAGAGTGAATTCTGCACAAACAGCCCTCATTAGGGTATGTATGCCTTATCTTCCCTTAGCCTCCAAACACCTGAGTTACTTTTCCACAATTGCCTCTGCTGGTTCAACCCAACACAAAAGAATGCTGGTTTTGCCACTTCTTTGGGTCTTCATTTCCTAATGAGGGCTCCTGTGTCACATAACGCTTTTATTAAACTCGCATGCTTTCCTCCTGTTCATCTGTTTCCTGTCTATTTCATTCTCAGGCCCAGTTGGGACTCTGGGTAGAAGAAAAGCTTTGCCTCCCCTGCAGCTTCCTTTGCCAATAGGATAGTAGTGTATGTGACATAATCCAGTACGTGGCATGTGCTTGTTTGGTGAGGCCTGCCCTTCTGAATTCCTGCCTTTCACCACGAGAAGAACTGTCCTTGGGTAGCCACTGGCTTAAGGATGATGGACTCATTGAGCAGACTGGAAGCATCCACATTCACTGCCCGAAGCAGGGCCAAGCTCAGCCCGGCCCCAGCTCAACTCGGGTGGAGCCGAGAGGTGTGAGAAGGCTGGACGTAGTGTCAGGGGCCAGTGAGCTGCCCGGTTTCTTAGTACTCAGCCATAGCTGACCAGTGACCTTCTGTACAGTTACCGATTTATTAGATGTGTGACCTATTGTCTGTCTCTTATCACAAGAATGGAAGCTGCATTAGGGCAGAGAGCTTTTCCGCACTGCTGCCTCCTAAGTTCCTGGCACGTGGCAGGTCTGCGACACAGATGCATTTCATAAAGGAAGCAAAGACCTCAAGTCAGAACCCCCACCAAAGTGAGAAGTAGGAGTTTGTCAGGTTCTATTTCGCTAAAAGGAATGAAAGAAGATGGAACCAAAGAAGGAGGCGGTGTTGCCAATGTGTAGAGGTCAGAAGGGTGCCTGCTGCCATCAGACGCATGGGGGGTGGCACAGCCTCCAGGTGACCTGCAGCTGCCACAGCAGGAGAGCACTGACGGTAACACATAGCAAGTGCATGGACGCCTCAGGGACAGGTTTCAATGTCAATGAAGTCATTATTGGCTGAGCAGCACAAGGGTTCCCTAACAATCACGAATAATGAAGAGGCAGAGTATCCACCCATCTCCCAGGACACCGAGCCACCTGAATGCAGGATCTACACCCAAGAGGAGAGAGGACAATGGGGCCTGAATGAACTTGGGGTGATGCAGCAGCAGAACTTGATCTGTGAGGCTCTGGTGATAAGCAGCGTGGACACTGATAGGCAGGTGCTCAGATGCTGCCAGCTGTTTTTAGGTTTCAGAACAGAATCTTTGGGCAGCTCCACCAACGTGCCTCGATGTAGGAGGAAGGCAAGGCTGGTGGCCTTCAGCTCTGGATCCTGCAAGGACATCTGAAATCTGCCTCTGCCATCTTCCTCTGAACTCCCTCTCCATCCCCTTCCCTCCCCTCCACTGGTGAGGTTGGACCCATAAGGAGAAGGAGAAGGTAACTTGGAAGGATTGAAGCAAACTCTGGTGTATTGAAGAGATTTGGAGACAAGGTTGACAATTCATAGAAAATAACTCGTATATCTATTTTAATAACACTTAGCTATATATTAATTGGCAAACTCTGTTGCATCTACACATTGTCCCAACAATGCGTTTTAGAGTTCTGCAACAATAATAACCACAAAACACTGAAAAAGTTTCAAACATCTTCCAGCACTTGGAAACAAATTCTAGATTCTATTTTCCCAATCTATTGCTGTCTATGAGCAGTGCTATGGCAGAAGGGCCTAATCTAGTACTCAACTTTCTAAGCCTGACATTTTCCACATATGTAAATAGGTCTTCTTGAATTTCTATTAATGCTTTTATAGATAAGAAAGTTGGACTATTAACTGAGACTAAATAACTTGCCAAAGGTGACAGAGTGGTTTGGCATCATTCAGACTATGAGTTTCAACACACAAGTCATGAGAATCTAGGTTATCGTATGGCCGCTAAACCACATTTCCACTTTGCCTCCCACTACAAAAGAATGCAAATTGAAGAAATTTAACAGTGTGAGGCTTCTGAATACAGTCATGAATTTTCTGCCTGGGCTACTGAAGAAACAATGTGTCTCAATTCACAGCTGGTATGTTAAAAATCATCTTCCCCAAGTCAATAAATCCCCTCCGTCGCCTCAACTTGAAACTGCCTGTTCTTCGTTCTTCGTGTTTACTTGATGCTTATTTCCATATCGTGTCACAGAAGCAGTGCCTTTTCCAATATCCATCCTCATAGACCTTATACCCTCATCACATCCGGAAGCATTCTTCTGGATAAGCATCTGAGGATGCCATCGAGGTCCCGCTAGGGAGCCCTCCTTCTGTGGCCTTCCTGAGTACACACATGCACACACACACACACACACATGCATGTACACACACATGTACACATAGAGCTCCCTGTTTGTGCTTTCATCTTCTGATGACCAGATCCTGTCTTTACTATTTCCTGTTGCTCTAGTGAGTCTCTTCCAAGGCTCCAGTACAGGCCCTCCGATGGCCATCACTACCCCCGGCTCCTTTGTATGCATCGGTTTGCACACTCTTCTGACTTCATTTGCTTTACAATGGGGCAAGGATTCTGTTTTCTAGAACACAGGAGAATTATCATTTGATGTGTCTGAAGGATCTTTATTGCAGGAGAAACAGCTGTTGATGAAGAGCCGGGGTGGCAGGGGGGTGGGGAGGAGTGGTGATGGTATCCATCTCAGCTCCACCTTGAATAGATGCTGTCCCTCCTATTTGCCCCATGGGTCCACCTGGGCTGGAACACTCTAAATGCAGCAAGTCCACGTACACCTGTGCTGCTTCTGCCTGTCAGCAGCTCTGCTTAGCAAGCTTAGCCAAGAGAAAGTCCTGCTCCTCATTAGGGTCAACAAGTTCTTCCCCACAGAGCAGCCTACTCCCTGGCATAGGCCTTCTGGGATGAACTGGTGCCCAGAAGCGAAATCAAAAAAGAAATTCCATCGTAAATATTGGAGATTCATTTTCTGTCCACTTCAAAATCAAGGCCTCTGATGATCAACGTGATTGGTCGTCCAAGCAGCCATGCCATTACCAACCTGCCCCACAACACAGTTGCTCACACATGACCAGCGACAGCTAGACACCACAGTAGTGAAGCAGCCTGCCCATCTGCAGCAGACGGTCCCACAGAGGCCACCGCTCCTGGAACTGACGGGCCCTGATATCGCACACAGGAACAGCACTCACGGTTGTGGCTTCCCGAACACAGGACAGAGGCAGCGCATGATGTTTTGACTCGAAAGCACCCGCATCATTTTTCCTTTCCCAACTCATACTGAACTCTGCATGGACAGGTTCCCTCCTTAGCAGCAAAACTTCCCCAGTCAGACTTACAAGCCAGACTTACCCAGTCTCTCTTGTTTCTTCAACAAGAGAGAGTTCAGACCCTATGTGCTTATGAAGCACCTCACCAGGTCATCCCTCGAGGAGGCTGGAGAAGGAGGCAGCTCTCCACCGAGCTCTGATTCTGGAGGAGCGAGCAGGCTCTCCACCTCCACCCAGCTCTTATTCTGTAGGATGGAACACTCCAATGCAGGATGCAAGACAAGATTCATCACTGAGCTGTTGCCTAAATGTCAATTTAGCCTTTATTGAACATCCACCTGGTATTTGAATGTGCATTGGGGATCTGGGGGAATTTGGTTTAGAAATAGAAAACACAGAGCCTTCTTCAAGAGGCCATAATCGAGTTGGAGAGATGTTTGATATTAAGCTGTAAAGAGAGTCACGCAGGATCAATTGAGAACATGTGAAATTTTTCGCAAATAGTGAGAAATCATCTGAACACCACCTGCATAAAAACCCACCTAATTCCCACTGTAAGCTCCATCTGAACCTAATGAGGATGGTAGTTACCGATTTCCAAAAAGGTTGTCTTCATTCCTTTGATCTGCGCTGTAAGTGTTAAACTTTAAAAATAGTCTAAAGGTACTAAAAATGATTTCATGTTTTTCTCAGTACAATTTTGTGAGGTTTATGTTTAATTAGCCAAGTGTTACATTGAGGATATGAGAACGAGCAATATTCTGTTGCTATAAATCCTTCAGTTACTAAACCATATGGAGATTTCAGTAAAGAGAGGTGGAGGCAACAGTCACACGTGTGCACACACACACGAATACACACACATACACACATGCACACACATACACACATAAACATGCTTATACACAGATACACACATGCAAACATATATATACACAAACACATGCATACACGCACAGAGCTACATGGACACACACAGGTGTATACGCACATAGACACATATACACATACATATACACATAAATTGCTAGGGCTGCCATGACAAAGTACCACAAACCAGGCGACTAAAAAAACACAAATTGATTCTCTCACAGCTCTGGAGGTAGAAAGTCAAAAACCAAAGGCCACGCTTCGTCTGAAACCTGGGAGAGGAGCCTTTCTTGCCTCTTCCTGGCTTCTGGTGTTGCCAGCAATCTTTCGCATTCCTTGTCTTGGAGATGCCTCCCTCCAGTCTCTGCCTCTGTCCCCCAGGGGCAGTTCCCCTGTGTCTCCTCACATCACACTGCCTCTGTACGTCTTCTCTCTCCTCCCCTTGTCTCTCTTCCTATAAGGACACCAGTTAGATTTGATTAAGGCCCTACCTTACTCCAGTAAAACCTCATCTTAACTTAGATCTTCATAACATCTACAAGGACTCCATTTCCAAATAAACTGCCACTCACAGGTACCAGAGATCAGGGCCCAACATCTTTTTCTGGGAACACAATTCAACCCACAGGTACTCACACCCTCCACAAACAAATAATGTTGGCTTAGTTTTTAATTAATTGTGCTGAAGTGATATGTCATTTACATTTTCTGTCTGAGTTCCTGTATTGTGTGACCTTGAATTTTCCAGAGTAATTGACTTAATCTACTCATTTCTAAGATACAGAATAAGGTACCCCTAACTTTTACCATTGCATAGCTCAGGCAGGACTAGTATAAGTGATGAAGAAAGGAAGATTATTAATATTTTCATCACAGACCCCTCATATTTTCATTATTTAACACATAATAATCTTCTAAGACTATTCAATCTCCTAATAATATTTAAATTTTCAATTTAAAATATTATTTTTATTCTGCAAAGGACATCACTGGGTCAGCTGACAAAATTGGAAAACAGCTGGTAGCTTAGATAAAAGCACTGTATCAATGTTAAATTGACTTGAATAACTGTACTGTCTTAATGTAAGAGAATATAAGTTGCTTAACAACACTAAAGTATTTATTAGTAAAAGACCATCATATCTGCAAATTTCTCATAGTACAGAAAATTGTAATGAATAACGTGTGTGTGTTGAAAGACACAGAAAAGGAGATACAGCAAATAGGGTGAAATATGAACAATAGCTCAACTGTGACAGATGTTATAAAGGGTGTTCTTAATATTATTTTTGTATTATCTATAAATTTGAAATTTTCAAATGAAAACTTAAAAAGAGATTAAAGTGCATTTTTAATTGTATTGAGAGATGAGTCTAAGAAACAACAAAATACACTCTCCAATTTTCAAACCATGCTCCTTATCTTGGTGGGAGGACTTCAAAAAGGTGCCATAGTCATATGACAAATGAAAAGTAATTAAACTTAGTTTACTCCATTATCAAGACTGCGATAAAAATCATATTCTGGTATTTTGTTCTGTTTTGTTTTGTTTTGTTTTTCAGACAGGGTCTCACTCTGTTGCTGAGGCTGGAGTGCGGTGGTGCGATCACAGTTCACTGTAGCCTCAAACTCCTGAGCTCAATCCATCCTCCCACTTCAGCCTCCTGAGTAGTTGGGACCACAGGCATGCACCACAATGCCTGGGTAATTTTTGTATATTTTGTAGAGATGGGGTATCTACTTGTTGCCAAGGCTGATCTCAAACTCCTGGGCTCAGGCAATCCGCCCACCTCAGCCTCCCAAAGTACTGGGATTATAGGCATAAGCCACAGAGCCCGGTCAGATCATATTCATTTAACTTTAAAGTTGAAAGGATGACACAGATAGAAAATATTTTTTAGTTATAAATACCATATTGGGTGTACCCCGTACCCACACATCAACACTCCTCAAAGAGAGGGGGGGAAAAAAGGGGGATGACTCAGAAATCCCGAGTCCTGAGGAATTACCACTGTGGGGCTGGGTACTTGATCATACGAGAAGGCGAGGAGGTGGATTCTGGACTTGCATTTATGGTGACAATGAATCTGAAGTACAATGTCAAGGGTTTAGATAACAATGTTAAGAAAAAAATGTTAGGGAGAAACTGGGTCAAGGTATATGGATTTTGGAATTATTGGTTCTGTGTGGGCTCTAGAAATAAAGTGACAAAAAAATTAGCAAATATCCCAGTTGCTTAATAGCTTATTGTCCTGTGTAGCGAACTTTTTTCTTAAGGGAAATATCTATTTTTTGGATTTAACATTATTTAACATATAAGTCACCTTATTCACTCATCAATTTTTGAAAACTAAAAATATAAATCATTCCATTTTGGTGATAAAATTTTAATTTCCAATATTGATAATAAATTTTCCCTTGACAAATGCACTTAGGGCACCCTTCACACTGAAAAAATACAAGAGACAAGTCCCACGTCATCAACAGAATGTAAGAATGTAGGTGGATGAAGGATACCACCTGAGACTCTACATTTCTGTTAAACTGGCTTCAAATTATTAAGTAGCTAATCTAAACAAGTGTGCCTGTTTCTGCTCTAAAGCAATGTGGAATTCTTTCAATCCCTTAGGACGTGTTTTTAATAATAAACTTTAAAAAATGTGTTTAATAAAATATAACAAACTTTGTAATGAGTATTCATACTCATACATACATAGTATTACAGGTTGAGCTGCGCCCCCTTAAAATTCATGCATTGAAGTCCTAACCCCTAGTGCCTCAGGATGTGATTACAGTTGGAGATGGGGCCTTCAAAGAGTTAATTAAGGTTAAATGAGGTCAGATATGTGGAACTTAATTCAACATGACTGGAGTCCTTACAAGAAGCAGAGATTGACACAGACATGTACAGAGGGAAGCCCATCTGGAGATACAGGGAGAAGACAGCCATCTGCAAGCGAGGAAGAGAGGCCTCAGAAGAAACCAACCTTTTCAACACCTTGATCTTGGGCTTCTGGTCTGTGAGGAAATACATTTCTGTTATTTAAGCCACCTGGTCTGTAGTAGGCAGCCTGAGCAAACTAATATACATGTATATTTTAGTTTTGTCTAAGAAAACTCTTGAATGGATTACGACAGACTGGAATTCTAGACTGATAATAAATTACTGTGTGACCTCCTTAAAAATTTAGAGATAAGAGGAGGTCCTAGACAACGTCTAACATTTCACCATTTTATACCCATATACAAAAGCTTTTTTTCTGAAATAGAAAGCATCATACCTTGGTTGGGAAGCTGACATTCCCTTGGATCAAGACATGGCTGCTAACTGTAGGAGTGACTACTTATGTAACAGTCATTCAAATGAAAATGCCTATGCTAAAAATGATTATTTGCAACATTCATGCATTTACTCCTTATTAGACAAGTAATTATTAAGCATATGGCATATACCTTATACTAGGCATTGGAAAAATCAAAAAATAAAATACAGTCATTATCCTTAGGATTCTAATTCAAATTCAACACGATGTATGCTACAGCAGAGACATAAATATAGCTAAGGTGGTGTCTAGCTTTACCTGGGGAACTTGAGGAAGGCTTCCCAGAGGAGGAAAGTCTTTTGAGCTATATCTTTAAGGATGGGCAGGGGTTCGTCTGATGGGGAAGAGGAAGAAAGGGTACTCCAGGCAGAGGGAAGACTATCTGGTAAAATGGTAATTCTCAAACTGATCTGTAGATTCCAAACAATCCCTTTTGAAATATCATCAAAGGTTTTAAAGAACTAGACAAACTAACCCTAAAATTTATATGGAAATATAATGATCTATATTAGCCAAAGCAATTCTGAAAAATGAAACAAAATCTCAGGCCTTAAACTTCCTGATTTCAGGACTTGCTATAATGCAGCACACAAGCCAATAAACTAGGCCAATCAATTGTCAGAAAGAAAGTTTTCTGGGTTTTACTAATGATTCCAAGCAGTAATTGTCCTTTAGTTTCTCAAAAAAAAAAAAAAACATTGTTTAATTTTCTAGTTTACCTGGCAAAATGAAAGACAGTTTTAGATATCATCATACACAGTTACAGAAATCAAGCCAGTGTGGTACTGGCATCAGGATGGATAAATAGATCAACAGAACAGAAGAGTGAGTGTAACAGAGGTGCCAAGGTAGCTCAACGGGAGAGGGCTGGTCATTTCAATATACGGGGCTTGGACAAGAGGAGAAACATATGCACGATAGCAACAGTAACATAACCATTGTCCCTTACATCACACCAAACACAAAGATTAACAAGAAATTGACCAAGGATCTAAATGAAAGAGCTATTACTTTAAATCTTCTAGAAGGGGCCGGGCACGGTGGCTCACACCTGTAATCCCAGCACTTTGGGAGGCCGAGGCGGGTGGATCACCTGAGGTCAGGAGTTCAAGACCAGCCTGGCCAACATAGTGAAACTCCATCTCTACTAAAAATACAAAAATTAGCCAGGTGTGGTGGCATGCGCCTGTAGTCCCGCTACTCAGGAGGCTGAGGCAGGGGTATCGCTTGAACCTGGGAGGTGGAGGTTGCAGTGAGTTGAGATCGTGTCATTGCACTCCAGCCTGGGTGACAGAGCAAGACTCTGTCTCAAAAATAAATAAATAAATAAAAATAAAAAAAAAATCTAGAAGGAAAAATGTAACAGACATTTTCTTTGTAACCTTGAGCAAGACAACAATTTCTAGATAAGATAAACCAAAAAATGAACAGTAAAAGCAAAAAATCAATATATTGGGCTTCATCAAAATTAAAATTAAAATGTTGTTGAAGCCAGGCATGGTAGTTCACACCTACAATCCCAGTGCTTTGGGAAGCTGAGACGGGAGGACTGCTTGATCCCGGGAGATTGAGGCCAGCCTGGGCAACACAGGGAGACCCTGTCTCTAAAAAAAATAAAAATAAAAATAATTACTCAGGTGTGGTGGTGTTTGCCTGTAGTCCCAGATACTCAGGAGGCTAAGGCGGGGGGTGGGAGTCCCTTTAGGCCAGAAGTTTGAGGCTGCAGATTATGCCACTGTACTCCAGCTTGGGCTGGAGCAAGAATCTGTCTCCAAAAGGGGGGAAAAAAGTTTGAAAGGCACCATAAAGATGAAAAGGCAACCTTCAGACTGGCAGAAAATACATACAAATCATCTATCTGAGAAAGGACCTATGTTGAGAGTATACATAAAAAAACTTACAGTTTAGTATTAAGAAAACCACCAAGCAACCAACAACCCAATTAAAAATGGAGAAAGATTTGAATAGATGCCATAGTAAAGAAGATAGCAGAATGTCAAATATGCACATGAAAAGATGGTGCAGATCATTACACACCAGGAAAATGCAAATTAAAACAATGTAAGATATTATCATGCACCTACTAAAATATCCAAAATTAAAAAGACTGACAATACCAAGTGTTGGCAAGGATATAGAGAAACTAAAGCCCTTAAATATTATTGTGGAGATACTTTAAAATGCTTTAAAAATAGTTTGGCAGTTTCTTTAAAACTGTAAAGTTTCTTTAAAAATTGAATATATGCTACCACAGAGTTTGGCAATTCCACAAAGTCTGCTCCCAAGAGGAGTGAAAACATGTATACACAAAGGCGTTTACACAAATGGTCACAGCAGCATTATTTATGATAGTCAAAAGTGATGAAAGAATTAGAATAAAACCTGAATAGGACATGGAACCAGAAGTTTTCAGGCAGGAAGTAACAAAGTGAGGCTTGTTTATTCAAAAGATAAATCAGACATGGAAGTTGGACTGAAGCAGGTGAGAGACTTGTAACAGGAAGACCAGATGCTTAACCTCCTTGGATGGGTTCTATTTTAACTGACAGGAAGACAGTTGGATTTCCTAAAGGAGAGGCTTAGCTTATGGGAGGAAGTGCAGTGGAAAGGATATGAACTTCTCATCATCCTTGTTCAGCATCCCAGGTGCGCACCTGAGCATGTGCGTCCCCCTTTGCCCAACCTCCAGTCTCAGGCGCCTCACCCACCACAGGAGAGGATGTCCCCAGCCTCACAGGGCTGCGGCGAGGCGGTGCAGTATCTGTGGACAGCTTCTGGCTGATGCCTGCCACATGGGTGGGACTCGGGGTAGCTGAGTTTCCTTCTGCTTCTCTTCTAGCTTCTTATCCAAGGAAAAGGAAAACACCTGTCTGGCCTTCCATAATCAGTAAGGTAAATTCATCCATCCACAGAGAAAATAACCGGGAAGCCTACAGTGCACATTTTCTCTCTGCCCCCACCCCCTATGCCCATGCCACATCACCATGACGACTCTCTGCCCTGCCAGGCTTGCTCTGCATCCCAGAAAGTTGGGCCCTTGGGGCTGTACCCACGAGGCTCCCCTGATCTCTGGCTGCCAGCTACCACCCAGCTCTGGGTCACATTTTCTGACAGTGGCTTCATCCTTCCCTGCTACAGATCCTCTTGGCCATCCTCTTCCTCTCCTCCATGGCTCCCAGAGCTGCGGCAGTGCTAAGCAGGCCACTTACTTCTGAAAGACTGGGGTGCTGATGGAACTGGCAGTTTCTAGGTTCCTCACTACCACTGCCCACATCTCTGCAAATTCATCTTTGTCATTAAAGCATCTAGAATTATTTGGATTGATTCTGTTTCATACTCAGATCCCAATTCAAAGGGTCTAAAACAGGTAAAATGGACAGAGGTGGGGCAAATATATCCAAATAAAAGAGGATCCTTTTATCTTATGCTCAGGGCCTTGCTGACAAAAGGTAGCATCTTTGGTGATGCGACGTTTTTTCCTCTCCAGGAACAAACATCCAAGGAGCACAAACTGCCAGTCTCTAGTTGTAGTGAGCAACACTGGCTACATTGCTTTCTACTCTTATTCAAGCATTGTGCTGTGAGTGAATTAATATTGTGCTGTTTCCATTCCTGTTAAAATATTCTTCATAGTGACAAAGAATACACAAAAATGTCCAGACTGACATAACAGTGCCACTTGAAGCATAACTCTTGGAAGTCAAATGTGCTGTGACCAAAGAGGTTTCTAAAGAGACACAGTGTATTGGTCCATTCTCATGTTGCTAATAAAGACTCACAGTTTCACATGGCTAGGGAGGCCTCACAATCATAGCAGAAGGCTAAAGAGGAGCAAAAGCATGTCTTACATGGCAGCAGGTAAGAGAGTGTGTGCAGGAGAACTGCCTTTTTTTCTTTTTTTTGAGACGGAGTTTCACTCTTGTTGCCCAGGCTGGAGTGCAATGGCCGAATCTTGGCTCACCACAACCTCCGCCTCCCGGGTTCAAGCAATTCTCCTGCCTCAGCCTCCCGAGTAGCTGAGATTACAGGCATGTGCCACCATGCCCAGCTAATTTTGTATTTTTAGTAGAGACAGGGTTTCTCCATGTTGGTCAGGCTGGTCTCGAACTCCCGACCTCAGGTGATCTGCCCACCTCGGCCTCCCAAAGTGCTAGGATTACAGGCATGAGTAACCGCGCCCAGCCGGGAACTGCCTTTCATAAAACTATCAGGTCTCGTGAAACTTATCCATTATCAGGAGAGCAGCATGGGAAAGACCCGCCCCCATGATTCAATTACCTCCCACAGGGTCCCTCCCATGACACATGGGAATTATGGGAGCTCAAGATGAGACTGGGTGGAGGCACAACCAAATCATATCACACAGTTTCTTCTCTGAATTTATGGGTCTTTGAGGTACTTTTATGACAATGAGAAAAACTCTCTTTAGGTGTGTGCAACCACATACCAGGGAACTAAGTCTAGGGAACAGACCATAAGCCGCATTTCATCCCCAATTCATTGCTGCAGCCAGGTATGCCTGTGCAGTATACAACCTACACAACTGCAAGTGGCAGCCGTTACTTCATATCATTCTAGGACACTCGCACTGACTCCTTGGACTCAATTTTCATATGTATAAAATGAATAATGCTATACACTTTTCACCTAGCTTTATACAACTAGAGGTATTGTACTTTGAATTCAAAGAACTATAACTTACCTAAAAACATTCAGGTATACAAAGTTCAACCATCCAAAGTGTTCAACTATACAAAGAAAAGTTACCATTCTTTTGTGGGCTGATTACAGGTTACTTAGCAGGGGACTTTTTGTTCCTGGTGGTTAACGCAGATCCTAATATCCAACTTGGTCAACTTTCAAAACTGCCTTATCAGACTTTCACTTCTGGCTACAATGGAAAAACAAGCACTGAATTTATCTCCCTCCCTGAAGCAACCTAATAATTCCACAAAATATATGAAACCATGGTTTTCAAGACAGTGACATGAGACAATGTGGGACAAAGGTCCGTGAGAGACAGGAAGCAAGCGTGCTGAATCCTGCAATCACTCCAGCCTGCTGCCTTCAGAGAGTGGCCAGGCCCTGGTTCAGGGAGGGAGACCCCAGGGGGAGCTCAGCAGACTTGCGGAATTGAAGCGACAGGTCTGTGTGGCGGGGGGAAGACAGGGCAGCTGGAGTTAACAGAACTGAGCAGAGAGAGCTGCACAGAGAACATTAGAAAACTGTACGACGGGTTCACCTGAAGTGTCTGGCTGCTGGTGTAAACCTGCGCTTTGGAAAATGGTATGCACACGTACACTCGCTATGGAAAAATAGTTCGGCAATTTCTTAAAAAGGTGAACATGTATCTAACAGGAGATCCAGCCATTCTTCTCCAGAATTTCTAACCAATGCAGAGAAAACCCATGTGCATGCAAAAACTTGTACACAAATGCTCCTGGCAGCTCTATTTGAAATAGCCCCAAACAGGAAGCCACCCAAATGTTCCTCAACTGATGAGTGAATAAACTGGTGGATCCCTGCAGTCCATGTGGCGGCAGGCTGCTCAGTACCAACGAGGAGGGAGCTGGGACATATGCAGCAGCATGCGTGAGTCTTAAAATAATGATGCTGTGTGAAAGAAGACAAGCAGAAAGAAACACACACTGGGTAACTCCACTTCCAAAACCTCTAAAAAATGGTAACTAATCTATGGGGACAGAGAACAGATCAGTGGTCTCCAGGAGATGAGAAGGGGAGGCAGAGTAGGGTGGGAAGGAGAGAATCCAAAGAAACCTGAGGCAATTGTGGGGGTGATGGGTTCACTGACTGTGATAGTGGTCTTTCTGGTGTACACATGTATCATGACTAATTGAATTGCACACTTTCAATATGTGTGTTTTATCACACACCAATTATACCTCAGTGAAAAATTTCATGCACAGAAAAAAGGTTTAAGAATATAGTGGCTTGTTTAACCAAAGACTTTCATATGTGGCTGTCTTCTCACAATGCAGCTGGAGGGAGGCCACAAGAAGAATTTGTTCACACCCCAGGAGGTGGAGGTTGCAGTGAGCCGAGATCACGCCACTGCACTCCAGCTTGGGTGACAGAGTGAGACTCCATCTCAAAAAAAAAAAAATTGTTCATGCGCAGTCACTTTCTTAACCCCAATTTTGCTATTGAGCAACGTGTAAAAGGATTGTCACTATGCTGCATTTGAAAGCATGCCCTGTTTCAGATGTCCCAAATGGCAACAGGGTCACTCACAAAGAGAACAGGGTTCAGTATATGCCTTGATTCCTGTCCTCCAAAATGGTACCCATAGGTAAGTTCTCCCTGCAAAAGGGAACTGAAAAAATGAGGTCCTGGCTTTGGGCTTTCATTACTTTCATACACACACGCACACATGCACACGTACTCACACACACATAAAGTTTTTGTTTTGTTTGTTATTCTAATTTCTGCTTCGATTTGCCCAGGAGACTGGGTCCTAGAATTTGATCAATTCTACCTTCCCGGTCCACTGCTAGAGAATTAATCTGGAATCACATTAAAAACTCCTGGAGCCCCCATCACTATAGCTTCTGAAGGAAAAGAATAGGAAGAAAAATCAATGTGCTTTGTGTATTCGCAGACTTCTGATAAACTCTGGACATGAATCCTGTCTCGATTTTAAGAGGCTCTAAATGGTAGTGAATTGTGAGTCTCACTGCAGAGCTAAGAAGTAGCCCCCTCAGAACTGGAGAGTAAACAGGGCCACGTGGGTTTCCCATGCCCAGTCCCCAGGGATTTAGACCTAGTGTATGTTTGTCACCACCAACTAGTGACAAGGACAAATTTTCCAATTAGAAGAAAGTCCTTTATTTGAAACTATATATTTCCCAGATTTCCTGTTAAAATGATTCCCTTTTATTAAGTGATGTTGAGACTAGATACTTTTGTTACTGTGTTTTTAAACATCCTTACATGGTAAAATGAAATATTGTAAACCTATATTGCTCAGTCCTCCTCTTTATTTTTAAGAAAAGTTAACTTGTTAATAAAACTGAAAAGTCGTAAATGTATCAATACTTGTCAGTGCATGTGGAAAATTTTATGGACATTTTGGTTTTGGTTTATATAGACTAAGTTACAATAAAAACAAAGAACTGTGAACACAATCACACATGATCACGAATGACAACGCTACTTCTACAGCATAAGAAATCTCATCTTAAATTTCCTCAACCCAATATTTTCAAAAAGAACTTGACCTGCCAAGCTTCCAGAAAACACAAATAAAGGAGGCAGAATAATCACTTCCCACTGTTGCTCCAAGGACACCCCTGAAGAGCCTGAAGATGTGAAGCTCTGATAAGGTAACTAATAATTCCTTGGATAGTCTACTGGTGTAGGAGCCATGGAAACAGAGAAACAGCATTGGCACCAATGAAGGTTAATCAAATCGTAACACAGGCATGCATTTTATTACTCTGACGGCACACAGCAACACAGAGTTATCAGGTGCAGATGAACCTAATTAGATTGGGTAGGGGGAAATGGACAGCTGTGAGGTGACTGCTTTGAGCTCTCCTGAAAGATAAGGTCAGATTTACCAAAGACACATAGGTGGAAACTCAAAGACCAGTTTTTGGTAGAGGGGCAGGTCCTTGTGAGACTCAGTCCTACTATCCTGAGGTCAAGAAGTTCAAAACAAAGTGGAAAGACTGGACATCTGATTCACTTGTTTTAATTTTTTTTTTTTAATTTTTAGAGATGGGGTCTCACTGTCACCCAGGCTGGAGTGCAGTGGTGCGATCACAGCTCACTGCTGCCTCAACCTCCCATGCCCAAGTTTCTCCTGCCTCAGCCTCCTAATTAGCTGGGACTACAGGCCTATGCCACCATGCCTGGCTAAGTTTTGAATTTTGCTGCAGAGATAGGATCTTGCTATGTTGCCCAGGCTGATCACCAACACCTGGACTAAAGCAATCCTCCTGCGTTGGACTCCCTAGTGCTGGGATTCTGGGTGTGAGCCACCGTGCCCAGTCCCTAGTCACTTTCAAACAGAATTTAGCAAGTTTGGGAAGGTTACCAGATAGCAAGGAAAACCATTTTCACAGAAGGCAGTAAGATAGTAGCAACGATGTAATTTTTCCCTCAAAAAAAAACTAGAAGGCAAGAGATCTCCAACAACAAGGGCCTGGGAATTTGACACACTTGTTTCCACACACTTCATAGAGCTAGGAACTGGAGAAGTCTTCAAATGTGGGGTAAGATGGGGAAGGTCAAGCCCTGTAGGTATACAGGTGGGCATGGGAGCCAGACAGGGTCAGTGGACAGGTGAAGACGGCCTTATCTATCTAACATGTACTGTGGTTAGGCCTGGAGACATTCAATAAGTGGCATCTGAGTGCATGAATGCTTCAATACCCTCAACGCACTGAGGTTATGTTCTTGAAAATGTACATTGCATTCAAACATTATACTCCAAACCTAGGTGCCCAAATGAACAGTATTGATAAATGGAAATTTCATTTCTCATAGAGTCCTTGACTGTCCTCTCATATCATAAAAAATAAAGGGGATACATAGGTAGATGAATACAGATGTGATACCCTTTAAAAATAATAGCAGGCCAGGCGTGGGGGCTCATGCCTGTAATACTTTGGGAGGCTAAGGTGAGCAGATCGCTAGAAGTCAGGAGTTCAAGCCAGCCTGGACAACATGGTGAAACCCTATCTCTACTAAAAACACAAACATTAGCCAAGCATGGTGGCGTGTGCCTGTAATCCCAGCTACTAGGGAGGCTAAGGCAGGAGAATCGCTTGAACCTGGGAGGCGGAGGTTGCAGTGAGCTGAGGTCACGCACTGCACTCCAGCCTGGGTGACAAGAGTGAGACGCTGTCTCAAAAAAATAAAAATAAAAATAATAGCAAATAATGAGCATAAAAGTAACAAAGATTTATGTTAAACTCCTAAATGTTTCTTGTATCTCTATAGGTATTACCCCCAATCAAATTCCCAAATTAAATAAATTTTATAAAAATACATGCAGAGCTTCTAATAACAGAAATTCCACTCTACTCTGAGGATGTCAGTACAATAGTGCTATTAAAAACACATTTGGTTTACATTGAAAGGCTACCTTTCAGAGATTAAGGCACATCACATTTTAAAGCGAATCTCAAAGAAAAAGTAGATAAATTTATTTTATCCACCACTGAAGTCCAATCACTAAGCATAGCAGCAGATATTTAACATGTGCTTAGAAAATATTTTTCAAATAAAACATGATTTATCAAAACTCGTAAGAGATCCTTCAAAGCATAATATCCAAAACAGCATAAAATTAACTGGCCAAATTAAGCCTAAAAATATTAGTAATAAGTAACATTGAAAAAATTATTATCCTCAGTATATAAAGAGCTCTTACAATTTAGTAAAAACATGCTATTATCAAGCCACAGAAAATAGGCCAGTGACATAAACGCACCTATCCCAGTAAATGCTTGAAACTGTTTAACCTCATTATTAATAGTAATTTAAACTTTTTTACCAGTAAGAGAGCATTTTGCTCAACAAATTTACAATCTTTCTAAAAATAAGAAAATTCAATGGTGGTTAGCTCTGGCAAGATGGGTTCACTCATACATTGCTAGTGGGAATATAAATTAGCAAAACCTCTCTGAAAAACAAACTGGTAATATAATTCATATCAAGAGTTTTAAAAAGTTTATAACTTTCAACACAGCAACTCCTAGTAATAATCTCTCCTGTGACAATAAAATATATGGGCAAAGATGGTGTATGAAGATGTTTATTACAAATAATTTTTAAAATATTTATATTTTCATTTATAATGTTAAAGTTTATGTTTATAAATATTTATATAATATATACTATGTAATTTTTCATAATTTAAAAAATAAAAAATTTATTCATTTACTTAAAAAATTACAAATAAATATAAAATATATAAACAAATATTACAAATATAATTACATAATATACAGTATACAATATACAAATATTTATATTTATAAAAAATATGTGAATAAATTTTTTATTTTATAAATAGCAATTTTTATAAGTATAAAATTTTATGCATAAATAAAATTATATAATTATATATTCATTTATAGGCGTATATATTTATAAGCATAAATATATAAACAATTGTTTATAAATATATTTTTAAAATGCAAACAACTTAAATTTTCAAGAATTGGAAGTGGTTATGTATAACATAGTATGTGTATGAAGAAAATCATTAAAATAAACCTTTGAAGTATAAACGCCTTTGGAAAATACCCCCAATATGACACTATGTAATAAAATCAATACAAAAACTCTCTGTACAGCATGATTCTATCTATACTATCTTATAAATATAATAATTCACAGACATAGATATACATACACATTTATGCATCTAAAAAATGGACAAAAAGCCCACCATATGGTTCATAGCCGTGAATGACTATGTGTATTATGTTTTCATTAAAAATATTTTCAGAGAAAATAATTTTTGTAAAAATACTAATAATAATTATATAAAGCAAAAAGTAAAATCCCCCAATTACCAAAAACCCCCAAACATATTCACTCTTTGTCCTCCACCAACATACCCCCTGATATCAGTCTGAAGCACAGAATGTATTTAAACATAAATCTTTTAAAAATATAGGCAGAATTAAATCTTTTTAAAATATAGGCAGAATTATCCTGTGCATATTGGTCCATCTTGGAGATCTTTCCTAGCCAGTACATAATCATCATTCTTAATAATGTCTGGTTATAATTCTATGGCTATATAAAAATGTGTTTAACCCATCCCAATAAAAGGGATTTTTTTTTTATCCAGACTTTCACTATTACAAATAATGTTGTATGAAACAGCTTAGTACACTTCTTTCTATCCTCTTTAAGAAACATATCCAGAAGTGTTAACTTTCAGGAAAAAGTGATCATACATTCATTTTCACAGACAATGGCAAATTTTCCTCCTAATTATCCCTACCACTTTATATCCCCAAAATAGCACAGGAGAGAACTTACATCCCTACAGCTTTGACTGAGTATTTTCTTTCTGCTTCACTTTTGGAAAATATTTCCACTGGTGTTCTTTTTTTTTTTTTTTTTTTTTTTTGAGATGCAGTCTCATTCTGTCACCCAGGCTGGAGTGCAGTGGTGCAATCTCGGCTCACTGCAACTTCTGCGTCCTGGGTTGAAGTGATTCTCCTGCCTCAGCCTCCCCAGTAGCTGGGACTACAGATGTGCATCACCATGCTCAGCTGATGTTTGTATTTTTAGTAGAGACGGGGTTTCACCATGTGGACCAGGCTGGTCTTGAACTCCTGACCTCAGATGATCCACCTGCCTGGCCCCTGGCATCTTTAAAATTACTAGTGAGTTCACTTTTTAAGTTGCTTGGCTATTGACATTTCTATTGATAATGGTTTATTTATATCTGGAGCTCAGACCATTTGCTGTTCCCTAATATTCACTCACTCAGTCTTTCTTAGCAATAACACCCCAATATTTAATGGGACATGCGATCATACAGGATGAAGACTACATTGCCAAGTCTCTTTTAAAGTTAGGGATACTCATGGGACTACACACTGGGCAGGAGGACATGAAGAAAAGGGTTTGTTATAACACTTCCAGAAAGTGATTTGAAAGGAAAAGTGCACATCTTTCCTAGTTGTTGGAATGTAGATGCAACAGCAGAAGCTGAGGCATGCATCTTGGACGATGAATAAAAGACACATATGGCTGGGCACGGTGGCTCACGCCTGTAATCCCAGCACTTTAGGAAGCCAAGGCGGGCGGATCACCTGATGTTAGGAGTTCAACACCAGCCTGGCCAACATGGCGAAATCCCGTCTCAACTAAAAATACAAAAATCAGCCAGGCATGGTGGTGTGTGCCTGAAATCCCAGCTACACGGGAGGCTGAGGCAGGAGAATTGCTTGAACCCTGGAGGCAGAGGTTGCAGCGAGCCGAGGTTGCAGCGAGCCGAGGTTGCACCACTACACTCTAGTCTGGGCAACAGAGTGAAACGCTGTCCAAAAAAAAAAAAAAAAAAAAAAAGACAAAATATTTTGGATGTTACAGTAACAAACCAGAGGGGTCTCAGATCATGATAATGTTTGAGAAACCACCTTACCAGTCATTGACCATTTACCTCTGGACATTGTTTATGTGAGAATTAAATGTTTGTCTTGTTAAAAACCCTTTCATCATAAATTTTCTATCATCTTCAATTTGACCTAATTGTATCCTTTGCCAATTTTTTAATTGGCTTGTTTACTTATATCCTTGCCAATTTTTTTAACTGGTTTACTTATTAATTATTTATTTTTTGAGATAGGGTTTTCTCTGTCTCCCAGGCTGGAGTCCAGTGACATGAATGTGGCTCTGCAGGCTTGATCGCTTGGGCTCAAGTGATGCTCCCACCTCAGCTTCCAAATAGCTGGGACCAGAAGCACATGCTACTATGCCAGGCTAATTTTTCTTTTTTTTTTTTTTAGAGATGGGGTCTTTCTATATTGCCCAGGCTAATCTCAAACCCCTGGGCTCAAGTGATCCCTCTGCCTTGTTCCCCCAAAGTATTGGGATTGCAGGTGTGAGCCACTGTGCCCATCCTGGTTTTTCTTTTTTTCGTATTGGCATGTACTTCTTTATGAAATAAATAGAATTTCCTCTGTCGGCAGCAAATCATGAAATAAATTCCATTCATTCATCTATTCATAAATTAGCTTAATAATTCATTATCGTATGCAACTTTCACCCAAAGGCAATGCGTGGGTGTGGCTATGGGTGTGGTGGGCTGGGTGCATTGCAGACACTAGGAGGAATCCAAACAAATGAATCTTTAAAATCCTGTCTATAAGTGTATGAAATATTTGGCATTCAAGTTACCCTAGGAGAAGAAGATATTTTTCTCATTTTCAGTAAAGAAAAACAGACACCTAACTTCTTGCTTCTTTCATTGGCCGAAAGGATGGTATTACAGATTTGCTTTAAGAGAAAATAATCTCAAAATCTCATCTTTTAAAATGTTAGGGTATCCCATTAAAGCCACATTTGGCAAGTCAGGTTTCATGACTGCAGATGCAAATATTTAGGTGCACACTCCCTTGGTGTGCAAACCCTGTGCACTGAGGAAGGTTTTTCTGTGAACTGCTGAAGCTGAAGCTTCAGGGCTGTTCACTTGCTTGGGCCTGTCAGGAGGTCTAGTGAGGACTGAGCAAAGTGATCACATGGCTATGTATTCCCCAAAATTTAAGAAGATATTTTCACAGCTGTTGCTTAGGACAGGTGCCCCTTTCCACTCCAGCACTGCCTCTGGTAGAAATCCCCCTGTGTCAGGCGGCCTTGGAGTGGTAATGGGTATTTGGGAAGCTGAGCTATATATGTACAGTTTGTCTGCCATTTAGTGAGATGTGGTATGGAGTTTACAGTTATTCCTTCATTGAAGTAACATACTCCCAGGTGTTTCAGTGTAAGAATGGCTTCCAAGGATCCTCCTCGCACAGACTGTGTCCACACACCCACCCAACGCCACGAAGTAGGGAAGATCAGAGTTCTGATGTGGCACCCAGCACCTGAAATGTGTGGATGGAGAAAAAGGAAGCAGGTTTGAAGTTTAGGGAGCCAGAAGCCTGTCTGTGGATAATTCTTTCAATCATTAGATGTGCCAAGTCATAAGTGCAAGATGCGATTCTCATCAACACCTTGTCAAACAGAAGTTCATTTTGGCCAAGAATATACTTGATAAGGCCTTGTGCATAAACACAAATGAATCATGTACGCTTTTTGCTTATTTTAATGGAAACCACTTGAGATAGAATTTACCGGTATTTCCACACTTGAAGTGCAGAAACCTGTAGAAATAAATACTACAGTGAATATGTCAGTTATGAAGTTGCGTGATTTATACACCCTCATGTACCAGATCATGTCTTACTGTATCTGAAAACATCTCAAACCAAAGAAATCTGGGCTCCAGATGAAAATAGTACACAAATTGCCACATCCTAACAAAATGCCTGCAGAAGCAAGTGCTATATTCCAGTGACTAAATTGCTACATTTATCTACTAATGCATGTAGCAATGAACAGGCCATTCAAGTATTTGCTAATTAACTAAGAGAAATAATCATAGGGCCACATTGAAAAAAAGATTTAAATGTTTTCCTGATTTGACATGATATACTAACATTGACTAAGATAACATTCATTTCATAATATGCCAACACAAAAGGACATATTGAAGACATATTCATTGATGGGTTTTGTCAATTGATCAAATATGTAAGCAGTCACTATGCAATAAGACTTGAAATGCTCTGCAATCTTACACACCAGAAATAATGGAAAATTATTAGAAGTTACCTCAAATTTGAAAACAAGCCTCAAAGTTGTCATATTTCCAATAATTTGTAAAACTAAAAGGTACTTTTCAAAACCATCAATAATAAAAATAAATTGTAATCGACTATGCTTGGAAGACTAAATTATTTTCTATTCTTTTTATACAAAGCAATACAATAAAAGTCATATGCCAAGAGGCATATGACCAAAAATCATAGGAAAAAGAGTATTAAAGGGAATATCACACAGCAAGAAAATTGAAATGTTATTTTTCTAAAAGTATGATTTTCCTGGTATCTACTGAATTTTTAAAATTTATAATCTGTTGTAATTTTCTTATTATCAATTATAGTAATACTTTTGCATTGTTTCTTAAAGAAGGTCTCCCAAATGGTGTAATTTAAGATCCCCACAAAATCTGAACTTGTCTCTGCTTAGTTAAGCACCTCCTCAGGACGCCTTGGCCTCATCAATATTTCCAAAATCCTTCTGGTCTGGGCTGCTCATGGCCATGTCCCTTTCCAGGAAGTGTCCTTGTCAAACTATCAAGAGATTTAACTTTAACCAAGTTAGTCCTCGGTTTACCTGGCCCTCATCCCCACTCAAGGGACTTTTCAGCATGGAGCTTCCACTCTACTCCCAAGCTTGAATGAAATCTCTTGATCTTCGGGGTATGGGATTTTGCTTCCTGGGCAAGTGCAAGGAAATGTGATGTGAACCGGAAATGCAAGGGTGTCTGCTCCCCCCGGGACACACCTTCATCCATAGTAATGGGAGACAGGAGGATTCTGGGTAAATAAAGGCCTCCTTCCCTTCTCCTTGCCTTCAGAGGGCTGGTCCAAGTTGTGGTTTCTTCCTTGCAAATTTTCACTAAGAGTCCTCTGTGTCATACAAACACACCTGCTAAGGACCAACTGTGGCTCTTTAGGGCCCCTGAAGCTGCGGCCGGCAAGAATGCTTCGAATTGCTTCTCATGTTTCCTTGCCTTTATTCCCCTCTATTTTTCACCCTAGCCATCCCGGGCTTCCACCTTCCAAAGAAAGTGTCAGCTCTCACTCTTGCCTCAAGCTCTGCTCTCTAGAGGACCCTGGCTAAAATGCAAACCATCTAACAGAAATTAAAAAGCCTGGCAATCTAGCAGGTAGGAGCCCTCATTACTGTAGCTATTATCATTACCACGAAGATTCATACCAAAACATGTCAGTATGGATGACCTTGGGTCACTGCTCTGAAATTCAATACAAGGAATTAGAGAAATGAATGAAATTCAGGTAAAAAGTAGAAAAATCATATTTAAGACAAATTTTAAAACAAAAGAAAATTAAAAATACATTATCAGCTTGGAAAATGATAGCATAAAAATGAGCTTTATTTTGATAAGCTCCATTTTGGGTTAAGCTTGATAAACACAAAATACAATACATGCATCTATTTATACACACATAGGCATATGATGACTATAGCAAAAATAGTATATTTATGCTCATCCTTGCAGAAAACCCATTAATGTACAAATGCAAAAGTGAAGGTTTCTAAAAGTTCTATTTGTGGACGTCTGCACCCATGTTTTATCCGTTGCCATTTTTCTCCTACGGAAGGAGGTGACCAACCCATCTCAGATGCAGGGCAAGCTTCCTTGTTCCATCCAGTCAATTCTAGACAGATGGCCACAATACACATTTTTGAATCATGCCAAAACAAAGACTGAATCTGGCAGAGGCTTTAACCCATAACTTCTTTTCCCAAAGACGTTAAATACATTTGCTTGGTATCCTTTGTGACAGCACCAATTAAACAGAGAGGCATGTAGGAACGGACACGCTGAGCGAGTTTTAGTGGAGAAAGTCAGGCAAAAATGCATGATCGAAATAGCCTCCCAAACAGGAAGCTTATGTTCTTCTCTCTTCTGGAAATCTAAATCCCATAGTGTGTAATTTTGATTTGCATTGGCAGGACAAGAATATAGCTCAATAAGACGACACAGCACCACGTCCAAGTGGACACCTCATACCTGCTCTTCACAATGGGGAGGCTTAATTGTAGGTAGGGAATGAGCTTGGAGGACTATGACATATATAAAATGAGCCAGGAAAATTCTGTCTGCCTAACTTACATGGATTCATGGCCAAACCATTCTCCCTTAATTAACACATCTTTTCACATCTCAGATAAGGGGGTCCTTACAACACCACATTTCTTCCCACTCACACTTAATCACAGTGAGCACGAGCTATGGAAGGGGCTCTGTTCATCTGAAGACCCTGCAGATGCTGTCTTTTTCACATGTTATTTTCCTCTCAGATCAGAGGTAGTCTAGGGAACTGAGATTTTCCAATGGGTTTGAATTTTACTGCAATTACCAGAAGGCTATTGAAAGATGGGTTTTTAGAATCTGAGCAAATTATCACTGCAGGTAGGTATTCAGAGGATACATGTATCTATATAACTGTGGCATTGAATTTTTAAAAAATATAATCATTTTAGACTAGAAATTAGGGCTCTACCTTGTATTCACCTCAATTGATTTTACTTTTTTTTTTTTTTTTTTTTGGAGACAGAGTCTCACTCTGTCACCCAGGCTGGAGTGCAGTGGCGTGATCTCGGCTCCCTGAAACCTCTGCCTCTGGTTCAAGCAATTCTTGTGCCTCAGCCTCCTGAGCAGCTGGGACTACAGGTGTGTGCCACCACACCTGGCTAATTTTTGTATTTTTAATAGAGATGGGGTTTCACTATGTTGGCCAGTCTGGTCTTGAACTCCTGACCTTAGGTGATCCACCCACCTTGGCCTCCCAAAGTTCTGGGATTACAGGCATGAGCCACCACACCCGGCCCTTGATTTTACTTTTTCAATTGTAGTCCACTTGCTCAAATTTGGAAACTAAAAGACAACAGAATTCTATTTCTACCAAGTTTTATTGACTATTTAGTTACCAGCTTTACTGATCACAACCAAGTTTACTAACTGACTTTGCCTTTTCTAGAGTGCCACCGTTCTGCTCATGAGTTTGAAATTATACTGGTTTTCATGCACATATTACATACATAATTATTCTGTGTGATGAACAGCTCAAGACCTTAGGAATAAAGGAATAAAAGACCTCTGTGTTTTGAAAATAAGAATCTGAATAAATAGAAAGATTCCCTTTCAATCAAACCTTATTTACCACACAACTTCTGAGTAACCTGCAAAATACTGTAGGCAATAACAGAAATAACAGACCCTGTTCCTTTCCTCAAAGAATTCAAAATTTAGTCAATTAAGCCAAATAAAGCCTTACCAGTAACTATTTAGCTTAATAATTTCTTGTTTTTCTGGCACTTTCAGAAAATGAACCCTACATAAAGCACCAAAACATTTTTAATCTTATTTGAGTGAATCTTTGATGTGACATCCTGTTCCCAAGAGTATTACAAATACGACTCTGTGGTTCAGGGTCTTCACGGCAAACAGTGATGCACAACAGCACGGCAGACCCTTGGGAGCAATCTAGTGCTGGCTGCTTCCTGTGGGCCCCCCGACCTCATGCCACTGTGCTTCTGCCCAAACGGGCTGCTGGTTTGCTTTTCCTGCCCCTCCCACAGGCGTCAGCTCTGCTTCCCGCCTGTCTGTTTCTCACTGGCTGCCTCTCACTGTGCTGTGTTGAGAGAGGGCGCTAAAGAATATGCAGAACAGGCCAGGCACTCTGTCTCCCATCACTCTGGGAGGCTGAGGTGGGCGGATCACCTGAGGTCAGGAGTTCGAATCCAGCCTGTCCAAAATGACAAAACCCCATCTCTACTAAAAATACAACAACAACAAAAACATTAGTTGGGTCTGGTGGCAGCTGCCTGTAGTCCCAGCTACTTGCGAGGCTGAGGCGGGAGAATCGCTTAAACCTGGGAGATGGAGGTTGCAGTGAGCTGAGATCACGCCATTGCACTCTAGTCTGGGAAAAAAAGTGAGACTCCATCTCAAAAAAAAAAAAAGAGCTGGTTGCGATGGCTCACACCTGTAATCCCAGCACTTTGGGAGGCCAAGGTGGGTGGATCCCTTGAGGTCAGGAGTTCAAGACCAGCCTGGCCAACATGGTGAAACCTGTCTCTACTAAAAATACAAAAATTAGCCAGGCATAGTGGCGTGTGCCTGTAATCCCAGCTACTTGGGAGGCTGAGGCAGGAAAATCACTTGAACCTGAGAGGCGGAGGTTGCAGTCAGCCAAGATCACATGATTGCACTCCAGTCTGGGTGACAGAGCCAGACCCAAAACAACAAAAACAAAAACGAAAACAAAAACAAAAAAAAACAATAACAGCAGCATAGTAAGAAGCCCTGGAAAGTGCAAGTGCTTTTGCACCCATGAGCTCCTTTGCCAACCACAGTCTGGTCTGCAGGGCTTTCTTCCAAGTAAACTGCACTGGTGGCATTGTGTTTTGTGACAGTTTTGTTTTGTTTTGTTTTGTTTTTTCCCTTAGAGACATTTTGATGAATCTAGGCTTTTGGCGGTTTTCACTGATCTTTAGGCTCTCTGTGCTCCCTGCCATCTGAGAATCAGACAGGTGGGTTATGTCAGACTGACATGAATTGAAACAGGTTTCCTGAGGTCTCTTTGGCCTAGAGAGCCCTGCTGGTGGCCTTGCCCCCTGCCAGGTGGATACTAACGCTCAGGAAGCCACTATCAGGATGCAGCCTCTGGGTAGGCCCCGCAAAGGCCTCCGCAGAAAGCTTTGTGGACAGACGCCCCTGCAGGTTGCCCCGGAGAGCAAAGAAAGCAAAGGGAAGCTGCAGCCCAGCTCCTCCACTCCCAGAGCCGGTGAACATGTGCTCTGAAGGCACCAGAGCTTCGGGAACCTGTCTATGAGGACCCCAAGTCTTTAACCTTCATGCCACTTAGCACTAAATGCCAAAAAAAAAAAAAAAAAATGCCAATACAAGAACCAAGGATGGGAATGTAACATATGTAGCAAGTGAACAAGTTTGCAGAGCTAGGGATCTGCCTCTCGCCATGTCCGTAGCTTGGCCGGGAGCTGGGTCATATTCATGTTGGTGCCCTGCTTCGGCTACACTGGCCCCTTTGTCCCTACTACCATCTCTCTTATTCACCTCCCACAGCAATTTGTACAGGTTACACCTTACTGTCCCACTTGTAGGGCGAGGTCAGTAAGGCTCAGCAAGGTAAAAATCAATTTGCCCAAAACCATGCACCACAGTTAAGGACTGGGGTTGCCCCTCTGGCCCTGGAACCAGAGTCTCTGCTGCGTGTTCCTGTCTCCTAGTGTGTCGGGGTTACCTTTGTTTTTTTTGTTTTTTGTTTTTTGTTTTTTTGAGATGGAGTCTCGCTCTGTTGCCCAGGCTGGAGTGCGGTGGCGCGACCTTGGCTCACTGCAAGCTCCGCCTCCTGGGTTCACGCCATTCTCTTGCCTCAGCCTCCCGAGTAGCTGGGACTACAGGCGCCCGCCACCATGCTGAGCTAATTTTTTTGTATTTTTAGTAGAGACAGTGTTTCACCGTGTTAGCCAGGATGGTCTCGATCTCCTGACCTCATGATCTGCCCGCCTCGGCCTCCCAAAGTGCTGGGATAACAGGCGTGAGCCACCGCACCCAGCCTACCTTTGTTTTACTAATAACAAGGTGTCACTGGGCCACTGCTACTTGACGCAAGGCATTTTTTACATTTATTAGATTTTCTTTTTTAAATTGAAACATAAAAATTGTATATATTCATGGTATCCAACATGGTGCTTTGATATATATACCCATTGTGAAATGGCTACATCAAGCTAATTTAGCTAACAAATGCACTACCTCACATGCTTATGATTTTTTATGATTTTTTAACTGAAGAATAAATACAAACTCCTTAGCATGGGATTCTGTTTGCTTTGTCCGCAACCTCCTTCCAATGGCATCCAGTATATCAAGGAGAAGAAAGAGGTGCAGCCTGGAGAGGAAGATGGCCAAAAGTCTCCCTTTCCTACGACCCTGCTCCCCAACCACAGCAAGGGACCAGGTCATCAAAAACACAGGCTGGCCAAGCTCCACATTCTGGTTCATCTCACTGTTATCCAGATCCCTTTTTATCAACAGGAAACATCAGCTCTGCAGTAACGGTTATATGGTCCTGCAAGAACCAAGAAAGAACAGCTAACTGGCCCATAAGGGGATTGAACTCACATACTCAGCCTCATTAGGAACTACTTTCTAACCAAGAGATGCAAACAACTGGAGAAACATACAGGTGGTCTGCAGTTTCCACTTACAGCATTAGCAAAACAAAACACAACGAAATAAAAATAAAAGCCCTGTATTAAGAACTGACCTCTATCACAAGAATGATGTTGATTGGATGTGAAGCTGTTGTTTGTCCAGATGTATTTCTAAGTACACGTGACATGTCAGCTGCTTACAGATCATCCGCTTCCTCCTCACATATCCAGCACAAAATCAACACGAAGTGACAGAGGGAAGAAACAGCATTGTCTTGTGTTCTGCTCCTAAAACCACCTTGACAAGTCAACTGACAGCAGAAAAACCCCAGGCTCCGTGGAGGTTCCTGATTTTCATAACATTAGCCATGCATTTCAAGGAAACGCATTTCAAGATGATCAACAGTGAACTTGGCGAGGGAGCACTGGTTCTGTGCAGAAGCAGCAGAAATGTTCTTTGCCTCTCTTAACATTTTGTGGACTCTTACTGTCCAGTCTCATGAGTGGGAATTTAAGTGGGAATGAAATGTAATCTGGGTGGATTCCTTTAATCGTATTGTGCAGGTAAGCGTCAGCTGGCTTGGTACCCTATTCAGAATCCAGAAAAAATAAGAGGCTCAGGGAGGGAAACAGGGAGAGGGAGGCAGAAGGAAGAGGGTCTGCCACAGCCCTTTCCTACTACAACACAAGTCTGTTCCTGGTCCAAGTCCCTGCAGAGAAGGCTTCCAATAGCAGCAGCCACTTTGGGCCATGCCAAATGACTGGGGAGCCACAAGGGCCTCTTGGGACTCCCTCAGGAAGGCCCCCACGCTCTGGGATCCAGCAACTGTCTGGCTGTCTTGGTTCTGTCCCCATGTGGAAGTTTCTCCCATGTAGGATTGGATACATTTACCAACTGGACACATTACTAGATTCACATGTTCTTCCTTTTCAAGTCATTAGTGCCCCATTATTTACTCTTGACACTTTTCAATTAGCAACCATTTCTGCAAAAGAGCAACTTCAAGAGAAATGCAAATGTATATTAGGGATGCCTGATGTTTTAAAACTAAAAATAAAAATAGCTTTATGGGGACCCATAGAACCACATATTTTGAAAATATCTTAGTACTTTCTTGAATAGAAGTATGGTCATGAGAATAATAGTGTTGCTTTTCAGATGGTAAACATCAATATCAGCCAGGTGGGGTGGCTCTCACGCCTGTAATCTCAGCACTTTGGGAGTCCGAGGTGGGCAGATTCTGAGGTCAGGAGATCGAGACCATCCTGGCCACCACGGTGAAACCTCGTCTCTAGTAAAAATACAAAAAATAGCTGGGTGTGGTGGCATGTGCCTATAGTCTCAGCTACTCGGGAGGCTGAGGCAGGAGAATCGCTTGAACCCGGGAGGCGGTGGTTGCAGTGAGGTGAGATCACGCCGCTGCACTCCGGCCTGGGCAACAGAGTGAGATTCCATCTCAAAAAAAAAAAAAAAAGATCAATATCAGTGTATACCCGCAGAGCTGTAATACAGGCCGATCCCTAAGGCCTCCATGGTGCCTTACAGCCACACAGTGTGACACAATGACATGCGCCATCTTGGAGCAGGACATCTCACCCTCCCCATTCTCTACGGTCTGTCTGGAGAAAGCTTTGTGGCAGCGCATGTGCCCTGCAGAGTCTCCAGCAGCATCCCTGCTCCTGCCCACTAGATGCCAGCAGCCTTCTCCTACTTGGGACGACCAACTATGACTCCAACCATTGCCGAATGTCTGGCTGAGGGTGGGAGGTGATGGTGAGTGTTCCCTCACCCCCGGCCGATTAAGGAGCAGTCCTAGAGGTATTACTATGATCCCCAGGCTGCAGTCAATAGGAAGCCTCATGAGACACACATACTTGCCCAAGGTCACATACAATTAGTTCACTGTAGACAATGCAACGTCTACTGTGTGCTATGGAACAACTGGGAGGAAGGAGATGGAGCCCGCTCTAAGAGATGGTGCCCACTCTAAGAGCCCCCTTTTCTGATTGAGCTGGTAGCACAGAAAATGTCTTATAAAGCCAGGGCAGCCTAAGAAGCCGCGATCCCTGGAATGGGGCACCGCCCAGATACAGTCTCCGGGTGGCCAAATGACTTCTCCTCACTGAAGTGCTTGCCCCGAGGCCTGAGCGATTTCCTAATCCTCTTGCTTAATGTCTTCTGAAAGGCTCATTTTAATAAGAGAACGAAGCTGTTTTAAGACAAGTTAGGTAGCTTATAATATGAAGTGCTAATCCCTAGCCTAGAAAAACGCAAAAGAAAAGGTTTTGACTAAATGTCTCTAGCTATAACCTGATGCTGTTCTAGGACCATTAGCATTTTTTTTTCCCCTGGGCTGCCTCAGTCTTGACACTTCCTTATCTCTCTTCATTGGTGCGAACAATACCTGAGCTCTCCCTCACAGCAGCCGTCTCCCACAGACTCCCCTCGGATGTCCGGGTGGGCAGGTGGGGATGGAGTGAGCAGATTGGGGTTGGAGTTTGGTTATGCAACCATTGAGAAGTGAGATGAGTCTGCAGCTTCTGCCTCACTGTATGGATAAGTAAGTTGTTGTGTCCAAGGCTAGCACCCACGACAGTGGACACAGAGGTGGAGAAAGGGTATGTGGGAAGCAGCACTCCAGCTCTGTTCCTATCCCATGGGTCCTGAAGGAGCCTTTCGGTTTCCCACTAGATCTTACCTAGAACTATTTAGATTATACATGTAGTTTTGTAGTAAACCTAGCAACTTAAAGGAACTCATGATTCGTTTTTTATTTTGGAAGCTATGTCTCAGAATCTATGGGAAACCAATTACTTAGAAAACATGGAACTCTGGACTTTTTAATTGATCAAACACTAAAAGACAAAGTGAGCAAAAGTCCCAACCTAAGACAGTGGCAGAGACATCGTGTAAGAGCAGCCGCTGGGATTCAGGGTCTCCAGCACACAGTGAGGAGAGGCCATGTCTCAGCTTCTCCATCCACTCAGTCAGATCATAAAACTGACCAGTTTTATGCACTGATCTAGGAGCCGAGAGGTTTGCTATATAAATGCAAAGTAGTAATCCAAACACTTCTCCCTTAGTCGGTCTACACAGCCAAATAATCCCCCTCCAGAAAGGCAGTGGGGAAAAGCTCCTTCCTTTGCAGGTAGAAGGCCTCACACATTCTCACTCTTAAATGGGTCAGGCTTCTAAGGCTTCCCATGGACCATATCTAATTTACAGGAAAAAGACTAGAGTACACAGCCCTGGTCTCCACAGTTTCAAAATAGCCTGCGGTAACTAGGCATTGTTATTATTTAACAGTTCTTATCCATAACTTGTTTGGGAAATTGTAATAAACTGATGCTCCGTTTGAATAATACCATCAATGAGATAAGATACTTTATAATTATTCTTCTACCTGGGGAACACGCTCATTAGGAACAAGCCGGCTGTAAGCTTCAGATTGTTACATTGTAGACACTGCATTCTGCAAATTGCTGGAAGCACTGGGTAGAGGGAGGTTCATGTGTGAAAAATGAGGATGATGATATTCACAGGCAGAACAGTTTGAGGGTTTCAGAGAATGCAAGAAAAGCTGATGCTACACACGCCCTGGCTCTCAGGGTGGCAGCGATGGGAGGGGTCCCTCCCAGGCCAGGGCAACCATTCTGGGAGACAGCAAGTTTGCTTTGTTGTACCATTGCCTGCCTGGGATTTACAGAAGGTCTGTGGGATGAGCCACCCCACCTAGCTACGTGATGACTGAACATGTAGCAAATAAGCCTGTGAGCACCTCCACCCCACCCCACCCCGGAGCACCCCCGTCAGCAGGCAGAGCTTGGCCTATACTCACTAGGCATCATTTCTGCCCGCTGTGGCCAAGTCGCTCTCCAGGGTAAGTCTGTCTCTTACCGATTTCACTAATTCTTTCTCCCCTCTGGAGTTTCAGGATACTGAAAACTACTCAGCAAATTCTTTAAAATCTGAAATATGACAGGAGTTAAATATGCTCTAAGGAAAAGGGGGAATCATTTTTATTTAGTATTTTCAAATAAATTAAAGACCTGGCTTATTTAACCCACAGGATGGGATGCTGTGACTATCACCAATCCATGGGACAAAAGGGAACTGACTTGAGCGTATGGTGAGAAGGAAGGGGGGCTTCCTGGGGCAGGGAAAATTGGAAAACAGATTCACGCAGAACCCCCACTCCACACCCCCTGAGGAACGTGCTCACCCCACTCTTCCATACCCTTGTTTAATCTGTGACATTGTGATTGAAATTTGTCACTCTGGGAGTTACATCTGATGTTACAGCCTGCAGCGGAACTAAACCAAAATAAACAATCTGCTCTATTCTGCTTAGACTAATACGACAGTGACGTAAGGCCCGAGACACTGGCAGCGGCAAAATGCTTTTCCCGCACCGCATGCTGCAGCTGGGCCCCATGCGTTTCCACGGCGGGGATAGGCGGCACCGGCTTATCCACACATGGGGAGGGGCTCAGGCACAAATGGAAACTTTGCTTGTAGGCAACTGAGTTATCCTGTTTCTTCTATCAGCCGGCAGCACGCGCTCTTAAGGTGGACTTTTAAAAGCCTTTTTAATTTTATTTTCCCGGGTGTGGGTGACCCCTGTCTCTCTAAGCCTGGAGGTTTTGCAAACACGCTAACTGGTGGTGGGAATGTTCATTGCAGTGCACATAAAGGGTGTATGGCTCCAGCACATATCGATTTGAAGCTGCCCACACAGACGCATTTTCAGTTGTCTTAAATTAAATACCCAATTTATTTTTTGGTACGTATTTGGTTGCTTGCCAGCAAATGACTCTCTTAGTATATTCAATGGCTTTTTGCCAGAAAGATGGCAGGCTTTTTTCTTTAAAAAGGGGGTGGCCCCTAAATAGCTTCCTTTCTGAAGAGCTCTTGGTGGCCCTCTGGTTTGTAGCAGCTAACTCGGAGTGCGGCCTTTTTACAACCAGCTTTGGGGGTGCTAAATCTGTGCATTTTTCAAGCCCCAGTAGTTCTGGTCTCAATGTAGTAGTATTCGCTTTCTTTCTTTTCTCTTTTTAAATTTCCACACAGGGTCCTGAGAGCCCTGCCATATGCGGGCTACTCATCCCAGCAGCACGCAGAGGTTCTGCGATGCCAGTGGTCACAGTGAGTCCCCTCATCTGGTCATCCTTCCATCCAAGATCCCTGGCTCTGGATGAGGGGGAAATTGCCGTACATGATTCAGTTAAAATTCCAGCCTGAGTGGCCTGGATTAAATCCGGCCTCCTACATGCAATCAATTTTCAATTTTATCACCTCATACGTAGCAAAGCGTGAATGAGAGTTCAGGGAACTTGGATAGAGATAAAGCAGGGTCCTCTTTAATACACAGATGCTTGTTAAACCTGCTCATTATTCTACACTGTGATTTTCTACGTGTAAACCAGAGACGATCATAATTATCATATGCCTCTCCAGGATTTCTCCACGGAGAAAAACCTAAGAGTAAGTTCATCAAAATGGAAGGTAGAAAACAGGAAGAAGCTAAAATGTCATATCCAGGTGCAAACTAGAAGCCCCTCGTCCACCCTGGCCATGAGCTCCCTCCCTTCCTCTACTAAAGCATCCCCTGAACCGGGGAGAGGGACTCCACTTCCCAGTTCTTGGGCCTTCACTGCTCCCGAGCACAAGCCATAAAACGACGGGAGCTGTGTGAGGTGCCAAGGTCTAAAATGAATGCGGGCAGCAGCACCTGTGAAGCTGATAAAACATCAGTTTGCATTTGGCTCACCTTGCAAGAGGGGGTTTTATGCCTCTCGTTTTCGCTCCGCTCCCACACTCCTGTCACCCAGCAGCTCACACTATAAAGAGCATCCCCTGCGCTCTGTCTTAAGGAATGGGCGCTAAATAAAAGAGGCAGCATGGTGCTGTTAATTTTTCAGCATAGGGTACGCCCTGCCTGTGACACCAGATGGAAGAAAATGTCCTGTAGCCTCCTCCCCCCTCATCAATGCTCAGTCACACCTCTCCTTAAGCATCCTTCAGCTTTCCCGAGAAACTGGTGGAAAATGGTGTTGCCTGAAAATCTGGGAATTTCTCCCTTCCTCCTGCTAATGGCCTGGGTTGAATAAACATTGAAGAGGAAAATTCAGAAAAATGAAAGAGAGAAGAAAAAAGCTCTACCCGTAGATGGGGCTACTGTCAGCAAGCAGAGTGTGTTTGTGTTTTAAAATTCAGTTCACTTAAAGTGAGCCTGAGATTAGGTATCAACAGAGAATTTACAATTTAAATCAAACTTTGACTCATTTAATTAAGTCTTTAGTCCTGTGAACCTCATTCACAGCCTTAGCATTGGGCTGCTCTAGGACTCCAATTGATAAACTTCTTAATTTCCTAGGTGTCTGGGTTTTTTTTCCTTTAAAAAAAAAAAAACAACAACCTATACATCAAATCCAAACTGTTGAATAAACTACAAGGAAATAGTAGCCAGCAGCGAATGTTTATATGTTCCAGGGTAATAGATAATGAATAATAAGAGACTGAGGGTGAGGGCAGATTTAACAAAATGCTTGGAAAAGCCCAGGTGAGCTTCAATCTGTCCACTTGGGAAATAAGTCTGAAGAAGGAGAACTGCATTCCAATTAACATCTGTAATTTGCATTGTATGAAAGCACTAGAAAATAATAGTTTTGAGAGCTTTTTTAATGTTTCCAGAGGTAGGAGTACAGATAATCTTATTTAAGAAGCAAGCATAATAGGTCTTTCTGTCATTTCTGAGCTGCTGAATCATAGGAAGGACAGGAAACTCTACCTCAAGTCATGAGAAGAAAAGGTCTGCATGTGTCTCCTTAGCCTTAACCCCCTTGCCCAGGACAGAAAGCGGCTGAAGGAGGGCTCTGCCTCAAGTGTTTCTTAATCATTCCCTCCAGCAATGGTGCTGCTTTTGTTACATGACTGCTAAAAGAGCTGACGTGTCTGTATTGTGTACTGGGCACCATTTTACATACATTGACTCATCTGCTCCTTAAAACCATGCTATGGTTTAAGTGTTATTACAATATTTACTAGAAAATTAAATAAGTTGTCGAAACTCATGACCCAAATTTTTAAACCGTATTTTAGATTCTTCTAAGACCAGGGCTATTGTGAAAACTCAGTGTTACCCATAAATAAAACAGCGGGGCACCCTCCTTATCAGGAGGCAGTGTGCCTTAAAATCAGCTTTGAAGTCAAGCCAGACTTAGCTGCAAGTCCCCCCTCCATCACTGCAGGCTGCATGCCTTTGGGCAGGTCACTTCAGCCTTCCGAGCCTCAGCTTCCAAGTCTGTAAAATGGGTTAGCATCATTCCCATCTGGCAGGATTGTCATGGGGCTTAAATGAGATAACACATTAAAAGTGTTCAGGCCTCAGCCTGGATGTTAGCCCAGGTCTCGCAAATACAAGACCAGGCACCTTCCTCTTCCTCATCCTTAATACTTCCTAATATTCTCTCTCTCCTCCCACACTAGCAGCGCCATTGCAGGAACTGTCCCCGTCCCACTGCACTGGCTGGCCCAGTGCCACATACTGCAGGGAGGAGACACAAGCAAGCGGCCCTGGGGAGCGCTGGTCCCTGCACAAACACGGCTCTTGCAGCTTTCACCCTGAGCTCGCCCTGCGCCACGGCAGCCAGTCATCTTGACAAGAGCAAGGACCGAGTTATAGGTCAAGGTAAGTGGCAGAAGCAACTCACTTTGATCTGTAACTAGAACTCAGGGAGTCCCATTCGACCCTGCAAGGGGCCTGACAAGCACAAGCCCCACCCAGGAGCCAATGTGTCTCCACAGTGCTTGCTCTAGAGGAGGAGGGACTGGGCGAGGTGGGGGGAGGAGCAGCCTTTGGTTCAGAAGCAAAATAGGGGGAAAAAAGAGGCCCAAAAAGAAACAGAGAGGGGAGAAGAAGCGCTGTTAAATGACAGAGCCACAAACAGAGCTCTTTTGTCTACTGAAGTGATGTAGGGGAACTGAGGTGGCATTGGAGATATGCCTCCCACAGTGAGAAAGATTGTACTGGGAAGAGATGGAGAGAAAGGTGCCCCTGAGGGAAGAAGGTAAGCCGGACACTGAGACAAGAAACCAGGAAGGCTGAGGGAGCGCCTGGAGCTGGGATGGGCTCACTCCAGGTATACAATGTGCATGTGGGGATAAGGCTGCACTAAGTCGGGGGTCACAGCTAGTAATAATAAGCAAATCACTGGGAATTACTCCCTGGGTAGGCACAAGTGAGGCCTCTCAAACCACCCTGATGTTCAGGGTGAGGGCTGGAGCTCTCTGCTCCTGACAGGGAGCACAGCACTGCATCCTCGCAGCCCAGGAAAGTTCTGGCCCGTTCGAGGAGGTAGCCGGGGGTCCCACTGACTCTGGAATGCTTGGGGCTCTATTTTAGTCCTTGGAACCCCAGGAGAGTCAGATCCCTCATCTGCAAAGCTCTAGATATCCCTGTCCCTTGATTTTTCTTGAATCAGGAATGTCCTCTAATTTCAGAAATTAATTTGAACAATTTAAAGCCTTCTGGGATTCAGAGGAGGCAGCTTGGATGCTACGTGGAGCTACAGGAAGGGCGCAGCCAATCAGCCACTGATCTTCACTCCTCAGGAACACACGGAAAAAAGTCCACTGAGCAAATCAGAAGGCACATACCCGTGTGCAAATACACAAAATGTATCCTATTATAAAATTTTATTAGCAGTGACAGTTTTAAGGGAGCTTTAGCAATATTTCAAGCTCTGGCATCAAAATCTGACATATTCAATTTTGCTTTTATCAGGTTATCTGATGACATTTCTGCAAAAGAGGCACTCGCCCATCTCAGGCTCGCCCCTCCTCTGCTGGGCAACAGTTGCCTACAGTTGGCGGAGCCAGCATGGACAGCATCTCTCTTCTTCTGCTGAGGAACAAACAAGGGTTCAACCCTCAACACACAAAGACCACCAGCACTGCCTGCCCTTTCATTTTATAGCAAGCTCATGTCTAAAGAAACCCGTAGGCTCGTGGGCAAGGGACCAAATGGCAAGTGCAGATAGTGTGATTACAGAGGACTGGTGAGCTCTGCAGATGGCATCTGGGGCATCACAGGTGACAGGCAGGCTGTTGTGGGGCCCTGCGTGTTTGTGCATTATTGCAAAGACCGGGAATCAGCAGCTAAAGTGCATCTACCTGGTTAGGGGGCAGCCTGCCCTGGACAGCTGAGAGCTGGGAAAGCCATCTCGAAGATTGCCACATCACAGGCAGAAAGCCCCATCCATTCCGCTCTTTCTTTTTAACAAGTTCAGGGGTACATGTGCAGGATGTGCAGGTTTGTTACATAGGTAAATGTGGTCATGGGGGTTTGTTGTACAGATGATTTCATCACCAGGCATTAAGCCTAGTACGTGTCAGTTATGATTTCTGAGCCTCTCCCTCCTCCCACCCTCCACCTTCTGCCAGGCCCCAGTGCCTGTTGTTCCCCTCCAGTGTATGTGTCCATGTGTTCTCACCATTTAGCCCTCACTTATAAGTGAGAAAATGTGGTATTTGGTTTTCTGTCCCTGTTTTAGTTTGCTAAGGATAATGGCCTCCAGCTCCACCCATGTCCCTGCAAGGGAAATGGTCTCATTCTTTTTTTTGGCTACATGGTATTCCACATGGTATATACGTACCACATTTTAGAAATGCAAATCAAAACCACAATGAGATACCATCTCACACTGGTCAGAATGGCTATTATTAAAAAGTCAAAAATAACAGATGCTGGTGAGACTATGGAGAAAAAGGAATGCTTATACACTGCTGATGGGATTGTAAAAAAAGTTCAGCCACTGTGGAAGACAGTGTGATGATTCCTCAAAGACCTAAAGGCAGAAATACCATTTGACCCAGCAATCCCATTACTGTGTGTATACCAAAAGGAATATAAATCTTTCTATGACAAAGACACATGCATATGTTTGTTGCAACAGTATTCACAAAGCAAAGCCATGGAATCAATTTTTCTTAATAAATGAATCCAGGAACAAAAGAGAAGGCTCCATGAAACCCATTAGGTGCACAGCAAGAGGGTGAGGAGATTAAGAGGGAATGAGCGTATCTCCTAATGACAGAGTCTCTCCTTGACCAAACGTTAGTCAGGCTCTTCTGAATCCTCTTCCTATCTGTGCCATGACTTTTAGGCTTTCTTTTTCCTTTTTTTTTTTTTTGAGACAGGGTCTCACTCTGTTGCCCAGGCTGGAGTGCACTGGCGTAATCTCGGCTCACAGTAAACTCCACTTCCCAGGTTCAAGCTATTCTTGTGCCTCAGCCTCCCGAGTAGCTGGGATTACAGGCGCGTGCCACCACGCCCAGCTAATTTTTGTATTTTTATTAGAGATGGGGTTTCACCATGTTGGCCAGGCTGGTCTCGAACTCCTGACCTCAGGTGATCTGCCCACCTCGGCCTCCCAAAGTGCTGGGATTACAGATGTGAGCGACCACGCCTGGCCCACTTTTAGACTTTCTTATCCATCTTTGCATCCCTCAATTTTAGCAAGATCTGGCTAAGTTGGTTTACCTTCAATACCTGATCGCCCTTGATATAAGATTGGTTTCTTCATTCCCTGCCATCTTCCAGGTGACATCTGATCACCTCGGCCTGCCTACAGCAAGAATCCTGTTGGCAAAGAATTACTTTGCCCTCTGAGTAATTTTCTATCCAACAACCCCCAACCACTCTGTCTCATCCTGCTCTTGGACTACAAATCCCCAATTTTTCCTTATTGTATTTGGAGTTGAGTCCAGTCTCCTTCCCCTGCTGCAAAACCCCATTGCAGTAATCCCCTCCAAATAAAACCTGCCTTACTGTTCTTTAACAAGTGCCAGGAATAATTTTTAAGCACTAACCCAAGTTTCTTTCCTGTACTCCTTACAACAAGATGTAAGGAGCACACTGGGCTTGTCCTCAGGTTGCATTTATTAAACAAAAGCTAAAATCCCCCTTTCAAATATGAGAACATAAAGCATATAAGAGAGAAGTGTTTCCTGGGTGATCCAAATTAAAAATAAGAGCCATGGGCCAGGTGTGGTGGCTCACTCCTGTAATCCCAGCACTTTGGGAGGCCAAGGCAGGCACACTTAAGTTCAGGAGTTCAAGACCATAGTGAAACCTCGTCTTTACTAAAAATACAAAATTTAGCTAGGCACCTGTAATCCCAGCTACTAGGGAGACTGAGGCGGGAAGATCACTTGAATCTGGGAGGCAAAGGTTGCAGTAAGTGGAGATGGCACCAATGCACTCCAGCCTGGGCAACAGAATGAGACTCTAAAAAAAAAAAAAAAAAAAAATAGCCATGGGCAAGAGAGACATGGCCTTGCTGATTTCTCCCCTTGAATCTGGCCCACTGAGGACACCTCTTCCTCTCTTTTTTTTCTTTTTCTTTTTTTGAGACAGAGTCTCGCTCTGTCACCCAGGCTGGAGTGCAATGGCACGATCTCAGCTCACTGCAACCACCACCTCCAGGGTTCACGCGATTCTCCTGCCTCAGCCTCACAAGTAGGTGGGATTACAGGTGCCTGCCACCATGCCTGGCTAATTGAGATGGGTTTTCACTATGTTGGCCAGACTGGTCTCAAACTCCTGACCTCGTGATCTGCCCTCCTCGGCCTCCCAAAGTGCTGGGATTACAGGGGTGAGCCACTGCACCCCGCCTCTTCCTTCTCTTTATTCTGCCTGAGGATGCACGTTCTCTTTTGACAGTTTCAGCGGATTGAGGCTGAATGTTAAGTTTTCTGCCAAAACGGGTTCAGTATCCTGTCAGCTTTTTCCTCTGCTGAAACGCACTTTCATCTTTAATCTACTCGGGAGTGCTATGTATGACAGGTGATCCTTGGAGGAGAGAAGTCTGAGGGACAGCCTGCTACTGTATTTAAATTGGCTTCACCCAGACAGATAAATACAAAGATAAGGTTAATAAGGGTTAATAATTTATAGTCAGAAAAGTTTAAGAGGATTGCATAATTTAAGCCTCCCGTGAAGGCCCCAAACCAAACTCTATATTATTATCCTGAAGCCGGGTCTACTCCGTGACTCTCCTTCTGAATAACAGCCCCCCATGAGTCTCCCAGATACCTGACTTCAAAACCACAGAGCCACTGAAGCCACCTTCTGCCTCCTTCTCCATCTTCTCTGAGAGACAGCTGGTTAATCAGGTCAAATTATTCTTATCTGATTATTAGTCATTAGCAGTTATAGTTATTCTCTAGTACCTTTCACACTTGTTCTTATTTTTATTCTCACTTGGATACTTAAGAATAAAATTCTTCTGCTTATTTTGTTTGAATCCGTGGATTTTAAAAATTATTCCTGGCTGGGCGCAGTGGCTCACGCCTATAATCCCAGCACTTTGAGAGGCCAAGGAGGGGAGATTACTTAAGGTCAGGAGTTTGAGACCAATCTGGCCAACATGGTGAAACCCCATCTCTACTAAAAATACAAAAAGGAATTAGCCAGGCATGGTGGCGGGCACCTGTAATCCCAGCTACCTAGGAGGCTGAGGTAGAAAAATTGCTTGAACCTGGGAGGCGGAGGTTAGAGTGAGCTGAAATTGTGTCACTGCACTGCAGCCTGGGCAACAGAGCAAGCCTCCATCTCTAAATAAATAAATTCATTCATTCATTCATTCATTCATTCCATAGTACAGCTACGATCATGTTGGTGCCCCATTCAAACTCAGTTTGCATCGAGGGTGAATCTCCCTCCCCTCCCTAGGATCCCTGTTGGGATCTCTGGAGATGGTAACCTGCGTGGAAGTCTCCAGGCTCTGGTCCTCACCCTCTCTGTGAATTCCACTTGAAAGCCTTTCTGCCTAAGTGAAGATGCAGATGAAGGACCCGAGGCTTAAGGCAACAAGAAAATTTAGAATAGTTAGCAGCAGAGATAATGAATAAGAATTTTCAGTAACTTCTGGGCAACATAAAAGTGGAGTCCTCAGTCTGCAATTTTTGCCCCATCACCTTTAATAAGCATGAAGCAAAATGAACAAAAAGAATATTAAACTTTTAAAGACTAAAAGATCTTTCAAAATATATTCCTCGCTTATAATGGTGGCAACGACCCTTTCCCTTTGTCACCTAGCTGGAAAAAAATTACAAAGTAGCATCAAAAGCAAAAATGAACATTGCAGAATGGGAGTAGAATAGTTTGCCTCCAAGGAAAGCGATTGAAAGTTGATTATCCGGTTTGTTAAACAGCTAACATTGAACCTTGTGGTCAGGATTTGGGTGAAGAGTCTAAGCCTGAAAGGCCACGGTCAGGGTCTCTCTACGGAGCTGGACGGTTGGACTTTCTGCTGTGGTGGCAATGTTCTGTATCAACTCTGTCCATATCCTGGCTACTGGCTGCATGTGGCTGTTGAACCACAACTGAGGAACTGAGTTTTTGTTTTATTGAATTTTAATTAATTTTTAGTACTAATTTAAAGAGCTACATGCTGCTAGAAGCTACCACACTGGACAGCACAGAATAAGGCATTCATGCTGCTCTACCTTTCCCCGATTCTTGTTCACAAGGTCAGAGGTTGAGGAAATGTCAATGCAAAACAGAAGGGGGTATAAGGCAGCAGGACAGACCCTCCACCCCCACCCCGGAAGCAGAATCACATGCTTCGCTTCAGGCCTGCCTGCCTCCTGGTGTGCAATGCTGATGTCAGCCGTGGAGTTGGTGTAGTGTTCTGTGGAATATCTCATAAGTTAAGGAGTCTATAATTAGTACTGGGAATCTAAATAATAATCATGCTAACAAGAACTAACCTTGATAGAGCGTTTACTAATAGAAAGTACTTTACACAGGTACAAACCAGTTGGGTAGCTTTATGTAAATGAGCGGGACAGAGGCCTAGAAAATTCAAACAGCTTGGCCAAGACCATAAGATTAATAAGTGGTAGAGTCAGAACTTGAACCTACTTCTCTCTGACTGAAAATCAATCAACTCTTAAACAGTAAACATTTAAAGTGGCTCAGCTGCTCAACCAGTGGACCAAACAACTAATTCTCTGAGACCCTGGGCCACCGGTAGATGCCCAGGACAGCAAGAGCCCCTGGCCAGTAGCCTCTAGGCTGGTGGCGTCTGTCCAGAAGCAGCAGTATCTCTCCACCACAGTGTGCCCTACAAATAGCATCACTGTCTTCACGTGGAATGACGAAAAAATGTCTAGGAAGCACTGAATGACATTCTAAGGAAAACCATGTGGGTCATTCCCAAAGAGCTGGTCATGAACAAGACACCAAGGATGCTAGCACACCATTTGACTGACTCCAAGAACAGTATTGGAGGCAGGAAAATGTCCTCATGTGCCACAAGATTTTAAATTCTAATTTGCAGTAGAAGGAATTATAAATAGGACAAAGTCAGAAATCACCCCAATTTTTGCATAGCTAGGGTCGGTTAAATTCATGAATAATGATGAGAAAATGAAGACCCTAGGATTAAAGTGGTAGCTTAGTTTCCATAAAGACATTAAAGATATATACATCTCAGTAAAGAAGCTTTGTAACACTGTCATTCTCAGACAATGGTCAAATCAGGTGTTTCCACATCGCTTCTTAGAGCAAAGTTTCTTCAGGACAATGGGACATTTGTAAAACAGACCCAAGCTTTGATCTGATCCATGACAGGGAGGCTGCTGGTATTCACTGAGTCTGTCGCCACATCAACCTGGTGAAGGCTTGGGCAGCACCTGTCAATCCGACACGAAGAGGTGTTCCATGAGTTTAATGGACACCGTGTGCCAACTCCATTTTAGGTTATTAACATCAATTGGAGGGAAAAGAGGAAAACGGGGAGAGATCGCTCAGTAGTGGATTTTAAAAGTCTTTTGTTGCATCTTGCTGAACTTGGTCCCAACTTCCCTCATCTAACAAAAGATAAAAATAGGCTCCAAGGCTGTTATGCTGAGAGTTAACATGAGGGAGGACTTATCCCTCATTTTCTTGATACCTATTCTATGTGAAGAGAAGTTTTGTAACTGTGAAATGATATCTAATACGGGTTCTAATACAGAAACATATTTCTTCCAATGTCTCACACTTCCTTTCATTCGAGCGACCAAGTCCTGCTCACATATAATTTTATTAGAACTTTTCTCAAGGGTTACTATTAATACTAAGAATACCAATAACAACTATAATGTATTTACCACATACCAGGTAATAGGCTATTTTACATAGATTATCTTAGAATTTCCCTAAAGCCCTTGAAAGATTATTATTCTCTTTATGCAACAGATTTGTTCACTCATTCATTCAACGCATATTTATTGAGCACCTGCTCAACAGCAGTGGGCATTTCTTACCCGTTGCTGTTGGGAGCACAGGGCCCAAGCAGGCTCCCTGTCCCCAGTGAGGAAAATACAGGTATATCCAAAGGATTACATCATAGTTCTTACATAAAATTGTTCTGTTACCATATGCTCACATGACAATACTGCTTCTTTACGAAATGGTATATGCGTGAGTAAAAAACAATTCAGGGTGGGTGGGTGGGAGACTCGGGTCTTGTGTCTCCAGATTTGGGTCCCACCTTACCAAATTCCATCATGTAGAAAAAGAAAATTCCTAAATGTAATTGCTCCTGTGTTGATATAATTGATATCCTTCCAGAGGAGGAAAACCTAGTTTTTAATCTATTTGCATTGTTCACCTTCTCAGCACCACACACTTAGAATAAGCAGGAATGATGGCTCTATCACTGTACCATGAGGAGATGAGACTATGGATGCTGTGCCAGGGTCTGTAAGACTTTTAAACAAGAGCTTTGTTTGATTCCATTATTAACCTCATCAGAGAGAGGCCCAAAAGTCATTTAAGATTCGGTTACTGGGCCAGGCGCGGTGGCTCACACCTGTAATCCCAGCACTGTGGGAGGCGAGGTGGGCAGATCAAGAGGTCAAGAGATCGAGATCATCCTGGCCAACATGGTGAAACCCTGTCTCTACTAAAAATACAAAAATTAGCCGGGTGTGGTGGCGGGTGCCTGTAGTCCCAGCTACTTGGGAGACTGAGGCAGGAGAATCGCTTGAACCAGGGAGTTGGAGGTTGCAGTGAGCGGAGATGGCGCCACTGTAGTCCAGCCTGGTGACAGAGCAAGACTCTGTCTCAAAAAAAAAAAAAAAAAATTTTGTTACTGAATGTGGGTTTGAATGGGTTAAAAAGCTAGCACAGAAATGCAAAAATCTACCGATTTTCTCTAAGGAGACTATCAGAAGAAATGCAACTTTGTCCTGCCTTGCCCAAGGGCAGAGAAGGTTGCAGACATCCTCTCCCCTCCTCAGCTGTCTACATCAAGTGGTTGAGGGGTGGGTATTTTGTGGCGTGAATAAAAGGATTATTGTGCTAGCAAACCCTTGATTTGTAAGCATTTTACCTGTACCTTTTTAGATTTTAGTCTTTGCCTTTTTTTTTTTCCTATTTGTTTCCCACTTAGTACCTTAGAATTTGCCTTTTTAATGCAAAATTAGGATAGTAAAAAAATTGAATCCAGGGTGCATCACTTAGAAAAGTTAAAGAAGATTTTCAAAATTAATTGTTGACAAGACTCAGCAAATATTTGCTGAATACCTGTTATGTGCCAGGTAATGTCATAAACCCTAGGCATAGGACTGGGAACCAGGTCCTCTCTTCTTGGAATTCACATTCTGTTTCACAAGGGTTGGGAAAGAGGAAGAAATACAGAATGGAAACTCTGCCCTGAGCACAGAACCTATGCATTTGGTTAGAAGAAGGCTGGTGCTCTGCACACAGGGGCCTAAGAGAGGAATATGAGGTAGTGGAGCTCTCAGTGACCTCGCTGTTAGAGCTGTAGGGAAGATTTAGGTCACCGCCTTATCTTACAAGTGAGGAAACTGATACCAAAAGAGACTGGAATTATTGTCTGAGGTCACCCAGGCTGTCCCACTGGATGTCAGGTACCGCCTCTTCAGGACCATTCATTAGCATTTGTGAAAGTCAAGATATAACAGCATATTTAGCCTTCTTTCTTTCTTTTCCTCTTTATGTTGTATTTTTCTTTTTGGGTCATTGTTTTGCATTAATGTTCATAGACAATTTTTCACCATTTATGTAGGATTAGTTCTTATTGAAAGATTAATTCCGCATTTTCAATAATTTATATGATTTGATGTCACAAATATCTGGATAATTTGATATAGCATCAAAAAAAGGCTTTCTCTACCTTCATGTATTATCATATAATGCATTTTCTTATCATAGGGAAATCAAAATGTGTCTCTCTAAATCCTTTTGGTCTTTTAAATTTTATGAGTTTAACATGCGTGATATATAAATCACAGTCAAACATTTTCTTCTTACCTCATCTGATTTAGTTTGATAAAATCAACTCCATCTATATGTATGTCTTTTAGAAATATGTCTCAGTTTTTCCCAAATGGGTATGTCTTACAACTAATGCGTGAGAAAAAATTCCAGTAGCACCTCCCTGGGGAATCTGAACGAGGCCCTGATTATGCTAATAGAAGCCAAGAGGTTTTCAAAGCAAAAGAACTATAATAAATTATTCATAAATAGGTCTCTCTTTTGATGGTTTTGGTGTTTCCGAATTTTCCAGACCATAGAGGATATGTGAAATGATATATGCACGCTAAGCTGAAGATGTTACAGAGGGAAATGGGAATTGAAAACTAATTGGAATTTTAAAGCATTGCATTTTTGCATTTGGTACACTTCCTGGAGCTGGTTTGGGCATGGACAAGACCCAGGAGCCTGCTTTTCTGGTGGTCCTTGGTGACTACGGATATTTTTAACAGGCAGGGACTGGTTTCTGAGGAAGGTGTGTCCCAGTTCCCAAAGGAAAATGACTCCTCAGTGACTGTTAGCCCTCGAGGCAGTTCCAGATGAGGTGCTAGGCTTAATTCAGGTTGCCAGTCTACAGAAATGAAGACTTTATTTGGCATACTGCTCGTTTGCACTTGGTTTGTCAGACTCTCTACCTCCTCTTCCTTCTTTTTCTTAAACTTGTTTTTCAGTTTGTTCCTCTGGGTCTCTACATTGCCAAACCCAAGGGCACCTCCTAGTCTGCGTGAACGGAGCCCCACGCCTGGTCCTGTCCACAGGTGCCATGGTTTTGTGACTTACACATTTTGTTGTACCTGCCAACATTTCAACTGTTTTAGAATTCTTTTTTGTCTTAATGGGTGTTGACAGGTTTTAAAATGTTTCCTGTTTATTTCTACTTGCAATTTTCTGATCTCTGTAATTTAAACTAATTGCATCTACTTTGTTATTTATTCCATTTTTTGTACTCATTTAATAGAAAAAATAGTAATTTCTTCAACTTCAGTCTTTTGTGTTTGCTGAAACCCACCCTGGCCTCACACGTTCAAGTTAAGCCCTGCCCCCACCTTCCTCACACTCCCATAGGGTCACAGACAATGCACTGATTTACCTGCCTTTAGGAGCCCCCAAACTCCTTCCTTTTGAGATTTTTCTTTGTAATGAATGTCCTCGCCATGATCACAACCCAAATAAAAACTCCTCAGTCGTCTGCTGTATTTTGTCTTTAACAGTGACCAGAATTCAATTCGAATTTTGGGTTCACATTTAGTCTTATAATTTAAGAAAGAATAGGAAAAAACGGAGAGCAACTTGATTTGAAAAAGACAAATCTGAGGCGGGTGAGAGATTCTAAGTCCTGATGTGCTTGGAACAGTCCAGACCTCTGTCAATTGTCCCAGCATAATTATTACCAGCACCCCCTTTTACACTCAGAAGATCCTGGTCTAGATGAAGAATCATACGTGCGTCAGCTACTTTCGCTACCGTAAAGCCCAGCCCGGCACAGTCCCAAGGACAGAGTAAGCAGCCAATACACATTTACTGAGTCAGGAATAAAAAGATGCCAGCGGTCACCCTCCTTCCCTCATGGTGGGAGCCAGGGAAGCTGACGCTACTACAAAGCTATGGCGTCACAGGTACTGGACACTGGCTAGTCACATATTTATATGACTCCTGGAAGACAGCCATTTGTAGATGGCTATTATCCATATTTTAATAATATCTGCTAAGAAAAATAACAACTTTGAGATAGCACTTGTGGAATGAGTCCTTCATATTTAATGAACCAGGGAAACATAAGGGAAAGGTTAAACAATTCTATGAAGCCAGGCGCGGCAGCTCACGCCTATAATCCCAGCACTTTGGAAGGCTGAGGTGCGTGGATCACGAGGTCAAGAGATAGAGACCATCCTGGCCAACATGGTGAAACCTCATCTCTACTAAAAATACAAAAATTAGCTGGGTGTGGTGGTGCGCCTGTAGTACTGGCTACTTGGGAGGCTGAGGCAGGAGAATCGCTTGAACCCGGGAGGCAGAGGTTGCAGTGAGCTGAGATTGCACCACTGCACTCCAGCCTGGTGACAGAGCGAGACTACGTCTCAAAACAAACAAACAAACAAACAAACAAACAAACAAACAAAAAAACAAAACTCTACAAAACAGGAGAAATATCTAAAAGTTTTTTTCTTGTTTGTCTTTATGAAGGGCTTCTTCCCGTTCAGTAATAATTTCCCTTGCAATGGAGCAAAACTTGAGACAATAAGAGACTCAGGAATGTTTTGAAAGCTCATGAGGAATTTAGTCTAATTCCTTCATGGTGAGTTGCTGGCATTCTACTCCATTTGCAATCAGCCTCCTGTTACCACCAATGCTCCCCATCAGTAACAGTCATACTAATGTGGGGTGGAATGAGAAACTCTCAATGCTTCCAATGCTATAACCACTTGCCTATCCCAGTTTCCAATCTCCTTTAAATACTGGGGATTTTAAAGGTAACTGAGTTTATGCCTTGGATTTTCTGTGAAATCGTAGGAAAATACATGTGATCTTCCAATGCCCCAGTACTTACAAATAATGATACTTTATTGCCATGGATTTAATGTGTCCTCCAAAGTTCCTAAGTCGGACACTTAATCCCTGATGCAACAATGTTGAGAGATGGGACCTTTAAGAGGTGATTAGGTTATGAGGGCTCTGCTCTCATGAATGGATTAATGTCGTTCTCATGGGAGTGAGTTCCTTATCAAAGGATGCATTTGGCCCATTTCGCTTTCTCTTTCTCTCTCTCTCTCGGTCTCTTGCCCATGTGATGTCTTCACCATGTTCTGAATCAGTAGGAAGACCCTCACCAGATGCAGGCCCCATGATCTTGGACTTCCAGACTCCAGAACTATGAGCCAAATAAGTTTCTGTTAATTATAAATTGCCTAGTCTGTGGTATTCTATTATAGCAGCACAAAAGAGAATAAGCCGATTACTATATTATGTTTCAGAAGCTTTTCAAGAATCACTCTTGTATTATATTATGCACAAATAATGTGTTTTGTTTGTTTTTTTTGAGACAGAGTCTCACTCTGTTGTCCAGGCTGGAATGCAGTGGCATGATCTCAGCTCACTGCAACCTCGGCCTGATGGGCTCAAGTGATTCTCGCACGTGCCTCAGCCTCCTGAGCAGCTGGGACCACAGGCTCCCACCACCATGCCTGGCTAATTTTTGTATTTTTGGTAGAGACAGGGTTTCACCCTGTTGGCCAGTCTGGTCTCGAACTCCTGACCTCAGGTGATCCACCCGCTGAAGTCCTGGGATTACAGGTGTGAGTCACCGCACCTGGCCCAAATAATATGTTTTTAATAGTTACTGTGGGCCAGGTGCAGTGGCTCACGCCTGTAATCCCAGCACTTTTGGAGGCCGAGGCGGGCGGATCACCTGAGGACAGGAGTTCGAGACCAGCCTGGCCAACATGGCGAAAACATATCTCTACCAAAAATACAAAAATTAGCTGGGCGTGGTAGCACACACCTGTGGTCCCAGCTGCTCAAGAGGCTGAGGCAGGAGAATCTCTTGAACCTGGGAGACAGAGGTTGCAGTGAGCTGAGATTGTGCCACTGCACTCCAGCCTGGGTGACAGAGCAGGACTCCGTCTCAAAAAAAAAAAAAATTAATTGTTACTGTGAGGAAGATGATAGCCACAGAGGGAATTTTTTAAATAAACAACCTTTCAACAGGAAGACAGAGAAGAAATATAAAACACAATCACATGGGAGGCTGAGATGGGAGGATCCCTTGAGGCCAGGAGTTTGAGACCAGCCTGGACAACATAGTGAGACTCCATCTCTACAAAAAACAAACAAAGAAACAAAATGAGCCAGGTGGTGGTGCAAGCCTATAGTCTTAGCTACTCGGGAGTTGGAGGCGGGAGGATCACTTGAACCCAAGAGTTTGAGGCTGCAATGAGCTATGATCACACCACTGCACTCCAGCGTGGGTGACAAAGCAAGTCTCTGTCTCTAAACCACACACTCAGACACATATGCAATCACACACACACAATCACAAAGCATCAGTCAGGAAGGCCAGCAAGAGCAGAACACAGAATGTTAGGATTTCAAGGTAGAAGCTCAACACTCAATTCAAGGTAAACTTGATAAGAATTTGCAACAAGACCAGTGATCTGCTAGGTATTATAATGAATAGAAAAGCAATATGGGGCTCTGGCTGTAAAGCAATTGAGCTTTTTTGAAGAAACATTAAATGTACACATAAAACCCCTGAATGTATGTCAGCAGATGACGAATGGCCCTAAAGTGGTATGGAATAAAAAGGAAAAATCATGAAAAAAGAAGGCCCACCAAATTGGAACATCTACTTGGAAAACTCGAGAAAGAACAGTTTTGGTTGGGAGTCAAGTGCAGTTAACAGGATTCAGAGTAAGCACCGCGTGGGCCTCCGAGGTCAGAAACCAGAGGGAGGCCAGAGAAATGAGATGAGCTACAAAGTGCCTCAGGAAAGAGACAGCTGGGACCAGATGACACACACACCATGGCCTGTTTTTATGTTTTATGTCAGTTTTAAGAGACACTGGGATTTTCCTAAAACAATATATATTTGATGGAAAAGTGCTGTCCATTTCAGTAGCAAAATCACTTTATTATATTGCTGGGAAAACTTGAGAATTGAAAGTTGGAAGACAGCAGGTGGAGGTTATAAATTTGATATTAATATGGCAATATGGAGTGAGATTTATGGGCTCTGATAGAATGTGATCTTTTACTGAAAACCGTTTTTACTTTCTTATATGTATCTCAGTGATTTGACCCTGGTTTTATGTGAATATTGTTTTAGGGGATGTAGTTTTCTGAATACAATTTATTTTATTCAAATGACTGCTTACGGATAGATAGCCAAGGACTAGTTTCAAGCTACAGTTTCAATAAACAGCCTAATAACATTGGAAGATAAGTTTTGAAAGACTGTAAGAAGCCAAAGAATAAGTTTAGACAATTACATATTTGGATATAATTGCTTTTGAAGTCAATATTCAATTTTAAACTGTTTAAGATAATACGTTTTTGCTTTTATCTAAAGTATATGAGAGACTTACACCAAGCACTAAACTGAAATTGTGGTATGCAACATGACTCTATTTAACAGAGCTAGGAATACTGTCAGTTTGCAAAGGTAAAATTACTTCGACTTTTTCTCTGGAAAACTGAAATGAATTCCTTTGGAAATTAAAGTCCTCGTTGCTTTACAAACATCATTTCATCATGCAGGAGATCTTTACTCACAAACATTCATATCACACAATGTCAGAAACACGACAAGGAGAGAAGGCATGGGGCTGTGGTCAACCCACAAAAGACAGGCTTTTATTCCCAGCTCTAAGAATTTCCCACAGACATTACTAACCCATCATGCCCATTCAGTGCACACACAGTGACAAGGTTTCAAGTGGCGCTGCAGTGAGAGACTACTATGACAATGAACACAAAAGAACAGACATTTTAAAACACTAAAAATTGGCCCGGTATGGTGGCTCATGCCTGTAATCCCAACACTTCGGGAGACCGAGGCGGGTGGATCACCTGAGGTCAGGAGTTCGAAACCAGCCTGGCCATCATGGTGAAACCCTGTTTCTACAGAAAAATAAAAAAAAATAAAAAAAAAAATTAGCCAGGCATAGTGGCAGGCACCTGTAATCCCAGCTACCCAGGAAGCCAAGGCAGGAGAATCGCTTGAACCTGAGAGGTGGAAGTTGCAGTGAGCCGAGATCACACCGTTGCACTCTAGCCTGGGTGACAGAGCACGATTCCATATCAAAAACAAACATACAAACAAACAAAAAACAAACCACTAAAAATTAACTGAAAATTAAGATTAAAAAATATTAAAAATAAAAAATAACAAAAAGAAAATAATTAACTGAAAATTCGAAATGCATATGTGATGAAATGTTAGGCAGGAAGAATCAGCAGGAGGGACAACTGCCAAAAATGAAAGCTGCAAAAAGTAATTTTTTCTGTCTATTCAACCCACAATCATCACAGGCTATATTTGAAAAGTAGGTAGGTGTACTTACCTACATATAGCCGTTTGTAGGTTATATTTGAAAAGTGGGTAAGGTGTACTTACCTACATATAACTGCACTTACATACAGTTATACGTATACCTACATCTAATGTAGTTATGGTTTTTTAAGAGAGTAAAGAATAAAATGGAAGACTACCATTACTGACAGTCTTCTAAAAGGCAGTCACCATAGCATGATTAATTTATTCCTGGAGTTCTCTTGGTCCTCATACACTTGATTCTCTTGAAACCAGTGAACAACTCGCATGTCTTACCGCTAGATCTAGAAAAGTGGTTCTCGGCCGGGCGCGGTGGCTCGTGCCTGTAATCCCAGCAGTCTGGGAGGCCGAGGCGGGTGGATCATGAGGTTAGGAGTTCAAGACGAGCCTGGCCAACACAGTGAAACACTGTCTCTACCAAAAATACAAAAATTTGCTGGGCAGGGTGGTGTGTGCCTGTAGTCCCAGCTACTGAGGAGGCTGAGGCAGGAGAATTCCTTGAACCCAGGAGGTGGAGGTTGCAGTGAGCCGAGATCGTGCCACTGCACTCCAGCTTGGGCAACAGAGTGAGACTTCATCTCAAAAAAAAAAAAGAAAAAGAAAAAAAAAGAAAAAGAAAAGTGGTTCTCACAATGCACAGCTTGCACCAGAACCACCTGGAGAACTTTGTAAAAATGCAGCTGCTTGCTCACCACCCCCAGAACCGCTTTCTGCAATGATCAGGGTGGGGTTTTGGGCACTGATATTTGTAAGATCTGCATCAAGTGATTCTAACATGCTGCCGGTTAAGAAACTCTGGTTAACAAGGAGACACATATGAAACATCATATATCAGACATCTAACCTACCCTTATTTCTTTTATTCTCAAATCTCCATTTCAGCTTTCTTCTTCATTTAGAATTTGGATATAAGCCATAACTATTAAAATTGACTGAATATATCTAACAATCATTGATTCATTTGCTTATTGCACACACATAATCCACCATTCATCTGATGAGATCACAGCATTTAGAAGAGTACTCCAGACACAGGCTGCTAAATCCTCATCTGCTGATTGGGTCTTTAAAACATTACTATTGTTCACTTTCATACTGACAATAATGTTATGCTATGGGGTAAGCTCAAATTTAATTTTCTTTCTTTACGCTGTTCTTTACTGTATTTTTTTCCATTAAAATAATATTTGACAGATAATCCTTATACCTGTTGCTTCAAATAATAAAAATAACCTAACTTATTTTATGAGACTAATATCTTGTTACCCAACTGGATAAGAACAATGTAAGAAAAGAAAATTACAGGCCAATTTTACATAAGGCTATAGATATAAAAATCCTTAGTAAATATTATCTAACATAAGAAAGTGTACAGTTAAAAAAGCAGAATCAAGCAGGGTTCATTCCAAGGATTTAAGAATAGTTTAACATCAGAAAATCTATGTATGTAGTTCATCAAGTTAACAGACTAGAGGAGAAACTCTTCATGCTACTTAGATGCTAGGAAAGCATGAGTCCAAGCACAGGGTCTCTGTCTCTCTGCCTCAATAATTCTCCAGATTACGATCGAAGATCTGCTAGGTGCGGTGGCTCACGCCTGTAAACCCAGCACTTCGAGAGGCCAAGGCGGGCAGATCACCTGAGGTCAGGAGTTCAAGACCAGCCTGGTCAACACGGTGAAACTCAGTCTCTACTAAAAATACAAAAATTAGCCAGGCATGAGGGCGGGCACCTGTAATCCCAGCTGCTCGGGAAGCTGAGGCAGGAGAATCATTTGAACCCGGGAGGTGGAGGCTACAGCGAGCTGAGATTGCGCCACTGCACTCCAGCCTCGTCAACGAGAGTGAAACGCCATCTCAAAATAAATAAATAAATAAATAAAAAAGATTGAAGATGAACTGCTTCTTCTACAGAGCTTCTGTAGGATGAAAAAAAGGTGCTGATATATGCTTTCTGTAATTTGACTCAATGGGTTTTTGAATCCTTCATATAAATTTATAACATCATATTTCATTTATTAGAAGGTACATATACTGTTTTTTCAGTAGCACATTTTTACCATAAATGGTGACTGTAATCGATAAAAGAGTATTCAATATATTTCTACAAATGTGTATTCCCTTCTCCCCAGAGAACATCATAGTATAAGGTGATCTCCAGTTTTCTTCTGATTCTATGATTTAAAAATCATCCCTGTTCTGAAGCTCTTAAGTATTTTGTTTCTTTTAGGTGCATTGGAACACCAAAATCACTCATCTGTTTCTTTGTTCTTGCTTCCCGCTACTCAAGAACATAAAATAAAAGCTCTCAAGTACTAAAATACTGGGCTTTATATAAACTAGAGTTTATATAAATACTGAAAAATATTTCTTCCTAGAGGTCAGACTGTCTTCAGGGTCATGGCTAATACAAGCATTTGCTTAGATAAAAAGTTGACATTTTTTTCTGTAAAGAATCAGAGAGTAGTCCTGGCACAGTGGCTCATGCCTGTAGTCCCAGTACTTTGGGAGGCCGAGGCAGGTGGATCACCTGAGGTCAGGAGTTCAAGACCAGCCTGGTCAACGTGGTAAAACCCCATCTCTACAAAAATACAAAAATTAGCTGGGCATGATGGTGGGTGCCTGTAATCCCAGCTACTCGGGAGGCTGAGACAGGTGAATCGCTTGAACCCGGGAGGCAGAAGTTGCAGTGAGCCGAGATCCAACCACGGAACTCCAGCCTGGGCGACAGAGTGAGACTCCGCCTCAAAAAATAAAAAGAATCAGAGAGTGAGTGTTTGGCTTTGTAAACCATACATCCTCTATCAGAACGGCTCAACTCTGCCACTGCGGTGTGAAAGCAGCCACAGACAATGCATATGAGTAGGGTTGCATTTCAATACAACTTTACTTACAAAACAGGTGGTGGGCTGCATTTGGTGCATGGATCCTAGTTTGCTGACACCTGGCTTAGATGCAGTGCACCCACTGAGGAACAGGTGTGTCCTATTCTGAAAGCAGCATCAGCTAGTCTGACTACTTATTTCAAATCAATACTATATTTTTTAAATGGCCCACATTTTCAATCTAGCAAATCTACATTGGGGTATGTGTATGGGTGTGCCCATATGTCTGTATCTGTTAAATGTATCAGTTTGCTTTTAAAATGTTTAGACACAGCTCACATAAGCAGAATATCAGTTCAAAGCAGTTCTGGCCAACTCAGTTTAAAAAACAACAACATTGGTGTGTTACTAATACTATCATTTCTATATGTAGCATGATTTCTCCTCTCTGGTTTAATAACAGTCATCCAAGTGTGACTTCAAGTAATGATCACTTCCAGCGAGCTCGAGTTTACTGCCAAGGTGTGAAGTTGGAAAGAGGAAGACACAACTTCATGGAGATCAAATCACCCATGACCTTAACAGCCAAATAAGTGTTAAATGGCTACAAGGTAACAGGTAGGCAAGGTTTGTTGTAGCATCCAATTATCACGTTGGTGCAAAGTCACTCAGTAGACAACAAGTATCTAATGGCCAAGGAGCTGAAACTTATGAATTGGCTGTTTAAAAAATATATTTGCCATAATTCCTTCTCACACATAAGTTTCCCAAAAGGAATGCATAAAGCAGGTACTAATAATGGAACAAAAATAATAAAGTGCTTGCCAGGGTAGTTGATTCCTTTTGAAAACTGATCACAAGTAAGAGATTTTAGTTACAGCTTTCTTTTGCTTCAATGATTTGCTAAGAATCCATAAGGATAACCTATTCAGATACTATGATCACATGAGACGTGGTATGTGAAGCAAAAACTGTTACGGGAATTTCTGCTTGCATGTACACTGGCTGTTAGGTTACAGAATAGAAATAGGATCCCTCTGCATATTTAACATTGGTTCTCCATTTGTAGCCGGACAACCAGATAGTACTGATTTCAAAGTCACTGTCAAGAACTCTAAAAACTTAGATTTCGGTAACATGTCATCACCTTGCACGAAAACTGGACCTGCCACTAGGCTTGGAGAAGCTCTGATGTGCTATAAACAGCCCTAACCATCAAGATGGTAAAGGCTAGTGTGACCCAGAGACTTCTGCTCTCTGAATACCTGCCCCCGCCTTCACCTATTCCCTTTCTAAATGCTAACAGAGCCCGGGAACTTTCTGTTCCAGAGTGAGCCTGCAACAGCATTCTCTTGGGTGAAATGCTCTTCCCGTTGGCGGTGAGAATCCTTCCTCCTCATTCTAACCCATGCTCCCCACAGAGGAGGAGGAACCCTGAGCTTCTCTTAGGGACCATGGCAGAGGGTTGGAGGCATGGAGGCAGCTCTGCATGGCCTTTTAATGCTTAGTATGCTCAGGGTGCCGCCTTTCAATTAACTGGCACAGCTGTACTTTTTTTTTTTTTTTTTTTTTGAGACAGAGGCTCCCTCTTGTTGCCTAGGCTGGAGCACAGTGGCGTGATCTTGGCTCACTGCAACCTCCATCTCCTGGGTTCAAGTGATTCTCCTGCCTCGGCCTCCCGAGTAGCTGGGATTACAGGTGCCCACCAACATACCCAGCTAATTTTTGTATTTTTATTAGAGATGCGGTTTCACCGTGTTGGCCAGGCTGGTCTCGAACTCCTGACCTCAAGTGATCCACCACCTCGGCCTTCCAAAGTGCTGGGATTACAGGCATAAGCCACCACGCAAGGCCACAGCGATACTTTTTGACTAAGTAAGGCTTCCGTAAGAGTTTTCACACACATGCCCCAAATCCTGGATTATATGAGACAAAAATAAATAGGCCATGTGTGCTAATTGCGTACCTCTCTCTTCTCACATTTCGGTTTTCTAGAAATGAGAACGCAGGCCAGACGCGGTGACTGACGCCTGTAATCCCAGCACTTTGGGAGGCCAAGGTGGGTGGATCACAAGGTCAGGAGATCGAGACTATCCTGGCCAACATGCTGAAACTCCATATCTACTAAAAATACAAAAATAAGCTGGGCATGGTGGCGCATGCCTGTATGCCTGTAATCTCAGCTACTCGGGAGGATGTGGCAGAAGAATTGCTTGAATCAGGGAGTTGGAGGTTTCAGTGAGTTGAGATCATGCCAGTGTACTCCAGCCTGGGTGACAGAATGAGACTCTGTCTCAAAAAAAAAAAAAAAAAAAAAAAAGAGAAAGTACATTTCTTGTATGTCTTGTGACAAGAGTTAACAAAAACAGTCCTGCTTCTTACCTGTTGGTGACATTTGTAAAGGTCCCATAGTTATGCTTATTCAGTGGGATTCCGTCTTCTTGCATGTCTAATGGTGTTAGAAGGCCTGAAACTATGCCTAAAACTATGGTATTATCACAGAGAGAAAAATAAATTCATATCAAGAAAAATACTAAGATTTATATATAAAGCAACAATAATGGCAATAATAATTCTATGGTGTAATTCCCCTGAGAAAAACTGAACGGAACAATGGTTAATCTTAAAATATTCTACAGTAGAGCTCAGGACTTAGTATAATTGCCTGCTACTAGTCTCGTGATAACAGTTGAAGCTAGTTTTGTGGAGGGTTTTTTTGACACTTCAAAATTATCATGTTGTCTTCAAGGTCACAAATCAAAGTCTTATCTATTAGTGTATAATAGTAAGTTTACAGTTTTAAAATATTTTATCATTAAGAAAATATTAACTGCAAATTTAAAAAAAGTACTAAGTGGAAGTAAGCGAAAAGACAGATATTGTGATGAAAAGAAAGACCTTCTTTCCCTGCCTTTTTGAGTGTATTGATTCATTCATTTAACTGACACTTGTTGAGTGTCTCCTTTGTTACAGTCCTTCTGTGAAGCACCTCCATTCGACAGACCCTTTCTTTGGGTAAGTGTGTATAAGGTTCAACAAGGGAAATCCATGTATGCATGCAATTGTAGAGACTAGGACACTTGGTGATAAAGGACTTGAAAAGGAAATTAATATCCCACTTAAATCTTCTTTTTCAACATCAGATTTTACAATATTTGCCATCTCGCACTCACTTTTTCTAAAACAACTCATTGGACACCGTTGCCTCATCACAGCCCTAAAACAGAACTCCCTCTTTCGGTCAGTAACACCATCATCTTCCTAGTTTTAAAACCTTGGAGTCTGTTTTTTTTCTTGTAAATTTGTTTAAGTTCCTTGTAGATTCTGGATATTAGACTTTTGTCAGGTGGGTAGATTGCAAAAATTATCTCCCATTCTGTAGGTTGCCTGTTCACTCTGATTATAGTTTCTTGTGCTGTGCAGAAGCTCTTTAGTTCAACCCCATCAAAAGAGGACAAAGGATATGAAGAGACACTTCTCAAAAGAAGACATTTATGTGACCAACAAACGTATAAATGAAAGCTCATCATCACTGGTCATTAGAGAAATGCAAATCAAAACCACAATGAGATACCATCTTACACCAGTCAGAATGGCGATTATTAAAAAGTCAGGAAACAACAGATGCTGGCAAAGCTGTGGAGAAAAAGGAATGCTCTTACACTGTTGGTGGGAGTGTAAATTAGTTCAGCCATTGTGGAAGACAGTGTGGCGATTCCTCAATCATCTAGAACCAGAAATACCATTTGATCTGGTAATCCCATTACTGGGTATATACCCAAAGGATTATAAATCATTCTACTATAAAGACACATGCACACGTATGTTTATTGCAGCAGTATTTACAATAGCAAAGAACCATCCCAAATGCCCATCAATGATAGACTGGTTAAAGAAAATGTGGCACATATACACCATGGAATACTATGCAGCCATAAAAAAGGATGAGTTTGTGTCCTTTGCAGGGACATGGATGAAACTGGAAAGCCATCATTCTCAGCAAACTAACACAGGAACAGAAAACCAAACAATGCATGTTCTCACTCATAAATGGGAGTTGAACAATGAGAACACATGGACACAGGGAGGGGAACTTCACACACCAGGGCCTTTTGGGCAATGGGGGGTAAAGGCAGGGAGAGCATTAGAACAAATACGTAATGCATATGGGGCTTATAACCTAGATGATGGGTTGATGGGTGCAGCAAACCACCATGGCAAATGTATACCTATGTAACAAACCTGCACGTTCTGCACATGTATCCCAGAACTTAAAAGTAAAATTTTTTTAAAAAGTATAAACATTCAAAAAAAAAAAAAAAAAACCTTAGAGTCATCAGTTGCACCCCTTTTTCTCCTCCCTCATATGCAGATAATCCCCAAATCCTACCAACTGTCCCTTGAAATGTCTCACAATCTGTTTTTTCCATTCAGCTAAGATATAAATGTGAGGTATCTTTCAAAAACCTGATAGTAATTGAAAAATATTCTAAGAACTTCCACTTGAGCTGATATTGAAGCTGGGTGACTAGATTTGTTTCCTGTCACTTCCTCAACTAATGATCGCAAACTTGCTGCCTTAATACAACAGAAATGTATCTCCTATCAAGGGGAGGCCAGAAGTCTAACAAGACTGTGCTTGCTCTGAAGAGTCTATGGGAGAATATATTCTTTGCCTCTTTCAGTTTCTGGTGGCTGCCCTGGCATTCCTGGATTTGGGCCACATCACTGCAATCTTTGCCTCTGTCTTCACATCTTCTCTTCTAAGGACATTTGTTATCGGATTTAGGGCCCACCCAGATAATCCAGGATGACTGACTCAAATCAAGAGCCTTAATTTATCTGCAAAGACACTTCTTCCACATATGGTCATATTCACAGGTTCCAAGGATGCAGACACATGATTTTGGAAGCCACTATTCAACCCACTACAGTGAATTAGTTCCTCCCTTTCCCTGAAATGAACGCACAAGTCTCCTAGCCTTTTTTGAGTCAGGCTTGTCGGGGATTACTCGAATAGGAAATTCCCTAAATTGTTCTAGCCTTGGCAACTCTAAGTGGGAGCAGAGAGAGTAAGGCTGGTGGTGAAAGCAGTTTTCCTTCCTACTGCAACTTTACTCACCTCTGCATTGGCTGAGCTTAACATAATGGAAGGTTAAATACAGAAATAAATGAATGAATAAGTGAATAGGCACAGGAATGAAGGAGTAATTAATGAATGGACTAAAGACCAAAGGGATCTCAAGAGTATAAATTCCCATGAGCTCCCCTACTGTGACCCCAGCCTGGAGCAACGGGGTAAAAAAAAAAAGATTCCTTTTGGTCTACTGAGCCCATGGAAGAGAGAGGAATGAACCACCATGGCTGTGAGGTCCAGCTACAAATGGGAGGCTTGTCCCTTAGAATCAAAGGCTGGTGGCAGCTTCCCTTTCATTCAGAGGCGAGAAGGAGTCCAAGCCATTCAGAGGTAAGAAGGAGTCCAAGTCACACAGAAGCAACGAAGACCTGTCTATCTCTGAAGTGGTCAGAAGTAAAAGCTATTTCCTGTTTGGTTTGTTTTTTTAAGAGAAAGACTATGATGTCAGAGGTACAAGACACCATGATCACATTGCAACAGTCCTAAGATGGTGACACATGTCAGACAATCAGATCTTCTCAAATTCTTAAAATTATTATCCAGGATGAACTGATTTTCACCTAAACATAAAGATCAAGAAGAATCAAGCTGCTTTTGTGTTCATATGAACAACAAAATGTCTCAAAATAAGCAAAACCGCAATTGAAAGAGAGGCTTGAGATTACAAGGTGGAAACTGTTTCTTGCAATTATTCTGTTTTGGGATATTCTTCTCTATAATGCATTTATCTCTAAAGAACATTCAATTTTTGAGACAGAAGAATAACATAAAAGATTATTCCACAAGATAAAGAAAATGCCACTTTGACACAGACCTCTCCTTTTCTGTTTGTCATTCCCTTGACTTTGTAAAAAAGGAAAACCACGTTCCTTGGATTTATTAAAAAAAAAAAAGGGAAAAAACATTCTGTGTTGTTGTGTATACGTTTTTAAATTATCAATCTGCTCAGGACTGACAAACATGAAAAGAATTAATTTAATGCCAAAAAATCTGAGAAATAATTTATGTTTAACAAGTATGCCCCCTTATTCCTGTGTGTGTACTGTACAACGGTGTCCTACTCTTAAGAAAAGTGAGTTTAGAAAGATATTTGCTCATGTGGTTTTTCAAAATTGAGTATGACATTTCCTGGAAGTGATGGTGAAGGTAATCTCTGTATGACAATTAACCCAGTCATCAGCACCATACACCTGGGCAAGGGGCTCAAGAATGAAAATCTCTACACTTCCCACCTCTATTCCAGGTGGAAAGTCATAGGGTGGGAGGGCAGGCTTGAGATCCAAGAGAAGACTTTTAACACTTTAAGGTATATAGGCATAGCTCATAGCTGTCATGGGCTTGGTTCCAGACCACCATAATAAAGGGAATACTGCAATAAAGTGAGTCCCATGAATGTTTTGGTTTCCCAGTGCATATAAAAGCTATGTTTATACTATGCCATAGTCATATTAAGTGTACAAGAGCATTATGTCTCAAAAAAGTACATACCTTAATTTAAAAATATTTTATTGCTAAAAGTGCTAATGATCATCTGAGCATTCAGCAGCTTTTAATTTTTTGCTGGTAGAGGGTCTTGCCTCAACGCTGACGGCTGCTGACTGACCAGGGCAGTGGTTGCTGAAGATTGGGGTGACTATAGTGGTTTCATACAATAAAACGAAGATAAAGTTGGCCCCATCATTTGACTCCTCCTTTCATGAAAGATTTCTCTGTAGCACATGGTGCTATTTGATTATATTTTACCCACAGTAGAATTTTTTCAAAATTGGAGTCAGTCCTCTCAAATCCTGCTGCTGCCTCATCAACTAAGTTTATGTAACATTCTAAATCCTTTGTTGTCATCTCAACAATGCTCACACCATCTTCACCAGGAGTAGATTCCATCTCAAGAAGCCACTTTCTTTGTTCACCCATAAGATGCGATTCCTCACCTGTTCAAGTTTGATTATGAGATTACAGCAATTCAGTCACATCTTCAGGCTCCACTTCTCGTGCTATTTCTCTTGCTATTTCCACCATATCTGCAGTCACTTCCTCCACTGAAGTCTTGAAGCTCTGAAAGTCATCCATGAGGGTTGAAACCAACTTTTTCAAAGCTCCTGTTAATGTTGATATTTTGTCTTTCACCCATGAATCATGAATCGTTTTAATGACATCTAGAATGGTGAATTCTTTCCAAAAGGTGTTTTTGTTTGTTTGTTTGTTTTTGTTTTAGTTTGTTTTGTTTTTTTGAGACAGAATCTTGCACTGTTGCCTGGGCTGGAGTGCAGTGGCATGATCTCAGCTCACTGCAACCTCCACGTCCCAAGTTCAAGTGATTCTCCTGCCCTAGCCTCCTGAGTAGCTGGGATTACAGTCGCCCACCAGCACACCTGGCTAATTTTTTCATATTTTTAGTAGAGACAGGGTTTCACTATGTTGGCCAGAGTGGTCTCAAACTCCTGACCTTGTGATCCGCCTGCCTTGGCCTCACAAAGTGCTGGGATTACAGGCATGAACCACCGTGCCCGGCCTCCAAAAGGTTTTCAATGTATTTTGCCCAGATCCGTCAGAGGAATCACTTTGAAAATGTGTTTTTAAATTGCAAGTCTTAGAAGTCAAAAAAACTTCTTGATCCATGGGCTGCAGAATGGGTGTTGTGTCAGCAGGGATGAAAACAACATTCATGTCCTTGTACATCTCCATCAGAGTGCTTGGGTGACCAGGTATATTCTCAGTGAGTAGTTATATTTTGAAAGGAACCCTTCTTTCTGAGCAGTAGTTTTCAACAATGGGCTTAAAACATTGAGTAAACCATGGTGTAAACAGATGTACTGTGATCCCGACTTCGTTGTCCCATTTATAGAGCACAGGCAGAGTCAACGTGGCCTAATTCTTAAGGGTCTTAGGATTTTAATGGTAAATGAGCATTTGCTCCCACTTAAAGTCACCAGCTGCATTAGCCCCTAACAAGGGAGTCAGCCTATCCTTGGAAGCTTTGAAGCCAGGAATCGATTTTTTTTTATCCAACTATGAAAGTCCTAGATGGCATCTTTTTACAACAGAAGGCTGTTTCATCTGCACTGACAATCTATTGTTTAATGTAGCCAGATACATCAAACATTTAAGCTAGATCTTCTGGATAACTTGCTGCTTCACCTTGAACTTTTATACGATGGAGACGGCTTCTTTCCTTAAATCTCATGAACCAACCTCTGCTAATTTCAGACTTTTCTCATGCAACTTTCTCACCTGTCTCAGCATTCACAGAATTGAAGAGAGTTAGGGCCTTGCTGTGGATTAGGTTTTGGCTTAAGGGAGTGTTGTGGCTGGTTTGATCTATCCAGACCAGAGTTTTTCCATATCAGTGGTAAGGCTGTTTCACTTTCTTAACATTCACGTATTCACTGGAGTAGCACTTTTAATTTCCTTCAAGAGCTTTCACGTTGCATTCACAACTTGGATAACTTATTGGTGCAAGAGGCCTAGTTTTTGGCCTATCTCAGCTTTCAACGTCTTCCTCACTAAGCTTAATCATCTCTAACGTCTGATTTGAAGTAAGATTCAATTTTCCTTTCACTTAAACACTTTGAGCCCATTGTAAGGTTATTATTAATAATTGGTCTTATTTCAATATTGTTGTATCTCTGGGATTAGGGAGGCCCAAGGGTGGGGAGAGAGATGTGGTGATGGGCGGTCACTGGAGCAGTTGGAACACACACATTTATCAAGTACGTTCACAATCTTATTTGGGCACGGTTTTTGGTACTGCAAACAATTGCAACAGTAACCTCAAAGATCACTGATCACAGGTCACCATAACAGATATAATAATAATGAAAAAGTTAAATATTGTGAAAATTACCAAAATGTTGGTCAGGCGCAGTGACTCACGCCTGTAATCCCAGCACTTTGGGAGGCCGAGGCGGGTGGATCACTAGGTCAGGAGATCAAGACCATCCCGGCCAACACAGTGAAACCCTGTCTCTACTAAAAATACAAAAAATTAGCCGGGTGTGGTGGCACATGCCTGTAGTCCCAGCTACTTGGGAGGCTGAGGCAGGAGAATGACATGAACCCGGGAGGCGGAGCTTGCAGTGAGCTGAGATCGCACCACTGCACTCTAGCCTGGGCGACAGAGTAAGACTCCGTTTAAAAAAAAAAAAAGAAAAGAAAAGAAAAGAAAATTATCAAAATGTAACAGAGACACACAAATGAGCACAGGCTGTTGGAGAAATGGCACTGATGGAGTGGCTCAGGGCAGGGTTGCCACAAACCTTCAATCTGTAAAAATCACAATATCTGCCAAGTGCGATACAATAGACGGCAATAAAACCAGGTGTGCCTGGACAATTTTTATAGTGATTGCTGTGACTAGGTGTGGGAGGATGTGGCGTAAGGACAGGGAGGAGCTGGTGGAAACAAACCTTCTAAAGTAGCTCAGGCTCTGGGAAAGGCCTCCGTTTGTTTTCTCTCTAGAGTTGGCTCTGGCTGAAGAGGATGGATGGGGTGATGAGAAAGGCTTAATTTAAATAGAGTCCCACCTGGACTGGGATCACTGCTGGCCTGAGTTCTCTATTAGCTGGTGACTGAAGCATAATTAGTGAGGGGCCCACATGATGAGCCTCGATTTTGATCCAGGTCTGAACCATGCATTATTTTAGTATCTGGACAAGGAATACATGTTTTTTTCATCAGTCTTTATTTTATTTGGATCTGTTCTACATTGCAAGTTGATTTTGTCTTTCCAACTGAGATTGGAAACCCTTAGAATTAACTGTTTTTTACCTTAATGTGGTATTATCATTTTTTCTGTAAAACATGTAGAAAGGGCCAGATAGTAAATACTTTAGCAAGTGAGGTCCATATATTCCCTTCTCCAACTATTCAACTTCATGCTGTTGTGACAACATTTTATTTATAGGCACTGGAAATTGAATTTCATATAATTTTCATGTATCACAAAATATTATTCTTTAAACAAAGAATTGCAACCTTGTAAAAATGTAAAATACATTCTTAGCTCATGCCCTGTACAACAGCAGACTGCTGGCCACATTTAGTCAGGGCCTCAGTGTGCTGACCTCTCATCTTGTTTTATTCTAAATTATGGAAAAGCAGATATATAAAAACACGAAAAGATGATGATGAAAACAGAAAAAAAGGTGGTAATGATGATGTCTGTTTAGATTAATTACATAAGCAGATAAATGCTTGCCACAGTAAAGAGCTATTTGGCATCATAATGAGTGACACAAAGGCAAGAGAACTAGGTTTTATTCTAACTTTATCTGTCAACTATTAGCAATCATGGGAAAAATCTTTCATTTATTTATTTATTTATTTATTTATTTATTTATTTATTTATTTATTTATTTTTGAGACAGAGTCTCACTCTGTCACCCAGGCTGGAGTGCAGCAGCACAATCTTGGCTCACTGAAACCTCCACCTCCCAGGTTCAAGCGATTCCCCTGCCTCAGCCTCCCGAGTAGCTGGGATTACAGACATGCACCACCATGCCTGGCTAATTTTTGTATTTTTAGTAGAGACGAGGTTTCTCCATGTTGGCCATTCTGGTCTTGAACTCCTGACCTCAGGTGATCCACCAGCCTCGGCCTCCCAAAGTGCTGGGATTACAGGGGTGAGCCATTGCGCCTGGCCAAATCTTTTAATTTCTCTAATCCCAATCTTTTACTTCTAAGATAATGGAAATGGATTATAATGTTTCTAAGATCATTTTCACTATTGAGATTATTCCATCCTTGTTTACAACTGCTATCTTCTCCCATGTATAACTAGCTACCAATTTACTATTGTTTTACATATAGTATACACAATTATAAGAGGCAAGATCCTAAAATAAGAGGTGATTGTTACAACTGAAAATGAATACTTTGGGCCCGGTGCAGTGGCTCACACCTGTAATCCCAGCACTTTGGGAGGCTGAGGCTGGTGGATCACTCGAAGCTAGGAGTTCAAGACCAGCCTGGCTAACATGGCAAAACCCCGTCTCTACTAAAAATACAAAAAAATTAGCTGGGCATGGTGGTGCATGCTTGTAATCCCAGTTACCCAGGAGGCTGAGGCAGGAGAATCACTTAAACCCAGGAGGCAGAGGTTGCAGTGAGCTGAGATCACACCACTGCACTCCAACCTAGGTGAGAGAGTGAGACTCTGTCTCTAAAACAAAACAAAACAAACAAAAGGAAATTAATACTTTGCTCTTAATTTGTCCTTAAAGCACAGGCTGTTTGTGGAAAAGCACAATCTTTAGGCCTCTTAATGATTTGTACCATATCATCACTAAGCAGACATTTTGAAAAAGCTAAGAAAGATGAAATCAAAGTAGAATATAAATTATACATCAGATAAGTCCCATTATGAGGAGGGAAAAAAAATATTTGGATGCACATGGCCTACCTCTTGCTGTCATCAAAACCACTTGTCAGGATGAGGCCCTTGCAGCAGGTACTAGAGTTCTGCTGATTTAGACTTCAATGGCTGGTGTGTTGTATTTTATAGTGTAAAATAATTACAATTAGTTTAAAAATTGTTATGGTCCGGCACAGGCCCTATAAATGGCATAATAAATAGTCTATAAATAATAATGTGAACCTCACTGGAACTAAACCACATTTTTCCATTTTTCTAAAGCAGAACATGCTAAGAAATAGAAATTATTAAAAATTAAAGGGGATGGCTGGGCGCGATGGCTTATGCCTGTTATCCCAGCACTTTGGGAGGCCGAGGCGGGTGGATCACCTGAGGTCAGGAGTTAAAGACCAGCCTGGCCAACATGATGAAACCCCATGTCTGCTAAAAATACAAAAATCAGTTGTGCATGGTGTCGTGCGCCTGTAATCCCAGCTACTCATGAGGCTGAGGCAGGAGAATTGCTGGAACTCAGGAGGCAGTGGCTGCAGTGAGCCAAGATCACACCACTGCACTCCAGCCTGAGCGACAGAGCAAGACTCCATCTCAAATAAAAAATAAAAAGAAAAGAAAGGAAAAGAAAGGCAATGGTCAACCCACACACATGCTTTTAAGAGCCCTGTGCTATGTTTTGAGCTGATAAATATGAGGCCAAGAAGAAATTAACCTCACAATGATTATATTTTTTAGTATAATGGTTTCTATTTAACTTGAGCATACTTAAAACTAATGCATCACCTAGAAGCCACATCACCCCACTTCAACTCAGACTCTGCTGTTTCTGTCAAGAGAATCACATTTCTTCCACTCACAACACATACATGCTGTCCTTGACCCACCCTCTTCATCGTCTTAATCACCAAGCCCTGTGGATCCCTCCTTTGAAAGAGCTCTTCAGCTGTCTTCTCCCTTTTGTTTTCCTGCCAACTTATTCATTGTCTTCTTCCCAGGGCAGACCACAGTTCTGGCACATACAGGAGACCCAAAATTGTCTATGAATGGGAGAAGTGAAGGTAGTCCTCAGATAGTTTATGTACCAGGACAAACTAGCTACATGTGGGAAGATAATCTACAAAGGTTTAATTCAGCTGATGGGTTGATTTCAGAAGATTTCAGCCCATTTTATTATTTTGTTTCTTCCTTTTTTACTTAAAAAACAAACATATATTGAGCATTTATTATGTACAAACAAAACAAAATAAAATACCAATCATCTATGTATTGAGGGTAGAGGATAGAAAAGTACGTTTTCTCTCATTCAAGTACTAACCAGGCCCGACCTTGCTTAGCTTCCAAGATCAGAGGAGATCAGGCACATTCAGGGTGGTATGGTCATAGACAGAGAAGTACGTTTTCTAATATTAAGATATTGGGCTGGTCTCAGAGTGCCTACAATTCAATTGGGAAGAAAAGTGTTACAAAGAAAATGACAAAATCAGCAGCCCCCCCACAGCTCAGCACATACTCTATTACCAAATTAGTGATACGGATGTCAAGTGCTGTGGGTCATGAAGAAAAGGGGATGGCTGTGTTTCAATGTCCTTTAACTTTTCATGCACTCAAACTTGGACTAATTCAGGCCACACAGAACAAAGCTAGCTGAATCTTGCTGTCTCCCACATTCTCAAATCAAACACACCTTACATAATTATCTCATGTTCTTCTTTTTAGAATTATGTATGCCACTGTTTCCTTTTGTTGGCATGAGTCAGAGTACATTTAACACGACTTATTTACTTCTCTACTAAAAAAAAATTTTAATGTTTCATGATCAGAAGGCTATCAATATTTTATATTAATCACCGAGTAAAGATATCAGTAGAGCTATTTAAAAATCCTGCTGGCCTGTGAAGAAAAGGCAATACGAGAGAAATGATTAATTATTAACTGATAAGGATTAATTACTGACCATATATTATGTGCCAGCGACAGTGCCAACTGTTTTCATGGACCTCCTCTTCTTTAATTCTTGCAATGGACATTGGTGATAGGTAGGTCTCCTTGTTATGAAGAATGTTTTTAGAGGTAACTAGAGAACTCTGGGGAGTTAGGCTGGGAATCATGGAATAGTTCTTTTGCCTAAATGAGACATGCGGAAAAATACTGAAGAGAGATTTTCTTGGGGGATGAAATTAGAGATAGGGTAATCATCAACTCTTCAGAGTCAGAATATAGATGCCGAAGACAGAGAAGGGGAGAGGAGAGAGGAGGAGGAGGATGAGGAGAGAGAGAGAAAATAAGAGAGAGAAAATAAGAATAAGAGGGAAAATAAGATAGATACTTTGTAGCAATTTAAAAGTATAGAGATTATTTCTAGAGTTCTCGGTAAGCTATGAGTTTTCCTGGGAGCTGTTTTAATCATTTCTTTTTTGGAAAATATACCATCACAGAATGTTTCTTATTTTACATCATTAGACGTATGATGGTATCTCTTCCAGAGACATGGCCCCCAAAAGTCTGTGATAGAGAAAAACCATATGGTACTTTTGGTGCAGTCATTTAAGGAACATGAAGAAAGAGCCCTACTTTGTATTAATTTGGGGTCTACCTGGAAAGGCCCTTCAGAGAGAAACTTGTGTTACTATTGCCTCAGCCACCCTAAAGCCATGCACACACTTAGAACTCAGGGTGCAGTTTTTAGACATTATTCCAAATGAGGATGTTGCACTCTACTTTAAAAAGTATAATAAAAAGTGTTATATTTTACAATCCTAGACTCTACAAAGAATGATAGGCTATTCTCAGGGATCGCTTTGCAGCAGAGGGAACTGGACCAGCCAGAGCCCTCTTCCTTGCAGCTGGACAGCACAAAGCTCCCTGTACACACATTCTAAAACATAAGTTGTACATGTGAAGGTATTTGGTGGCTATCATATGAAGTTTAAGATGTGTGGCTATTTTTCCCTTCCATGGATATGGATAGGAAATCAAACGTGGGTTTTTAGCATGTATTTCTCAGCTGGTGTAGTCTGTGTTCAGAATACTTAACATATCTGTGCTATAAAACTCCCGTGTATATTTGCATATGGGACACACCACAGGCATGAGGAAGTGAACGGCTCCAGCATTCACTGACCGTCTTCTGTGTGCCAAACTTCAGTGGGGCACTTTAATAATCCTCTCATTTAATTTTCACAGAAACCTATAAAATAGATATCTGAATCATTACATATTCAAATATTTCAGTGACTCTTCACTGAGCAGCGACTTTTGCCAGGTGTTCTTGCAGGGCTCACAGCAGACGCATTTCAGCTCTATTTAGCTTACATTCTAGTGGGAGAGAGAGAATAAATAGACAAACAAGTGCGATAAGATGCTATGGAAGGGTAAGTGCATGAGGAACTACACAGCAGGATTGGGGACAGAGAACATCAGTGGCAGGACGCAGCAGCTGAGTGGGGGTCCTACTTTTCAGAATAAGGTCAGGAGATGTCTCCTGCACAGATTCGAAAAGGTGAGAAGATGAGCCATAAGCCATTGAGTAACTTGACTAAAATCACCCTGAGAATGCATTTATATATTTAAACAGGGCAGCATTTAATACCTCTAGGGATTATGTAGGACACTTGTATTGCTTTATCTTTCTCAAATCTTCTCCATTGCATCAAGTATCCAATCTGTTTATAAATTTGTCTTAATTAATGCCCTCGTATCAGACATACCTCATAGCCAGCATCAGGCGCTCCTGTCCTCAACTCCATGTGGGCCCTGATCAACCCTGGCGCTTTGCCTCCTGTTCTGGGCTTTCCTGGTCACACAGAGGGCATTTACTGATACCCACAATGCTTAATCCATGGTCCCTCATATTAAAGCCATCTGCTGGGCTTAGCAGCAGCCAGCTCCATAAAGTGTCCTAGTTTCCCTGCTTCACTCCCCGGCCCTCCCGCCTCTGTCCTGGGACTAGAACTGTAACGGAGTAAGAGCACCTGAGCCCTCTGCCTCAGGCTCTGCTTCCTGGAGAGCCCAGGCTCTTATATTATATTTCAAAATTCCAGAGGAGAAGGAGACCTGTCTTCATTTTTCATCTCTCCCAGTGTCACAAATAGAGTTATTCTCCTGAGGGTTAACCAAAAGTTATTCCAATTTGGGGTCCAATTGTGAACTGATGGCTGTAAGACATACAGTAATGACTTTTTTTTTTTCAAAAAACCCAGATGCGAGCTAGTGTGTGGCTGGTTGTCAAGCAGAAAACTGGCTGATAACAACGGAGGGAGCTGGGAGCTTGGAACAGGGGATCGATGAAATAAATCGGCTGAAAATGCAGAATGAAATAAAGGCACGTTCTCAATGAATCTGTGCTGAGTCCCCCAAACCTCCACTCACACCCCAGTTGCAGTCAGTGTGCGTCTCTTCCTTCGAAGCACGCGTCAGTCTCGGGGACTCCATCTCTGGAGCCTTTCCCGGGCCTGCCTCTCCCGGTCCTTCTCTGTAGAAACGGTGTCTCCCACCCCAGACACTCATTCTCGCTCCATGTTTGGAACATGCTTAGTCTGAAGTTAGATATCCTGGGGCATAAGTTATACGGTGGCGTGTTTGGAAACCATGCAAGCATGAAATATACACAGTCACGAGACAGAAGAGGAGGCACGAAGAACCACCCCGACACCCAGCTTTTCCTGACGGGAACTAAATACAATGCGTATCGGACTTGAGAAATTCCGAGGAATGGAAAGGAAAATCGCCGATAGCATCCACCGCGCATCAGACATGAGTCACACTGACAGCCAGAAAAAAATGGAAATCCCCTTCCTAGAAGGAAAAGAACTATTTTATATCCCAAACTACAAAATTAAAACAACGACAACAACAAAACAAGTCTGCCAGTTGAGGCGTTTGATTGTAGAAGTGAGGCCACTGTGATAAGCATTTGACTCTCGTCAAAAAAAATTCCTGTTTCCCTTGAAATCTTTGCCCTATTTCCCCTACTATTAACTTGGCCATAGTCACTTTCCTCTAAGCTTTCAAAATTTCCTAGAGGCCTTGTGATTATTTTATATATCTAAACAATATATTTAAGACTTTTAAAAGCCCTGTTTTTTGTTTATATATATAAATAAAAAATATATAAAATATATATAAAATATATAATATATAATATATATAAAAATATATAAAATATATAATATATATAAAATATATAATATACATAAAATATATAATATATATAAAATATATAATATACAAAATATGTATTATATATTAAATATATATAATATATAAAATTATATTATATATAAAATATATATAATATATAAAATTATATTATATATAAAATATATATAATATATAAAATTATATTATATATAAAATATATATAATATATAAAATTATATTATATATAATATATAAAATATAAAATTATATTATATATAATATATAAAATATATAATATATAAAATATACATTATATATAAAATATATATTATATATAAAATATATATTACATAAAATATATATTACATAAAATATATATTACATGTAATATATACTATATATAAAATATATATTACATGTAATATATATTATATATAAAATATATATTACATGTAAATATAATATATAAAATATTTACATATAAAAGGTATAATATATAAATATATATTACATATAAAATGTATAATAAAATATATATTACATATAAAATGTACAATATATAAAATATAAATTACTTATAAAATGTACAATATATATAAAATATATAATATATAAAATGTACAATATATATACAATATATAATATATAAAATGTACAATATATATACAATATATAATATATAAAATGTACAATATATATACAATATATAATATATAAAATGTACTATATATATACAATATATAATATATAAAATGTACAATATATATACAATATATAATATGTAAAATGTACAATATATATACAATATATAATATGTAAAATGTACAATATATATACAATGTATAATATGTAAAATGTACAATATATATACAATGTATAATATGTAAAATGTACAATATATATACAATGTATAATATGTAAAATGTACAATATATATGCAATGTATAATATGTAAAGTGTACAATATATATGCAATGTATAATATGTAAAGTGTACAATATATATGCAATGTATAATATGTAAAGTGTACAATATATATGCAATGTATAATATGTAAAGTGTACTATATATGCAATGTATAATATATAAAGTGTACTATATATGCAATGTATAATATATAAAATGTCCTATATATGCAATGTATAATATATAAAATGTATAATATATATAAAATGTATAATATAAAATATATAATATATAATATATATATACTATAAAATATAAAATATATAATATATAATATATAAAATATATATTATATATAAAATGTATAATATATAAAATATATATTATATATAAAATATAAAATATATAATATATATAATATACATTATATATAAAGTATATATAATATACATTATATATAAAGTATATATAATATACATTATATATAAAGTATATATAATATACATTATATATAAAGTATATATAATATACATTATATATAAAGTATATATAATATACATTATATATAAAGTATATATAATATACATTATATATAAAGTATATATAATATACATTATATATAACATACTATATATAATGTATATAATATATTATATATAATATATGTTGTATATAATATATTATATATAATATGTTATATATAATATATAACATATATTATATAACATATATTATATATAAAGTATATATAATATATAACATATATTATATATATTATATATAAAGTATATATAATATATAACATATATTATATATTATATATTATATATACTTTATATATAATATATAATATATAATATATGTTATATATTATATATAAAGTATATATTATAATATATATAAAAATATACAATACATATATAATATAAAATATATGTGTGTGTGTATATATATATATATTTTTTTTTTTTCTGAGACAGAGTCTCACTCTGTTGCCCAGGCTAGAGTGGAGTGGCTTGATCTCTGCTGACTGCAACCTCCTCCTCCCGGGTTCAAGTTATTCTCATGCCTCAGCCTCCCAGTAGCTGGGATTACATGTGCGAGCCATCACACCTGGCTAATTTTTGTATTTTTTGTAGAGACGGGGTTTCATCATGTTGGCCAGGCTGACCCCTGGCCAACTCCTGACCCCACGTGATCTGCCTGCCTCGGCCTCCCAAAGTGCTGGGATTACAGGCGTGAGCCACTGTGCCTGGCCTGTTTATGAATATATTCTCATCAGCACCTGTCAACTGCTGAAACTATGGAAAATGGGCTAGGAGCTCTGCTCAACACTGTGGCTATGGCAACAAGAAGTATCATGGCAGTCCTCACAAATCTCCCTCTTGTTGAATGGGGATCTGATGAGAGACTAACATTTAGAAGAGGCTCTGTCCGTTTTGACAGAGGAGGAACTTTTAGTATTTCACGTGGGACCCCAAGGCCACAATGGCATGGAAATGACTGTCAGCATTCACCTAACTGCTCTGAGGAAATGTGCCCGTGGTGACATAATTAGTAAAGTGAGACGCAGGATCTTGACCTCAAACTCATGTCCTATGATCCTCCCCCCACTGGCATCCCACTCATAAGTACTGGGGCCATGCAGGATGTTACCAGATGTTCCATGGGTGCCGTTATGTAACCCATGACTTTGACCTTCACTCAACACTGCAGGACCTGAGACTTACATTCCCAGGTAGTGAAAGACTCTCAGAAGGCAGGAGTATCAGAGGATGTGCTGAAACCTACATATCTTCAGCCATTGCTTTTCCTGTTCATTAGCTACCAAATATAAATGGTTTAATATTTTTGTGCTGAAAGACACATATCTTATGTCATTGCTTTTCCTGTCTCATTAGTTACCAAACAAATATAAATGTTTTAACATTTTTGCTTTCTTTTAAGCCATATTGATTATTACACTGCTTCTTCTGGGTACTTAAACTATATTACCGAATATCTCCCATCATCCTTGATTTTGAGATTATTGTCTTTCCATTTTTTGTTTTTTGGATGTCAATAATTTTTTACTCATTGTTACTTTTCTGTTTTTGACACAGAGTCTTGCTGTGTTGTCCAGACTGAGGTACAGTGGCACAATGACAGCTCACTGAAGCCTCGACCTTCTGGGCTTAAGCAATCCCTTCACCCCAGCCACCCAAGTAGTTGTGACTGCAGGCGCATGCCGTCACACCCAGCTAATTTTTTAAATGTTTTGTAGAGACAAAGCCTCACTATGTTGCCCAGGCTGGTCTCAAACTCCTGAGCTCAAGTGATCCTTTCTCCTTCACATTTCAAAGTGTTAGGATTACAGGCGTGAGCCACCATGCCCGGCTTTATTTTCACTTTTCTTATTAAAAAGTGTGTAGTGTCATCCAAGATTAATATACCCCTACATTAAGATCCTATTATTTTCAACATGTATGTGACTTTGAAAATATTCTTTTATTTTCTACTATTATTTTTTCTATTCTCCTATCACAGTTGGATGTTTAGAAGCCAGTATCTGTAGGATATTTTAAGTTTTATAGACTAATTGATCTCCTCAAACACTGAGAAAGATCCCTCCCTCCTTCTTAAAAAATACCCACTGGAAACCATTGAAATCTTTCATATTCAATTCAAAATGTCAAGTCTATTAAAATTTAATTCTTATTGAAATATTTGATTTGCCATTTTTCAGAAGTATTCATACTTCTTGACTAGAACTGCTCATTTGCAATCTAGAGACCTATTCTGAGCATCAGGTCCTTTTGATAAAGGATATATTGACCATCACAATGGACACAAATGATTCAATGCCTGAATCCTATATGTAGTCCCGACCTTCCCTCTTGCACAGAGACTCTTTTTCAAGCCACGTAGTTGCCTGAACCTTCATTTCTGATCCAGGTGTGCACAGTGGTAGTCATAGAGGAGGAAACTGTGAAGCAGCCCAAATCCCACTGGTGTCCCCCACTCCAGCCACGGCGGCCCCATTCCTCCTGTCTGGACCCTGCTAGGTGAGGACAGCCTCAGGCTCCTGTGAAGGGCTCATGTTCCCGACCATCCCAGAGCTCTCACCACTGCCCTCCATGGCCTCTCCAGGGAAACACCTCTCCAAATTTTGCCATTTCATGGCCTACATCATGACTATTTTAAGCAAGACTAAAGGCTGATAATGCAAATATGGAAACATATTTGCATTTTTTTTTTTTTTTTGAGACAGAGCCTCGTTGTGTCACCCAGGCTGGAGTGCAGTGGCGCGATCTCAGCTCACTGCAAGCTCAGCCTCCTGTGTTCACGCTGTTCTCCTGCCTCAGCCTCTTGAGTAACTGAGACTACAGGTGCCCGCCACCAAGCCTGGCTAATTTTTTTTTTCTTTTGTATTTTTGGTAGAGACAGGGTTTCACCGTGTTAGCCAGGATGGTCTTGATCTACTGACCTCATGATCTGCCTGCCTCAGCCTCCCAAAGTGCTGGGATTACAGGCGGGAGCCACCATGCCCGGCCCATATTTGCATTTTAATAAAAGCTTTAGTTAAGAGTGACCGAAGAGAGAATGTGAAGCCCCCTGGCAGTTGCTAGGATGGCATGTGGGGTGGACAGGCCTTGTAATGTCCCCTAAATTCCCCCGTGTAGACAGTGACATACTCCCATATATGCAGTATGGCGCTCAATGAGGGAGCGGGTAGGCTCATTTTATGCAAAAGGGATGTGATAACAGCTAAGCCATCCCATGGCCGACACTTCGAGGTGTTCTCTTGAAGGGTGGGTCAGCCTCTTCCTCTCTGCTGGCTAGTTTCTTGTGTCAAAGAGCCATGGATTCTCTACACAGTCGGCTGGAGGGAGCTATGAAGCTAGTGGCTCAGAATGGGGAAAGAGTAAATGCTCCAAATCAAAATGAAACGTATTTGCTGATTACAACAGATGAGTTGCTCCAGTCGGGCTCGATGTCAAAAATAGAAAGAAATAAATTTTTAAAATGTAATCTTCTACTGAAGTATAATGTATATACAGAAACATTTGTAAACCACGTTTCCTGTTAATAAAATTTCAAAATGGAAACTCACTCATATAACCAGGAACTGAATCAAGAAATAAAATGCTTTAAGCGTCCCAGAAACCTTTCTTAGTGGCCCCTCCCAATCACCATCCCCTTTCATCCCAGAGCTGACCACTGTCCTGATTTTCAACACTAAGGATTTATTTTTTCTTCTTTTTGAAACCGCACAGTACGAATTATTTTGTGTTTGATTTTTCTCATGCAACACTGAGTGAGATTTGCTTTATAGTAGGATCAGCTACTAATTTGCAGGGGCCATTACAAAATGAAAATGCAAGGCCATTGTTGAAAAATCAAGAATTCCAAGATGGTGACAGCAGCACATTAAACTAAGCCCAGGGTCCTTTTAGTGCAGGGCCCTCTGCAACTCACAGGTGGCAGACTCCAAAGCCAGCCTTGTAGAGAATCCCAAAGCACGACTATACTATATTTGTCCATCTTACTACTGATGAACATATTTGTGAGATTTCCATTCTTTGGTGCTCCTGCAAACATTCTTGTGCCTCTTTGGTGAAGATATGGATGCATTTCTAATAGGTATATAGTTGTGAATGGAATTGAAAGGTCCTAGGCAGACAGATGTTCGGCTTTGGTAGATGCAAGCACAAATTTGTTGTATCAATTTACACTTCTACAATCAGTCTTTGAGAGTTCCAGTGGCTCCTCATCCTTACCACCATTTCATGTCTTATCTTTTTCAGCCTAGGCAGGAATTTAAAGTGCCGATTCCTACACTCTGCTCCAAACCTTCCTAACTCCATATCATTAGCATTTCTCTCCAGATTCTATATTTTCACAGCTCCCCAAGCGATTCTCCGTTAAGTTAGGAACCACTGCTAATTAACTGAACTACGAAGCTATGAGAACATCACATGCAATGTTCTCATTGCATCAGAGTCAAATATGGGTTGAAGGACTAAGAATATTGAGCTCACACTTTTACCCTCTAGGAAAATCAGCAAATGATTACCAAGTATATGGGAAGTGGCCAGGACAGGGACAATCTGTATGGTCATTATGACATTTCCGGTTTGTTTTTTTTTTTTGAGATGGAGTCTTGCTCTGTTGCCCAGGCTGGATGGAGTACAGTGGTGCAATCTTGGCTCACTGCAACCTCCACCTTCCAGGTTCAAGCAATTCTCCTGCCTCAGTCTCCCGAGTAGCTGGGACTATAGGCGTGAGCCACCACACCAGCTAATTTTTTGTATTTTGAGTAGAGACAAAGTTTCACCGTGTTAACCAGGATGGTCTCTATCTCCTGACCTCATGATCTGCCCACCTCAGACTCTCAAAGTGCTGGGATTACATGTGTGAGCCACCGTGCCCAGCCCATTATGATATTTCTATGAAATTGAAGGGAGTAGTGTCAAAGGGTTTATAAAAGAGCATTATGGACTTTTTTAATGTTACAAACTTGATACTCTGAAAACACACTGAAACTTATCGTTACAGAGTCTTTTTCATTTTCAACCTTCTAATTTTTATTTTAGATAATCAAAGTAAAATCACACCATTTTACATAATTACAGTGTATTTTAAAGCTTTTCTTTTTTGTTTCAGATCTGTAGGACATCCACTTAGCAACAGCATGCCATTTTCTTCTATTTTCTACACTTTAGGCATATGCACATTAGAAGTAGATGAAAATGCACAGAATAAAGGAAATTCTGTCAAAATATATGGTTCCTCAGCAAAGAAGCTTGGAGTCTGATACTATGTGAAATATAAACAGTAACTTGGAGATTCAGATGTATCATATTTATGCTCTTTTCATGTTTAATTTTAGAAAAACACATTCATGGCAATGGTATATGTAGATACTGCTATTTCTAAAATATCTTATTAAAATGATAATAGACAATGAATTTCAATATTTTATATTTTCAGAGCAAAAATCATTCACAAAACAAAAATTCCTTATGCCACATGGCATCTGTGTATGGTGCATGTGTTCCATGTTCAATAACATGTGCTGAGATATATAATAAAAATTTCTATTTCTGGCCATCCTTACATAATTATATTTTGAACATGCATATTTAGAGCGTAAATGTAAAGCTCTATGGCACTGAGAGATATGATCATATTTATCTTCATTTTAGGAAATGTAAGTATATGGGTAATTTATATAACCTCAGCTATCTACATCTCTGCATCGTTATTTCTTCCCCCACAGTATTAGGATATTCTTCTCTGCAAGTGGGATATGAGGGCATTACCTTATACACGTCCCCGGAAAGACAGTGCGGTCACAGCCACCCTGACTGGGGAGGAGCACCGGCCCACGAGGTGGGGTGGGAGGTTTGGCTGCTCCTGGCTTGGTCTCCACCGGCCATGGGAAGCCAGCTTTTCCTACAAGGAGGCCCACTTATATTCCTCAAGCCCAGTGCATCATGAGAAGAACGCACTTCCTGGGCACTACCTCCCCTTCCCCTGCTTTTCATTTCCATTGAAGAGTCGGTGGTGACCCGGGAAAAGGCAAGAAACTTAATCTGTGCTTCCAAGACAGCCGGAAAGAGCAGCGGCCCTTGTTCTGAAAAAGCACCCAAGAACCCCTTTAGATTCCGCCAGCACGTTCAGGATTATAAGGACGTGGGAGATTGTTTCCCCAACACCTGATTAGTTAACTCAAACAGTACCTCCAGAAAACTAGTTATGTGGGGTTTGTTTTTTTCAGTTTCTAAGCTTTCATAGTTAAAGACATATTTTCATGTAAAAATGAAACCTTTAAACTGCACTTGTAGGACCTACAAAGGGTAGAAAGGAGGGCCTCACCAATGCCCCTGCACATCTTCCGCCCTCTACCCCACACTCAGGGTTCCCACAGAATTCGAAGACCTTGAAACAAGTTTCCCTGGAAAACAGATGTTGGGGGGACACATGTCATCCTAATGCCCCCCGTGTGGAGACGCATCAGCAGCCAGGGAACTGCTGAAAACAGATGTGGAAGTTGGAATCCAATCCGGGTTTGCCAGGGGAGTAGGAAGTTCCGCCCTGCCACCCTTTTTCTTTGCGGGAGAGGTGGTACACAGAGTGAGAATTATGTGTAAACTACAAGCATCGGAAAAATGAGAGGCTAATGCAAGAATATGGACCTGTCCAGTGAGTGCAGTGTGTTTCCTGAGTGGGGCTGAGTGGTTTAGGGCTGCGATCACCACAGTCCTCCTCACACACGACCAGATTCCATGAATCCCACTGCAAATATGCATTCCCTCCTGCATTTGGTAAGGGGCCAGGACAAATAGGAAGAGCGTTGCAAATATGTACAATCCCCAAGGGTCTGATGGTCAGCAACTCAGAGCAATGGAAATGATACTTAATCGTCTCTAAGAAAACTGGAATTCAACAATAAGGTTACATTTCACGGACTATACACCTACAGCAACTCATTAGAGCCTCCTGACACTGGGGTGGGTGGAAAGGACTAAGGATGATTGTCCTGCCTTACAAAAACATTGGACTCAGAAAGGGCAACTGAAAACGGACAACACAGAAGTCGTGGCTCCTTTGCTCCCGATGGCAAACCCACTAGTGTCCAAAGGTTCTGGAGCATCTTCTAGGCCTTTCTCTTTTCTGAAGCTGAGGAGGAATGCAGTGGCCAGCTAGGACAGGCACCATGGCAGAGTGGGAAACTGAAACTGCCACCACTGCCCATCCCCCCACCTGAGTTTTAAAATTTAAAACTGTTGGTGGGCAAATGATGAACCACCCGGATAGCTAGCAGATTATTTAGAATAGCTATATAGAGCCTTGGTAATCACCTCAATTCTAGAATAGAAACAGCAAATATAAAATTAAACACAATACAAAATCCAAACAAAACACGTCCATTCCTGTGCTTTGGAACTTCAGATCAACAGCTCACCTTGAATTATGTAAATAACAGCATCACCTGTTATTCCTGACTTCCTTTTTGTTTGTACTTTTTATTCTATTTTATTATGTTGTCATTTTCCCACATGTGAAAGGGCATCGTTTCTGATGTCAAAGCAGTAAACACTTCGATCACAGCAACGGCATGGGGGCGGGGCGGGGGTGTGCGGTGCAAGAATCAGGCAGGTGGTGCGGCCCTCCAGGGAGGGGAGGCTGCGGCAGGCAGTGAGCCGCCTCGCCACCCCAGGCGGTAGCTTCTCTCCGGGCCTTCCTGCAGGAAAAGCACTCCCACAATGAGCTCATCCTCTGACCATTCTAGTCAGCTTCTCATCAATTATCCCAGTTTTGGGGGCTCTGAGTTTGGGAGTTAAACTGCATAAAGATCAAACTCAGGCTTCTCAAGTTTCACTTACTGTGGGAGAGAGTACAGTCACTGGAGTCAAATATGTTTTAACTGTTTCCTCTCATTTCCATATCAAAGCAAAATGATGTGAAGATGGATGAAGAAGGTTGAATTAAGATATAACTCCACGGCTGGGCGCGGTGGCTCACGCTTGTAATCCCAGCACTTTGGGAGGCCGAGGTGGGTGGATCACTTGAGGTCAGGAGTTCGAGACCAGCCTGGCCAACATGGTAAAACCCCATCTCTACTAAAAAATACAAAAATTAGCTGGGTGTGGTGGCGGGTGCTTGTAATCCTAGCTACTCAGGAGGCCGAGGCATGATAATCGCTTGAATCCGGGAGGTGGAGGTTGCAGTGAGCCAAGATCATGCCACAGCACTCCAGCCTGGGCGACAAAGTGAGACTCTGACTCAAAACAAACAAACAAACAAAAAAAACAAAAAAACTCCAGGTAGGTATTTTTTCTTTAAAACTTACCTTTACATATAGATAACGATAAAGAAAGGCAGAAATAGAGGTAAGAGAGATAATAACATTTTTGTTAGAGAATAGAATTGAATAAAATAAATTTCCTAAACTTTGGTTTAATCACGTTTTAGAAAGGAAACATCTGAGGCCAGGCATGGTGGCTCATGCCTGTCATCCTAGCACTTTGGGAGGCCAAGGTGGGCACATCACTCGAGGTCAGGAGTTTGAGACTAGCCTGGCCAACATGGTGATACCCCATCTCTACTAAAAATACAAAAATTAGCCAGGCAAGGTGGTGTCTGTAATCCCAGCTACTCAGGAGGCAGAGGCTTGAGCCCAGGAGGCTGAGGTTGCAGTGAGCTGAGATAGCGCCACTGCACTCCAGCCTAGGTGACAGAGCAAGACTCTGACAAAGGGAAGGGAAGGGAAGGGAAGGGAAGGGAAGGGGAGGAGGGGAGGGGAGGGCAGAAACATCTGAAACACAACACTGCAGACTGGTTACCTATATCTACCTGTGAGTAGTAACTAGAAAACACAGACACAGCATGCAGCAAATCATAAAATGATTTTTTATTAATTTTTATTTTTATTTTTTTTATTGAGACAGAGTCTCACTCTGTCGCCCAGGCCAGAGCGCAGTGGTGAGAGCTCAGCTCGCTGCTGAAACCTCCACCCCCTGGATTCAAGCAATTTTCCTGCCTCAGCCTCCCAAGTAGCTGGGATTACAGCCGCGCGCCACCACGCCCAGCCAATTTTTGTATTTTTGGTAGAGACGGGGTTTCACTATGTTGGCCAGGCTGGTCTCAAACTCCTGACCTCAAGTGATCCGCCCATCTTGGCCTCCCAAGGTGCTGGGATTACAGGCATGAGCCACTGCGCCCAGCCTAAAATGATTTTCTTTTTGTTACTCTTGAAAATTTACGTGATTTTCTTTTTGTTACTCTTGAAAATGAAGTGGGGTGGGCGGTAAAATATAACATTAAACATAACATGAAACTAACTGGCAATTAGAACTAACTTACTTGGTTGGTTATTTCTGGTTGTACAGCCTTCTAGGGTTTATTTACCACGTGGACACAGTGCCCCTATATATCACTAATGTATTTTAGAGTTTCATGAAAACACACTGATGAAAGAAACAGCTCATGTTTTTACGTGCGTTAGCATGTTTCTAATGCAGTAAATTTTTGTGAAGATGTGTCGTGTCAACTAATTCAACCATTTAAGTAGGTCTATCAGTTTATATAGAATGAAAATGAAGTTTCAAGGCCTATGACAATACACAGCAGACCACTGCTATGAGCTGAATTTCATTTTGCAGCTTAGTTTCATTTTAAGATTCTACTATGACATATTTAGCTAGAGAAAGATATTAAATCCAACTCTTATGTATTTAATATAATTCAACTCAAGTGCTTCAGACCTTCACCTCACTTTATGTAACCTTAAAATGATGGATATGCAACTTTTGATGTAGGGCTCTATTTTAACTGTGAGATTACGATACGAATGGTGATTCTTTTATCAAGTAGTTTATTTTTAAATTCTGCTTTCTGTCATTTCTAATTTTGTTGAAATAGTAAATCCACTTAGCAGAGAGTACTCATAATTTAGCTCATAATTTGATTCAATGAAATTAGTTCTTGTACCTCTTCTGAATCTGTAGTAGTCAATGAGTCTAGACGGGTTATCCATGTGTAGATCTATATATGAAATGTACACTTATTGTCTACACAAAGGGTCAGCAAACCTTTTGTATGAGAATCAAATAATGAATATATTTAAATTTTACAGGTCATGAGGTCTCTGTCACAACCACCCAACTCTACCATTGCGGCAAAGAATAGCACTAGACACATAAATGAATGGGCTGACTGTGTTCCAATAAAACTTTATTTACAAAAAAAAAAATGCTATCTGTAGTTTATAGACCCCTGGTCGAAACTTTTGCTATTCATGAATGTAGTTCTAGACCTACTGCATCTTCATTAACTAGAAGCTTATTATAAATGCATTTAACCATGAGAAAGCTGATTTGAAAGAAAGAAGAAAAACCAAAAAAAAAAAAAAAGAAATGCATATTCTCAGGCTCCACCCCGGACCTACTGAATGTGAACCTGCTTCTTCAAGATGCCCAAGGCATTCAATCTGCTTCTTCACTGCCCAGGGCATCTGAGTGAACATCAGCGTATGGGAAGTGCTAGTTTAAACCACAGTGACTGGCTTCTATCTGGGTTCACAGAGCAGATAAAGGAGGTTTCATTTGTCATTTTAGCTGTCTATTCAACAATAAGAATGTCTGGGCCGGGTGTGGTGGCTCAGCCTGTAATCCCAGCACTTTGGGAGGCCGAGGCGGGCAGATCACGAGGTCAGGAGATAGAGACCATCCTGGCTAACACAGTGAAACCCTGTCTCTACTAAAAATACAAAAAAATTAGCCAGGCTTGGTGGCGGGCCCCTGTAGTCCCAGCTGCTCAGGAGGCTGAGGCAGGAGAATGGCGTGAAACCGGGAGGCGGAGCTTGCAGTGGGCCAAGATTGCACCACTGCACTCCAGCCTGGGTGACAGAGCGAGACTCTGTCTCAAAAAAAAAAAAAAAAAAGAATGTCTGAGCCCTCCCGTAGAACAACATTCTCTGAATTAAGTCATTGGGATATCATAAGAAAAAATGAGGATAACTGTTCATATAATTTTTAAAAATTTTGAAAACATAAACTGAAGTTAAGAATTACTGATATTCACTGTGCAGGTGGACACTGGCTCCATCATTCAGACTCTATGTCCCAAGTTTGAGGAGGGAAGAAAGGAGTTTTCATCACACAAGGAGGTGGCAATGGTACCTCCATCAGTGCTAACCTGTTTCCTTTCCAAATGTGGGGATATAAAATAATGGTTTGCATTTGCAAAACTGAGTGAAATGCTCTAGGTTTAACAAAATGAATCTTCTCCAAACAAGTGCTTTAAAGTATTTCCTGCAAAGAAGCTGCGAAAATAAAATGATACTAATAATATAAGCACAACTGAACAGCAAGAAAATAAGACAGCTATGCTCTAATTCATGTATATTCTATTCACATATCACATTATGTAAAAAATAAGAATTAAATTTTTAACTTAAAATGATAAATGATGTGATACACAAATAGAATATGCATGAATTCGACGAAATATAGATTTACTGATAAATCTCAATCTGATAGAATTCTTTGAGATTTTTCATTAATAATTTCTTGAAACCATAATTAAAATCTAAGCATTGAAAACATGAAAACAAACTTCTCCAAAGTTTGTGATGTTGGCCTTGGTGCTTTAAAATCATCAAGAATATTTAATAGGCTGGGTGTGGTGGCTCACGCCTGTAATCCCATCACTATAGGAGGCCGAGGTGGGCGGATCATCTGAGGTCAGGAGTTTGAGACCAGCCTGACCAACACAGAGAAACCCCGTCTCTACTAAACAATACAAAATTAGCCAGGCATGGTGGCGCATGCCTGTAATCCCAGCTACTCAGGAAGGCTGAGGCAGGAGAATCGCTTGAACCCGGGAGGTGGAGGTTGCGGTGAGCCGAGATTGCGCCACTGCACTCTAGCCTGGGCAACAAGAGCGAAACTCGTTCTCAAAAATAAAATAAAATAAAAAGAATATTTAATAATAAAAATCTAGAAGTCTCTTTTGAGTTTTTCTTGTTTCATTTATTTAGTTTCTTAATCGTGAAAGAAGAAAAGCTATATACTTTAGGGAAATTTTCTCCGTATTGCAACAAAATGATTGAAATCATACAAAGAAAATACTGTGGCAATAAATTGGGATATGTTTGCTTGTCAAAAACTTCTGAAGAAAGATGTGTGGAAATTATTACTGATGAAGCAAAGAAGCAAATGTTAGAACAAATACATTCCAGGTTTGACACACATGTGTCAGCTGATGGTATTTTATATATTCTCTCCCAATAATGAAGTACCTGAAAAACTTATTTTTCATAAAGCATTAAGTTGTACTGTAAGAGATGTGGTCTCAACATAGTTTCTTGCATTAAAAACTATTATTTGATGGTTATGTTGGATTACTGTAGCACTGATGGAATAACTATCTTGATTTGAGAAAAAGACTCAAGCTGAATGGTTACAGAGGTAGTACTGGAAGAGTATTCACTCCTTGTATGACTTACAAAAAAGATGCCGAGCAAAGAAATTAAAGCCAGAAGTAAAAAGTGCTACAAGTGTTATTGATGTAGTTAATTTGATAAAAACAAACCTTCAACAATGCAGTAGACTTTCCTCTGCTAGTTGGAATAAAATAGGGAGGGACTATAAAACCTATTTGTACCACAGAATTTCACTGCTTAATTCACAGTATAAACCTTGAAAGTATTGTGAAAGAGTTACTCATTTTTCCTTTCAGCAAGTTAGTGAAACTTTTCAAGGTCGTCATGTATGATCGTATAAGAGATGCATTCAACAATGTTAGGGATCACCACTTATATTATTCCTAATGTATTAATTCAAATATCTTTACTCTGAAAACATTTTCCAGCAGATAGCAATGTGTCTTGAAAGAAGTTTTTAAAAATTTGCATAAAAGTGCTACTTGGACTTGTGTAGAGCTTTGATATCAAATGACTGCTGGTAGAAATGCAATCTAGCAGATATTTTAGAAAAATAACAAAAACAGTTATTTTGTCCCATTAAGGTCAATGTGATTTTTACCAGATATAGAAATATCTTTTTTACAAAAGGAAGTTGAACTCTGGAGGAAACACTTTGAAGACAGATGTTTAGAATATTTCCACTGTTTCATGAATTTATTTTAAAAAATAATTGTGTCAGTTATGAAAATGCATATCCTCACCCTTTAAAGAGCTTGGAAATAGAAGTGCATATTCTGTTTAAAAATCTTTCAAATAAAATGTCTTAGTTTTGAACATATGGTTTAAAAATGCAATAATGGCCCACCTTCTAAAATTGCTTGACATCATTGGAGAAATTTATTAAATTTCAAGAAAAATTTGACCATTTGCCTAATTATCAGATGTGATTTGAACATTAATATCATGTTCCAGTAGGCAGTAGACAATGTGTCCTTCCATTTGGGGGTATTATTTTGGCTCATTAACTCCCTCCAATATCAGCATATGACAGCTAAATGTCAGCGCTTACCTTCTACCCATTCATGTTAACAGCTTCTGCAGCCCTCCAAGCTAGCATCGAGGTCATTTTCTTACTTTCCAACACTTCTGTTGTAATGCAGTATAACCTCAATGTTCTCATAACACATTCACTCATCCAAACTGGCCTCAATCTTTTTCTCCTCACACCATACGGTCTTGCCATCCTCTCAACTTTGCCCACCTCTCCTGGGGTTGCACCATGTACCAGTAGTTTTCAATCTCTGAGAGTTGCTCTTGCATCCAAAACCAACTGAATTAGCCTTTCTAGGAGTGGGGCATGGGGAACTATATTTACATTTTTTCCAGTTGATTTTCACACATTGTGACAGTTGAGAACCACTGGTGTAGGCCTGTCATTATCAATAACTGCCCATAATCTTCATAATCCTCAAGCATCCTTTGATCATCACTTTGTACCCTCAGCTCAATCCCTTTAGTAACCCCACCTGAATAATTTTTCAACTCTACTAGAACCTTCAATCCATTAACCCTGCTAACTTTTCATTATTCATTACTCCCTCCTGTCCTTAGCTCCCTCCTTGCCCAGCTTAGACTTCATGCTTCCTCAATCCCATTGCTGGATTTCTTTTTTATAGTACTTACCGACAAAGTCTCTCCCAAACATGGGAAAATAAAGTTCATTACCCTATTCTGTGCCTGCCTCAAGAAGCTGACTTTGGGCAGATAAAAATTTACATCCTTACTAATTTAAATGTAATTTAAACATAAGAACCTAAACTTCAAGTTTATTTCCATAAAAATTGTACTTGGATATATGATCGGCAAGAAAATAAAAGAAATAAGAGAACTATGGAAATAAAAAAGATATATTCCAAGGTAAAAAGAAGAAGAACCCAACAAAGTAACCACGAAGTCAGAGATGCAGAGATGTGGAGTATCTGAGGGTCACCGAACAAAAGTTTTAAGAATGAAGAATGGACAAAACAACTCAATTCTGAAAACAGAGAGAAATGGAGACCGATGATCACACAAACACTGTATATGAATGTACACAGCAGCTCCAATCGCAATTGCCAAAAACGAGAGCCCAGATGTCCCTTATTGAGTAAATGCTCAAATACACTATGGTGCCAGCCACACAACAGTCACCACTGAGCAACAGAAAGGGATGAACAACGGGTGCACGGCAAGGTGGATGCATCTCAAAGGCATTGCCCTGAATAAAGGGAGTGCCTTAAAGGTTACCTACTGCCTGGTTCCATTCATCCAGCATTCTCAGACAGACAGACTGGAGGGATGGAGGCCAGGTCAGGTGGTGCTGGGAGATGACGACACAGCCACAGCTGCAGGGATTTGCAGTGAGGGAAGAGTTTTGAATCCTGGTTATGCCGGTAGCCACAGTAATTTCTACAGGTGTTAACATTCAAGTGTACATCAAAAGGAAAGAAGTCAAAACAACTGTCAGACAATTTAAAAGTTTTAAAAAATAGTGTGGGTTGAGAGAATGCATTCAATAAATGTAAACTTCCCTCTTGAGAGTTTTGTTAAAGAAACTGCAAAACTCTTCAGAGAATATAGGGCTAATGAAAATGACAGCTTCCAATTATCTATAATTTTTTAATGTTTTCAAAGCACTTATTATTATTTATTGCTAAGAAGCTTAAAATAAAATGTAGTAAGAATAGAAACCAAAAGAAGCCCCATACATTTAGTAATCAGTATATATTTGAAAGTACACGCATTCAAGGAGCAGCTGGGGTCTGAGGCCTCTCACTTAGACTCATGGGGTCAGAACAGGTCTCGTATCAGCTCTCCAGCTCCCAACTTCTATTATTCTGCCGTCTCCCTTGTGTGACTAAAGCAATGAGATGATTTATTCATTCAAATCCTATGAAAATCAGTTCTTATTTTACAGTATTCTGAGAATGTTATCTTACTTCCTAGCTTTTTAAAAGGCTTTCTTCCTGAGATGCTATTTTTCAAAATCAGATTTATTTCTGAAAGAGTCCCTGTTCTCTTTGCCAACCTCCTTGTAGCTGGCAAACTTCCCTTTTTTCCTTCAGGATGAAAGAGGCCTTAATCCATCTTACACAATATTCTGTGTACGGCAGCCCTGGTCTTGGCATCGCATCACACTCAGTAAATGACATAGAGCTTCCCAAGATTTCAGACTCTGGGGTTCCACAACGGAGACGAGAGCAAAAGGATGTAGTCATTTAATCTATGCTATGCGTTCAGAAAAGCTCACTGAGTTTGGGACTCATGGGCTGAAGACGAAGAGGGACCATGTGGCTGTATAAGCCTTGGGGGATGCCGGAGAAAAGGTGGATGCTGTCTCAGATTTAATGTGGTCCTAACAGAGTTGGGAAGACAGATGTCTGTCTGTGCCATGAACATAACACTCTGTCAGGGATTTACCCTGGGAAAAGTCTGTCTTTCTCTATTCAAGGCACTGTTGATTCATTTGGGGAACAGAATTCTACATTCCAGTCAATGAATCTACAAGACAATTGGAAAGGATCACATTAGTTTTTAAATAGAATTCATTTTCCATAGTGTTATTTCACAGCAAACTCTGTTCCATTTCCCGCGCTCTGCCTCCGGGGTCTTAGAACAATCACTTCTTCAGAGGAGGACCTTGCCAACCAGTATACTAGATGCCAGGCGGAACTTGCCTTTACAGCAGAAAATGAAGTGGGCTACTGTGATCTATCGTCAGAATTTCTCAATCCGTTCTCAATATACCCCGAGGGAGATTTCACTCTTGCTACAAAGCAGGAAATAACAATAACAATCACCGCTGTAATAGAACACATTATGAGGGGGCATTCTTTTAAAAGCCTTTAAAATGCTACCAGGAGAGTTTTATGGCTGCTCCAAGTCAGAACTTGGCCATGTTTAAAAGCAAGGGGAGAGGGTGTTCCGGAGGCAACCCCAGGGGGGGCCACAGCGCCCCCCCTTCCCCTTGGGGCTCTGCTAGTTTTTTGGCTGATAGGATCACAGCCAAGTTCATGGGCGCCCCGAGGAAACACTAGGCACAGCTTGTGCTGTTCAAAACAATCTTACCATAAAAGTGACTTTTCTTTTTAATCTAAAAAGCACTTTTTGTAATGAGAGGTTGAAGCTGAGATGCCAGTGAGTTCTGCTAGTTTCTGTTTACTTCCTTCAATTTTGTATTGTTCGGTGTGTGACTGAAAATTGGGTATCAAAGGTAAGTATTAGGGTCTTCTCCTGGGTCCCTAAACATGAGGCTTCGAGGTCTTACAGGCTTGAATAATTCTTCAGAAACTACAGCAAGTTTGTTTTTAGAGTGTCTTCCAAGTACCAGCCCTTTGTCTAACATCTCTACGCCCTAAACATTCCTCCCAACCTTTGCAGGACTCCAAATTGTGGCCAGACTACAGGGGATGTGTGAAGTGCATGCATATCTACAGGGGATAAGACAAATATGTCTTCATTCTGACATCATCTAGGTTTTTCAGAGCTAAAAGATGTAGAGTGTCTGAGACACCTGTGGAGAAAGCAGTTAGATCTAATTATAGCTCTTGGGATAGAGGAGCTGCTGTCTCAAGAAAAGCAAATATGTAGGTTAAGAGCCCTGTTCGACCTTCAGAGATCATGCCGTTGCAAGCTTGTTAGAGTGATGCCCTTGTTTAGTCCTTACCTAGACATCTCACAAATATTCCTGTGAAGTTTTCTTGGAAGTGGATGGTTTACGAATTCCCAATACATTTCCTTTGCATCCTGATGGACTCTCTGGGTGACCTCTAACTATAACCTTTCAAGAAGCAAATTTTTTAAAGTTTGCAATCAGGCAAACAATCCTCACTCTTCTTATAAATTCTCATCTTCCCTAAGTGCTTATATTTGAATATTCTTAAAATAATGGGCTGGGTACAGGGGCTCATGCCTATAATCCCAGTGCTTTGGGAGGTTGAGGTGGGAGGATCTCTTGAACCCCAGAAGTTAGAGGTCAGTCTAGGCAACGTGGTAAAACCCTGCCTCTACAAAAAATCTTTGGACCAGCCACAGCGGTTCACACCTGGTATCCCAGCACTTAGAGAGACCAAAGCAAGAGGATCGCTTGAGGCCAGGTGTTTGAAATCAGCCTGGGCAACATAGCTAGACTCCACCTCAACTAAAAAAAAAAAAGATTAGTTGGGCATGGTGGTGTGTTTACTTCCTCCAATTCCCTTTGTTCGGTGTATGACTGAAAATTGGGTATCACAGGTAAGAACTAGGGGCATTTTGCTGGGTCCCTAAACATGAGGCTTCGAGGTCTTACAGGCTTGAATAATTCTTCAGAAACTACAGCAAGTTTGTTTTCAGAAACCAAAGAGGCTGAGGTGGGAGGATCTACTCAAGAGGCTGAGGCGGGAGGATCTCCCGAGCTCGTGAGTTAGAGGATGCAGTGAGCTATGACTGTGCCACTGCACTCCAGCCTTGGTGACAGAGCAAGATCCTATCTCTAAACAATAAAAAAAATTAAAAATTTTAAGTTAAAAATTAATGGTCGTTTTGTGAAATTGGTCAGAGTTTAAGGTTTTAGAGAATGTACCTGGTGGCAGAAACCAATATTTAGTTGTTTTATGAGACGGAGTCTCACTCATCACCCAGGCTGGAGTGCAGTGGCGCAATCTTGCCTCACTGCAACCTCTGCCGCCCGGGTTCAACCAATTCTTCTGCCTCAGCCTCCCGAGTAGCTGGGATAACAGGCACCTGCCACCACGCCCGGCTAATTTTTGTATTTTTAGTAGAGATGGGGTTTCACCATCTTGGCCAGGCTGATCTTGAACTCCTGACCTCGTGATCCACCTGCCTCAGTCTCCCAAAGTGCTGGGATTACAGGCGTGAGCCACCGCACCCAGCCCATCAATATTTTGTTTTAAAGGTGCTTAAAAAAGACATATTTATACATTCCCCTTTTATAGTTAAATCAAAAGCGGCTTTTGGTATGCTCTTTCAAGGCAAAGGTATAGATAATCCCAGCCATCAGGATTTTACTGAGTGATTGAAAGTATAGGGGTACCATAGAATACTAACATATCAGTAATTAGCTTAGCCAGTTAAAGCACAGAATTGAGGAGGGCTGGTTATCTGTTCACACGCCATGAAGTTGAGTTAGCTTTGTTCTCATCAGGAAACAAAGTATCCTATAGATGCCTAATGTTAGAAACAACAATAATATAGTTTAAATAGACACTGGGCTCAAACCTTAAACACTGTCTGTGCCTTCACTATGTTATCACTATGTTACTGATGCAGGAACAGAGACAGACTAGAGGAGTGACCTTGGGCAAGTTCTTCATCTTTTCTGAGCCTCAGTTTCTACATGTAAAATATGGACCAGTCAGTAGTATCCATCTCAGAAAGTGTCTCTGAAAACTAAATAATAGTTTCTTTACACACACTGCTTGGTGCCTGGCAAATAATAACTCAACAAATATAAGATGATAACAATGATCCCATCCAGTCCCAGCCACAAACTGAGCAAGAAATAATGATTCAGAGTTTTAAAGGAGCTGTGTCTTTCTTATTCTGTTACTCTGTGGATTCTGAGACTTGCTCAAGATGCTTCATGCCTTTCTCCTTAAACCTATCTGTGTTCTCCTCGACAGATCTGGGTAAGTCATCTCTGCACTGCCAAACATTTTGGCACACGATTTGTCACAAAGAAGAACACAAAATTATTTTTGAATGAACAAACATATGAAGTAAAAAGCCACATTCATTATCGATCCTATTCCTATCCCCAGCTAAGTTCTATGTGCTATAAATAGTGAGTTCTGTTTGCATTAAATGGTGTGACCTTCTCCTGTGTCCTCAGATGGAAAGTTCTCACCATTGGAGACTTTTTTGACACTACTCTCTCTTCATTAGCTCCACTACCCACCTGCCAACCCCTTCGACCTACCAACCCCACCATGAACTACTGACAATCTTTCTGTGGCCACTGCCTTCAATGACTTTCCCACGGGTTCCCTTGCTTTTCTACCGTGGTCACTGACTTCATGCGAGTCTCATTATTTCCTTCCTAGACCACTATGGTATTCTTATAACATCTCTCTTCACCCCAGTTCAGACTATAAATGACTGACATATTAACCTTCCTCAATCATAGCTGTAAAAATATTCCTACTTTTTCCAAACTTTTCAGCAGTTTTCCATTCCCTTCTAAACTACAACCAAACTCATCAGGATGGGATTCCAATCAGTCCTCACCACAGCACCTGCCTTTCCAAGCCTCATTTCCCATTTAGTGCTTTGCTTGGACCTTAATGTATCTTAAATACTTTCTGTTTTCAAATCGTGCGTTACTCATGCATTTCTCCATGTCTGGAATACGCTCCTTGCGATATACTTATCTTTGAAATTCTTCCCGTGTTTGTGTCCTAAGTGAAATTAGCCTTTCTCTATGGGAACGTTTTCACATGCCCTTCCAGGAGGTCACAGATCCTAGTGATCTCTTTTGTATGCGCTTCTAGACACATTGTTGATATCTGGCTTGCCATATTGGCAGAATTATTACTTACAAGCATTAAAATGATATGCATGTTGGACAAATGTGGTCCATCATTTATAACTGTATTTATTTAATGAGGATATGATTTGGTCCTGTTCTAAAGTCTAATTATGTGCTTATTCCACCAATGCTTAAGATGGAAAATTTGAAGCACCTCCAAAATCTGAGGTGGGAATAGATGTTATTTCTGAAGATCTGACCTCACTCTGTTATAACAATATTTTATAGACCGCTTATTTGTTGCTATTTTTAAAACTTTGTATTGACTTTCCTTACATTTGGTTGCTTTCATGACCAGTGAAAAAACTTTCAAGTTAAAATATAGCTGAGAAGAATGAAAGAGAAATGGTAATATAAAGCTTCACATTTAACTGCCACAGCAGGAAAACTCAAAATTGAATTCCAACCCTAGCTACTAAACACCCTGGTAAAGCTTTGCTCCAGCTTCACTGAGCCAGGAAATTTCTCTCTTTTCCCCTCTGACACTAGAGTCGGCAAGAGGAGACCCGAACGGTTGGCATAAGAAAATAAATACCCCTTCCATGGAGGGCTCACAGAACTAGAGCCTGCTAATAACCATGGCTGGACTTGCTTGCACCCTGAAGGTGCTGACAAGGTGTGCAGGTGGCCAGGAATCTAAAACACAACACTGCCTGGGTCCCCCTGGGGAGCCAAACCCCAGTGAGGCTTCTGAGATTCAGGAGCACGCCACCCCACCTGCCGTTATACTCCCCAGTGAGGCTTCTGAGATTCAGAAGCACGCCCACCCCACCTGCTGTTATGCTCCCCAGTGAGGCTTCTGAGATTCAGGAGCACGCCCACCCCACCTGCTGTTATGCCCCCCAGTGAGGCTTCTGAGATTCAGAAGCACGCCCACCCCACCTGCCGTTATGCTCCCCAGTGAGGCTTCTGAGATTCAGAAGCACGCCCACCCCACCTGCCGTTATGCTCTTTTTCACCCATAGTTAGCTGGGGTGCCCATGAGTGCCTCAGTAAATATCTGTTGAACAAACAATTGAATGGACACATGAATGAATGGATGAGGGCACAGTGAGGGTAAGGGGCAGGGTTGGAGGGAAGAATTCTTAGAGAAGTTGAGCAGTGAAGGAAAAATAGGAATTACCCAGACGAAAGGAGCTGGAAAGGACTGAGGGGCACAGAATCAGCTGAGCTGGTGGGAAGTGAACAAGTAAAGCTAAGGGGCTAGAGACCACCTTGTTATCAGTAGGAAGGGAAAATCCCCTCAGCAGTGTTGGAGGAGACTAAAGTGCGGGTGAAGCAGGGCAGGTGTGACGGGTGATGAATAAATTATGTGAGAGAAAATATAGCTGTCAGGTATGCTTATGAGACACTACATTTATGTGTAGAAAGGACTATGGAAGAATTGAAGGTGGCCATGAATTCTTTTGCCCTCCTCCTATTGTAAGGTGGGGTCTCCCCTTGAACCTGGGCAGACTCTGTGACTACTTTGCTGAATAGAAGACAGTGGAAGTGCTGCTCTGTCAGTTTTGGGGCTCATGCCTAAAAATGGGCAGCTTCCATTCCCTGTCTTTTAGATCACTCTCTCTGGGTGCCCTGAGCTCTGACACTGCCCATTCAGCAGAGGCCATGTGTCTATCTCCCATCAACAACCATAGTGGAATCCATTCTTCCAGCCACACCTACCAAGATGCCTGACATGTGAGCCCCTCCACCAGCTGAGCACCACCAAGCAACCTCAGTCAACGCCATATAGAGTAGAAACATCCCCTGACCTAGCCCTGCCCAAACCCATAACCCACACAATGATAAGGCAATAGATAAGGAAAACACGGCATATAAGAACTAATGGCAACAGGAGGAGCTGGGGGAGCAGGGGAGGTGATGTATGCTTATTTTCACAGGACCAAGCTTCATAAGTGTTTACAAGATGGTGTTGTCACTGTTGGGGGCCTTTTCCAATATTATACTCTTGCCTGTGGTTCCAGGTTCATTTCCTTTTTCCATATCTCAATTCCTGATGCTGAAATTAAATTTGGAACAATGAAAAAAAATTCCACTGGATCTATTTTCTGGTCATGTTCTATTCCTAGATAATATAATATTCAGAGGACAGAACAAAACCTGTCATTGTTGTAGAAAGGCGTGTTCAGCACGCACAGTCACGTACAGCACATTGTGGTGTAATCTCTTGGGCATGATAGAATTAGAGGAGAGGAAGAAATGATTCCAGTAACTCAATCAATGACCGATGATATAGTTTTCTGAGTATTCCTAGTATCTTCTAACTTTCTCTTCTACATGTTGGACACAATCACTGTCTCTATCCCTTGGCCCAGATAGCAGCTAAACAGCCGATAGCTGAGCCAACAGTGTTCAATACTCATATCCTCTTCTTTGTTCGGGCTCAAGTGAACACGTGGCATTCATTCCTAACTGCAGCCTCCTCAAGCCCAGAAGCCTGAATCTGTTTTTTAATTTAGCAGTGAAGAATGCAGCTACATCACATGCTATGAGAGCAGCTGGTGTTTCATGCTTCTTCTCTCCTATCATCCCTCTCATTCAACTTCTCTTCTTTTTCAGATATGCGATCACCTTATTTATGTATGTGTTGAGGCTCCCTTTCAAGACTCCAAAAGGTCTAATCCAAAAAATAGCTGCTAAAGTATTATCTCTTTTTTAGGCCCATTTTCCTTCTGTAAGAGAAGAATGCTTCGCTGGGATTAGAGAACATAGTGGTTTGATTGATTAGACTGCTTACCAAAGCAATACAATTTTAAATGATAAATAACAGATGTGGGTACTCTATACAGCAATTATTTAAAAATAATTTTGCTTCTATAGTACATTTTGGTTTAGAATTGTGTGCTTCTACCCTCTGTGATAATTTATGTTGTTCATGGCATATAAAATGTCTCCCAGTTGTATAGAAAAGGTTTTTCTCATCTGCTACATCTTCAATTAAATCAAGAACAAATCTCTGATTATTGAGTTTTGAGAAGGATGACTATAACAGAACTTGTAGCAAATTTTCCATAGTAAAGCAAAATCACTATAATTGATACTTGTAATTGATGCTTTAAGCTGCCTTGTATTTGCCAATTTTCCAGTTAAAACGAATCTGTAAAACTAAGATATTACAAATGAATTTCAATCAGCAATCAGATCAATTTGGCACAGTGAACCCTTTGAATTACGGAAGTATTTTACTTAAAGTTTCATGAGGAGTCCTGATGCATATAAGGTAGAAGGGAAATGAGCTACAGGTTCTGGGGAATCACGAAGGTCCCACGAGCAATAATATTTATGCATTACATATGTATATTGCTTTACACTGTTCACAATATCCTTTCATCTACATAATTTTTACGTATACTTCACAACAGTTCTCCAAAATGGATATAATTATCTTCATCGTGCAGCTGAGGAAACGGAGGCACATACAATTTGTGCTCATCCCAGCCATCATTTATGGGAAAATGCTGTGGCTGAAGTGGGTCATGCACATGATTACTAAATGGATGTTTTCAAAGCTAAAGTTGCGGGCATCTTTGCTGACAGTGGAATGTCATTTTGGTACTGGGCGAAGCTATCTGGGTAGACAGAACTTCCAGAGTGATAGGTGGCAAGTTTCATAAAATGTCTGAGTTTCTTAGCAGTAGTTAAAACATGGTTTAATCAGATGATAATTTTGGTGATTCCCCCTCCCTAGGCTGCAACAGCTTTAATTTTAAGAGAACTGAGGTGGTGGTCCAATTCCTATTGCAAATGTATGCTTCTGGCTTCTTTGTAATTTGCAGTGAAGAATCTAGAAAAGTGATGGGGAATAATGTCTAAAAGGCCTGGAACGCTTATAACTCAGCATAAAGCAGCCTATCACAGCTCAATGGCAAATCATCGGTTGAAGTCAAGGGCAAAAGGGCAGGGAATCCAAGGGCTCCTCTGCCCAAAGCATCGCTTACTTGAGATTGGCAGCTGGCTGCACAGCAGCCCTTGGCTGCCTTCAAGGACCGGCCAGAGTCAGCATCCTCCACCCCGCAGCTATGTCAGCGTGGCCCAGACAGTGACTGTGGAGTGGGGAGGCCCTGGCCAGCCAGGCACACATTTCACAGATGAGGCTGAAATGAGAAACTTCAGGGAGATATTTGCATAAATATATTTCCCATTGTCCAAAAATAAGGCCAGACGGAAACATCTCTCAGTATGTTCCGATGAGAATTACAAAATGTTATACAAATCAATTTTTTACAAAGGTTATTATGAGGTTTATTCTGACAGAGGACAAAGCCTTTCCCCCCTTATTAAAACTGTTGCTGATATCACTCTGAGGGAAGTCTTGGGAAAAACCAAAAATAATATGTAGGTTTTATAAGGGAATATTTTGCGATTTTATCAAATATTTACCAAAGGCTCAGATAAAAGATATCCAGCCACAGGTGAAGGGTGTTCATCACTGGGAAGTGGGGTTGAGGGGAATGTTTATTTTCTCACTCATATTTTTCCGTTTGCTACAGTAGCACATCCTACCTTTATAAACAAAGATATTTCCCACTGCCTGGCTCTTCTCTTCAGCTTATCGATGATATCACCTGCTTGTCTTTGAATGGGTCAGAATCAACAACTACTTACCAAACATACACTGTCCTTTTTTCTAACCAATTATTTTTCTCCAGTCATCTATAAATAGGTCTTCAAGGCGTATTCCCATACATTGTACTATGTGTGTATTGTGGGATTGAGTACAGCAGGGAAGTCATATATTTTAAAATATGGACAACCGGGCCGGGCCAGGCAGCTCCTGCCTGTAATCCCAGCACTTTGGGAGGCCGAGGTGGGCAGATCACTTGAGGTTAAAGTTCAAGACCAGCCTGGCCAACATGATCAAACCCTGTCTCTACTAAAAATACAAAAATTAGCTGGGCGTCTGTAATCCCAGCTACTAGGGAGGCTGAGGCAGGGAGATTTGCTTGGACCTGGGAGGCAGAGGTTGCAGTGAGCTGAGATCATGCCACTTCACTCCAGCCTAGGTGACAGAGTGAGACTCTGACTCAAAAATAATAAAATAAAATAAAATTAAAAAATATATAGATAATCGGAAAATTTTAGGTGAATTCAGAGGAAGCAGAATAAATTTAAAGCTGAAATTATCGAGAAGGTCTTTCTGGAACTGATAGCATGTAAATTGGACTATGCACCGTGCAGGTGAGATGTGAACGTGTTGAAATGGAAGTGAGAGGGAGTCCACTGAGAAGCAGCAGCAGCAGCACCAGGAAACAAGACATGGGGCTCTGGGTGACGCCAATAACACATGAGCCTGGATGCTGCTGCCACTGAGTGTGGGATCAAATTAGAGAAAATTAGAGAAAAATAATATATATATTTTATATATATAAATTATACATAATTTACTATGTGATATATAAATTATATATTATAATATATATTATATATACAACATATATTTTATATATATTATAATATACATATTTTATATAATATATGTTATATATTACATAATATATTATATATTAATATACTATAGTATATACTATAATATACTAATATATTCTATATTATATATAACATATAGAATTATATATTATATATAACATATTATATATAATATATTATATATTATAGTAATATATCATATAATATATAATACATTATGTATAACATATATTTATATATTAAATATAAATATATACAACATACATAATTATATATATAAAATATAAATATATAATAAAATAATATGTAATATATATTATGTATTGTATATTATATATAATTACATATATAATATATAATATACAATACATAATATATATTATATATAACATATATGTTAAATTATATATATATATATTTTTTAGATGGAGTCTCGCTCTGTCACCCAGGCTGGAGTGCAGTGGTATGAGCTTGGCTCACTGCAACCTCTACCTCCCAGGTTCAAGCAACTCTCCTGTCTCAGCCTCCTGAGTAGCTGATACTACAGGCACATGCCAGGATGCCCGGCTAATTTTTTTGTATTTTTAGTAGAGATGGGGTTTTGCCATGTTAGCCAGGCTGGTCTCAAACCCCTGACTCAGGTGATCCTCCTGACCTCAGGTGATCCACCGGCCTTGGCCTCCCAAAGTGCTGGGATTACAGGTGTGAGCCACCGCGTCCAGCCAATAATCAATAAATTTAATAAGAAAAGTAAAAAAGCAGTTTGGATTGATGGCCCAAGGAAGAGATGTAGTGTACTGAGTGCGAGGAAAAGCATGTCTCCAGTACGTAGTTAAACTGCAGGATAAATCAGTCCTGCCTGGGGGAGAGAAAAAGTAGGGCAGAGGATGGGCAGGCCAGTCTGCTTCACCCCTGTGCCTGGAGTGCGTAAATTCATCTCAATTTCCTCATGTCCAAATACTCATATCATGAGATATTACAAAGCTGCTAAGACAACACACCTCATATTTTCTGAAATGGTCTAAATCTCAAATATTCCACTCCACTCTGCCCATAAGTGTTCTAATGTGGAATTTTTGGTCTGGTATACAGAAACAATGGCATTCAGACAACGGATTACAAACAATGGAGCAGGTCTGATTTAAACAGGGAGGAGGACATAAAAATGTAGATATTTGCCTTAAAACAAATATTAACAAGAACAGGTTTTGTTTGTTACATTTTGTAAATTCATCGTGGTTGCAGGAAAGACTCAGTGATTTATGCATTTGAACAGAGAGAGGTATGATGGCAAAAGGACGGTGATTTTGTCCAGGAGGTAACTGGAGATTCTCAGAAAGGGTCCTCTGACCCTGCCGCTGCAGCTGCGAGTGCTTCAGCCTGGGCTGCGAGGTGCAGGTTCCCCTGGAGAGAGTGGGATGCCGAGTCATGGAGCCAGCAGCCAAACCCGGCCTGCACATTAAGTGATGAATCAGAGCATGTGATGCTGATACACGGGGCTTTGCTTCCGAATGGCGCTTTCTTCCCAAATGAAAGGCAAATTCCTCTACCTCCATTTCACTGCAATGTTATCAATAGCAGACTCTTCCTTTGACTTGGGAAAAATAGGAGAACAGGGGTTTCTAAGTTAACATTTCCCCGAAGACCCTGGTTGGACTTATGCTGCCTCTTTCCAGCAATGCGTCAGGGCACTCCCCTGGCCAGCCCTGTCCCCGCACCCTCTGTGAGCATGGTCTGCTTCATCCTACTTGCAAGATGTCAAAATGTCACCAGGCTGCAGAGGCTCAGAAGAGACTGGCTTCTGAACCGGACTTTTGATTAAATCACAAGAGAAGACTGCTGTGTAGTCTTTTCAAACTGTGCGTTGTGATTCAATAAGAAGTCTAACCTGAATGGGTTAAGACGGTCTAAATATTTCATATGGTTTTGCTTATTCATTCAAAATAATTATATTTTTAGGCAGAGAGTGGTTTAGAGTCACTGGTGTGTGTGTGTAAATGTAACCGACAGACATCCATCCATCTATCTATCTATCTATCTATTTTTTTTTTTTTTTTTTTGCGACAGTCTTGCTCCGTTCCCCAGGCTGGAGTGCAGTGGTACCATCTCAGCTCACTGCAACCCTCCATCTCTTGGGTTCAAGTGAATCTCCTGCCTTAGCCTCCCAAGTAGCTGGGATTACAGGAGCCTGCCACCACGCCTAATTTTTGTAATTTGAGTAGAGACTGAGTTTCGCCATGTTGGCCAGGCTGGTCTCGAACTCCTGTCCTCAAGTGATCTACCCACTTCGGCCTCCCAAAGTGCTGGGATTACAGGCGTGAGCCACCTTGCCCGGCTCATCTACGTATTTCTTACGTAGGACAGAAGCACTAAGGCACAGCGTTAGGGAAACACCTCATGCTGCCTGTATAAACCCCTGCTCTCAGAAAGTTGTGTGCGGCAAGATGGGCAAGATGGTGTACTGTGCTGGAATACTGGTTTCTGGCTGGTTCTCTACTTAACAAGTAAGGCAGTGAGTCATCTGATCGTCACCTTCAGGGGAACTGTTCATCGCTATTGTCTTTAAAGGCAGATGTCAGAAGTTGCCCAGCACCCACTGTCTAGATCTAGTGAGAGGGATTTAGAGGAGTCTTTCCAAAGGAGACAGGACGGAAGCAGCGTTGTGCTGGAGGTGGCTGCACTGGCTCTAGAGCCAACTGTGTCTTTTCTTCCCAAGTCTGTACTCAGTGAGGACACACTGGTAGCTTGAAGCTGGCCCAGATGGGTGTATTTACACCACAGAAATTGGCAGCAACTGCAAAGTGGGCTCTTTTGTTTACCTCGGAGATCTGCTTGCTAAACTTTCACCAATTGTTGGATGAAAGCTAGTTCTGAGTCAAAAAGATGAATATGTCTTGACCAAGGAGACAGAAGTCAAACTTCGCGAAGGCAAAGAAAAGAGGGTGGGACCTTCGTTTCTGAGCTGACAGCCGCCATCTACCTCCATGCAGCCTCTGATGGGAGGAAAATTGTTGTTTTTAGGGTGAACGAACATCAAATATTATTTGTTGGGTTGCCAACCAATTTAGAGTCAGAAATACAGGGAAAGACAGAGGACATGAGCTCATATTTTATTCCTAACAAAACCTATAAAACACAGTGCTTTGGATTTGTGGTCAAAAGGGCTGATGAATATTTTGCCTCAGAATGAAACAGATATACCCACTTAAGTATGAGCAAAGAGATAAAGAAAGTGTGCAGGGAGGAGCCTGGGAACACAGAGAACTTTCTTTTTTTCTTTTCTTTCTTTCTTTTTTTTTTTTTTAAATGGTCCCTTTTATTGTATGTATGCGCAACGCTGGCCTGGCTTTGCAATGCAAGTCCTCAATTAAGATATAGTCAAATAACTACGGCTGCAGTTTCGTCTGCAGGATCCACAATTCAGATACAAACAGGGAGCTGGGGTGGGCAGGAGAAACAGGAGGGAAGCAGAGTGCAGACTGTCCCCAGCACTGGCCTCTTCACACAGGGTTGGCCCAGGCAGACACACCCCATGGAATGATGAGGAAATGACAACATGGTCCCTTCCCACAGTAAGCCCGGGGCTGCTAGGAAACTGACCTTCAGAACCTTTGTGCCCAGGTTGTCTTGGAGCCCCACAACTTTTCATTTGGATTAATTAAAAAATAATAAGTTAAAATTAAGCAACAGCTGGGTCCTGAGGATGCTGAGCCAGCACGCCCACAGTTTGGGGGGAAAAAAAATAGCCAGGCCTTTTTTGAGGGGGCAAGGTGCGTTGGCTTGTTTTCGAATTTGTGGGTTTTTTTTTTTTTTTTTGAGACAGAGTCTGGCTCTGTTGCCCAGGCTGGAGTGCAGTGGCACAATCTCAGCTCACTGCAACCTCCACCTCCTGGGTTCATGCCATTCTCCTGCCTCAGCCTACCGAGTAGCTGGGACCACAGGCGCCTGCCACCACGCCCAGCTAATTTTTTTGTATTTTTAGTAGAGACGGGGTTTCACTGTGTCAGCCAGGATGGTCTCGATCTCCTGACTTCATGATCTGCCTGCCTCGGCCTCCCAAAATACTGAGATTACAGGCGTGAGCCACTGCACCCGACCTCAAATTTGTTTTTAAAAACCCTGTGAGGTAAGACCCCAGGGGGTGGGACTCTATGAGAGCCTGAACCTGGGATGTGCCAAGTCGCAGATTCAGCCAACACCATCTCTGTATCCTCTTGGGAAACAGGGACTGGGGATGGGGGTGTGGGTCAAGAAGAGCGTGTGGCCAGCAAGATGGGGTTGTGCAGAGGCCGAGCTGCAGAGACAGACCTTCAGATGCAGAGGACAAAAGGCAAGGGAATGGGAGGTCTGATGTGGGGGAGTCAGGATAGGACTGCAGCCGTGGAGGCCAAGGTGTGGATGGCTCTGCTACTGCATTCTTCCCCTCCCAATTTCTGGTTGACATTCTAATTTTTAACTCTTACACGGACTTAAATTTTGTTTAATGCTTAGCTACATCTCCATCTGCGAAGTTTGGTCCCCACCTTGCATATCCACCACATAAAATAAAGAAACAGGAGCCTGGGCGGTATTTTCACCTCGTCTCCCTCCACTTCTCAGCTTTTTTTCAACTATACCATTATTGTTACATTTTCAAGATTTGTAACATTTACGTTTTATTCTGTTAACAACCATGATTACATGCCTTGCCTCTGAGTGGATGCTGGAAGTGAGATAAACACACTCGTGACACTAACTAACCACGTTTGCTGGTTGGAGCCTGAAGGTACAGTCTCATTCTTGTGTTCCTAAACCTGGGTCACCCCAGGAGGAATTTTCTGAAATTCAGATCAAATGAATAATTATTCCTTACACTAACTTTGAAAAATCTTTTTGCTGTATGTCTACGGACAGGTTTCTGGTGTAGACTTTTGCTTTTCCTGAGTGTCAAGCTGCCTTTCCTTCTTCTTGTTGACAGAAGCAACACAGGGCTTCCCCACGGGAGTGCTCAGCTCTCCCAGCTCATTCAGTGTCTCGTTAACTGACTGTTCTAAGTTGACTCCTTCCTTTTCAGATCCGCTTCCAAGCTGTCTTTCTGGAATTTTCTTACTGAATCCCCTGCCTTCCTTTATCTTGGGTTTTAAGTATATATATTTTTTAAAGTACATTTTCGGCCGGGTGTGGTGGCTCACACCTGTAATCTCAGCACTTGGAGAGGCCGAGGTCGGCGGATCACTTGAGGTTAGGCATTCAAGACCAGCCTGGCCAACATGGTGAAACCCTGTCTCTACCAAAAATATGAAAATTAGCCTGGCATGGTGGAAACGGCTGTAATCCCAGCTACTTGGGAGGCTGAGGCAGGAGAATCACTTGAACCCGAGAGGCGGAGGTTGCAGTAAGCCAAGATCACACCACTGCATCTAAAAAAAAAAAAAAAGGACATTTTCAGGTATTTTTTTCCTCCTCTGGGAATTCTTTTTAAAATTTAATTTAATTTTAAAAGAGAGACAGGGTCTTACTATGTTTACCAGACTGGTCTATAACTCTAGTCTTTCAGTAGTCCTCTCACCTGGGGCATCCCAAAATGTTGGGACTACAGGTGTGGGCCAGTATGCTCAGCCTGGGAATTCTTTTTATTCATTCTGAATCGCATGTCTCTTCCACATTGTTGAGTTTCCTTGTCCTTTACTGCAGTCCATATCATATAATAATATCATGGTATATTTTTTGAAAAGTTGCATGGAAGATAACAATTTCTGGATGCTCCATGTCTGCATGTGTCTTAACTTGTTTACACATATGATAAGAACTGGAATAGGTACAGGAATCCATGTTGAAAGAAACTTCTTCTCAGAATCTTGCTGACATTTGCCCAGCTTCCACCATCAGCATCAGAGGGCTGACAGCAAGCTCTGTGCCTGGCACAGGACATGGCTTCTCATTGCTGTAGCTTAAGGGACCTCTCTGGCCAAGGAGAAGCCACTCAACTCTGGGACTCCATCTAGCTTTCTCTTGGTTAGATGATTTCCAGTAGCTTCTTTTGCTATTAATTTTGTGAGTATTTTTACAACCTTCTAGGGATCAGGGTGAGTTATACCCAAGTGTATTAGTCAGGGTTCTCAAGAGGGACAAAACTAATAGAACATACATATATATATATATGAGTTTATTTAGTAGTATTGACTCACAAGATCACAAGATAAGGAGCAAGGAAGCCAGTCCTAGTCACAAAACCTCAAAAGTAAGGAAGCGACAGTCTAGCCTTCAGTCTGTGGTTGAAGGTCCAAAAGCCCCAAAGCTGAAGAACTTGGAGTCTGATGTTCGATGCCAGAAAGTTTCCAGCATGGGAGAAAGATGAAGGCCGGAAGACTCAGCCAGTCTAGTCCATCCACGCTCTTCTGCCTGCTTTTATTCTGGCTACACTGGCAGCTGATTAGATGGTGCCCACCCAGATTGAGGGTGGGTCTGCCTCTCCCAGTCCACTGACTCAAATGTTTATCTCCTTTGGGAACACCCTCACAGACACACCAGGAATGATACTTTGCATCCTTCAGTCCAATCAAGTTGACACTCAATGTTAACCATCACACCAGATCTTCCTCTGAGATGTGAAATTTTCAGTACTATTCCTATGGCTTTGTTCTTTGTTATGGATAAAGGATACACTTCTGTATTTCATTTTGGAGAACATTATTTCATGCTGGTTCTAGAAGAATTTCACTGGTTTACAAGAAACTTCACTGTGCTTTGAATAAAAATAAGGCAAAATCGTCAAGGGTTTTGAGACTATTTGGAAAAAAAAGCTCGAAAAGAATGGGATGCACAAACTAGTGTTGAGGCAATCAGCATCTCAACTCCTATTACACCTTAAAAATTATTTCCGCAACATAACCACACTTGCAAATCTCTTCATTTTTACACATATACACACATATTCTATATTAGTACTGAATTTTGCTAACAGCTCACATTTGCCAAGTTATTCTAACTTGTCTTATTTATGTTCATGTTTTCATCTTTCCCCTACTGCTTGAAATAAAACTTTGTGTCATTGATTTATTTTTGTGAATGTGCACTGGGGACGTAAGAGAGGAAAATAGCAGGAGAGGTGTAAACAGTGGCATGAAAGTGACTTAAGATGTGAGCCAGGATAGTCTGTAGAGTTCGGACTGTATTTGCTGAGATTGAAAGGACCACAACAGTGCTCTCAGCAAAGGTGCAAATTTAAGAAGGCTGCAATTATTAGAACATAAAGAATTTCGGACAAGGCACAGGGGCTTATGCCTATAATCCCAGCACTTTGGGAGGCCAAGGCGGGCGGATCACCTGAGGTCAGGAGTTCAAAACCAGCCTGGCCAACATGGTGAAACCCTGTCTCTACTAAATACACAAAAATTAGCCAGGTGTGGGGGCGGGTGCCTGTAATCCCAGCTACTCAGGAGGCTGAGGCAAGAGAATGGCTTGAACCCAAGAGGCGAAGGTTGCCGTGAGTCAAGATCAAGCCACTGCACTCCAGCCTGGGTGACAAAGCAAGACTCCATCTCAAACTAACAACAACAACAACAACAACAACAAAGAACATAAGGAATTTTCTAGGAAAGTGAAACTCAAAACTTGACATTTGTGAAATAAATGTGAACAGCAGTATTCAATCAATTTAGCTCGGAACCATCAATGACCTGTGGAGCACGTGAGAGTCAGTGGGGCAGATTTCTGGTACATGGACGATACCTAGAGAGGTCCTAGTCGAAAGAATCTTCCAGATGGAAACAGGGCATCTTGTTTATACAAGCCCAGGTCTCTCACAGCAAATTCAACTGTATGTTCCTTCTCCTCTCCTGCCAGATTGCCAGTTACTTTGAGGGGAGGAATATCTTCTAAATTTTCTGAAACACCTCCTGGAATTTGACATATCAACTGTATTCTGGATATTTAATGAATTCTGTTTGATGACACAGGTAGAGTAAAATGGTCTTAAATCATTTTGACAGAGGTAAAAAACATTTTATTCCACACTTTACTTATTCTTTTTCTGCCTGAAGTGATTACAAGAAAAAAAAACGAATAGTTTAATTTAAAATCCAGATTGGTATGTAATTATCACAAAATCAGTGAAGTTCTTTTCAATGAAAAAAAACACCAGTTCTATAATTTGGACAGACAAAATTTAGCAATAACAAAATTAAAGGTACAACCCTTAATCTATTAATTATTTAAAAATGCATCTCGAACTGTTTTTCTTTTTATTTATCCCTTGTATCAATAGACATTTAATTGGTAAACAAGAACATGGAAAAATATAAACTGTAACTCACTGTAATAAACTCTAAATCAATACAAAGAGTCTAAAATGTGTTTTGATGTCCAAATGTAGCTACAGCCACTGTGTCCTGTGTTCTATAACACAGAGAAATAATACAAAATGATAAAATAAAATAAAATAAATTGAAGAGAGGAGGCCTGTAATGTAAGGGGCGCTGTGTCACTCTCAGGCAGCAAGCTGAGCCAGTGAGTCAATGCACGAGGCTCTCCTGTTTGTTGGTACTTCCTGTTCTTTCTTTATAAAATACATGGAGAACTAAATCCGCAGGATGCTCACACAAATGATTCATAGAGAAAGCTTAAAAGAATCTCACGTTGTTAATGAGCATCACAATAGGCTCTGCTTACGAGAAGGCATTTTGTTTCCGCAGAAATGTTTTTTCTTACTCTGTCCTGATTTTGATTTCTGTTTAAATTCAGTAAACACATTACCAAAATTTAAAGAAGGTGACTTGTTTTCCCCAACTCTCAGTTCACCAAAGGTATTTCATCTATTTGTTCTGAAAATGCAGCTGCTCTCTAGATGTATGTGTGCCCTGATAAGAAATGTTTTGTGTAACAATAAAAATCATTTCTTTTGATTAAAAAAAAGAATCTCCAGTCGTTTACACTGGAAAACGAGAGAGAGAGCGCTTGCTTACTTTCTTCACATATATTAAGGGTGGGAAGAAAATGGATGTAGAGTAATAGGGCCTGAGGAACTCATAGAAGGAACCGGACATGTATGAAAAGATGATGACTGCCAGGTGGCACTGACGCAGCCTCCAGCCCCTCTATCTTAGGCTTTCGGGACATGTGCTCTCTTGCTTCCGCTGGACAGCGTCTCAATACTTTCCTCCCTAAAAGCAGGTTTTACCCTGGTCAGAGGTGCTCTTGAGGCCCAAAGAAGAGATTTCCACAAATAGTCTATAAGAGCATGTACATACTATAACTGCTTGGTAAGTGAATGAATGGATGACTAAATGGAGTCAATGCTTTCATGACCTAATGTTGTGGTTATGGGTGTCGCTATTCTCTTGGCAATAGTGAAATAGTAAAATAGTCTAGATGTCATTAAGAACCTTCATGGAAAAGATGCCGGTGGGGGAAGGAAAACAACATTCATGATTCATGGGAGGAGATAAAATAGCAACATGAAGGGGAATTTGGAAGACGCTGACACTAGCCCTCATGGGTGATTTTGAGGGGTTCAAGACTTCAGTGGAGGAAGTAACTGGAACTAGAATTAGAAGTGGGGCCTGAAGATGTGACTGAATTGTGGCAATCTCATGATAAATCTTGAACAGTTTGCTTCTTATGGATGAACAAAGAAAGTAGTTTCTTGATATGGCGTCTACTTCTGGGGAAGATGCTGTGAACATTGTTGGAATGACAACAGAGGATTTTTTTTTTTTTTTGATACAGAGTTTCCCTCTGTTGCCCAGGGTGGAGTGCAGTGGCACAATCTAGACTCACCACAACCTCCACCTCCTGGGTTCAAGCGATTCTCCTGCCTCAGCCTCTCAAGTAGCTGGGATTACAGGCACCTGCTACCACACCCGGCTAATTTTTGTATTTTTAGTAGAGACGGGGTTTCACTGTGTTGGCCAGGCTGGTCTCAAACTCCCAACGTCAGGTGATCCACCCAGCTCAGCCTCCCAAAGTGCTGGGATTATAGGCATGAGCCACTGCGCCCGGCTGAAAGAATCTGAATATTACTTGTAGTTAGTTGATAAAGCAGTGGCTTTGACAGGGTTTGAGAGTAATGACTCCAATTTTGAAGGAAGTTCTACTATAGATAAAATGCTATCAAACAGCATCATGTTATAGAGAAATCTTCTTTCACACGTGAAAGGAAGACTCAACTGATGTGGCACATTTCATTGTTGTCTTATTTTAACAAGTTTCCACAGCTGCCCAAACAATTTGGCAGTCAACACCCTGCCTGATCAGACAGCAGGCATCAACATCAAGGCAAAACCCTCTACCAGCAAAAAGATTATGACTTGCTGAAGGCTCAGATGATTGTTAGCATGTTTTAGCAATAAAGTATTTTTAAATTGAAGTATGTACTTTCTTAAAGAAATAATGGTAATAACACTTAATAGACTACAACATAGTTAGTTTTAGAAGCACTGGGACACCAAAATAACTGTGGACTTGCTTTACTGTGATGTTTGCTTCGTGAGCGTGGTCTGTAACTGAAACTGCATTTTCTCCAAGGTATACCCATATTTAAATAGAAAATGGACTTTCTTTTACTAAGGAGAATGGTATTTTCATTTGTCTCATTTTTGGAGGGAAACTCTAGAGAAGAAGCCAAGACATGCCCACTGTCCCTCTCCCATCCTATGGAGGCTACCCAGTGCCAAAGAGGAAGTGGTCACTCTGGTCACTCATATACACACAGCTGGCACAATTGTCACAGTCGCTCCCCTTTGTGACAGGCTGGTGGAATGACTTACAGTTGAGCCCACCAAATATAATACAGATGAATTTAGTCATTCAGCCTCATGAGGTCACACTTTTACTGTTTTCAACAACGCTTAAACCCCCTTCCCACATTCTGCAGAAAAAAAAGTGATGACTTCCGGGGTTGTTTTCTAGGCCATTTCTATCAGAACTCCTGCAACTCGCCAGATATTTCAACTCTTTGGAAAGCCACCTTGTGTCCATTTTATGTCCCCCAACCCTGGATAATGTCTCTGTCTTCCATGTACCTAAAAACATTGCAAAAAAATCTGCTATTCAACATATCTTGGTGTTATTGTCACTGGAGGAAAATGGAAGGAGAAAAGCAAACAGAGAGTATGGAAATAAATACCTGTCAGTATGGAAATGTAGTATATCATAAAAATGGCACTTCAAACCAGTGGGAAGCAATGGATCATTCCGTAATACAGTACTGGAACAGGTTAATAAAAAATTACAAAGTTTAATTTAGATCTCCATTGTATTCCTTAAAAACAAAGTAAATCCCAATAAAATAAAAATTCAAGTGCGAAAAATCAAAGAAAGTATCAAAAGTATAAGAAACGATGGGCCAGGCATGGTAGTTCATGCCTGTAATCCCAGCGCTTTGGGAGGCCGAGGCGGACAGATCACCTGAGGTCAGGAGTTCGTGACCAGCCTGGTCAACATGGTGAAACACCGTCTCTACTAAAAATACAAAAATTACCCGGGTGTGATGGCGGGCACCTGTAATCCCAACTACTTGGGAGGCTGAGGCAGGAGAATTGCTTGAACCCAGGAGGCAGCAGTTGCGGTGAGTGGAGATCACACCACTGCACTCCAGTCTGGACGACAGAGGAGAATCTGTCCTAAAAAAAACCAAAAAGAAACGTTGGATGATGAAAAATTTTCTAAGATTGCACTGGTGATATCTTCCTTGAGCGGACGTTAAAACCAGAAGCCATAAAGTAGTAGGTGCAAACCTCTGACTACCAATAAAATGTTTAAACTATTTCTATGGCAACGTAACCAAAGCAGAAATAACCTTCTTGTAGTCTGCTCTACTGGTGGTCACCAGTAAACCATTCTTGGCAAAAGGCATGCCCCTGTACCCCCTCTCATGAATCTGAGCTGGGCCTGTGACTGGCCTTCACCAAGAGAATGTGATGGACGCTTCAGAGCTTGGCCTCAGGAGTGCTGGTAGGTCCTGCATTTGCACTCCTGGACACCCCTGAGCTAAGAAGTACAGCTGCAAGAAGAACACAGCATGTGGAGAGGTGGTATGGAGGGGCCATGTGGAGATAGAGAGCCCTGGAGGCTACATGGAGAAGAGCACAGAACCCAGCTGACCCAAGAACTGAGGCCCCAGGACTACAGCCCCAGTCAAGCCATTCCAGTTGGCTGCCAGCCATCCTCACCTCCTAGCTGAGCTCCAGACACCTAAGCAGACAAGGTCTCTGAGACACCACATCTCCAGCAGAACTCATACAGGAAGAGCACCACACTGTCCTCATGGAGCCCTTTCCAAATTCATAACCCTCAGAATTTTAAAAAGTAATATGTTATTTTGTTTTAAAGACATGGGATAGGCCGGGTGCGGTGGCTCATGCCTATAATCCCAGCAGTTTGGGTGGACGAGGCGGGTGGATCACCTGAAGTCAGGACTTTGAGACCAGCCTGGCCAACATGGTGAAACCCCATCTCTACAAAAAATACAAAAAATTAGCCTGGCATGGTAGCAGGCACCTGTAATCCTCCCAGGGAGGCTGAGGCAGGAGAATTGCCCAGAGGCGGAGGCTGCAGTGAGCTGAGATCACACCACTGCACTCCAGCCTGGGCAACAAGAGCAAAACTCCATCTCAGAAAAAAAAAAAAAAAAAGACATGGGATAATGTATAATGTGGCAATAGATAGCTGGAACACTCAATAGTCAAACTCAAAAGAAAATCAGCAAACCGGGAAAAGACTAAGCAATACATATGCCAAGAGACTAACGTCTTAAATATGAAAAAAGAGCTTATGTGTAAATAAGAAAAAAGTCAACTCAATACAATAGGACTCAAAACTTACTTCAAAGAACAAAAACATAAGAGGTCAACAATCATTTGAAATATGTTCAAGCTCACTCAATCTTATTGAAAAACTGAGTAATATTCTTTTACTTGCCTATTGAATTGGAAGATATTTAAAAGTTTAACAACGAATAAAATTAAATTAAGTGAAATAAAATAAAATAAAAAGCAATAACCAGAATGGAGGTGATGTGAGGCTCATGAACCACTTGTTGAGAGCAATCATTGTTTACAAAAAACCTAGTATGTCTATTTATTCATTGACCCAGCAATATAATTTCTAACAATATATCTTATAAACATGATATACTCAAGGATACAGAGATACACAAACTGTTATGGACTGAATGCTTGTGTCTCCCCCAAATTCATATGTTGAAACCATTACCTCCAATGTCATGGTATTTGTAGGTGGAGCGTCTAGGAGGTAATTAGATCTATATGAGGTCATGAAAGCAGAGAACCCTTATGGGATTTGTGTCCTTATGAGAAGAGGAGAAACCAGAGCTCACTCTCTGTCATGTAAGGACAGCAAGAAGGCAGCTGTCAATAAACCATGAAGAGAGCCCTCACCAGGTTTCCAATCTGCTGGAGCCTTCGACTTGGACTTCATACCCTCCAGAATTGTGAAAAATAAATTTCTATTGTTCAAGCCGCTCGGTCTATGGTATTTTGTTAAGGCAGCCAAAGCAGACTAAGGCTAGAACAAAGATGCTCATGAAGCATCATTTGTAATATCTTAAATGTTGGAAAATTCTACATGTCTACCCTTAACAACCTCATTCAATAATTTGCAACACAGCTATACAACGTAACACTGTAAAGCTTTTTATCAGAATAAGGTAGTATTATATATACTGATCTCTGAGGATGTCTAGATATTGGTAAAGTGAAAAAAAGAATAAGCTGTAAAATAGAATTTACTGTAGGATTCTATTTGTGACCTTTTATGAAAAAGATATAGGCACATGTATATTACACACTTGTAGGCATGCATACTTCTGTATTATATTTCTAAGTACACATTGGGAGCTATTCATGGTGATTACCTCTGAGGATAGGGAGTATTAGAATGGCCAACTTGGTATGAATAGGGAATAAAGAAGACTTACTTTTTATACTACACCCATCTGCACTGTTTTTTTTTAACGTGAAACATGTAACTTTTATTACAAAGAAAAAGAAATTGTGAAATGCTTCATAGTCCTTTGTGTCAAGAGCTCTGCCATAACCCAAAGCACAAAACCTAGGAGGTCTGTTGATCTTAATCTACACTTTGGCCTCATACATGGATATAGCGTGTTGGTTGGCACCATGCAAACACTGTCCCTCCTTTCTGGGTTGGAGAGGAATCAGGAGTGTTTGGAGAACAAGAAAAGCACATCCCCCGAACTGGCAAGCGATACTCATGACCATCAGCAGCCACAGGCTCCATTAACAAGCAGGAGAGGGATGTTTCCCTGGTCTCACCAGCAATAAATGTGTCTATGGGGAAGCAAAGTTTCTAAGAAGTGCTTAAGGAACTCTAGGCATTCCTAGACAGCCCAGGCTCTGAATTTAGATGGGAGAAAAGTAGGCAGATATCACTGACAATCATGTTGTTTTAAAATGTTCTTTTTTGCATTGGGTGCGGTGGCTGATGCCTCTAATCCCAGCACTTTGGGAGGCTGAGACAGGTGGATCACTTGAGGTCAGGAGTTCGAGACCAGCCTGGCCAACATGGTGAAACCCCGTCTCTACTAAAAATACAAAAAATTAGCTGGGCGTGGTGGTGTATGCCTGTAGTCCCAGCTACTTGGGACGCTGAGGCACCAGAATTGTTTGAACCCAGGAGGTGGAGGTTGCAGTGAGCCGAGGTTGTGCCCTGCACTCCAGCCTGGGTGACAGAGTGAGACTCTGTTTAAAAATAAAATAAAATAAGATGTTCTTTTCACGTTTATTGATTAATTTTCATGAACCTGAAAGGTGTTTGTGAAAGAACACCCTATTCTTATTATTCTATGTACAAAGAGAATCATATTCACTCTTAACCCTCACATCAAGACACTTACTTTGATACATTTTTAAAGGCTTGAAAACCAAAATAGAGTTTTAATTTTCTTATCAAAAAATTTCAAGCCTTTATATCAAGGTGGTAGGATTGTTCATCTCTTTTGTGTCAACCCTGTAAATGTGAGAACTGTAATTGATCTCTGCTATGCGTGAGTGACATGGCAGACCCTGAATATGTTGTAGAACCAGAACATTTTCATTACCTACATCATGCTGTGTGTCAAACAGGCATGCCAATCAGTTTGTGGATCTCAGCAGGCCATTGCACATGCAAACGTGTATGATAGGTACGACAGTTTAACTTAGCATTCTCATTTGGAAAACATTCTGGAATATGTGAATAAGTAACTGGAAAATTCCCAAATAGACATAGCATTGCGGTTCAGAAACATGAATATTTACCATCGACAGAGAGCAAGAGAGAAAGCATGCACACAAGAGAGGGTCCCCATCAAACTGAACAATGTATGAGCAAGAATCCACAGTGCAAATTGGAAGGATGATCATGGCTGCGAGGCTACAGTTATGACTAAACAACCATTGATAAATTTATTCTCGACTATATCAAATGATAAAGAAAATAGCTATGAATTTACTGAAAAAAAAGAATTATCCCTAATTAATAAGAAAAAAGAAAAAGAAAGGAACATCCAGCTCAAACACTTATCAACCAAATAGCACAACAGATATTGAGAACACTAATATTTGGTTATAAAGGACAAGAAATTGTTAAGAAGAAAAGTAATTTCCACCTTGGTATTTCTGGCCTTATGAAGACATAAGATACATTGGGAGGATTATGGAAACATAAGTGATTGAGAGAAAATCTCATGAGAAAATTAAGAAGATGGGACTGCTTATCAGATAGGAATACCACCCATAATTGGACAAAGACAATAAAAAATTTTTCTAATTACAGTATCATTCCATAAGTATACAATGTGTATTATCAGTAGGTGAATATCATAAGCCAAATGAAAAGCAATCAAGTAAAAATATTAAATAGAAAAATATTCTCATGAGTGATTGATATGATTACATTTGAATTTCAGAAGATGTCATTAGTGGAGATGTGAACAGAATCAAAAGGATTTAGGATGAAGTCTGGGAAAGCTGTTACGAGGCTACTGCAATGGTCTGGGCTCTTTTGGCATTTCCTCTTTAAGCTAAAATTGGCCCTTTACTTACTATTTATTCTCTTTTCCCTGATATTTGCTCTTCTTGTTTTTAAAAAATCCTTCAATTTAATTTTAAATTTTATGACTTTCCTCTTCTTCTACCCGGTTCCGTTCCTTACTCTGCATTGCCAAATTACACAGATAGTATAAACATAGACCACGTTAGTCTTTGCTTTTAATTTTTCTTTTTCTTTTTCTTTTTTTTTGAGGCGGAGTCGCGCTCTGTCACCCAGGCTGGAATGCAGTGGCACGATCTCGGCTCACTGCAAGCTCCGCCTCCCGGGTTCACGCCATTCTCCTGCCCCAGCCTCCCGAGTAGCTGGGACTACAGGTGCCCGCCACCACGCCCGGCTAAATGTTTTGTATTTTTAGTAGAGACAGGGTTTCACCGTGTTAGGCAGGATGGTCTCAATCTCCTGACCTCGTGATCCGTCTGCCTCGGCCTCCCAAAGTGCTGGGATTACAGGCGTGAGCCACCGCATCCAGCCTAATTTTTCTTTTTCTTTTTTTCTTTTTTTTGAGATAGAGTCTCACTCTGCTGCTCAGGCTGGAGTGCAATGACACGATCTCGGCTTACTGCAACCTGCAGCTCCAGGGCTCAAGTAATTCTCCTGCCTCAGCCTCCCGAGTAGCTGGGACTACAGGTGCGTGCCACCATGCCTGGCTAATTTTTGTATTTTTAGTAGAGACAGGGTTTTGCCATATTGGCCAGGCTGGTCTCAAACTCCTGACCTCAGGTGATCCACCTGCCTCGTCATCCCAAAGTGTTGGGATTACAGGCGTGAGCCACTGCACCCGGCCGATTTTTTCATTTTTATTTCAAATTTCTGCCATATATTTTGGATTCTCTCTTTAAAAAAAATCTGTAACATTTTAAAAGCAATTTTAGCATTAATATTTGTGGTAGTAATAAGGTTTTACATGATGGTTTAGGATATGATGACAATACAATTCTTAAGGTTAACACAGCCAGGAGAATTATATGGCCAAGTGAATAGATCTTTAGACCTCTGGCTTTGGAAGCTTCTTAGGAAATCCTAAGAGATTTATAGACAACAAATGTTTACAACATTTAGGTACACAACAGCATAATACTAGACACAAATACTAAGCAATATTCAGAGTCCAAATACAGCCATACTCATTTTGCTTGTAAAAATTTAGTTTTTCAATTTGCCTCCTGCTGCACAGAAGTAATATAGCAGGTGATTCATTTCCACGTTTGAACTGCTGTTAACCACAATGGGTGAAGGAGAGCGAGATGCAGGCTTCGCCGATCATGTCACCACCCTTGGAAGAAAGGGGAATAAAATTATAGGGCAGAATGACCTATCAAATTTCCTTGACAGGTGCTAATTCACTTTGATCTATCCTTCACCATAATTTCATTGGTGGGGAGGACATACATATTTATAAGTGTGGAAACAGGCGACTGTTGTTCTGTTTGCAATTTACAACAACAAAGAATTCATTTCAATTTTCATATTAGAAATCCCAAGGTGACCCGGGAGTAGATACCAGCCCCCTGCTGTGCGGGATTTCTAACATAATAAGGAATAAAGCACAACAACAGTACATTGTGACCTGGGCTCATGGGTAATCAATTCACATATTTACCATGGAAACAACAGTACCACGCAGAACATCGTCATTGCTTCAATTTGCTGATGAAAGCCCTCGAGAACCCAGGAAGAGTGTGCGTGGAAGCTGGCTGATTAATCTGACTTACTTATGCTTTGTTAAAGAGTTATTGTCTTAATCATAATTAACACTAAATAGTTACTCATGGAAAAGCTGCAAGAGAGATTCAGCTCTACCTCTTAAGAGGCTTATGGTCTGTGATTTTCAAACCATGAGTCATCGACAAATATATAGAATGAAACAGAGATTGAGCCAAATGGGAGGACACCAGGGTTTTGATTTCAGAAGTCGGATTTAGAATTTCATTTTCTATGCAAAATACTGCACGGTATACAAACACCTCTCAGGTTATATAATCATGGTGCATTATCTTTGTACCCACAAAATGCTTAACGAACTCAGTGGGGTGAGTTCTTTTTCTTCTAAGGAAGGAAAACAAAACTTCTATGCACAGGAAAACAAGCCAGTGCACGGCATGACTAACACAATGCCATGTAATTAGGCAAAAGGTTTGAATAGACATTTCACTTAACGAGATATACGACTGGGTTAATAAGCACATGGATAAGATGTTTAATATGACTAGTAATTAGAGAACGTCTATAATGAACAAGTTGACAAAATCTAGTGTTGGTGAGGAAGTAGAGAAACTGGAAACCAACACCCCCGCTCCCCACCACCACCTTTTGCTGGTAGGAATGCAAAATATTGCAGCCACTTGAAAACATTCGAGCAATTTCTGAAACTGTTAAGCACACGACTGTAAGAGCCAGCAATTCCTCTCCTAGGTATCCAACTGAGGAGAAATGAAAGTGCAGATCCACACGAAGAGTTTTACGCCATGTTCACGGTGTAACTCACAATAACAACGCAAATGTCCATCTACTGGTGAATGGATAAACAAAAGGTATCATATCCTTACAATGGCGTTTTGCTCATCAAGAAGAGTTTCACGTACAATAACTTTGAGAAAAAACTCAAAATTACGCTGAGGGAAATAAGACTGACAAAAGATTACATAGCATTTGATTCCATTTATCTAACATTTCTAGAAAAAAAGACAAAACTCTATAAGCAGACAGTTGATCAGTGTTTGCCTAGGGCTGAAGGTGGGAGTGAGGATGGCTGAAATATGCATCGAAAAACTTTTTAGGGTTTATTTTTCTGAAACTGGATTGTGATAACTGGTTGCCCAATTGTAAATGTGTATTAGAAATGATCGAACTGGACATATACCTGGAGGATTTGCATGATGTGTAAATTATACCCCAATAAAGTTATCGGAATTCAGTAAGAACATAGCTTGCTCTAGATGGTTAAAGGTTTCAGGTGTTCCTGTTATAGGATCTCACCATTATGAACTGTCATTTTCCCAAACCAGTGAAGTCTTAGCAAGTGCTGGAAATACAAATAGGTTTCCAATTTAAAGGGGCAACTGGAGCCTCAGTACTCCATCAGTAATATGTATTAAGACATGCCACAGAGCAAATGCTCACAGTGAAAAGTGCTGGGGAGACTGTACAGGGGTCTACCACGTGTGATTAAAGAACTGCATCAGATGGCATTTCAACAGCTTTGTAAGTGATGACAGGGACACAGGTAAAGTTGAAAATTCACATCCTATCCTCCTTAGGACAGATAGTAAGCATACGTTTTTAATTACTGTCATGAGTCACTTAACCACATGGATATATTCTGAGAAATAGGTCTTTGTGTGGACATCACAGAGCATACTTACACAAACCTAGATGGTATCACCTGCTACACACCTAGACTGGATGGTAGAGCCTTTTGCTGCTGGGTTAAAAACATGTACAGCATGTTACTGGACTGAATACTGTTGGAAACCATAACACCGGCCGGGCGTGGTGGTTCACGCCTGTAATCCCAGCACTTTGCGGGGCTAAGGCAGGTGGATCACTTAAGGTCAGGAGTTTGAGATTAGCCTGGCCAACATGGTGTCTCTACTCAAGGTACAAAAATTAGCTGGGTGTGGTTGTGCACACCTGTAATCCCACCTACTTGGGAGGCTGAGGCACGAGACGTGCTTGAACCTAGGAGGTGGAGGTTGCAGTGAGCCAAGATTGTGCCACTGCACTCCAGCCTGGGCCACAGAGCAAGACTCTACCAGAAAAAATAAAAAAGGAAACCATAAAACAATGGTAAGTAGATGCACAATGTCTATCTAAACATATGTGAACATGGAAAAGGTATAGTGAAAATACAGTATAAAAGATAAAAAACATGGTACCCCTGGGCCGGGCGCAGCGGCTCACGCCGGTAATCCCAGCACTTTGGGAGGTCGAAGTGGATCACGAAGTCAAGAGATTGAGACCATCCTGGCCAACATGGTGAAACCCCGTCTCTACTAAAAATACAAAAATTAGCTGGGTGTGGTGGTGTGTGCCTGTAGTCCCAGCTACTCCGGAGGCTGAGGCAGGAGAATCACTTGAACCCAGGAGGCGGAGGTTGCAGTGAGCCAAGATAGCGCCACTGCACTCTAGCCTGGCAACAGAGTGAGACTGTCTAAAAAAAAAAAAAAGAAAGGTACCCCTGAATAGGACACTTACTGTGAATGGAGCTTACAGTACTCCAAGTTGCTCTCCTGAGTCAGTGAGTGAGTGAATGTGAAGGCCTAGGACATTATTGTATACCACTGTAGACGTTATGAACACTGTACATCTAGGTTACACTAAATGTATACAACAAAGTTCCTCAATAATAAACTGACCTTGGCTTACTGTAACTTTCTGACTTTATACACTTCTTAATTTTTAAAACTCTGACACTTGTAATAACACTTAGCTTAAAACACAAACACATTGTACAGCCATATAAATATATTTTCTTCCTTTATATCTGTATTCTATATGCTTTTTTTCTGTTTCTAAATTTGTAAAACTTTTTAAACTTTTTGTTGAAAACTAAGACACTGACACACACATTGGCCTAACAGGGTCAGGATCATCCATATCACCATCTTCCACCCCCATATATTGTCCCACTGGAAGGTCTTCAGGGGCAATGACATGCATGGACCTGTCATTTCCTATAACAATGCCTTCTTCTGGAAATCCTCCTGAAGAGCCTGCCTGAGACTGTTTACCGTTAACTTATTTATAAGTAGGAGTATACTCTAAAATAGCAATAAAAAGTATACAATATACATAAACCAGTAACATAATTATTCATGACCATTATCAAGTACTATGTACTGCACTTCATATGTGCTATACTTTTATATGACTGGCAGCACAGTTTTGTTTACACCAGCACCAACACAAACACGAATAATGCCTTGAGCTACTACACTGCAACAGCTACAGTGTCACTAGGCGATAGGAATTTTTCAGCTCCACTATAATTTTATGGGACCACCATCCTGTGTCTGTCATGGACCGAAGTGTCATTGTCATTATACAACACCTTACTGCACTCAAATGACCTCCTGCTTCACCCGTAAAGGAAAATCATCATCAGTGTAGCCTGTAGCTACAGGATGGTGAAGTTCACTGACCTGCCAGCCAGTCACTGTGTTGAAATTTGGTAGAACGTCATCCTCTGAGCCACTCCTAAATCTTAGCGGGAACACAAGTAGCACAGGATAGGCTGACAACTGAAGTGAAAGCAGATAGAGGGAACTTTTCAACCTCTCTTGTAGAACAACATTTCAATTACCAGAGAAAGTGGATTCTCTGGGATGCTACAAGGCAGATGTCAGCCTCAATTGGTTAAATCTGAGAAACATTGACTCAATTTCTCAAAAACAACAGGGAATCCTGCATCTAATTCCAATTCATGTTTAAAAAGCCCAGAAAATTAAGTTACATACAATAAAGCAAGTAATACATTATTACCATTTTGTTGCCACTCAGGATTCAAACAAAAGAGACTCCAATAAACCCCTGTTGTCAAATGCAGAAGACGAAAATGGCAGAGTGTCAACTTCTACAGAAGGCCTCGCTTCTCTTCCTTGTTCTAGCTATTTCCTGCTTGTCTTTTAAAATTCCTATTAAGTCTTATGGTTTTGAAAAATATTTTCCTGACCCCTCAGTGTGTCCCCACTTTCAGCCACCTTACTTACAGTCTGATTTAGAGGTTCCATTGTTTTGCCCTGGTATGCAAAATGGATGTCTATCATTTCTCACATTTCATGCAAACAAGTATTAGTTTACTTTTTTCTCTCATATTAGAAATCTGTTAAGGGAAGGGGGAAATATATATGTGTGTGTATATATACTTATATTTGTACACGTGCACATACATATAAGTAAATTTGCTTAATTTCCTAGGTGCTGAACCAGAATTTCATAAATTATTTGTGGGGATATAATATAAGTACATGAGGTAATTCCTACATGAAATGGAGTAACTAACATAGGTCAGCATTAAGTTGCCATTAAAAAGTTCCAAAGTATGCATTACTCATGTTTGGATACCATGTAACCTGTAATGAGATCTGAATTCTGGAAATACAGGCAATGATTACAGGAGTCTAAGAATAAAGAAGCCAGCATAAGCCTAAAAAATAAAGAGAAGGTTTTGGAGAAGTTGGAGTTTTGTTTTTAATTTTCACACATCTTGGATTTTATAGCAAACTCAACTAATTAAAAATTAGACTCAATTAACTAATAAAAAATGCATGTTCTTATGCTGTGATCATATTTCACAATTGCAGTTTAAACAAAACCATGACTCACTATGCTGACGTTATTTCCTGTTGCTGCCACCTATGGACACCAGGTCACAGCTCCCTCCAGCCTGGCAGGCATCTTGCAGCATGGCTGGAGGATCCTCCCACGTGGCCTCCCTGTTCCTGATCTCAGCAGCTTGTTTCCCACACCTTCAAGTGTACATTTCCTCAGGTCACTCCATAGCATACAATCCTCCACTGAGTGGATCCCCATCACACATATAAAGTAGATTCTGCAGTTGGGGGCCAGTGCCAGGGCTCATGCCTATAATCCCAGCACTTTGGGAGGCTAAGGGGGGCAGATCACCTGAGGTCAGGAGTTTGAGACCAGCCTGGCCAACGCAGTGAAACCCTGTCTCTACTAAAAATACAAAAATTAACTGGGCATGGTGGCACACGCCTGTAGTCCCAGCTACCAGGGAGGCTGAGGTGGAAAAATTGCTTGAACCCGGGAGGTGGAGGCTGCAGTGAGCTCTGATCACACCCTGCCTCAATAAATAAATAAATAAAATAAAGTAGATTCCTCCTCCTCTTCTTTTTATTTGCAAAATATTGCAAACTCATAAAAAGTTATTAAAATTGTACAAAAAACTGTTCTTCACCTAGGTTAACCACTTGTTACCAATTTTGTGAGATTTCCTCTTTCTGTCTCTACTTACACATAATGAATATAACATAGTTATTACTATATGTATAACTGTATTGTTATTGTTGCTATGTAGTGTCTGAGTTCTTAGAGAGTAATTTGCAAACATCACGATCCTTTACCCTCTAATTGTTTAGTGCCTCCTAAGGAGGAGGACACTGTTAGGTAACTGCAGTACAATCATGAAGTTCAGCTGGTGCAGATTCTGAATGGAACTTGCGAGACCCTTCAGAACGTGGCCCACCTGGCTTTGTCTTTCCCTGTCTGCCTGGTACTCTTTGTACTTTGCCTAGGAAAGAAACGGCCATTCCTTGCTATCCTCCATTGCTTTGTACACACAGCCCCTGCCTTTTAAGCATTTTTCCCATTCTCTTTCCTCAGCTGAGTTCACTATTGTGTCTGTGTCTGGACTTGAATCCAGGCTCTGGCGCTTCGTAGTTATGGGACAATGGGGAAGTTACTTAACCTCTCTGGGGCTCAGATTCCTCGTCTGTGAAATGGGATTAGAAACAGAAACTGTCTCCTGGGATTTATTGTGGGGTTAAAGTCAGATATTTTAGGTCAAGAGCTAAAGAATACCTAGGAAAAAGTAAGCATTCAAAATCTACTTACTGCCCCATCACACTACCATCATCACCAATCATTTCTCAGGCCTCATCTTTAACGTCACACACTGCAGGAAGGCCTCACTGATCCTCAAATATGAATCCAATGGCCCAGACTGTGTGCTTAGGTACCCTGCATTAAAACCACTTACTATAATTTACTGGAAGTATTTTCTATTTGTTTCCTCCTAGTTTGCGTTTAACGTCTTTTCCACAGTGACTAAGTCTGACTTGGTCAATTTTGAAAGGCTAGTATTCAGCATAGTGCCTGACACACAGCAAGATTTTAATAACTACTCACTGAATCTATAAATGAATTTCAGTAATTCAGAATTCAGAATGAATTTCAGAGTCTAATGGCCGAAATAATTTTCCCAAACTCGGCTGACAATTGATTTTTCAGGGGAAGTCCAGATAGGTTAAGAGCAGAAAAGGTGACTCATTCTTCAGGGGCTCAACACCCATTCCCCACTGCCCAGGGAAAAGTGTTTGCATGCCATGTGAAACTTCAAGCAAGCTAGTTTTTAAGCTGTTAAAAAAAAATGAGGGAATTAATTGTTTTGAGCAGTTTCTCACCATCTCCACAGCATTAAATTCAACATTCGATTTGCTTTTCAAACACAGTTAACAGGCAGGAAGATGAGATAATCTACTTCAGTGAAAACGTAAACTGTGGAAGTACCCTGTGAGTAAACTAGGGGAGAGAGTCCCTCCACAAACAAGAACCACGGCTGCCCGTGGGGAGGCTGGGAACATGCCCAGAATTCACCTGGCATCACTGTTGAGGTCAAATGTTAAGACTTGCTGGGAAAAAAATATTGTCGTTGTTGTTTTTTGGTGAATCCAGAGGAAGGAAACATATTAAAATTCTAATGAGTGACTAAAGTGAAAATGCTTTACAGGCTTATGAATGAAAATTTTCCCAAATTTTTCCTTATATAAAGATTACGCATACAAATTTAAATACCACAAAATCCAAATATAAAACAATTTATGATGGGCTAATATAAAATTACACTTTTTCAATATGATAGAATTGCATCTTTGACTTTATAGAAATGTTGTTTAAAAATGTCTTTAGAGGTCAGGTGCGGTGGTTCAGGTGTGTAATCCCAGCACTTTGGGAGGCAGAGGCAGGCGGATCACGAGGTCAGGAGATGGAGACCATCCTGGCTAACACGGTGAAATCCCGTCTCTACTAAAAATACAAAAGATTAGCCGGGTGTGGTGGCGGGCACCTGTGGTCCCAGCTACTCAGGAGGCTGAGGCAAGAGAATCGCTTGAGCCCGGGAGGTGGAGGTTGCAGTGAGCTGAGATCGTGCCACTGCACTCCACGCTGGGCGATACAGTGAGACTCCATCTCAAAAGAAAAAAAAATGTCTTTAGAAACTCCTATTTATATACAAACTGATATCTAAAGGAAGATCCATTTTATACTTCATTAGTGTAACTTTCAGTTACATGGAGTTGTAACTAAGTGCATTAAAGATACAGTTGAACTTATCCAGATGTCAAGTGTCCCTGCCAAGATTTAAATCCAATCACAATATGAATGATGTTTAGGAGACTCAACTGGGATAAAACAAACAAACAAACAACATGGAAGACATCCTCCTTCTTTGCTAGTTGATGATGAAGAAAATAAGCGCAGCTACTATACTTTACTAGGCACTTACCACGTGCCAGACACTGTGCTGAACTCTTTATATGTCTCGTCTCCTCCCCACGAGACTCATTTAAGGTTTGTATTTATTATTCCCAATTTAAAATTAAGAACATTGGAGCTGAGAGAGGTCAAATAGCTTTCTCTAAATCACTCAGCTAGTAAACGGTGCAGTAGAAGTTGAAGTAAGTTCTGTAATCTATTTTAGGAACTTTTCAAAACGAACTGTTCTGTTTGAAAGTTACGGAGAGTCAACCTCTAAGTAAATGGGAGTGGTGAACAATTAGAATGACAAGGAACTGCCACTTCGTTCTTGACCTGTAGAAAGGCAGTCGGTGAGGGAGACATGCTATGATCTATTCGGTAGTCCTAAAAGAGACTCATACTTATATACCTAAATACGCAGGTCAAGACCTGGGCAAATTTCCCTATTATATATTCCTGTAGCCGAGCGATGTTTCCTTTGTAGCGGGAGTCGCAGATTCAGTTTCATCTGTCTGTTGTGGTTATTAGACTGAGGTCATCTCCCTCACTTGACTTACCCTCCAAGAAAACAGGGAACTTATCTGGCTTGGCGCACACTGTCTCTCCAGCCCTGGAGCACTTTGTAAAGATGAAGTACTGAATAAATATTTCAGAATGAATGCATAAGGGAAATGTGTGTTCAGAGGGCTGCAGCAGTTGAGTTCTTAATACATCGACCCTTTCAACACATTCCTGGGGCCCGGTGACCTCTACCAAGGCTACCTTCATGTTCGTCTTATCCCTGTTGCAGCAATTTGCAAATTGAGGAATATATAATCTAGTGAGTTTTAGGTCTGGTTGCACTCTAGTTGCAGTCCAAGAAACAGGTGAAAGAGCATATTTTAAAATGAAAACATAGGAGACTTCTTTGAAACTGAATCTAAGTCCAACAAGCCTATGAGAGATACAACTGTCTTTCTCTATAAGACATTCAAATGAGCTCTGAAGTGGTACAACAAGGGCAAGTAGTGGCAAACCCTGGGAATCTTCTAGCAGAGGCAAATAAATTCAGCCTTTAGAGAAAATCCCTCTAAACTTTTCTTCTCCTTTTTAAAACACAATAAGTTACGTTTTGATAAACAAGGCTCAGATAAATGAGAACATTTAATTCTAAAGGATACCTGTTCTAGAATGACTGGTGGGCAGAAAATTACAGTTTTAGATACTTCGTGTGTGGGGGAGAAGATACTATACACTAAAATGAAAAAAAAAATACACATACACATGGGAGTTGTTTTATAGTTTGCCAATGATAGTTTGTTAACCAGTATTTTCCTTCCTTAGTAATCTTTTTATAAGTGAATTTGTGGATTCTCCAAACCCACTTGCATGTACATGCTTTTACTCATATATTTTGAAGAGGATTGCAAAGTATCTGAAGAACTATGAAGGAGCTTAATCAAAACCGTGAATACATCACTACGTCTTACATACAGGAAAATTAGGCCTCCATATTTTTAAGCTGAAAAAATGCTGAAGAATAAATAAGGGGTAAAGAGGAATAGAAACACTACATTAACTTACAGGGTAAAATAACTTACACTTATAACTAGAATAGAAGAAAATCAAAAGTCATGTTAACAAAAAGCAAAGATGATAATACAGTCCACTTTAATTATATTTGAATTAGAAAATGGCTAAGGGAAATGTTATTAGTTTTAAAACAGAAAAGACATTTTTACGACTGAAATTTAAAAGAAACATATTTTAGGAAATCAATCTAAACAATAATTTCATCTTTAATGGAAATGAGAGTAGTTAGAATTTTTTAAGTGGTTACTAAAAAATTACTTTGCTTGAACTTGGGAGGCGGAAGTTGCAGTGAGCCAAGACCCTGCCACTGCACTCCAGCCTGGGCAACAAAGTGAAACTCTGTTTAAAAAAAAAATACTTTACAAAAATAAACAGTACCATAGTAAATGTCTCAATGAAATTATTTTAGAGTGAAGAACTTTAGATAAAGTTACTGAAGAAGCATAAAAAATATTAGAACAATCTGTATATCATTGTTAAGGAAAAGAGTGAACAAGGATAACATTTATGTTTGCTTACTGTTGTAGACCAAATATTTGTTCCTCCCCCAAATTCATATTTGGAAATACACCTACTATGATGGTACCCCTGGGAGACGGGGCCTTTGGAAGGTGATTAGGTCATGAGGATAGAACCTTCATGATTGGGATTAGTGTCTTTATGAAAGTTGCCTTCTGCTATGTAAGGACATAAGGAGAAAGTGGTCTGCAACCCAGAAGAGAGCTCTCACCAGAGCCTGACCTTGCTGGCACCCTGATCTTGGACTTCCAGCCTCCAAAACTGTCAGAAATAAATATCTGTTGTTTATAAGCCATTTAATTGTGATATTTTGTTATGGCAGCCTGAATGGATAATGACACTTATTATTAATATTTGGGAAGATAGGGAAAAATAATGTATGATGGTTAAAAATACAGATTTGTAGGAGGAAATAAAGCACAGCTTTGAAAGACAAATCATACTCGATCAGGTAAATTCCCTTTATGACTCACTGTGCAGATTAGAAGAGGCAGGAGATTTAATATTTCTTAGCTTCATAAAGTCCTTGGTTTTATTCCACAGGATTTAGTCATAAATAAGTGAATATATATTTCAGCCCTACAAGAAGTTAAGTGGTTCCGTATGGACTGGGGTGGGAGGTGAGATAAGATAGAAAATATAACAATCATCAGAATATATAACATATAACAAGATACTATTTGCCAGACGCCATAGTATAGTATCTTACACATTATTTCCTGGAATTACAACAGCTGACCTGGTGAGGTAGGTGTTTTTATTTTAACTTTCACCTAGGAATAAACTGAGGGTCAGAGTGTAGTCAAGAAACTTGATCAAGGTCACATAAGTCCCAAGTGGCAGGGCTGAAATCTGTTGATTTTTCAAAGCATCTTTCTGCCCCTAAGCCTTTGGAGTTAACATGGGGACTCATGAGAGCATTTCTTAAAAACTTGTCTTGGATCTAATTGGAATAGGCTCAAGCACCTCAAAAAGTTAAACACACAATTACCAAATAATCCATTAAGTCCACTCCCATGTATATACCCCAAAAAAGTACAAACGAGGACTCAAACCCACACTTGTATAGATATATTCACAGCAGCAGTATTCACGATACCCAGAAGGTGGAGGTACTCCAAATGCCAATCAACAGGTGAATGGATAAACAAAACGTGGCATATATATAAATGGAATATTATTTGGCCATAAAAAGTAATAAAGGATTTCTATATATGACAACCTGGATGAACCTTATAAACATTATGCTAAATGAAAAAAACACAAAATCACAAGTATTATATAATACGATTCCTTTTATATGAAATGTCCAGAATAGACACAACTATAGAGATGGAAAATAGCTTAGTGATTGCCAGAGGCTGAGAGATAGAAAGTAGCTTAGTGATTGCCAGAGGCTGGGAAGACAGGGAAATGGACTAACTGCTTAATGGGTATGGAGTATTATTTTGGGGTGATGAAAATATTTTGAAACTAGATAGAAGTGGTGCTTGCACAGCATGGGAAAGGTACTTAATGCTACTCGATTGTTAATTCTAAAATGTTTAGTTTTATGTGAATTTCACCTCTTTTTTTTTTTTTTTTTTTTGAGACGGAGTCTTATTCTGTTGCCCAGGCTGGAGTGCAGTGGCATGATCTCAGCTTACTGCAACCTCTGCTTACCAGGTTCAAGTGATTCTCTTGCCTCAGCCTCCCAAGTAGCTGGGATTACAGGCACACGCCACCACACCTGGCTAATTTTTTAGTAGAAACGGGGTTTTGCCATGTTGGCCAGGCTGGTCTCAAACTGACCGCAAATGATCTACCTGCCTCACCCTCCCAAAGTGCTGTGACATAGGCATGAGCCACCGTGCCTGGTCTCACGTCAATTTTTTTAAAAGGCTCAAAACACTTCCTAAAATTATGAAGCCCACGAATAATGTCTGCAACGCATGAATGCATAAGGCAAAGGAAATAATGGGATTCCTTGTTTTCATAATTGAATAAACAAGGAAGGTGTTCCCTTTGCCTTGCACAGACTGCATTTTCAGTAAAATGGAAAATTGTTGGCAATGCCACTGAATTTACCTGTTGGCAATGCCACTGAATTTACCTGAAGCCAGCATTCTCTCTTGGACAGAAATAAAACAATGAGGCATACTGGGGTTCAGACGGCCTGGGTTCCAGTACCAGCTCAAGGAAGAACTAGGTGAACTAAGGAGTTCACAACCTGACCTCTTGGTGTCTGTTTATTTATCCATAGATGTGAGTGAAATCAGGCCAGATGGATGAATGATTGCTACATTATCTTCTAACCTAAAAAAATTTATAAGTTAATATTTTATGAAATGAAACAAACTGTGATTTCATCTTGTATATAATAGATGTAATAATAAATAGTGTCCAGAAAGCACTGGGAGCAATACATTAGGAGTGATGTATGATGTACAGACAAAAATGAGAAGATTGTTCTTCAAACATTGTCTGGGGAAGAAACAAGTCATAATGGATCACAGGTTTACACAATTTAGCAATCTACTTAAATGCAACAGTTCTCAGTAGAATATAGCATTTCACTCTTTACCTACATGGCTGAGTACCTCGTTGTAATACTAAATGTTCCTGCCCATTGTAGAAACTCATATGTATTGCTGAATAATCCTGACACTGAATCATTGTGGTAGGCAGAATAATGGCTCCCAATGATGTCTATGTCCAAATTCAAAAACCCTGCAAATAGGAATATGTTACTTTACATGGCAAGGGGAAATCAAAGTTGTAGATAATAATCAGCTGATCTTCAGATATGATGAGGATCCTGAATCACTTGGGTAGTAGCAATATAATCACAGGATCCTTACAAGGTAGAAGGGGAAGGCAGGATAGTCACTGTCAGAGTGACACAAGAAAGAGTCCACTGGCTACTGTTGGCCATGAGGATGAAAGGGGCCATGGGCCCAGGAATGGCGGCACCTCCAGAACCTGGAAAGCACAAGGAAATGGACTCTCCCTGAGAGCTTCCAGAAGGAACGTAACTCTGCCAACACCTTGATTTTTAGGACTTCTGACCTACAAAACTCAAAGATAATATACATGTGTTATTTTTAGCCACTACCTTTGTGGTAATTGGTTATAGCAGCTGAAAAAATATATATAATAGGTTGTTTTTGAATGAATGAATGAACTCACGGATGTGGGAGGTCAAAGTAGACACGGCGGCTGGGCGTGGTGGCTCACGCCTGCAATCCCAGCACTTTGGGAGGCCGAGGTGGGTGGATCATTTGAGGTTAGGAGTTTAAGGCCAGCCTAGTCAACATGGCGAAATCCTGTCTCTACTAAAAATACAAAAAAATTAGCTGGGCATGGTGGTATGCGCCTGTAGTCCCAGCTACATGGGAGGCTGAGGCAAGAGAATTGCTTGAACCTGGGAGGTAGAGGTTGCAGTGAGCAGAGATCACACCACTGCACTCCAGCCTCCAGTCCAGTAGACATGGCACCCAGCACCCCCAGAGGCATTGTGTGAAGTTCCAAGAAGGTACTGGAAGGTGAATTTGCATCTATATCTATCCCTTGATATTGAACTTCCCAGCCTCCAAAATTGTACAAAGTAGATTTCTTTATCAATTACCCAGTCTGCGGGATTCTGTTATAGTGACACAAAATGGGCTGAGGCACTGACCAACAAAAATTGTCCTGAGAAAGACAGGGGCACCTATTTTAATAATGGCATGAGAACAAACACCATTCTGAAAGAAAGCAAAGGGCTCCTCTGAGTTTTAAAAGCACACAAAATATTTAATAATAGATTATAAGTATTGATGATGAAGACTACTTATGGATTATTTGTACTTTCCCCTATGGAAAGCAGAAAGATTTTAACTATGGTTATCAAAATATATTACGATAAAATATTGGAGGAGAATTTAGCACAAAACTGTGATTTCAAGAGAATAAAATGATTTAATTTCTTACCAATTAGGAGATTGTAGAGGAGAAGAAAACAATTCATCCATCGAAGGCAATGCTATCATGGAGTTTCGCAGGAACTTAAGTGAATGCTTTAGTGAAAATCATCAACCATATGTGACTCCTTTAAAAAGCCTAAAAATGTTTTTTAATGCTAAAGTTCACAGAAAATAAACTTCTAATCCTTTAAATATGTTAGATTAAAATATTTTTTATTATAAAAAATTCAGAAATATTTAAAAAATCTCAGTTAACATAATTAAGATTAATCTTGGCAATGTGAAAAAAACACAGTTGTCTTTTCTCTGATGTATCATGTTAATTAAAAAGCAAACATACATATTGTTTTATGTTGGGTTATGTTTCTGAAACAGTTCAAATATGCTTCCTCCCACATAATGTTTAAGATCATAAAAAATATAAATTTTTGTTCATTGAATAATTATTTATATTTTTATATCAACTATAATAATGTTTTCCAGAATATCACCTTAAAAATGCTTTCCAAGATCTTTAGGCAAGTTAAAACCTTGAAGTAATATTAAATTAATTGAAAATCATTTGATACTCAATTGAAAATTTCAAAGTAAGATAAAAAGAATACTGAAACATTAACTACTAAGCATAATTTTAAGTTTGTATACTTTTATTTTTATTTTTACATGCTTGAGGGAAGCCAAATCTTTAGCGTATGTTAACGACCATTTTCATTTTTGCCACTTTGCAAAGCAAAAAAAGGATGTGTGTAGCTATAAAAAAATTATGTTTTATGTGTCTCTTACTTCTGCTAGTCAGCTAGAATGCTTATGTACAACACACAATCTCAATTATCTGTCAACTATCTTGCTGAAATAGCAATTATATTTATATAGATGGTTACAACTATACTAGCAGAAAGAGTGAGAGAGAAAAAGAAAAACATATTTATGCTTTTTTTTTTCAAGAACAAAGACTGGTTTTTGAATAAAGCAGCAGTTCTCAACATTTTTTCTCTCCATCCAGTAGATTCTTAAAAATTACTCAGGAATCTAAAGATGTTTCGTTTCTGTAGTTTATAATGTGGGTTATAAGTATCAATATTTGATGTTTTAAATCACTAAAACCAGCCGGGTGTGATGGCTCACGCCTGTAATCCCGTCACTTTGGGAGGCGGAGGCAGGCAGATCACCTGATGTCAGGAGTTCGAGACCAGCCTGGCTAACATGGTGAAAGCCCATCTCTACTAAAAATAAAAAAATTAGCTAGGTGTGGTGATGCACATCTGTAATCCCAGCTACTTGGAAGGCTGAGGCAGGAGAATTGCTTGAACCTGGGAGGCAGAGGCAGCAACAAGCTGAGATCAGCCACTGCACTCCAGCCTGGGTGACAGAGCAAGACTCCGTTTCAAAACAAAAACAAAAACAAAACTGAGAAAATAAAATATATATTTATTAATGTATTGGGAAATAACAATGTTGACTCCATTAGATAATAATGTAAATAACATTTTCTTAAAGAAAATTTGTATGAGAAAAATGACAACCTTGAACATTTTTACAAAAATATCCTGAATGTTTGGCTTAATAGACAACTGATGGGTTTTCAAGTCTGCTTCTCCATTTAATCTCTTTTGGTCATATAGCCTCTGAAAAACTCCGTAGCTTAGTATTGTTATGAAAATAACTTTGGTGTCACAGTTCCCCTGCAAACATTTCAGGGAACCCCAGAAGTCTTCAGACCACACTTTGTCCTAAAGTGTCTGTCTGTCCTACAATGTAAATGAAGCTCACAGTTCCCCTGAAAACATTTCAGGGAACCCCAGAAGTCTTTGGACCACACTTTGTCCTAAAGTGTCTGTCTGTCCTACAGTGCAAATGAAGTACACCACTTGGAGAGTGAATTGGACTTGCGTTGGTTTGTAATGCTGATGTGGTTAGGCTTTGTGTCCCTGCCCAAATCTCACCTTGAATTGTAATCCCTGTAATCCCCATAATCCCCAGGTAACGAGAGAGACCAGGAAGAGGTAATTGAATCACGGGGGCACTTCGCCATGAAGTTCTCATGATAATGAGCCAGTTTTCAAGAGATCTGATGGTTTTATAAGAGGCTCTTCCCCTTTCCCTCAGCACTTCTCTCTCCTGTCGCTTTGTGAAGAAGATGCCTGCCTCCCTTTTGCCTTCCATCATGATTGTCATTTTCTTGAGGCCTCCCCAGACATGTGGAACTGTGAGTCAATTAAACCTCTTTCTTTTATGAATTACCCAGTCTTAGGTAGTATTTTTATAGCAGTGTGAGAATGGATTAATACAAATGCCTACATATATCTAAAAAGAAACTACAAAGACACATCAAAATTTTAGCAAAAATTACTTAACTTCAATGGGTTTGCTTCATTGGTTTACTGATTAGGCCTTGACCCACAATATGAAAAAATGTCCAATGAAAGCAAATTCCTCTGCCTTCTTTCTAATCTGCCTACAGAGCAGAGATTCTGTGTCTCATCAGAATAGTTTTCTGTGATTTTAGATGACTTTATTATGCCCTTGATTATTTAAGGGCAAAAAATGTTGCATCACTTAAGGAAGAGCTAAGATTCTTTACAATTGTCTTTATCCTCTACGTTTTATGTTTGTATTTTAAATATATGTTGTTACCTTGAGAGACAGGTTTTTTCCCCTCATTTATTCATGATCCTGTATTAATCTAGTAACACAATCTCCTCTGACAATTATTAATTTTACCTTCCCAACATTGAACCCCAAATTTAGAAAAAAAAATAGAAGTTTCAGGATGTTTTTTTCTACCTAAAACTAACTTTGAGATCTCCCAAATGGCCCTGGAAAATCACCAAAGCTTGTTCTTTCAACTTATAAATAGATGCTAGAAATAATTAGGTCTGTCTAATGTGTTATTTTAAGAGTTGCACAGGAAGAATTTTCAGATCTGAAGAAACACTAGCCTCTTCTAGGTTAAGTTTGCAAAATCTTATTACTATAAACATTTCAGAAATTGTATGCTTTATGGAAAGTCTCTGGAGATTTCACAGTGCCCTTTCTGCCCACCATATGAGGAAACTTCAAAAGTTCACAGAAAATGCTATTATAGAAAAACTATGCATGGGTTCCAATTTTTGTGCCAAAATAAACTCCTACTAATTTGTTACAATGTGTCTGAGTAGGATCCAGTTTGAGGCACTAAGGAGGATAAGACGGTCAGGTGTGGTTGCTCACACCTGTAATCCCAACACTTTGGAGGCCAAGGAGGGTGAATTGCTTCAGCCCAGGAGTTTGAGATCAGCCTTGGCAACATGGTGAAACTCCATCTCTACCAAAAATACAAAAAATTACCCGGGTGTGGTGGTATGTACCTGTAATCCCAGCTACTAGGGAGGCTGAGGTGGGAGGATTGCTTAAGCTGGGGAAGTTGAGGCTGCAGTGAGCTGAGATCATGCTACTGCACTGCAGCTTGGGCAACAGAGCAAGACCTTGTTTCCAAAAAAAAAAAAAAAAAAAAAAAAAAAAAAAAAAAAAAGAAGAAGAAGAAGGATAAGACGTCAATTTGAAAAGAGTCCCTATCAGAGCAACATGAATTCTGCTAAAATCCAAGCAACTTACAGTGAAACTTAGGTGAAAAAATAGTGAAATCACTGATGTTTTTTGAAAATTTTATAAGGACAATGCCCCAAAGAAATGAGCCGTTTACAAATTGATAACTCCTGTTTAGAAGGGATGAGATGATGTTGAAAAGGAAGCCTGCAGCAATAGACCATCCACATCAATTCACAGGTGAAAAATTCATCCTGTTTGTACCCTAACTGAAGAGGACCAATGACTAACAGCACAAACAACAGCCAATGCCATAGATTTCTCAGTTGGTGTAATTTACACAATTCTGAGTGAAAAATTAAAGTTGAGCAAGCTTTCCTCTTGAGGGGTAACAAAACTCTTGTGCCTAGATTAGTGACAAAAGTGGAGCTTTCAATGGAAATTTTAAACAAATGAGATCAACATCCTGATGCATTTCTTTGAAGAATTATAACAGGAGATGAAACACAGCTTTACCAGTACAATCCTGAAGACAAAGCACAACCAAAGCAATGGCTACCAAAAGGTGGAAGTGGTCGTCAGGCAAAGGCAGACTGATGAAGAACAAAGGTCATGGCAACATTTTTTTTTTTTTTTTGAGACAGAGTCTCGCTCGGTCACCCAGGCTGGAGTGCAGTGGTTTGATCTCGGCTCATTGCACCACCACCTCCTGGGTTCAAGCGATTCTTCTGCCTCAGTCTCCCAAGCAGCTGGGGACTACAGGTGCATGCCACGACACCCGGCTACTTTTTTGTATTTTTAGTAGAGACAGGGTTTCATTGTGTTAGCCAGGATGGTCTCCATCTCCTGACCTCGTGATCCACCTGCCTTTGCCTCCCAAAGTGCTGGGATTACAGGTGTGAGTCACCATGCCCGGCCAGTAACAGTTTTTGGGAGGCTCAAGGCATTTTTGCCTGTTGACTTTATGGAGGGCCAAATAAAGAAAACGTCTGCTTATTATGAGAGTGTTTTGAGAAAGCCAAAGCTTTAGCAGAAACATGCCCAGGAAAGCTCCACCAGAGACTCCTCCTGCACCACGAGAAAGCTCTGATAACTCTTCTCATTGAGGAAGGGCAAATATGCAAGTTTCAATGAGAAATTATTAGGCATCCACTTTACAATCCTAATTTGGCTCCTTCTGACTTATTTTTGTTTCATAATTTTTTTTTTTTTTTTTTTGAGACGGAGTCTTGCTCTGTCACCCAGGCTGAAGTACAGTGGCGTGATCTTGGCTCACTGAAACCTCCACCTCCTGGGTGCAACTGATTATCCTGCCTCAGCCTCCCGAGTAGCTGGGATTACGGGCGCTCACCATCATGCCCAGCTAATTTTTGTATTTTTAGTAGAGACAGGGTTTCACCATGCTGGCCAGGTTGGTCACGAACTCCTGACCTCAAGTAATCTGCGTGCCTTGGCCTCCCAAAGTGCTGGGATTACAGGCATGAGCCACCACACCCAGCTGTCCTAAATTTAAAAAGTGTGTAAAGGGTCCCCATTTCTCTTCAGTCAATACTATAAAAAAGACTGTACTGATGTGGTTAAACGCCAGCAGCCTCAGTTCCTTGGGGATGGACTAAACGGCTGCTATCATCACTTACAAAATTGTCTGGATCTTGACAGAGATTATGCTGAGAAATAAAGTTACATTTTTAATCTTTTAATTCCATTTTTTTCCACAAACATTTTGAAGTATGCTTACATGTTCTTACTATCAGGAGAAACACTGATATCAACTCATATACAACAGAAAATTTTATTCTCCAAACTGAAAGTATTGATTGCAGTAGTAATTTAACAACAGCTTTTAAGTCTTTGTCATCTATAGTCACTTGTTTCACTCTGATGCTTTTCTAAGGCTTTGCTTTAAGGTACAGACCACAGCTTGTGTCTTCAACTAAAGACAGTTTCAGAGATTTTTGGAAAAGCGCTCTAAACTACTGACATTTCAAACAGTTATCTCCTGGGCATGGGTTTCTGAGCTGAGAATGCTTAGACAGCTTTCAGATATATCAGTGGACTATGTTACGATTTCTAGAACTCTTTTTAGTGAAATCAGATTATTAATCTAAGATCCAGCAGGAGAAGAATTAATTTTTTAGGACTGAATGAGCTGATGAGGAAAATTCTGTTTTGTTTGTTTGTTTGCATGATGTTGTTGTAATATTCCATTTTCTAGATATATGACAAAGCCTTTTGTCTTTCTTCTTAAACTTTCTATCATGTACAAGAATCTAGTAGACTCCACTTTTCTACAATCAAATGCAACATTTCTAAATGATTCCTGATTTTTACTGACACTCCAGATTTCATACATTCTTCCTAAATTTCATTACTTTTCATGGCAATGTAATAGTCTGCACAGAAATCAGTAAAAATCTGTCCTACTTTTTACCAGAAAAATAATTGGACAACCTAGGTCAATACAAAATAAATTGGGCAACCTAGGTCAATATAAAGCATCATATTTGAGAATGGTTCTTATTTCATCAGATCTGACATTCTGCTCTTAAGGAGCAACTGTTGATTTTGCATGGGTCCACAGAACACTCTCAGGGAAACCGGCTTACCAGGCTCCAGCGATACAGATGGGAAGACAGGTAAAATCCTGGCATGTTAGAAGCATTAATACATTTTCAGGACTTCAAGAGAGTTTACCCAAATTTACATGTTATACAGGTATAACCTAGTAAAGACAGCCTTGAGCTTAGTTTTATAGTCACAGAATAATAGATAAGAGCAATTTTAAAACACAATTTGAAATTCCTTATAAAAACATTTGTGGTTTTAGTAGTTACATTGTATGGTTCTAGATGGAAGAAGTAAAGTCAAGGAGGCCTATATGGTAAATTAACAGTCCTACCACCACCATGTAACTAATTAGGCCCAAACAAATGAGTCCAATATTTTTTGTGATTATTAAATTTTGAGATTATTATAATCATAAATTGGGATAGAAAGTAAGAAGAAATTTTGAAGGACGTTGAAACGAAAGAAACAAGATGAGTGGGTGTGTTATGAAATGCCAATCCTGTCATCTGATTTATGGGTATGTGCCACTTACAGTGTTTGAGCCACTGTATAACTTTAAAATTAATGCAAATTATTTGTGTCTGTAGAGATACAAATAGATTTTGTCTACGTTTTAGAAATGTGAGTGATTCTTGCCTCCTCAACAAAAACCATTTTGCATTTATTGTCAGATACGTTTCAGCATTTGTGATTGCCTAGAGATGACTTCCCTTTGCAATTCCTTTGAACTGGTTTTTAACATCTGACTAGTTTCCTCAAAATTTAAATAAAATCTTTGATGTGTTCATTTATATTTGCATGAGAGTCATGACTTTGTTTTAAAAAATTATACTTTTAACAATTTAAAGAAATCAATATTAGGGGATTGTTCTTGATTTTGAAAAGGAAAAACTAAGAATATCAACCATCTTCAATCTAGGACTGCTCAGAAGCTGGATAGAAAAAATAATGAGGCCAGGCACAGTGGCTAATGCCTGTAATCCCAGCATTTTGGGAGGCTGAGGTGGGAGGATCACCTGAGGCCAGTAATTCCAGACCAGCATGGCCAACATGGTGAAACCCTGTCTCTACTAAAAGTACAAAAAATGGCCGGATGTGGTGGTGCCTGCCCATAATCTCAGCTACTATGGAGACTGAGGCAGGAGAATCACTTGAGCCTGGGCGGTGGAGGTTGCAGTGAGCTGAGATCGTTCCACTGCACTCCAGGCCTGGGTGACAGAGCGAGACTCTGTCTCAAAAAAAAAAAAAAAAAAAAAAAATACAGTCGTCGGGCATGGCGGCTCACACTTGTAATCCCAGCACTTTGGGAGGCCGAGGCAGGCAGATCACTTAAGGTCAGGAGTTCAAGACCAGCCTGGCCAATATGGTGAAACCCCATCTCTACCAAAAATACAAAAATTAGTCGGGTGTGGTGGTGGGTTCCTGTAATCCCAGCTACTCGGGAGGCTGAGGCAGGAGAATCATTTGAACTCAGCAGGCGGAGGTTGCAACGAGATGAGATCGTGTCATTGCACTCCAGCCTGGGTGACAGGAGCAAAACCTCATCTCAGAAAAAAATAAAAAAAAAAAGGCAGATGTTAAAAACAATTTCAAAAGAAATGGGAAATTTTAACATGGTTTATATTTTAGATAAAATTACTAAGTACTTTTTTTATTTAAAAAAATTAATAAATAGTTTTCTTAGGGGTAAAATTGGTACTAAATAATGGAGTTATTCTCTTTTTTTTTTTGAGACAGAGTTTCGCTCTTGTTGCCCAGGCTGGAGTGCGATGGCGCCATCTCGGCTCACCGCAACCTCTGTCTCCCGGGTTCAAACAATTCTCCTGCCACCATCTCCCGAGTAGCTGAGATTACAGGCATGTGCCACCATGCCCAGCTAATTTTGCATTTTCAGTAGAGACGGCGTTTCTCCATGTTGGTCAGGCTGGTCTCAAACTCCTGACTTCAGGTGATCCACCCACCTTGGCATCCCAAAGTGCTGGGATTAGAGGCGTGAGCCACCACACCTGGCCAATGGAGTTATTCTTAGGCCATGCTTGCTGAAGTATTGAGGTGTCTAGTATCACAAAATTTGCAAATCATGTTCAAAAAATATAGCAAAAAAAAAAAAAAAGAAAAGAAAAGAAAAAGAAAAAAGAAAAGTGTGTCTTTGTGTATGAGCACAAAGGAAAAGAAAGAGGACAGAGCCATTGAGACCACCTGTTAATGGCTGGTGCCAGCAAGGTGGTGCCTCCATGGCTGCTCAACGTTGATATCATGTTGATGTCTCTCAACTTCTCTTGAAGTTGAAAATTTTCAAAATAAAAATGGGGCAAAATACCAGAGAGAAAATTTGCATTTATTTAAAAAACACTGAGCATTGGTTGAGAGTTTTAGAACCAGAGGACATAAAGGTTCTTGATAACATATGTATTTTTCATTCCTCTGATCCTTAGCCAGTCTATACTCCTTTGTTCCAGACACACTGATAAAAGAATAATCCAACTCAGTTCATGACCATAAGTTAATGATTATTTCAGATCCTGAAAAAGAAGAGCCAGAAAGTGACTGTTCAGAAATCAAAATGTCTATGTGGCATGTGGCAAGGGAAGAAGGTACATTCAGGCTCCCTGCAGGCACACAATCTACAATGCAGCACCACCCATTTCCAGTCTTTGTGATGCTGACCACAGCCTCTTAGAGCTGGAACTAATAGCAAACCTCACTTGGTGTTTGTGATCTCCTAATGCATTAGGTTCTCCCCGCACACACCATGAAATTAATCAGTACTAACTGCTTTGGACACAGAATATTATTACTGACAGGACAGAATTGAAAGAGGCCATACTGATATGGAAGTGCTGGGAAGGGAATGGCATGGTCGCTTTAACCAATATGGAAGGTGGGGAAGTGAAGTGCTGGGTAGAGGAGGGCATGGTCCCTGCCTAGGGCTCCACTCTTGGGCCTCTGCCCAGGGACCTAGGTGTGGACAAGTATTTTCATTTTCCTGCCCCAATGTTGCATTTCCCAAGACCACCCTGGCCTTCCACATCCCCATTCTGTGCCTGTAAAAACCCCGAGAGCCTAGCAGGCAGACACAGGCGGCTGGACGTTGAGAGGAGCACATCAGCAGAGGAACACACCGTGGGCTGGATGTCTACAGGAACACACCAACAGCCACCAGCATGTTGGCCATTGACTGGCAGAATGATGTGGAGTGTGGCTGAGGCAGTTGGAAGAGATCCCAGGCTGCTGAGTAGCCTGACTCCAGGTGAAAACTATCTCCCTTCTGGCTCCCCCAGCTGCTGAGAGCTACTCAATAAAACCTCACTCTCATTCTCCAAGCCCACTTGTGATCCGATTCTTCTGGTACACAAAGGCCAGAACCCTGGGATAGAGAAAGTCCTCTGTCTTTGTGATAAGGCAGGGGTCTAACTGAGCTAACACAAGCTGTCTACAGAAGGCTAAACTAAAAGAGCACCCTGTAACACATGCCCACTGGGGTTTCAGGAGCTGTAAACATTCACCCCTAGACACTGCTGTGGGGCTCCAACAGCCCTGTCTGTATGCTCCCCTAGAGCAGCCGGGCACTAAGGAAGTGAACCACGCCCCCATGACACGCCCTGGGAGGGGGACAAGGAAACTTCCTGTTTCAATACCTGGTTATAAATATTGCTGGAGACCATAATAAAGAGATGGAACATAGAGGAAAGATCATGTGAAAAAAGGGTGAGTGTACAATTTTAGGGTAAAATAGAAATACGTTATCAATGAAGCAGGAGGTGGGTGTTTTAATTTTGGTCCAAGTTTTCAGTTAAAACTTTTTGCTTATGAAAATAATATCTCCCAAAAGCATAAGCGGGTTCTTGCATGAACAGAGAAGAAAACAAAGATTTACATTCCTATAAATTAGACAACCTGAAATATGGCCCTCGAGCTACCAAATTTACTAAAGCACATTGGCAGTCATTATAATTGCAGAACATTTTACTTCAGTGGTACAACCATAGGGGCCTCTGGGGAAAGGCTGGGCATTTTACTCACCAAAACAACTCATTGGAACTAAAGGCATTTAAAGTTACTCCACTCAGGCTGGGCGCGGTGGCTCAATCTCAATCCCAGCACTTTGGGAGGCCGAGGCGGGTGGATCGCCTGAGGTCAGGAGTTTGACACCAGCCTGGCCAACATGGTGAAACCCTGTCTTTACTAAAAATACAAAAATTAGCTGGGCGTGTTGGTGGATGCCTGTAATTCCAGCCACTCGGGAGGTTGAGGCAGGAGAATCACTTGAACCCAGGAGGCAGAGGTTGCAGTGAACTGAGATCGCGCCATTGTATTCCAGCTTGGGCGACAGAGCGAGACTCCATCTCAAAAAAATAAATAGATAAAATAAAATAATTCCACTCAGCAAGATTTTGTTGTTGGATACTTCCTTTTGTTCCAATTCAAATACAGTGCATGACATTGGAATTGCAAATTGCTCCCATTATACCTACCTGAAATGAAAAAACTCAAGAGATTTGACCAAGAAATATGAACACCTTTACACCAACAGAGTAAATGGGAGAAGACTGTTCATATCATTTATTTGGAAACGTTAAGGTTGGAACCACAATCTAACATTTGACAGAAAAAAATTATATCAGAGATCTGTAATAAAAAATACAGCATATACCCCTTTAAGAGTAGGCAAAAAGAGAAAATAGCTGGAGTATCCAACAGGAGATATTTTGAGGCAAAAAAATTAAAATAGACATTTGCAAAGATGACGATTAGGGAAGACGGTTTTCTTCTAAAGACACATGCAGTGAAGAAAGAAATCTTTATTCTTATCTGGGTTGCAAATGGCACTTTTTGCAAAAGAACTGCTACTTACTTCTAGAGTCAGCTAAAATGATATCAAACTTTTTTAAAGATGCCTTCTTAAGGCAGAAAGTGTCTTAATTTAGTTTTAAGATATTTTAGGCTTATTAACCTCAATAGTGAACTTGAAGATTTTCCATTAAATCCACTGTCCATCAGCCTATTATAGACATATTACAATTCTCCTCCCAATATCTTGCCTTCTTTATGAAGTTGACATGAAGCTGAAAATAATTATGTCAAATAAGACAAAAAAATTAACAAACCACAAAATTCTATTTCATGTCATTCGTCAAATGCTATCAATACATTTTGTGCCAAGCACTGGGTTAGAAGAGAACAATGATATTATTTGTCATTTATTTTAACTTTATCTAATTCATTTTTTATAAATGCACGAGTATCTTTTAGACATGAAATGTAATATGTGGATAGTATGTATATTTTGAAGGAATATAACAGTTTAATGCTATTTTCACAAATGATTATTTTATGCTTTAAAGAAGTTTTTGGTAAGTGAATGTGGAAATCCTGAAATAAAGTCAAATGATATGATTTGCATTTTCCCAGCAGCCTCTAAGGAAGCAGCCTGAGGGATCAGCCTGAGGAAATACCCTGAGGGATCAGCCTGAGGAAGCAGCCTGAGGGATCACCCTGAGGGATCAGCCTAAGGAAACACCCTGAGGGATCAGCCTTGAGGAAGCAGCCTGAGGAATCAGCCTGAAGGATCAGCCTGAGGGATCAGCTTGAGGAAGCAGCCTGAGGAAGCAGCCTGAGGGACCAGCCTGAGGGATCAGCCTGAAGGATCAGCCTGAGGGACCAGCCTGAGGAAGCAGCCTGAGGGACCAGCCTGAGGGACCAGCCTGAGGAATCAGCCTGAGGGATCAGCCTGAGGAAGCAGCCTGAGGGACCAGCCTGAGGAAGCAGCCTGAGGGATCAGCCTGAAGGATCAGCCTGAAGGATCAGCCTGAGGGACCAGCCTGAGGAAGCAGCCTGAGGGACCAGCCTGAGGGACCAGCCTGAGGGACCAGCCTGAGGAAGCAGCCTGAGGGACCAGCCTGAGGAAGCAGCCTGAGGGATCAGCCTGAAGGATCAGCCTGAGGGACCAGCCTGAGGAAGCAGCCTGAGGGACCAGCCTGAGGGACCAGCCTGAGGGACCAGCCTGAGGAATCAGCCTGAGGGACCAGCCTGAGGGACCAGCCTGAGGGACCAGCCTGAGGAATCTGGCTGCAGGGAAAATAGAAGTCCTATCATTGGACTTTATCTCACCTTCTCTCACCATGTTCTGTATTGCCCATAATCTGTTTTTTGATATAATTTCAAGATACTGTCCCTGAAATCTGCAATGGGAGGCTTAAGGAATGTGATAGCTTGACAAAGGGTTGCAGGAGGGTTTCCAGGATACCCTGTCATGCTCTTTCAACTCCAGGTCTTAAACAGGGCCACATTCCCTGCAAGGCCTGGCACAGACCCCATGCTGAATACATAGAAGCTGCTTATTGCCTTGTTGCCCCATCACCATTTTTTTTTCTGTTCTGCCTCCTTCTTGGGGCCATTGAAGGTTCCTCAGCATTGGGCTCCAAATCCCTTCTCTGTCCTTCCCACCCACTTCTGTGCTAAGTCCCAGAACCTGGTATTGTCCTTCCCCTAGATGATGAGTCTCTGAGCCTGCAGACTGTCTGGATCACTTTCTGGGGGCGAAGCACAGTGTCTGCTAAGAAGGCGATCCCTGAGACTTTTATTTTATTATCTAAATAAAAGGTGAAAGAGTCTGTCCAAAATAGTTGCTTTAGGAATTGTACTCCTTATAAAGCAAAGAACACACTGTCACAGAATTGATTTTATCATAGTCATGAAATCTATGTTAGAAGAAAACAGCCCTTTTTCTCAGCCAGGCAGAGACTTTGAAGAGTTAACTTTTACTGTATCACAGTGGCCTATTTAATGCTATACAAGAACACAGAATACATGCTGTATTTACAAACTTCAAAGGAAACTAGCTATTTGCATTTTTATCTGTAGGAGAGGAGAGAAACATGTTTCCTTTTTGACCTTTTATCCTCAAGTTATATATGAGGAAGATTAAATTTGTCAGTATTGTCAGTGTAATCTATTTAGGGTTTTAAACCATAACAGTGGAAAATATCAAGATTGACTTTAAAGCCTACCGAATATAACTTTAAAAAAAAAACTGGATGAGACGCCGAAATGGAGAGAAAGCCTCAGTTATGGGAGGCCGGATTGGAAGTTTTTCAAAATAAGCATCTGAAATAATGGGCCCCCTATTGCTCGCATGCAGACATTAATCTTTTGTTTGTCCTGGCAAGGTGAGAAAAAAAAATTGGGTTACCATCAAAGCCAGGTAATACGGCCCGCTCATTTGTAAATCACATGGCTTTAGTAAGCAAAGATGCTTCCTGGATTTAATGAATGTGGTATCAGAATGTTTTCTTTGAATGAGTACAGTGGTCTTCTATCCGGTTTTCTTCCTTCCATATATCTGTCTCTTTGAATGACACCAAGTGGATTAATCTTCCCAAAGCCCCAGTTGGGAAAATTATCCTTCTGCCTTCTCCCAAGCTTTCAACCATTCCCACTATATGCCAAATAAGCTCGTTATGTTGCATTCAAAGCCTTCTAGGACTTAACAGTAACCTATCTTTCTTTTTATCTCAAATTTCTCTCCCAGGTACACCAAGTTGCAGCTAAACCAAACTGTGGTTTGTTGCCTGTTTCTGGATCTTTGCTCATTCTTCACCATCACTGATAATGTTCTCTCTACCCCCTACCTTTCAAAATCCCACCTGCACTTCGAGATTCAGTTCAGCTCACAGATCCATCTTGAAGCTAGACATGACAGTTTCCCTCTTTTGCAGTAGCAGAGAAATATGTTTGTACTCACAATATTTGGCACACCCTAGATTTTAAGCTCCCGAAATGGATGAGCCTTCTTTTACTATTTTTATATCTCCCACTGTCCTGCCAAGTACAAAGAAATATTTTTTATATTTCTATATATTATTCCTACTATAAATTCCTTAGGGTGATGAGAACTTCCTTAGGGTAAACACCTAGTTTTTGGTATTATACTTATCCCTTACAGTATTTAGAATTTATTTAGTAAATGCTTAACAAATATTTTTTAACTAAATGAGTAGAAACCGTAGAATGAGTAGAAAATTTTTTCCTAAAACTACAAGTAGGAATTTTGTCTATCTCAGAGACAGCAGAATATGCTTAGTATTTCAATAAAGGACAGTTTTTTAGAATAAATAGCGTACTTTGGAAGCCTGAAATAGCTGGAAAAGATGAAGTTTCTTATTTATTATGCCTCTGGATGTGTTTTTAATTTATTTCCCTAGAAGAGCTCTTAGGCAAAGTGATAACTTGGCTTAGAATCTTTAGGAGAAATAAAGATGAAAATAAATACAGTTCTTTACCGAATTGCATGCACATCACACACACACACACACACACACACACACACACACACTCACTCACTCTCTCTCTCAATACAAAAGAGACAGCGCTAACCCTGTCTTGAATCCATAGAATCCTCAAATGCATGCATTTCAGAGTATTAATGGTGACACTGATAAAACATTCAGATAATGACTTATTCTGAGTCTGCTGAAGGGGTGTCCTCACAGTGAATGCCTTCCTTTCCTTCTGAGATCCACCAAAAAACATACTAGTCTGTTCAGAGTGATCTTAGAATTCAGTTATTTTTATGGCTTGGAAAATCTACTCCTGGAAATCTGTTCTTTAGAAATACTGGCAAGGCTGTAAAGATACATGTACACTGCTGTTAATCCCAACATTTGGAGAAGGAAAAAAAGTAGGTGATCTCAATGTCTACTAATAGAGCAAAGCTAAATAAATTACAGTACAATGGAATGTATACTCTGCAGCCGTTGTGATAAATCAAGTATGTCCATAGGGGTCCTTGGTTAAAAGGCTGTCCATGATGTTTTATTAAACGTAAAAAGCGTGTTGCAAAAGATGGGGAAATACCCAAATTGCTGAACACTTCTGGAGATCTCATTTTTCTAAGAGTAATATTCTATGTATCTATGCACTTATATTTATAGACAGGCATACATATGTATAAATTTGAGTACATATGTTGATGTCTGCAAGTGCTTATACATCTGTTTATGTGTAGATGTACAAATGTTTATACATGTTATATGTAAAATATATAAGCTATATATATATATATGCATGTACATACCTTTATAGATATTTTTACAGCCATAGATAAAAAGATGTAGAAAGATTCAGAACAATTTAGAATAATTATCTCTTTTATTGGCTTAAAGGAGGGAAAAGTGAACTTTTATTCACTTAATAGAAAAAAAGAAAAAAGTAGCAGAAGTTCAAAACTGTGGTGTTTAATTTGGGGGCCTGTCCTGATTCATGAATCAGATTTGAAATATACTTGAAGCCTTTTCTTAAAAATGGTCATTCTTCTGACTTGATCTGCAGACTTTATTGATTCCAAATGGTTCACAATGAGGCTGTGTTCTGTCATCTTTCACAGCAATTGTTCCTACTTTCATGTATCTGCCTGTGACTGCAGGAGGCAGCGGCTTCCCCAGACCACTCACCTCCCTCCTTCACACCTGCCTGGCCCGAGTCCCACAGTGATACCTGTCATGGAACTACATCTTGTATTCATGTGTTAAACAGAGCTCTGTAGTTGATTCGCAAGAAAGAAAGTTCCTTTCAGTGAAATAGAGTTGTAGCATAATTGTTGTTTTAAAATGGTATTTTTCATGTCAAAAGATGATTTAATGTAGAATTATTTTTTAAATGAGCTGCCTTCATAGATTTAAAATATACTTTAACAAATATTTGACTTACTCTCACATACTTGACATTACCTAATATGTACCTTGTACACCTTTTTCATGGATTAGAGTTTGAAACCAAACCAGAGGCACCTTCTCTTATGCCATCCTCTGAAAGCGTATTTCAGGCTGAGAATATCTATTTTGCATTTTCTTATTATGTATCTTGAGATGCAATTTCTTTCTTTTCTTCTTCTTCTTCTTCTTTTTTTTTTTTTTTTTTGAGACAGAGTCTTGCTCTGTTGCCCAGGCTGGAGTGCAATGGTGTGATCTCGGCTCACTGCAACCTCCACCTCCCAGGTTCAAGCGCTTCTCCTGCCTCAGCCTCCCAAGTAGCTGGGATTACAGGCACGTGCCATCATGCCTGACTAATTTCTGTATTTTTTAGTAGAGAGGGGATTTCACCATGTTGGCCAGGCTGGTCTTGAACTCCTGACCTCAGGTGATCCGCCCACCTCAGCCTCCCAAAGTGCTGGGATTACAGGCATGAGCCACCGCGCCTGGTTGAGATGCAATTTCTATAACAGCCCTCACCAACTATTTTAGGTCTTCCTGCTGGACTCATTTGCTCATTTATTCAGAAGATAGTTACTGAATACCTACCTGCTTCCTGCCACTCACTTTCGTTAAGTGCTGGGGATACAGATGTGAATACAGTGAACATAGTTCAAGTCTACTGAGGCAGGCGACAAACTTTCATCCTACAGTCTCCTAAATAAAGGTAGACTAGCACATTGCATTATGACACATGAAAGAAGAGTAAAGAAGGAGGTGAGAGTTGTCGCAGGCTGCAAGAATCAGGACAGGGAACTCTTCTCTGTGGAAAATCAGATAAACAGAGACCTGAGACCTGGACAGGAGTCAGCTGCATGAAGAAATGCAGACAATTTCTCTGGCCATGAGACATGCGAAGGCCTTGAGATACAGAAAGATTTGGAACTTGCTTAGGAATGGGAATAAGGCCCATGTGTTTGGAGGGCAAGAGGGGACCCAGACACAGAGCCGTGTCAGTAAGGGCACATCTGAGTAAGGCTTTCAAGAAGCTGGCATTTCAACACAGATCCTTCTGGCAGTCAGTTTGCATTTACCAAATGGGCCTGCCATTATCCGTACATGTTCTCATGTAGTATAAAAAGTCGCAGGAAGCTTTTTGGGAACTTGCCCCAGAATTTCCGCAAAAGCAGAGCTCTCTGATTTCTACGGGGAGGCAGAGAGCCTGGAGGGAAGTGGACCAGTGAGAAGTGGACTGCAGGGCTGCAGGGAAGCCTGATCAACACGTGGGCTCCAGGCTGCTGGATGAACAGAGCCTGGGGTGGACTTCAGCGGGGTAGTTCCATGCAGGACATGATCCACACAACGCTATGAAGTCCTGTTCCCTGCCCAGAGCCACCAGAAGTATCTTCCTAAAGCATAAACTGGTCACTCTGTTCTCCTGACTTAAAAACTCCAGGCTGGGAGTGGTGGCTCATGCCAGTAATCCCAGCATTTTGGGAGGCCGAGGCGGGTGGATCACCTGAGGTCAGAGTTCGAGACCAGCCTGGCCAACATGGTGAAACCCCATCTCTACTAAAAATACAAAAATTAGCCGGGCATTGTGGCAGGCGCCTGTAGTCCCAGCTACTCGGGAGGCTGTGGCAGGAGAATCGCTTGAACCCAGGAGGTGGAGGTTGCGGTGAGCCGAGTTCACGCCACTGCACTCCAGCCTGGGCAACAGAGCAAGACTCTGTCTTAAAAACAAACAAACAAACAAACAAACACTCCAATGACTCCCTGATGACTAAGTGATAGAGTTATAACTCCTTGAAGGACACACGAGGCCCTCTGCAAGTGGATCCCCCAAATTCTTTGTCTACTTTTACTTCGCTGAGATATAACTACAGCTTACTTCCTATCCCATATGGGCCAAGACAGGGCACTCTCTGTGATTCAGAACATGGGATTCCTCTTCCAGGGATGACTAACCAACTCCTCTGCATGGTAACCTGCTGCTGATACCACAAGACAGCCTGCTGCCTCTGTCCTCCTGATTCCACAGCTTTTGGAGGGCAGCACACGGCACTGGGGAGAACAGAGGGCATGCCCCTGGCTGTCCAGGACAGCTCAATTTAACTGGTGGTCAGTGGCTTACAGATATTGGTACCAGCTATCTCTAACAGCTAAACTCTTTGCAAAGCATCTCCTCATGGGGCAAAGTAAAAGGAAGGTGGGAGATTGGGAAACAGTTACAGGTAACTAAAACAGCATGTGCCAAGGTCCTGTGCTGTTTTGCTCAATGAACTGGAGAAAGACCAGTGTCTGGAATGCAGTGTGAAGTAAGAAGAAGCCAACAGTGGCAGGCTCTGATTAAGCTTTTAAGAAGTGCAACTATGTTTTGCTTTTACAAAATATTAGTGGAATGGTGACTGATGGACAGCCACGGGAAATTGCAGCATACAACATAGAAAACATGAATGGACCCAACCATATGTTAAATTGGTTCTATCTTTGGCCGGGTGTGGTGGCTTATGCCTGTAATCCCAGCACTTTGGGAGGCCGAGGTGGGCAGATCTCCTGAGGTCAGGAGTTCAAGACCAGCCTGGCCAATAAGACGAAATCCTGTCTCTACAAAAAATACAAAAATTAGCCAGGCGTGGTGGTAAGCACCTGTATCCCAGCTACTTGGGAGGCTGAGGCAGGAGACTCACTTGAACCTGGGAGGCAGATGTTTAAGTGAAGCCGAGATTGCGCCACTGCACTCCAGCGTGGGCGGCAGAGCGAGACTCAGTCTCAAAAAAAGTGGTTCTTTGCAATAGCAAAGAGAAAGAAAACAAATAGTTACAAAACCAAAATACAGTAGGGGACACTGATAAAATTCAATTTAGCAAATTCTTCCTGGCCTGTGAACTTGCTAAGGGTATGGCGTTGTAGGGACTGTGAAAGATGAATGGGACCTACAGACTGGTTTATCAGGTATGAGGGAAACATTTAAATATTTACACAAAATGCAATGGGGTTTCAATATAAAAGAAGGTTCAGAAGGCATCACAGAACACGTGAAAATTGTAGTGCGTCTTCAAGAGTTGTAAAAACCTCAGGCGAAGGGCTAGAAGAGGGAGTTTCAGGAGAAGGAAGGGCAGCAGAGTGAAGACACTGAAATAAGAACCGGAATGGCTGCCCTATTCCAGGGGCATTGAGCCATGTCCCTAGAGCAAAACATGTCTTTTTAGAAAGAAAGAAAATCATCAATAAATTATAATTTTTTTTTACATGTCAAAGAGGAAAGGTACGGGTGTTAAGTAATCAGCCTAAAAAAAGTTTTGGGGCGATTTCAATATTTGTTCATAAGAATTCATGAGTAGGATTTTTACGTTACTATTACTTTAAGTTGCTGTAGGCAGAATTTAGCTTGAAGGAAATTTAAGATTTCTTGATAATTAAAATACGAAACAGTATGGCAAGACAGGCTGGAGAACTCCAAGTCTGCCTTAATTAGATGCTAAAAATAGATGTTTCTAAAAGTCCTGTTTCCTTTCTAGGCCATCCAACATTCTGGAGAAGTGCTTTTAATCTCAGCAATGTGCTAATTGTTTCTAATGGCCTGTAAACAAGCTCTCTGAACTATTAACCTTCTTCTCTCTTTAGCCAGAGATTCAGGAAATTAGTCTTTGAAAGAAGAGTCTCCAGCAGGTTGCCCAGGAGGGTGTCCCAAAGTACAGACACTGTCACTGGTTTGGAGGAAAATCAAGGTCAGATCTGAGCAGCAAGCTTGTAATGTGGAATAGACAAGCTCAAAACCTTAAAAAGAAAGATCACTCCACTCCTCTCTGGTTCTCTGGTTTAGTTTGGTTGTGTTCCTATCTGGAAGGAGAAATATAAATGTTAGGCTGGGCACAGTGGCTCACGCCTGTTATCCCAGCACTTCGGGAGGCCGAGGCGGGCAGATCATTTGAGGTCAGGAGTTGGAGACCAGCCTGGCCAATGTGGTAAAACCCCGCCTCTACTAAAAATACAAAAAGTTACCTTAGCTAGGCATGGTGACGGGCCCCTGTAATCCCAGCTGCTCGGGAGGCTGAGGCAGGAGAATTGCTTGAACCCAGAAGGCGGAGGTTACAGTGAGCCAAGATCGAGCCACTGCCAGCCTGGGCAACAGAGCAAGACTCCATCTTAAAAAAAAAAAAAGAAAGAAAGAAAGGAAGAAGGAAATGTAAATGTTAGCACCTCTCCAATGGCTTCCAAACACAAACACAAGCCCATAATCCCAGGATTTTTAAAAAACATTAAAACAATATCCTTCAATTGACAAGAATGTTGAAAATTTGATTGTGCTAAGTTAAAATTGATGCCATATTGAAAATGGCGTTCAATTTAATCTCAGAAAGGCAATGCCTACCTGAACCCTCGGAAAGGAGCTGGGGCATTGAGGGTGCCACCCTCTGTTCTGCTTGTCCTTTTCAGAAGATGACAAAATTAACTTAATTTGTCATGAAAGATGAATGATCACAGAGTAGCCAAAAAATGTTGTGAAAAAGATGGTCAGTGAACAGAGGCTTTATCAAACATATTTCAAACTTTATTTAAAATTACAATAGTCGGCCAGGCACCGTGGCTCATGCCTGTAATCCCAGCACTTTGGGAAGCCAAGGTGGGCAGATCATTTGAGCTCAGGAGTTCGAGACCAGCCTGGCCAACATGGCAAAACCCCATCTCTACCAAAAATACAAAAAATTAGCTGGGGATGGTGGCGCACATCTGTGGTTTCAGCCAGTTGGGAGGCTGAGGCAGGAGGATCACCTGCACCCAGGAGGCAGAGGCTGCAGTGAGCTGAGATTGCATCATTATACTCAAGACTGGGTGACGGTGAGACTCCATCTCAAAAAATAAATACATATATAACATAAATAAAATTACAGTAGTAAAACTATGTGCCTGGCACAGAATGAGCAATGGAACAGAAGTGGAAGCCTGGAGGGGAGAACCCAAGAGAGACAGATATTTATGTGTGATCTCAGCTTATAAAACCTTTCCAATTAGTGAGGTATTAGATGATTTGCTAAATGGTATTAGAATAATCAACATAATAAATAAAAGTTGGATCTTTTTAGCATTCCTCAATTGAGGTAATCAGGAGGATCAAAGAATCACATGTATAAAACAATGAAAGGCTAAAAGTAGGATGACAACGTGAGTCAATCAAGTTAATAGCCCAGGAGCGGCCAAGACATGCCCACGTGAGCAGAGAAACCAAAATCCACTGATCATTGACTACACACAAATGTAGTAATTGATATGGAAAGACACTCTAAACAGAGTAAACATATGGAAAAGTGCTAGCATTCCTGACATCTGAAGAAATCTCCCGAATTTATTTATTTATTTATTTAGATGGAGTCTTGCTCTGTTGCCCAGGCTGGAGTGCAGTGGTGTGATCTCAGCTCACTGCAACCTCCACCTCCCGGGTTCAAGTGATTTTCCTGCCTCGGCCTGCCAAGTAGCTAGGACTACAGGTGTGTGCCACCATGCCCAGCTAATTTTTTAATTTTAATAAAGACGGGGTTTCACCATGATGGCCAGGCTGATTTCGAACTCCTGACCTGGGGTGATCCACCTGCCTCGGCCTCCCAAAATGCTGGGATTACTGGCGTGAGCCACCGTGCCTGGCCCAAATTTATTTATTTATTTTTTAAGACAAATATCCAATAGGAAATTTAGGGTGGGGGGATGGCAGGTCAAAAGAAGTAATTCACAAAAGGATAAATACAAACAGCCAGGTTTACCGGGAAATCACACTCAGTGTCAGGGGAGCAGCTAGCCAGCAAATGGCCCAACAGCTAGCAGCACAGCCACGTCCCTGAACACCTGCCGGATGCCAGCCCTGCGGGTACTGCTGCAAGGAGGTGCCCAGATAGGATAGGTAGAAACAAGTGACACACACAAGTCAGAGGGCAGCATGTGTGACAGGGTCTCATCACTACAGCATTCTACACACACATGTACATTCCGAACACATCAGCAGGAAGACTGGGCATCAGAGTTACAAGACAGCTGTGAGCTAGCACGACGCACCCTGAATTTCAGATCCATGAATAAGCCCTTTCCTACTTATAATCAGTGGTACTGAGGCAGAATGGGGCGCACCTAGGAATACACACTTTAGTACAAAACCTGGGCTTGAGACCCTATTGTAACTTATTGACTATGTGACACTGAATTACATTCCAAGCCTCTTCCCACATAAGTCTTGGTGACTTATGTGAGGACTGGGACACTAATAGTATCTACCTCCCAATGTTATTCTGAGCATTTAAGGAGGCCCTGCATGTAAACACACTTAGCACGCACTATCAGTGAAAGTTCGGGCAGGAAGAGATTTTTCACAGTTGGGTAAGGCTTCCAGCAGATGCGACTTGGCTGATAGGAATCTCAGCCATGTAGCTGAAAAGTGGCTTCTGTAATACATCGAAGCGAAGCACTTAGAGGCATATGGCTTCTGTAAACGTGCTGCAGCCCTGAGCAGTATCTTCTTCATCAGTTCCACTAAAGACTGGAAACTCATTATAATCCTGGCAAGACGGAGGTTTAGCCGAGAATGTTCTAATACCACAGAAGCTCTGTATACCACATCACTGATGCCACCACAGTGAGACAGAATTCGAAGTACAGCCAGATGCTTTTAGTAAGGTTCTCTTTGGCCTGACCTTTTTTCCACTCCATTCGCCTTGCTTTCTGTGGGAATAATTCTCTCAACTTAAATTACCAAATAGCATTAGAAATTCTGCAATATTTCTGAAATCATATTGACACATAATGGAGGATTTTTCAGAATAAAATTAGATGACTCTTGTAATTGTTTTATTAAGGAACTGCAAACTTGTTTCCATTCTTCCTGAAATTAAGGATTCATTTCCACTGTAAGGCAAGAAAAACCAGCTAACATTTATACAGTCAAAGGGTGACACCTATTAAACCTGATCGAGGTTTTTGGAATTTATTTAAAATACAGAACTAAATTACAGTTTGTTGGTTCTGGAAAATGACTTTCAGAATTGCTTTATCTCTGTACAACCAGACTCAGCCTGTCCTTCACAGTGCAGGCCTCCTAATCACTGCCTGTTTACCATGAAGCATGTTTTCCAGTATTGGCTCAGCCAGTTTTTCTTCCTTCCTTTATCAAAATCCAATGGAAAAGAGCCAGCCCCATGGCTCAATGTGAAGGGCCAGGAGTTCACAGGCACAATCTTAAATTTGGAACTAAATGTATTTCTCTTCAGACCATGAAACGATGGAGAGGAACAGGAGAGTTTGGAATGTACATGGTTTAAGCAGTCTCGGAGGAAGTGATCGTCCTGTCTCACAAAATCATTCCTGGGTCAGCCCCACCTCTTCTTCCACCTAGAGCAGGCTTTCCTGACCTCAGCATCATTGAAAGTTGGGCAAGATAACCCTTTGCTGTGGGGCTGACTCGTGCTTTGTAAGATGCTCAACAGCAGCCCTGGCATCAACACACCGGATGCCAGGAGCACCACCCTTCATTGGTGACAAATAAAATGTCTCCAGACATTGCCAAAGGTCCCCATTGGGAAAAAAACCACCCCGGATGAAAGCCACTAACTTACAGCTATTTAAGGGTATTATTATATCTAGATTTTTGCCTCATGCCATATTATCAAAAAAGAAACAGTTACAGAGAATATTTACTAAATTTTACATTATCATAATTATATTCATAAAAATTACATAATTGGCCTTAAAAACATTATTGTTTTCATAGGAAAAAAAATTTCAATTCAACTCGCTAAAGAAGGGTTTGTATTAAAATTTCCTTGGAGGCCGGACGCAGTGGCTCACGCCTGTGATCCCTGCACTTTGGGAGACTGAGGTGGGCGGATCACCTGAGGTCAGGAGTTTGAGACCAGCCTGATGAATATGGTGAAACCCTGTCTCTACTAAAAATACAAAATTAGCCAGGCATGGTGGCGCATGCCTGTAATCCCAGCTACTTGGGAGGCTGAGGCAGGAGAATCGCTTGAACTGGAGAGGTGGAGGTTGCAGTGAGCCAAGATCACACCATTGCACTCCAGCCTGGGCAAAAAGAGCTAAACTCTATCTCAAAAAATAAAAATAAATAAATAAAATTTCCTTGGACAGATGATATCTGGGATTTGAAAGCATGCGTGCCAGTCACAGTAAAGATTATATACTCTTTCGTTATGCTTCATAGAACCATGGCTGTGGTAAGTTTGGAGAACAAAGTACAGATAAGTCAAGACCTGTTGGTTCAAGTAAAGACTTACCTACAACATCCCCCTTTCAGTTAGCAAGTCAGGGCCAAAATCTTGGCTAATATTTACTGTCCATATGTGATCAGCACTGTTGAAGTTTTATCTCCTGTAATTTTCACAACCTTTTGAAGAAGTTGAGAGAGACTGGGGAACTTGCCCAGGAAACAAGACAACTAGAGGTAGAACTGGGTTTTGAACCCAACATTCTTTCTCCAGGGCCTGTGCTCTTGATTCCAGCCTGTTCCATGGAAAACGTTCACCAAAGGCTAACTCAGCGGGTGTCCTTGAGCACCACTGAGCCATTCAAGGGCAAATCAATCTATGTTCAGAAACAAATGGAAATGAAGACTGGAAAACAAGAAAATCAGACATGGTGAGAAACTGGGGGAGGAGAGAAAAGTCTGTGCCTTCTGCCAGTCTCAGTGCAAAATCAGTATGGCATAAAATAGCACAAATGGACAAGAAGCAAGTGAGAGAGTACAGTGCTCTCTCAGGAAAGCATTCCACTGTATTTATGGAAAAATAAACTCTCTCAATTAAGCCAAATTTTCAAGATAAATAAAAGGATAGTTCCATCCATCTATAATTTAGTAAGGGATACAACAATAAATGTTCTGAAATTTATTTTTTAATTTCCTGAATTAAAATCTCTCTCCATATGGACTAGGAGTTGCAAAAACATATACATATATATGCAATTATATATATAATTCCAGAAAACCAGATTAGAGTTGAACAGTGACACCTATGTAAAAACCAATGTGTGTGATGGAGTCATCTTATTTCGTGCATTTTAGCATTTTCCTAGGATACTGTTCTATATAAATTCTGTAATAGAGTTACATATAATATAATTACTGTAGCTATTAGTGATTTGAAAGGCCACTTTCTTGGAAAATTTCAACTTAGTTTTGTCACCGGCATTCCTGGTCATTTTCTCTGTGCATCCTGTACACGTGTGCAGGTGTACTGGACTCTGTGGTCATGGGAACCTCCGAGTCTTCAGACACCTGCTGGAAGACCAGCCATCATCACTCAAGTCTGCAGCTAGCTGCCCAATACAGAATGGAGTGAGATGGCACCTTCCTTACTGTCATACGTGTGAAGTCTTGCAGTAGGAGAGGATCTGAGAGGGAGCAGCAATTCCAGGGGAAACTGTTCATTGATAATAACATCTGAATAACATTTGACAGTTTCCTAAGCACTTTCACGTGAATGTTGTTTCTGAACTATCACCACAACCTTGATACTCCTTTTAAGTAGGTACCATCAACATCATATGACAGAGAGGTAGCTGAGGGTAAGGGTAAATGACTAGTTCAAGTTTATATGGCAAGCAATCAACTGCAGATGCAAATCCATGTCTGTTTCTGTTTTTTTGTTGTTCTTGTTGTTGTTGTTTTTTTTTTTTTTGAGCCAGAGTCTCACTCTGTCATCAGGCTGAAGTGCAGTGGCATAATGTTGGCTAACTGCAACCTCCACTTCCTGGGTTCAAGCGATCCTCCTGCCTCAGCCTCCCAAGTAGCTGGGATTACAAGTGCACGCCACCACGCTCAGCTAATTTCTGTATTTTTAGTAGAGACGAGGTTTCACCATGTTGGCCAAGATGGTCTCAATCTCCTGACCTTGTGATCCACCCGCCTCGGACTCCCAAAGTGCTGGGATTACAGGCGTGAGTCACCGCGCCCAGCCCATGTCTTCTCTTGATTTTGTTTGCTTTGTGTTCCACCATGCCATGTTTCTGACAGTATCGCTAGACACCACTCCAGACCACCAGCAAAGAAGGCAGAGGGCTTGCGCTCAGGGGGAAGGTCCTGAGGAGTCTCCTGAAGTCCTCCCGTGCAGGTCAAGGCTTTCATTAACTACGCGGATCAATTTAACCATCTCTCTTGTAGAGGAGTACTTTAAAACCTAGTCAATGAGTGCTAATCACAGAAATCATTTGAGATTAATCTTAGAAATAATCATTAAATAAATGTAATACCCTTTAAAAAGGGGCATAAAAACAGATTCAAGTTAAGAAAGTCTAGTTGACAACAAAATGCAATTCCACATCCCAGAAGCTTACTGAATTGCATTAAGCTTAGGATGCTAATATTGGATGTCATGTCTCTGTATGGTTAAAATGCACAAAGAGATAAAGACGCTTGCATTTATTTTAAAAACTGTTATAATACTTGGGTAATTTATCAGTGACATTGTTGTTTATTTGTACTGTGGTTAAATTTTTAGCGCAATAATTGTATTTCTTAAAAGACACGCTAAATTGTTCCTCTCTTCTTATGCCTGGAAAACCATATGAAGATTCAGTAGGAAACTAAATTTTGAAGTTTATTCCCTAACTTTTCTTTAAGATACATTTTGACTATTTGAATGTTTTATGTTGTTGCTATTTTTAAGGGAATCATTTATATAGATATAATGAGAGAAATTTAAAGTAATTTCTACATCAAATCAATATTATGGTATTTGTAAAAAATAATAATAATAATTAAAAGTCTGTTTTTTTCTTTGCAGTTGTTTTCATTGTAATATGATACCTGAATTTTATGTAAGAATGTGAGAGTGGGCCGGGTGCAGTGGCTCACACCTGTAATCTCAGCAATTTGGGAGGCCAAGACAGGTGGATCACCTGAGGTCAGGAGTCTCAGACCAGCCTGGCCAACATGGCAAAACCCCATCTCTACTAAAAATACAAAAAATTAGCTGTGTGTGGTGGTGGGTATCTGTAATCCCAGCTACTTGGGAGGCTGAGGCAGGAGAATTGCTTGCACCCAGGAGGTGGAGGTTGCAGTGAGCTGAGATCATGTCATTGACCTCTGAACTGGGCAACAAGAGTGAAACTCCGTCTCAAAAAAAAAAAAAAGAGAGAGAAAAAAGAAAAGAATGTGAGAGTGGTTAGTTAATAACATAGTTAACATAGTTGAATCTGTTTTTTGCTTTCAAAACATGTATTATTCCACTAAGTGGTATAAGTTCCCTTTGCATTACAGCAGTCACTGGAATAAGTTAAATATTGTTATTTTTGTTATTTCTTGTTCAAAAAATACACACTGTACACTTTCTCTTCTAATACCGTCCCAAACAACTTTTCTCAGGATTCACTGGTTATTCTCCTGCCTCTTGCCCAAGGGCTGTAGAAGATACAGAGAGAAGTACCACCCAGATCCTGTTTCAAATAAGTATTTGCTGCTCAGATGTGAGGCGTGTGGCCAGGGATGGCCTCTGCTGTCAGCATCGGCACCTGTCCCTGGCAGCCGCACCGAGAGGCTGAGCGAGCTGGGGATCTAGCGGTTTTCCCTTTGCAGGCCTTGGCTCCGACGGATAAGTTAAACTCACACCAACTTCTGCCTCAATTTCTGCCTCTGGAGAAGTCCGCCCATAACCGGTCTCCTGCCACAGCCTCTGCAGCAGTCACATATAAGAGGTTAAACTCTACTAACATTTCCAAAGCAATCCTTTTAGAGAAGTCTTATCTTTCCCAAATACTTTTCTGTCACCAGTGCCCAATTTCTTCCAAAACTACTTCTTATACAATTACGTGTCCACACTATTCCTCCCATTAATATTAAAATATATTTGCTTGTAGCAACATGGTCCCTCCTAACTCAAAATATTTCCTCTGAGGTGACACTTAGGGTTAGATACTCCCATATGAATAAATGCCTCGTTTCTAAAAATAACTATTTATGACATATATTTCCCAAGAACAGGATTATTAATAATCATAAGTGATTTAGATTTGTGTACAGATCTAAAATTTTCAAAGTATGTTCACAGAAATTAACTTATTTGATCCTACCACCACCTCCGGAATTAACCAAATTTAGGAAATTAAAGTCACAGTGATTGATTTCCCCCAAGTCAGACAACGAAATCGGTGGTGGGTTCAGGAGGAAACACTGTTCTCATGACCTCCGTCCTGGAGTCATCTGCTTTCTGTGTTACAACCTGCACACCTACAGACCTTCTGCAAAGTAGAATGCGCTCCCTGGGGGATTGGGGTATATGATCCTAAACTGCAGGGCTTCAGAATCTGTAACTTGGATGTTGCCATTTGAAGCTGAAATGGAAAGGGAGGGCTGTGCTAACTTGGCTCCCCACTTTGGTGCCACCACATTGGAAAAAAAACATGGTTCCAAGTGCTTACTGCATGGACTCACTTCATCCTTACAATAACTGCAAGAACAAGAAGATGCTCTTATTATCTAGAAGGACAGAGGCAAAAGATGGCACAGCCAGGTTCTGTACACACAGTCTGGCTTCAAAGGCAGGGCTCTGAACCACTGTGCTTCATGTGTATCTTGGGAATTAGAAAGACGGTTGGAGGCAAACACAAAAGACATCCAAATCTTAGTGAGTAAAGAATGAAAATGAAAGGGAAGGCAGAAGCAGAAACTTCTTTAGCTGTTGGGGATAAATCACGCGATAGGAATTTAAGAATTCAGGGGATGATTTAAGATCACCTACATAGTCACACATGTCTATAAATAACTCTTGGATTAATGGTCTATGTATACTTCCATATTTATAAGAATAATGCAAATCAGAAGAGCCTTCACCAGAAGAGGCCATTTGAAAGAGATGGGTTTTAAGCAAATTGGGAAGGTGATGTGGAGTGACGATTAGTTACTATTAGCAAAAGGGTCAGTGCTGCAATGATGTAGGACTGCAGCTTGCTGGGGACAGAAAGTCAATCCGTCTTGCTTTGTTAGAACAAGAAATGAAAGTCAGTCTGTGTATTTAAGAACAGCAATACCAACTCCTCACCTACATGGTAGACAGCTTGCTTTTCCAATTGCAGTTTAGGAACAAAGGGAAGGAGAATTCACTTTGTCACAGAATTTTCACTAATGAATATAGACACCAATGCAGGAATATGTGTTATATTTGTGCGTAACCCTAATCACTATTACCTATGCTACCTCTCCTAAACCCCAGTGGCTATGGCACTGTACAATGGGTATAAATAACATTCAAAATGTTAAGATCAACATACATGCAAAATATTGAACAAATGGTAAGAACAACTTGTTAGCAATAGTTGGACCTTCTCCAGCCTTGTGGAATATATACTGATGTCACATTATCCTGACGTACACATGTGTCTGGACTGAGTGCACAAGAAAACAGTCCTGTGCAGTCTGGAACACCACAAAGTCACTTTTGTTCCGGCTCAGAGAAGGAATCTAATGTGGAAACCTGCAATGATAGCAACAGGTGTTCAAGTTTGACTTTGTGGTCATGGTCTGGTCATTTCCAGGGTAATATGCAAGGAGGAGGTACTTCAGCAGAAACGGAAGCTATGTGGGATGGCTTGGGGTTAGGCAGGTAATGTACGTATCTAGCCGGTTGGGTGTAAAAGAAAAGGGAGTGGGAAAACTGGTGCATGCTCTGCTCAAACACATAGCAAATGATTCTATGTATTTCTTCAAAGTTCTGTCTTGGCCAAGTATTGTAAAAGAATCATGGGGAAAACTTAGCCTAAAGAAATAAAGTTTGGGTCCCTGTTCTACCACGATACAGTGAAAATGAACAAGAGGTATTCACACCTTCTGCCTTGCTTGAACTAGCCCGGTTCCATCACACCTTCACCTGCTAGAGAGTGTCCCTGTCGACGGCTTTCCCTGCCATCGACAGAAATGCATCAGGCTTGATCAGAAACGCGAGGTTTTATCTCAGCTTGAAGCACCCGGAATAGTTTCTTGAGCCACGGATGAACTCAGTAAATATCTGTTGAATGAACAGACTAATCTACTTTTACCTTATCTTTGATGGTAGAAGAGGTATTAAAGATCTCAAATGCCTGCATGAGACTGCGTTGCCTGTGATACTGATATAATAGAATGCTGGTATATCTGTGTAGCCCAGTGCCTCTCAGTGTTGTGAAAATCCACATCTAGATCTAGAAACTCTTGAAATTCCACTTCCAGTGCACAGAAGATACAGCACATGAGGTCATGTTTCCTGTGACGCAGAATGTGTCAAATTAACAAGGAACAGAATGAACACACCATGACCCTTGCTTTGATAAATAAATTTGCACTCCGGGTTTCTGAAACTATTGCTTATTTTGTCACAAATAGCTCTACAGGCTTTGAAAGCTACAAAGGACAACTTTGCAAATACTTAATTCTAAATGTCATGAGAAAATATAGCTACATAAAGGATGTTTATAGAAGGCAAGGTAGATCATATTATTGCTAATCACTAAAAAGTGTCCCAGCAGTTTAAAATTTCTATCTGAAGATATGAACTGGCACAAACATTATTTGCAATGAAAAGTAACTTCTTCCCCTCACCTAGTTTGTAACAAATTGCTAATTATAAGGATAAAATTGCCATTAGAAATAAATGCACAAGTAATGCAATAGTTTTCTTTAAAAAAAAAAAGTTATTTAAACACTGTGGGTATTTCTTTCAGATGAAAATGGACCTTAAAAACAAAGCTTAACTGTTAACGAAGTTCTAGCAAGGGTCTCTTAGATGCTTCAGGAATGCAGCACCTTTTTTTTTTTTTTTTTTTTTTTTTGAGACGGAGTCTCGCTCTGTCATCCAGGCTGGCAGTGGCACAATCTCGGCTCACTGCAACCTCCACCTCCCAGGTTCAAGTGATTCTCCTAACTCAGCCTCCTGAGTAGCTGGGATTACAGGTGCACACCACCAATGCCTGGCTAATTTTTGTATTTTTAGTAGAGACGGGGGTTTGCCATGTTTGTCAGGCTGGTCTTGAACTCCTGACCTCGTGATCCACCTGCTTCAGCCTCCCAAAGTGCTGGGATTACAGGCATGAGCCACCTCACTCGGCCGCTCCATCTTTCTTAATATCCACCAACAGGCCAGGCATGGTGGCTCACACCTGTAATCCCAGCAATTTGGGAGGCCGAGGCCGGTGGATCACCTGAGGTCAGGAGTTCGAGACAAGCCTGGCCAACATGGCGAAACCCCGTCTCTACTAAAAATATAAACTTAATGGGCATGGTGGCATATGCCTTTAATCCCAGCTACTCAGGAGGCTGAGGCAGGAGAATCGCTTGAAGCTGGGAGGCGGAAGTTGCAGTGAGCCGAGATTGAGCCATTGCACCCCAGCCTGGGTGACAAGAGCGAAATTCCAAACTCTGTCTCAAAACAAAAACAAACAAACAAACAAAAAACACCCACCAACAGAAAATGAAGTGCTTAAAATCCAGACAGTTACAACACGCAAGGTTGACCCTAACGGATACAGAATTGGTCGAGGATTTGCAATATTGCTCTGCTCTTCCCAGCGGGGGTTGCTGCGCACCTGCAGTGACAGTTAAATGAAAAGATAAGGCATAAGAATTTCATGCACAAGCACCTGTGACATCTCTAGGAAGCTCTGCTGACGCAGCTGCTCACATCTGAAGCCCACAGGTTCACCACGAGAGAAATGAAGGTCACTGACTGACATTAAAACTGACACGGTTCACATTTCAAAGTATCAGTGGGGATAAAATATTTCTTCTATGTTTTCGTAAGTAACTGACCCCAAATAATATGGCAGCATAATCTATATCCTGTGACTTGGACTTCAAAATTGGACATTTCCCCTTATTTCTAATACCTCCTTAAAAATCTCCATTGATTTCTGACTAATTCATTGTTTTATCTGAGTTAAATAATTAACTCAATTAGTCTATTAAATTCAGAAGGGATTTTTAAAAGGAGATTGTTTCATGTGAAAATAGTTTGCTTTCTGTTTGTTGCACTGCATGAAACAGATTTTCCTTTAAGTCAGCATTTATTTAAACCTCTTTGATGCAAAGTCTTGTGCTGGCCACTGTGGGGAGGACCAGTCACACTGGCATGTCAGTCAATTTGGGTCTTGCCCTGCAAGCAGCCTGCAATTTTGCAGAGCAGCAGACTTGGAGGCAGCTCTGTATTTTTCCACTCTTACTGATTTTTAAAGACAGACACACAGGACAACAGCGAGTTCAACTTTTTCTTTTCTCTGAATCTCGCTTTACTGCTACATTCTCCTTTTCACATGCAAATCCACCTTCCGGCCTCACCAGATAGCCTTGCTTTTTGCTGTACAGAGAAAGCCAGGACCATGCAGGTTGGAGGGTAAGGTGCAATGAAAGAATAGCAATGCAAGCCATGTAGACTTTGGTTTGTAGATTGGTTTAACCACTTCCTTGTGGTGTGATCAGATGTAATTTTTTTAATGTGATAGATTCAATTTCTTCATTTATAAGATGGAAGCCCTAATTATTTTAAATCAATGTAGCTAAAAAATTACAGGTCATTAAGCACTGCATCTGAATCTCAAAGGGAGCATGGTGATCACCTGTTATTGGAGGCTTTATGCAAAGATTCTTTCTGGAAGGGTTTACAGCAGCTCTCCCTCAAGACTGGATTAGATGAGGGTGTGTCACACTTTTCAGAAAAGAATCACTCCTGGCATAAGGAGATAGAATTTACTCCTATGGGGCCTGGGGCACAGTGTGAAGTAGTCTGCTTCAAGCTAGAAGATATATCTTTGAAGTTTTCTCTTTCATCTTAAAAAGTTGTAAGATTTTCCATTCGACTCTAGAACATACCCTTGTTTATTATAATATAAACATATTTGGGTCTAATGGGAGAAATATATAGCTCTCTGTGCACAAACACTGGTGCTACAACACATAAAAATCTTCCAACAATTTCCATGACAGAAAGAAAACCACTTACTGTGAAAGGCTATGTTAAAGATTCCAGTTTAACTTTTTGTACGTATACCTGAGTTTCTCACCGTGCTCCTCAGAGTCTGATGACTGGATAAACTATCAGATCCCATCTGATCCCTAAATTTTAAGAAAATCTTAAGTTGATGGAAAGTAGCTATTGGTAATGTCAAAAATCAGACTGACAAAGAACTTACACAGTAATTCTAAGTCACAACAGAATGCCAACTATAGCCAGAATTAATATGTGAATTGACAAAAGAAGCTTAAGACATAACAAATGCATTCAAAGGGAATTGTAACTAAGATCTCCATTCCCTATCTCTCTTTGTTAAATGAATGAATGAATGCATACCAAAATCCAGTCAAATTATCTTTAAGTCATTCTCCCCCAGGAACACCTGGAGAAAGTACAAATGGACTTTGAGATAAATCTTTGCTAATCCCCAGGCCCAAGTAAATCTTTTAAGTCTACAATCCATTGTGGCATTGCTTCAATAAGCCGAATGAATTTTATTTTAGGACAAATTTGAAGGCAATTATGAAACCATTTATATCAAACAACAATGACATAAAAAACATAAGTCTTTATTGGAAGGGTTGAGGGAAATAACATGGTAGAACAGATTTTTAGATTTAATGCCCAACAGGGACCTGGGTTTTCAAACATGTGTCTCGAAGGTTAATTTCCAACTAAGCAAATCTGGCTATTTTTCGGTCTGCTTCAGCTTTGGAAACTAAGGAATAATGATTAAAGGTGAGATAAAATACAGAGATTCACTAGGTGCCTTCTATCGATGAAAAGAGTCAAACTCTTTAAAATATTTAAAGAGATTTATTTTGAGCCAAATATGAGTGACAATGGTCCATGACACAGCCCTCAGGAGGTCCTGAGAACATACCCAAGGTGGCTGGGGCACAGCTTGGTTTTATACATGTTAAGGAGGCATGAGACATCAATCAAACACATTTAAGAAATACATTAGTTTGGTCCAGAAAGGTGGGACAACTCAAAGCTGGGGGCTTCCAGGCTATAGGTAAATTTAAACACTTCCTGGTTGACATTTGGTTGAGTTTGTCTAAAGACCTGGGATGGATAGAAAGGGAATGTTCAGGTTAAGACAAAAGACTGTGGAGACCAAGGTTCTTCTGAGGTCTTATAATGGCTACCCTTAGAGACAATAGATGACAAATGTCTCCTATTCAGATCTTTAAAAAGTGCTAGATTTTTAGTTAATCTCTTTAGGATTGGGAGGGCCTGGAAGAAAAATATCTAGCTATGTTATCTAGATAGAAAAATATCTAGCTAGCTATAAACAGATGCAAATTTCCCCCCACAAAGGACAGCTTTGTAGGGCCATTTCAAGATACAGCAAAGAAACATGTTTTGGGGTAAAATATTTTGTTTTTCTTCCTTGTCTCATAATGTTATCCCAAAGTCAGTTTGGAAAGTAGTCACAATAAATAGGGTTAAATAAAACCTATCTGATGAGAATATACAAATTGTAGGGCATGACTCCCCAGACTCCTTAGATAGAAATTTGGGTATGATAAAAAAAATCAGAGTTTAGTCCTCAATATCATGATAAGGATTTTTCTATTTTGTATGTTTTCAAATTTTACCCTTTAAAAAATTTAGAAAACTGGCACTGTAAAGGGAGATTGAAGGAGCAGAAATATCAATTTCATTTGGGAGACACTGACAAAGGGTGAGCCCCAAGACACACATGCTGGCTAGGGAAAGAATTCCAGTATCCCTTTGGCTTACCTGTGCCATTTTTATATGACTTAGGCACCCAAAAAAGTCCTGAACCTTCTGTTGTAACTTCTATTGGAAAGACTAAACAAGGCAGCTATTTTGCCTTCAAGTGCTAGACTTACTGTGCTTAATCCAGTTCTTGCTTTTTGTTCAGCTTGTTATGCTTATATTCATAAACCTCAAACTATCAACTGACAACTCTGAAGGGCGAAGATCAAGTCACTACTGTTGGTAAGGAGAGGAGAAGACAAGGCTTGATGCCAGAAGGGAACCTGCGGCTTCACAAAAAACCTCAGGACATTCTGGTTCCCAGATAGTTCACTTTTTCCCTTAAGAAAGAGTAAAATATTTTGTTTGTTTGTTTGTTTTGAGACGGAGTCTCACTTTGTTGCCCAGGCTGGAGTGCAGTGGCATGATCTTGGCTCACCACAACCTCTGCCTCCTGGATTCAAGCGATTCTCCTGCCTCAGCCTCCCAAGTAGGTGGGACTACAGGTGCATGCCACCACTCCCAGCTAATTTTTGTATTTTTAGTAGAGATGGGGTTTCACTATGTTGGCCAGGCTGGTCTCGAACTCCTGACCTCGTGATCTGCCCACCTCAGCCTCCCAAGGTGCTGGGATTACAGGCGTGAGCCACCGCGCCCGGCCTAAGAAAGAGTAAAATATTTTATGTCAAATGTAAACTCAAAGGACATAAATCATGTACCTGAATTAAACTGTAAACCTAAAATCTGGCCATGAGTCACACATGTCTCTTACACATCGGCCTACATGTTACAATATATATGTGATTTGGTAGGCAGCATCATTGCAGACTTCATCTTTGATTTCTGCATTTGTCAACAGACAGGACTAAATACAAGTAGTTTTGCAACTGTCTCAATCAATTTATAAGCTATGAAGAAGTCTTATTCCTCCCTCCTGCAGTCCTTAGAACCAGTCAGAGCCTTAGAGATGACCTACTTAAAATCCTGGATTTTACACAGAAACCAAAGGCCAAAGAAATTGTGGTATTCTCTTAAGGTCAAAAAGTTAGCTTTGTGGCATTAGAGCATTTGAATTATTATTAAAAACGTAAATGAAAGAGTTATCAGTCACTTATTGTATAGAAGTATATTTGTAAGGCACAAAAACATAAAATTCTTACTTTCATTAGTACTGACAACCGAAATGAGTGACTGAGGCAGAAGGCTCCGTCATCAAGGTCTATTATTCCGGCTTGAGAGCATGCCTGGGAAAAACCCAAGTCACAGCTATATCTGCGGCTGTTTTTTCCCTAAGAGGTTCTCAGGAGATTTAGCATTTATGCATTTTCCTTAAAAGGGGGAGGCAATGAGACATACTTGTGATGATTATATACTTGTGAGCCTTTAGATAGTGCCCAGTAAACCTACATTTTACATAAGATAAGGTGAACATTTAAAGAAAACCAGAATAGAGGAAACAGCTGTCTCAGGGAGGGTGAAGGACTGATTTATCTTATCTTGCCTTTATTCTGTACCTGGGAAGATATAAGCCACTGATGGACATTATCAGTGTGGGGCCTTTTTTCTCTTTTGAGACACAGTTTCACTCTGTCACCCAGGCTGGAGTGCAGTGGTGTGATCACGCCTCAGTGCAACTTCCGCCTGCCGGGTTCAAACGATTATCCTGCCTCAGCCTCCCGAGTAGCTGGGATTACAGGCGCGCGCCACCATTCCTGGCTAATTTTTTTTTTTTTTGTATTATCAGAAGAGATGGGATTTCCCCATGTTGGCCATGGCTGCTCTCAAACTCCTGGCCTCAAGTGATCTGCGCACCTCAGCCTCCCAAAGTGCTGGGATTACGACCACGCCCAGCCTCAGTGTAGAGTCTTTTTGAAGGCCTGGTTTCTGTTTAGCCCTTAGGGAAGGAAGCCTAGAGGTGGTTAGTGAGGGTGGGGACATAACAGGCCTGTCTGACCTCCCACCCCATCATGGCTGGAACTCAGCTTCCAAGGTGTCTCCACGGTCCCCTTGACAAGGAGGGATTCTGTTCAGTCAGTTGGAGGCTTACAATTTTATTTTTATTTCCCAGTATAAGGAGTACACAGAAACTATATTTACAGATAAATTAATACTATCCTCTGATTTTCATCTATTATGTGGTTAATTATATCTAATTTGATTAATGATGTATGATTAATACATATATATACACATAAGTAAAACAATTATAAGAATAAAAAATAGATTTAAAACACCCTTTTATTTTTAAGTCCGTAATTATGAATTTGATTTATCTCCAGGAAAATATAATATTTTAAAATAAAGACCAAAGCAACATATTTAAACATAAATTCAAAAGACAGTAAACTGTATATTTATAAAGGACACTGTGATATTATGAATAGTGAATGAGAAAGCAATTGCTGAATCCAGATCTGTTTTGTAGACTTTTTGTATAGCTTTCGTACGGAGAAAGTTTCGCATTGTTCTCTCACAATAAAAAATGCAAATAAGCGAGTGAGAAATTCTTGAATTCATAAATAACAAAACAATAATAATAAAAAATCTCCTGTATCAAATAGGCAAAGACAAAAATTATGAGCATATGCAATGCTGAAAGAGAGGCAGGAGGGAGCCCTCTCAAACATGGGAAGCCAGATCAGAACTAGAGCAGTGTTTCTGGAAAGGAAGGTGACAATATGGATCAAGAACCTCAAAAATGTCCATTACCATGGACTTGCAATCACTGTTATGACCGTATTCTTAGAGCCAAGGCATGCAGTCAATGATGTCTGTAAAATAATATGGTTTTCAGTCTTATTTGTTTTTTTGTGTGTTTTTAACTGTAAGTAAATGCTCAAAAGTGGGGAAATGGTTAAATAGAACTGAGACAGCCAAGGTACCCAAGGGGGTACCTGGAGAAAGTGACCAGCCTGCGCACTGGGAGAAAGGGATGGAGCCTTGGGAAGTTCATGCTGTTTGCGGCGGGGAGGAGCCTGGCCTCTCCTGATCCGGGTAGTACCTGGGATTTCAGTTGGTGAGGTGGGAAAACCTGCCTGGTTTCTGTTTAGCCCTTAGGAAAGGAAGCCTAGAGGTGGTTAGTGAGGGCGTTGGCATAACAGGCCTGTCTGACCTCCCACCCCATCATGGCTGGAACTCAGCTTCCAAGGTGTCTCCACGGTCCCCCTGACCAGGAGGGAGTCTGTTCAGTCAGTTGGAGGCTTAATATTTTACTTTTATTTCCCAGTATGATAAGGAGTTCACAGAAACTATATTTACAGATAAACTAATACTATACTCTGATTTTCATCTATTATTTTAATCCATATTCATTTTGCCTTATAGATTTTCATCTATATTCATCTTGCTTTGCTGAGAGTCCCTGTTACCCTTTTTCTTTTCCTTTTTGCCCAATAAATTCCATTTTTCTCACCCTTCAAAGAGTCTGTGGACCTAATTTTTCATGGTTGTGTGACAAGGACCCTGTTTTTAGCTGAACTAAGGAGAAAGTCCTACAACAGCATATCCCCACATAACGGAATTTTAGGTACCTATTTTTAAAAAACTGTGTTCATGGCAGAGAAAATTTATTATTATTTTCATTTTTTATTTTTTTGAGACAGGGTCTCACTTTGTCACCCAGGCTGGAGTGCAGTGGCACAAACAGCTCAATGCAGCCTTGACCTCCCAGGCTCAAGCCGTTCTCCTGCCTCAGCCTCCCACGTAGCTGGGACTACAGGTGCATGCCATCACGCCTGGCTAATTTTTATATTTTTTGTAGGGACAGGGTCTTGCCATGTTGCCCAGGCTGGTCTTGAACTCCTGAGCTCAAGCAATCTGCCTGCCTGGCCTCCCAAAGTTCTGGGATTACAGGCATGAGCTGCCACGTGCATGCCTGGCACAGAGAAAATTTATCATAATGTCCTGCTAAACGGAAAAAGCACGATACGAAACTATATATAGTTTCGTGTATATATATATATATATATATATACACGATACATATATATATATACGATACATATATATACATATATATACACACACACACACAATATAATTATACAGCACACACACTGCAAATAGGCATAATCAAGATATTGCAAAAAAATTAAACAGAAATTTTACTAAGCATGAGGGTAAAAATAACTTCTAACACTTTTTTTTTTTTTTCTTGAGACGGAGTTTCACTGTTGTCACCCCGGCTGGAGCGCAGTGGTGCAATCTTGGCTCACTGCAACCTCCACCTCCCGGATTCGAGTGATTCTTTTGCCTCAGCCTCCCGAGTAGCTGGGACGACAGGCATGCGCCACTACGCCTGGCTAATTTTTCTATTTTTAGTAGAAACAGGGTTTCACCATGTTGGCCAGGCTGGTCTCGAACTTCTGACCTCAGGTGATCCACCTGCCTCGGCCTCCCAAAGTGCTGGGATTACAGGCGTGAGCCACCGTGCCTGACCACTTCTAATGCTTTTTATAGTTTATCGTGAATGATTTCTAAATTTAAAAAGAAAGCATTATCAGGAAAAACCCCACAATGATCACCAAACTGCACGGAGTGTCCGTGCAGGCGCTCATAATGTCCTTACACATGGATCCCTCGAAGTCAGAAGAAAGAGTTCTTCTCTCTTTCTTACATATGGGGCACTTGGCTGCCTTACACGAGAAGGGACCTTATTCAATCAAGTGGTTGGTTATATACACACACCCTTAAGACGCATCAGGATATAGTCGCTTCTATTTATAAATTCTCCCAAAAGTAATCATATGAACAAAATTAATGTGACAATATTATCTTTCCAGCAATTATCACCCTGTGTATCTGGGAAGTGGCTCATTCTCTTCGAAAGATGTTGCCAGTTATTAATACGAAAGTGACAGCATAACAGCAGGAAACGGGGAGGACAACGCTCTTAGTAAGATAATACCATCATCACCACATATTTTAATGTCATGTTTACCAACCTTAATGGAAAGTTTAAAATACTGGCTGATGAGCTGTTTTCTGACTTACAGAAGAGTATTTTGAATTTTTCCTTTGAAAAACTGAACAGTGACTTAAATTACCTACTGCTATCAGCGCAGTCAAGCCCTCGCTTTTAGCACTTTTCAATCCCTTTCCTGAAACACCAGAATCCCCATCTTAGCTGTTCTTCTTGGATGTTGAAAGCGTTAGCCATACACAGTCATTCACCTTGCCAGGAGAGGCTGAAGCGCTGCATTTTAAAGGCAATATTGTGGTGCTTCCTGCCACAGCAGTGACTAAACATGCAGCAAAGAGAAAATCACGTCTCATTTTTATTCCTTCTTGGAAACAGGTTTGTTCAACAGATGCTGTTAAGGTTTTTGGGCTTCTATTAATCAACATTTTAATTTTAACTTATTAGAGAATAGAAATAGCCTGATAGGAGTGTGAATATTTGCTTATCATGAAATCACAGAGTTTAAAGCAACTTTAAAAGACCATCTAATACAGTTCCAAAAGCCAAAGGGAGACAACACTTAAAATGATGAGGGTATACGACTATTTTTGCTTAAAAGTCTGAAACAATAGATTCTTTGACTTTATTCATTATCTCATTTTGGCATTTCATTAAAAAGTTCTTTCTGGACTGGGTGCGGCGGCTCACGCCTGTAATCCCAGCACTTGGCGGGGCTAAGGCGGGTGGATGACCTGAGGTCAGGAGTTCGAGACCAGCCTGACCAACATGAAGAAACCCCCGTCTCTACTAAAAATACAAAATTAGCCTGGTGTGGTGGCGCATGCCTGTAATCCCAGCTACTCGGGAGGCTGAGGCAGGAGAATCCCTTGAACCCGGGAGGCGGAGGTTGCAGTGAGCCGAGATCCCGCCATTGCACTCCAGCCTGAGCAACAAGAGCGAAACTCCTTCTCAAGAAAAAAAAAAAAAAGTTCTTCCTGATATGAGGGCTAAGTTCTCACTATTGCAATTTGAGCTTCTTAGACAACTTCAAAGAACATGTAACGAAGCTAATTTCTTTTCTCTGTCCATTCGGAAAGTGTAGAGTAAGGAATTGTACTCTGAATTGCCTACTCTGCAGAGCAAACAGACTCAGTTTCTTCCATTTGTCCTTGGCTCCTACACCGCAATTCGTATTGCGTCATTTTCCCTTTTTTTACTAACAGGCCATCTCCACGTTTGCTTGCTTTTCTTGTGTTCACTGGGATTAGAAATAACAAGGTCCCAAACTAGCTACATGTTTTCATTTTGAGTGTATGAATGTGTGCGAAGCCTCAGCATAAATATAGGCAAATATGGAGAACTCAAATGTATGGAAAAGACATTTTAAAAATAAAATGTATGGGCTACATGTTGTGGTGTTCATAAATTGTTTTTCCATTCCTGGCCGGGTGCAGTGGCTCACGCCTGTAATCCCAGCACTTTGGGAGGCTGAGGTGGGCAGATCACCTGAGGTCAGCAGTTCAAGACCAGCCTGGCCAACATGGGGAAACCCTGTCTCTACTATAAATACAAAAAATTAGCTGGGTGTGGTGGCACATGCCTAATGTTAACATTTTTAATGTTAGCACCATATTTTAATTTTATTTTGGAACTTAATGGATGAGTTTACATTTTATACTCAAATATGTGAGCTTATATTTTAATATCAACTAAGATTACATACACTATTTTAGATATGCCATCTCCCATCTTAGGACCCTATTTACCTACTTAAACTAAGTCACTGGCATTTTAAGTTGTTTCCTCACATTAAAATATACCCAAATTGGGCAGACGCATCAAAATAAAGCAGACACTCCCCAGGAAAGAGAGTTCACTGAGGAAGGCTCGTGTGGCAGAACAATATTGGGAAAGTAAGGAGGGGGGAGTGATGCTATTTTTAGATCCTTACCTGACATCTGTGGAGGGAAGTGACACTATTTTTAGACCCTTACCTGACGTCTGTGCACGTAATGCAAGTGATGTTCCGACTATTTGTTGCGATCAGGTGCAAAGCTACTGATGTTTCCTCATCAGAGGTGGGGTGTGCTCCACATTTAAAGAAAAATTCCTGAAAGAAAGATAAATATGATCACACACATGGATCCCGGCTGCTCATTCTTCCTCTAAATGTTTCGACAGTAAACAATCTCTTTGGACAAGAGAAGAAATCTGTTACGAGGTGTGAGATGGAAATAAATCAGCATCAAACCTTTCCCAGGAACGGATGACCTTGTGCCAAAGTGGTCAACAATTCTGTTTTAGAAGGGCCCTGAGTCTCTGCTATTCTTTTGCTCTTTAAGCGAGGGAGCTGGAGAAATACGCTGTGACCTTCTTTAAGCCATGCCCCTCGATGATAATAAGTGAGTCTAGAAGAATCACACGACGTGGAGGTGGGAGGAAGCCTCTCACTAATGAGGAAAGGGAGACGTGAAGCCATGAAATGAGGTGCCCACGGGTCGAACAGTAAGAGGTGAAGCCAAGAAGTAACTCAAGCTCCCCGCAGGGAAATCCAGTGCTTTTTCTCCAGTATCACTACATGGTTAGTCATTTAGCGGAGTCAGGAATTGAGAGAGCCCTACTGTAAATAGCCACACAAGTACACATGGACCCCTGGTAGACACAGAAGTGCAGCAGAGGCCGGGCGCGTTGGCTCGCGCCTGTAATCCCAGCACTTTGGGAGGTTGAGGCGGGCGGATCACCTGAGGTCAGGAGTTCGAGACCAGCCTGGCCAACGTGGCGAAACCCCATCTCTACTAAAAATACAAAAATTAGCCGGGCATGGCGGCACATGACTGTAATCCTAGCTACTCGAGAGGCTGAGGCAGGAAATCGCTTGAGCCCGGCTGAGGCAGGAGAATCACTTGAGGTTGCAATGAGCCGAGATCACCCCACTAAATTCCAGCCGAGAGTGCAGCAGAGCATGGCTCTCCCAGCCCCATCTGGAGCCTGCCCCTTTTCTGCCTGGCATCAACACCCCAGCATTCCTGCGAAGACTCTGCCGCCCACCCTCTGTGCCAGGCAACTGGAATGCTCCAATCCAGTATCTTGCTGCTTCTTAGTTCCTTTCCCCAGCCAGGTCCTGCCACATACTCCCTCATTGCAGCTTTTCACAGAGGTCACGTTCTTTTGATTGATAATATTCTCCCTTCTCAACCACGGTTTTTCTTCACTTTGTTCTGTTCTAACTTCTGTATTTGTTCTCACTCTCCTTCTGTTCACTCACACACCAAGGCGTTTGGCCAGCAATTGCTCTGCTTCTTGTCCCACAGTCTGTATGCCTTCCACGATACTAACATCTGTGAAGCTAAATTTTTTGCTACTGAAAAAAAAAATACATATATTTTACTGGATGACAGAATAACCCCTGCATACCACACTTACTCCTAATTCCACTTGTGTTTAACTACCTGAAATGTGGGAAGGATTTTCCCTTAAAACACTTGATCTGGTATTCACAAACTTTGATGTAAAGTGCCAGATATTACGTATTAAGTACTTTTGGTTTTGTAGGGTATATGGTCTTTGTCACACTTCTCAACTTGGCCTTGTTGCTAAAAACAGCCATAAGCAGTAGGCAAATGAATGGGTGTGGCTGTGTCCTAACAAAACCTTATTTACAAAATATGTGGCAAGTTGGATTTTTCCCTGCAGGCCACGATGAGACATTTGTAGAATGCTTTATTCATATTTGTATTCTAACAGTGACTGACATTAGGATAGGCATGACATGTACTTCTTTTTTTTTTGAGACGGAGTCTCTGCCATCCAGGCTGGAGTGCAGTGGCGAGATCTCAGCTCACTGCAAACTCTGCCTCCTGGGCTCACGGCATTCTCCTGCCTCAGCCTCCCGAGTAGCTGGGACTACAGGTGCCCGCCACCACGCCTGGCTAACTTTTTGTATTAGTAGAGACGGGGTTTCACCATTTTAGTCAGGATGGTCTTGATCTCCTGACCTCGTGATCTGCCTGCCTTGGCCTCCCAAAGTGCTGGGATTACAGGTGTGAGCCTGTAATATGCCCAGCCTGACATATACTTCTTAAATGAAAAACAATAGATTAATCAACGCTATTTAATCAATGTTATTTATCATTTATTTACTAAATGCTATATGTTATCCCCTTATACGTTTGACAACAACTTCTAATTTCTTCTTTTCCTATTTATAATTTACTAACCTCATCCTCCTCTGACATGTGATACCATGAGCAACACCCCTTGGTCTGAAGCTGTAGTGTGCATCAGAATCACTTGGGTGGGAGAGGGCACGGGCTTGTTAAACCAGAGATCGCTGAACCCACCCTGGGATTTTTGTAATTTCTGGGATGGCATCAAGATTCGCATTTCTAACAACTTGCCAGATGATGTTGTTCCTACCGCTCAGGGGCCCACACTTGGGAAACCTGAGCTCCACCAATGTCAGAGGCAAAGTGAGTAAACTCTAGTTACTCTCTCGCAAGACTGCTGCTGTAGCAGGTCGCTTACCGTGTCTGAAAATAATGCTACATCTTACGTAAAATATGTGACTCTCAAAAATCTGGAGTGTGCCATTTTACTTTTTTTTTTTTTGAGACAGAGTCTCACTCTATTGCCTAGGCTGGAATGCATTAGCGCGGTCTTGGCTCACTGCAACCTCCGCCTCCCAGGTTCAAGTGATTCTCCCTCCTTGGCTTCCCGAGTAGCTGGGATTACAGGCACCCGCCATCATGCCAGGCTAATTTTTGTATTTTTGTAGAGATGGGGTTTCACCGTGTTGGCCAGGCTAGTCTTGAACTCCTGACCTCAAGTGATCCACCTGCCTCGGCCTCCCAAAGTGCTGGGATTACAGGTGTGAGCCACTGCGCCTGGCTGAGTGTGCCATTTTGAAGAGAAGTATCCCAAAGCCAGGGATTTGGAACCCAGGCTATTCTTCACTACAAGTCTCACCAATCCCAGGTGGTGTAATTTAGTTAACTAAACCTATCCTATCTGGGGCAGTGGAATATCAGCCGGTCCTCACACCTGCAGTCCTCAGCCCATGGAGGCGTGTGTGTGGAATCTTGCTGGAGTGGACAAGATGTCCAGTGTGTGTGATGGGCCCAGGCTCAGGCATGCCTGTGGAGTCCTGCCCATGAGTCCAGGACCTTCCCCACAGCAGCATGGAAATCATGCTGGCTGATGTTTTTGTTTGGTTATGTTTTATTTTCCTGAACATAGGATCCCATTCCTTTTACTCAATCTTTTGAAATGTGACAAATCCTTCAATGGCCAGCTGAAGGGTATTGAGAAAGAGATTTAAAACAATGTCTGAACACCAAAACGAAAAGTCTGAAGGACATGACTGACCCTTATGAAATACACTGAGCTAGCTACGACTGGTTTTTGCAGACATGAAAAAAATCCTCATTCAAAACATAAAGTAATTCCTCCAAAACAGCTGAGTTGGCAGGACTATTGAAAAAGTATTTCATATACAGATAAATAGATAGAAAGCACTTACGTTTTTTCTTAGCTTACAGAAAGCTGCAGTGGACATTCAGCTAACAAATCACAAATTGTTCTAACACCAGATAAAATTCAGCCAGATAAAAGCCTTTTTATTGGGGGTGTTTATAGATAATGGTATAAGAAATTACAGATAGTTGAAAAATTCTAGTAACACATACAGTGTTGATAAAACTAAAACTCACATTGCCAACCCTATATTAAATATGTATGCCTCAACAGTAAATTTCAGTGCTTTCTCCACCAATTTTTATGAAAGAATGTTTTTGTTGTAGTACTAGAATAACTGGCAAGAACTGTGAAGAATGTGAGATTTTACCCAGCTTGCAAGTTAGCAAGTTAGTTTGCTGCAGTATCATAAAAGCTGACAGAAGACAAGAGACTCCTGGATCAGAGACAAAGGACTGCAGAACTCAGAGCACAGGGAGAAAGAAGCATGAGCATCATATTACACCAGTTCCCCTCCACACGTCTCTGTGGAGGGGACTTAGATAGGCTAAGTCAGATTCTACAGGTGCAGTGGTTTTGCATCACAGCTGAGAACTCTGAGCTTAGGAAACTCAAATCTTCTTTAAGTAGTTCTAAGCAAGTCATCTTTTCATCCTGAAGGGAAACATTGTCTTTATTATACTGCATAATAAGCAAACCTGCCTTTTGATCTGGAGAGAAACATTATCTTCTCTACTTTCTGGTTTTTTTTTTTTTTTTTAAGACAGAGTCTTTTCTGTCGCCCAGGCTGGAGCGCAGTGGCACGATCTTGGCTCATTGCAAGCTCCACCTCCCGGGTTCACGCCATTCTCCTGCCTCAGCCTCCCAAGTAGCTGGGACCACAAGGCGCCCGCCACCACGCCCGGCTAATTTTTTGTATTTTTAGTAGAGACGGGGTTTCACCATGTTAGCCAGGATGGTCTCGATCTCCTGACCTCGTGATCTGCCCACCTTGGCCTCCCAAAGTGTTGGGATTGTACAGGCGTGAGCCACCACGCCCGGCCCTATCTTCTCTACTTTCAAGGTCATTTGCTCTAAAACTTCCTTGAAAAGATGGGTCAGAACAAGTTGGTGCCTCCCTCAGAGATGAGCGGACAAACGACAGACCCATGGAGAATTGCTTCTCAATAATAACACCTTTTCTTGCAGGCTAATTCGCAGTTATTTTATTTTATTTTATTTTATTTTATTTTTTTGAGATGGGAGTTTTGCTCTTTTTGCCCAAGTTGGAGTGCAATGGTGCGATCTTGGCTCACTGCAACCTCTGCCTCCCAGGTTCAAGTAATTCTCCTGCCTCAGCCTCCCGAGTAGCTGGGATTACAGGCACCTGCCACCACGCCCAACCAATTTTTTGTATTTTTAGTAGAGATGGGGTTTCACCATGTTAGTCAGCTGGTGTCAAACTCCAGACCTCAGGTGATCCACCGGCCTCGGCCTCCCAAAGTGCTGGGATTACAGGTGTGAGCCACTGTGCCCGGCCGATCTAGTCATTTCTGCTCCTGTACAATCAGTGGGCTGGATTGTTGAAGTCTTTTCTGACATTTCCAATCTGTATTCAAAACCAGCAGACAATAAAGGAACACACAATAAAAGTGAGAAGGGCCTTTTTCGAAAATTCCACCTTGGGTGTCTGAGATGGCTTGCTCACACATGGGTGTCATCTCACAGACAGTGGCATGATTCTTTGGGATTAACTGCCTCTGAATTCTGTTTTGTTTCTCTTAATTACTCAGTTTAAAAAATTAAAAAAGTCAAAGACAGGAAAGCTTTCTAGCTGGAGTCCAAGAAGGCTGGTCAGAAGGCTGGCACCACTGCACCACTGTGAGGTCACTGGGGCATGGCAGGGCCCAAGCCAAGTGGCCAAGAAACATCTCCAGCTGTGCTGAGCGACAGTGGTTATGCCTGAGGCAAGGCTGCTCAAGGTGGCATTGTTTGAGTTCTAGCGTGTGCAGGGGTTGGCCGGGGAAGTTGCTTCTCGGTCACTAGGGAAGCAGAGTATTCTTGGGGAGCAGCCAGGCAGTGTCCTCTTCATCAGGAAGCCCAGCTGTCAATTCTAGTGTCGCTGGAACAGAATCCTTTACGATGGGTAAACTGAGTCTCAGAGCGCCCCCTCCCCCCTTACAAATGGTAGTTCACAGATAAATCAGCTACAAAAAGATTCCCCCACCTAACCAGGAGCTGTAATTTCCAGGGGCTTACTCACATCATTTGTATACCAATAGTCACTTCTGGGAAATCTTAATTAGCGAGAGAGCTAAAATCTATAACAGCAAATGGCCAGTTTTTTTTTTTTTTTTCAAATGATAGCCTAAATGATTTTATACTTGAAAAAAATAAGGCTTTAGAAAATGTGCTTGGCTTTATATTGTGACACTGTTAAATGCCATAAGTGTTTTCAACTTTATTTATTTTTTTGAGACACGGTCTCCCCCTGTAACCCAGGCTGGAATACAGTGGCACGATCTTGGCTTACTGCAACCTATGCCTCCCAGGTTCAAGCAAATCTCATGTCTCAGCCTCCTGAATAGCTGGGATCATAGGTGTGTGCCACCATGCCTGGCTAATTTTTTGTATTTTTAGTAGAGATGAAGTTTTACCATGTTGGCCAGGCTGGTCTCGAATTCCTGATCTCAAGTGATCCACCCACCTCAGCCTTTCAAAGTGCTGGGAATACAGGCAAGAGCCACTGCGCCCGGACTGTTTTCCACTTCATTAGTATTAAATGGAAAAACCCAACAAAGTTGTATTCCTCAAGTTCTTAGAAAGGCTACTCATGCTTTTACCATTTCTCTGGACAAGGCTGTGATCCCTTCCTTCCATTCTTCTCTTTCATCATAACTCACTTGCCCTCTCCTCCTCACTGTCGAAGCCTGACCCTCCAAATCACATCAGACCCATACAAATCAAAGGGGGACCAGGAGAGAGCAGCAGGAAGATGTCAACTGGACTGTGGTATTCCTGGAAGCCACTCCTGCTCACTTATGTCCCTTCACCCATGACTCATAAGCAGTGCCACTCACAAAAAGGAAAACTAGAGCAACAAGAATGGAATAAACAGCCCAGCAAAATCTGAAAATTAGATTGACACCAAGAATCCAACTGTATAAACACATTTACGATCAGAAGCGAATTAGCCAAACCCAAATACAATTTGATAGATTTCAAATTACTATCAAGATAGATGACAACTGGCTTGAAAGCCCTGCTTATCACAGTCCTAATACGGTCAAATCTGAAAAAAATCATTAGCAGTAAGACCTGACTTATTTACCCACGATCCTTCCAATAGCTTTTATTGAACATCCTAAATTTTATGTTTATAGATATTAACAATTATGTTTTCCAAACGAAATATTGTATCTATCTTCACAAAGAGTTAAATTCCATTCTTGTCTCCAAATCCTTCTTAGTTAATATTCCCCAAAAGAAAAAAAAAACTATCCTTCTCTTGATAAAGTAATGGGGACATACACTTTTCACTAACAAGGTTGCAAAGGGTATAGGGTTTGTACTTAACACGTAACTGCATAGCTATTTGCATGGCTCAGGGTATAGTTAGGAAAACAGGGCCCACACCAGGTAGTTCAACTGATGGAATTGAATGAGATTAGTTATAGAGGAGTGGAAGCACAGAAGAACTAAACAGAGAAAGGAAGCCACTTGAGATTAGCGTCATTATTGCACAGCTGTCATCTGGGGCTAGAGGACAATGGGAGAAGGTATTGGAGTCACCACAGCTCTGCAGCTGGGCTATCTGGTTGGGAGTCTGACAATGAATGGGATGAAGCCACTGCCAGAGATGTCCCCTAGAGAGAGAGGGAGAAACGCCCCTGGCTTCTGCCTTCTCTTGGCCCTCCCATCTCCAGAAACAGCCCCAACTTACAGAGCAGAGAGGGGGAAAAGGTGGCTTGGGTCTGAAAGCCACCAGCAGATGACTGCTGCACCGCCACAAGGTGGACCCTGTGTGAGATCAAAATTCTCCAAGTGTCACCCTTTGTTAGTGGTGACACATTCTAATCAGCCTCCACTAAAAACAAAAATATACATTCAGATATTGTTGTGAAATATGTATTGAAGATACAGAAATACTCACACAAATATACACTGTGTATTGAGATTAAACTCAACTATACCCGTCAAAAGACTATCCATCCAAATTTTCCGATGATATTAACAGGATACAGGGCTGTGGTTACTGCTTATGAGATGAACTCGTAATAAGTATCTTACATCTATATCAGAAAGATTCTCACAGTTACCAAGTTAAGACAGACAGCCTGTCACTTCAAATCAATCTAAATGCCTCTCACAAACCTAAAATCCTGTTTGTAGCTAACAGCAACAGATATTCCCCAGTTACTCTCTCCTCAGAAACTGTCCAGGCTAGAATAGTTCCTCGTTAGTGAGATACAGATTCTTTTCTAAGACACAACTACTAGTTTTAAGTCTTCCTATCCATGCAGAGGTTTCATTATTAATCTTAATAATAAAGTTTTAATTTTCTTTAAGTTAAAACATGTCAGCTGGGTAGGGTGGAACGCACCCGTTGTCCCAGCTATTTGGGAGGCTGAGGCAGGAGGATCGCTTGAGCTCAGGAATTTGAGACCAGCAAGGGCAACATAGCAAGACCCTGTCTTTAAAAACAAACAGAAACTCCACAAAAACAAACCAAAACATGCCAGACAAAGCATAACCACAATATTCTCTACCGAGTACATAAATAAAGCCTTTAAAATAGCCATGGCAAAGCCTGTTTATCTTGTGACTTCTTTATTGTGTCTTAGCCTTCATACTGAAGTGTTCGACTTACTGGGTATTACATAAACCCAGTAACTGAATTTATCAGTTCTGATACAAAGTAACTATGCAAATTGGAGGACTGTATAATAAATGTACACTTTGTTAAATTAACAATGCCAGTTTTACAATTAAGTTACACCTAGTCAAACAGATCAGACCTAAAAAGTTAATGAGTCTATCATCATTTTCAATTACAAGTTTGTTTTCTCTCAAGATGTTAGTAAAGCCTCTAGATGATGTGCAAAGTTTATCAGGAGAAAGAAAATCAATATACTCCACACAAAGCAAAACCATGTCAAAACTTTGCTGAGAAGGAGGCTGTCAGTTTATGGTACATGTCTTCAAGAAGTCTAACTTAAAACAAAAGTTGGCTAATATAACAACCCACATCCGCCCCTTCTCTGCCTGACTGTAAGTTCTTCAATGTGCCTTGAAGTTTATTCCAGGTGTAATACCACTCAGCCATAATTTGATGTTTATAACTTTAAGAGCAAAAGGGAGATTGTTAAAGATGTTAAAAGTGATTCCTGAAAAGTAAAATAAAAGGTTTGCAGTCATTACTGACCCTTATAAAATGCGTGAAAACTAATATTCTCTTTCCCAGCTCAAGGTACTTGCTCCAACAAGCTCAGATGGCTGTACCTCCTTTTCCCTCCCCAGCCCAGGGGTGAACAGGCAGCTCTGGCCTCAGCGGTCAGAGTAAAACAGCCTCATACATGTGACCACAATGAGATACCTGTCTGAGAACCAAGCCGGTGCTCAGAAGGAAAAAGTGATGAGAGAAAGACAGTAGGAGAGATCACTTGTACCCTGGATCCAGCTATGCCTGATGTTTCCCCAGTTACTTATTAATTTTTATTTATTTATTTATTTTGAGATGGAGTCTCATTCTGTTGCCCAGACTGGAGTGCAGAGGCGTGACCTTGGCTCACTGCAACCTCCGTCCCCTGGGTTCAAGCAATTCTCCTGCCTCAGCCTCCCGAGTAGCTGGGATTACAGGCGTGTGCTACCATGCTGGGTTAATTTTTGTATTTTTAGTAGAGATGGGGTTTTGCCATGTTGGCCAGGATGGTCTCCAACTCTTGACCTCAGGTGATCCACCTGCCTCTCAAAGTGCTGGGACTACAGGCGTGAGCCACCCTAATCCCTGGCTGTTTTTTTCATTCTTTAATTTAGCAGTGCCCATAGGCACTTCCAAGACTGATTTCCATATTATCTGTCAGACTGCAAAACAAGGATTTTCCTTTATTATCTTTATCATCTTGGAGAAAGCTTTGACCTTAGGCATTGTCCCCTAGATAATCTATCACTGGGGAATTTTTCAGAGCAAATGCTTCCACTATGTTTGTTGCTATTTCTTTACTTGTGCATATGATCTTGCTGTTAGCATTCATGAAGGGTCCCTGACTCCAAAGGCTCTAGAACTAAGGGACAGTTGTCGAAGTTCCACACCGCACAGCCTCCCTGAGAGTGAGCAGGAGGACCCTGCTGGCCAGACGAGGCAGCCCTCCCTGACCTCTGACTCATTCCTGGGCATGAATGGCCATCTCAGGGGAATCTGGATCGGGATTACACACAACACATGTTTTTTTCTTTCCTTAGGTTTGGTGTTCAATGGACTAGTGGCTCTGGTGTGGTACTAGCTTCCCCTGCATTTCTCTCCCAATTCCAACAAACGTTTGGAGATTGTAACTTGTCTCACCTCAACATAATCGCAGTGACTTAGGCGATGTCATCTGCTCAGTTTATAAATCGAGCATATCTCTTCCCTTTCAATTTTGTAGCCTAGCCCAACAATAAAAGAGAACATTTATTATTCTAGCTGTTCTTTCTCTCCTTAGAAGCTAAAGGTTTCACATGCTCTCATAATATGTCAGCTTCAAGAACATAACGGCACCCAAAACATTTGCTAGTTGCATGTTTAGGCCAAGCTTTCCAGCTTTTGCGCTCAGATAAATAAGATGTTAAAATATCTGGTTGTTAACATGGAATATTTCCTTTTGTAATCTCCCACCACCGAGTGTTCGATTCCATGATTTGACCTCCAGGAGAGGACATATAAACGAACATGTGTTAGCTGGTAATTATTTACGAGAAACTGAGGAGACAGGTCACAATTTTGAAAATTCATTATGACTCACCATCCCTAGATGAGTTACTATATTCCTAACATTTTCTAGGGAGTCTCTAGAAGACAGTATTATTTTACATTTATTTCTAAATGTGCAAAACACTTATTCTAATCAACAATGGCAAATAATGTAGACGAGCTATGTAATCATCTCATTGTCTGGGTTAATTATCTTCCGGGCCAAGCACACTGGCCGAGCAAGGCCTTGTAGACTTTCTAACCTCCTTGCCTCACTGCCTCCCCACCTGCCCACCTCTCCTTTGGCCTGCCATGGAGACCCTTTGAGGAGGGGCTGGACTTCCCCCCTTCACTCTGGCCCCTTGCTTGTGGTTTGAGCTCAGCAGGATCTGTCTTCTTCCTCTGCTTTGTCCACTCATTTTGCCTTTCAAATCCCTAGATGTCTTTCAGGCCTCAGTGTATCTATCTTCAACGCTGGAGGCCTTCCTTGATCCTGTCCCTGTTTTAGCTAGTCCTCAATTATGTCCGGTGCCTAAGCTCTCCATAAGATACATCCACCAGTGTGTCATGTCAGTTTACCATTGCCATGGCAACATCCAGGAGTTACCAGCCCTTTCTGTGGCAATGACCGAATGACCCAGAAGTTACTACTCTTTTCCTAGAAATTTCTGCATAAACTGCCCCTTAAACTGCATGTAATTATAAGTAGGTATAAATATGACTGTAGAACTGCCCTGAGCTGCTACTCTCTGCCTACAGGGTAGCCCTGCTCTGCAGAAGCAGTCACAGAGCTGTAACACCACCGGAGCTATAACACTGCTGCTTCAATAAAGTGGTTTTCCTCTACTGTCAGCTTGTTCTTGAATTCTTTCCTAGGTGAAGCTAAAAACCCTCTTGAGCTAAGCCCCAATTTAGGTCTTGCCTCCCCAACATCACTATTCTTGGGAATTAAGTAATTCACTCTGTTCTCTCCCTGCTCTTTGGTTAGTCTGCAGTGTCCTTTTTTTTTTTTAAGACTTTGATATTCCATATTTTGAGTTACAATTGGGACAACTGAGGGGGGAAGAGCTGGAGTGGGGTGAGAACTAGGAGGGCTCGACAGCTGGAGGGGCAGTTCACTTAGTTTTTGTACTGGAAGCGTTCATCACTGGTTTCATTGAGAAGTCAGGTGCAACGAGAGCTTCTGTCACCTACATATTCCTCCTAACATTTACTGCTGCTGTTGAATCCATTGTGCTGTTTATTTGGAAAATACCCCCCCACTCCCTGGACCAAGTGAGAGCGGAACAGCCAGAGGCTGAGAAATGCAGCTACAGCAACTTCACAGTGTCCAGTCTAGGCAGGGAAAGTGCAAGAGAAACATACCTTTTGATAGCAATACTTCACAAAATGATAATATAACTAGTTTGCTGGCTATGAGCAAAAAGAAATATTGAGCAATAAAGAAACAGCCTAGCTTTAAAACATTTTAAATGACTTTAGACTTGGAATCTAAACTTTTTTCGTTCAAAAGTCCTTGTTTCTTTAGCAAGTAGAATTTAAAGCTTCTTTTTATTCGTGTCTTCTTTATTGCAGGCAGCACAAGCCATCATAAACATTCCACTCAAGACAAACTGGGCAAAGGCAAGTGCTTAATACAATTTAATACTTTCTCACATTCTATATATTTACTTTATTTCTTCATTAGGAAAAGAAGAAAATAAAATGTAACTTGTAAATTTACCTATAAATCATATACCGGAAAACTAAGATGAATAAAACTGGAAAATAAATGTTACACTGAGTTTTTTTTTTAACATGCCAGTACAAGTGATAACCAATGGAAGAATTAAAAACTAAACCAGCCATCCTACTTATGCAAAATATATATCAATGGGTGTAGGCATGTGTGCTTTATATATATGATCATCCCTCAGTATCCAGGAGGGACTGGTTCCAGAAACCCCTCCAGATAGCAAAATCTGCAGATGCTCAAGTCCCTGATATAACATGGTGTAGTATTTGCATATAACCTAAGCACATCCTCCTGTATACTCTAAATCATCTCCAGATCATGTAGAATACCTAATACAATGTAAATGCTGAGTATATAGTTGTTACACTGCATTACTTTTTAAATTTATATTGTTTTTAATTATTGTGTTATTTTTTGTTTTTATTTTTGAATATTTTCAGCCGATGATTGAATCCAAAAATGCAGAAGCTGTGGATATCGAGGGCTGATGTTATATAGATTGACTGAAAAATTTCAGAGTCCAATTAATACTGCATCTAAAATAAGTTAAATAACATCAAACATTTTGTGTCATAAGGACACCATTAAAGTTATTTATTTGTTCATTTCTCCTCTATTTTTTGAGAAATGTATGCTGTGTTGGAGAGGCAAAGAAGGAGGATGGCAAATAGTGCAGCATCATCCGGTTGCTAAGAGGCATATGTAAAAACAAAGAAACATCCCACAAGGCAAGAAGAGGAACTGTTAGAGTGAACGATGCTCCCTCTTAGCCCAGGCTTATCATTATAGAACAATTCTCAGGCGATGGCATCTATGGGCACAGTTTGTGTGTGAGGGCAAAAGACTCCTGTACAGCTCATGCCCCCACCAGGAGAGAAAAGCTGGTGGCCCCTGCCTTCCATCACTGTTGGGGAAAAGTCAGGAAGAGTCAGTTCTTCCAAAGGGAAAAAAAATTTTTTTTTTTAATCTAAAGAAAATTCTTCAGGGTTGGGCATGGTGGCTTATGCCAGCACTTTGGGAGGCCGAGGCAGGTGGATCACCTGAGATCAGGAATTTGAGACCAGCCTGGCCAACCTGGTGAAAACCCGTCTCTACTAAAAATACAAAAAATTAGCTGGGTGTAGTGGGGCGCGCATGTAATCACAGCCACTAAGGAGGCTGAGGCAGGAGAATCGCTTGAGCCCAGGAGGCAGGGGTTGCAGTGAGGTGAGATCCCGCACTGCACTCCAGCCTGAGCAACATGGCGAGACTCCGCCTCAAAAAAATAAAATAAAATAAAATAAATAAATAAAAAGAAAAAATTTCAGGAAACATAACTAGGACACAATAAAGTGTTTCAATCAGGTTTAAACATAACTTGAGAATATAAGAATTTTAAAATTTAATTAAAAGCTAAAAAAGAAGAGTAAAAACAGAGAAAACCTATTAATAAAATGGAAATCATGAGTGAAAGCTCAGAGCCATGAACACGACAGTGAGGACATCAATATATAAATCATAAACACAGAGAAGCGGAACCAAAAAAAAAATTGCAGAAAAGATCTTCTGTGGGTTAAAGCTACCCAATGGATAATACCAGTACTACAGAGCATTTTCATTGACTGCCTGATTATTATAACATGTTTGGTAAGTTACTTAATCAAATTTATGGTAGCTGTCTTTATCATGTTTAATTTAGCTGATTTTTAAAAAAATATTTACAATGAGCTTTATTTTTTTTTTATACTTTAAGTTTTAGGGTACATGCGCACAACGTGCAGGTTAGTTACATATGTATACATGTGCCATGTTGGTGTGCTGCACCCAGTAACTCGTCATTTAACATTAGGTATAGCATTAGGAGACATACAATGAGCTTTAGTACAAATACCTTCTAAGTTTGATCAAGTGATTTGGATTCACTATGGACATAATCACATATATCTCTTTTAAGCTTTAGATAGCATGAATTAAATTGATGGATATGTGAAGATTATGATATCCTGACACTTTGAAATAAACACTTACTCCTTCCTTACTTTCATAATGCCTGGAAATATATATATACCATCCAGGGCCTGGGGATCCAACAGCCTTACCCGTTACAGCTGGTGCCCATGCACATCAGGGGGCCTGAGGACAGGTCTGCCTTCCTGCTGCTGTTCCCACCAGTGCATGGATATACCATCAACTGGGAGCCTGGGGATCAGCCTACCATACCTGTTGCCACTGGCAACTGTGTATGACTGCAGGGCCTGTCAACAGGTCTGCCCTGTCCTTGATGCCTGTGCATACGATCTGGGGCTTGAGGATAGGTCAGTTACGCCCCCCACCACCTCTGCTGGCACCCAAGCATGCTGTATGGGGACCTGGGGACCAATGTGTCCCAGCCGCCACAGCCTGCACCCACACACACTATTGGGGACCTGAGGACAGGACTGCCCCACCTGATGCTACCACTGACAGTGCCTGCATGCTTCATCTGGAGACCTGGGGATTGATCTGCCCCACATGCTGCTATTAATGGCTATGAGCACCTTCCAGGGCCCTGACGATGGGCCTGCTCAGCCTGCCGGTGCCCACATACTTTGTCTGTGGGACTGGGGAACGACCCTCCCTGTCTGCTACCACCAGGGCTCACACACAACTCCCAGAGGACTGAGGAAGGGCCCACTCAGCCGGCTGCCATCACCACTGCTGGCCATCTACCCATATGCATCACCTGGAGGCCTGAGCACTGGCTTGCTTACCGTGCCACCACCACCACTGGTGCCTGCATATGCTGACTAGGAACCAGAGATGTGGCTTGCCACTACTATTGCCATGAATGATGCGACACACCACCCAGGAGCCCAAGGACCAGCCTGCCCTCCCAGCCCACTGCCACCACTGCCAGCACACAAGCAGACTGTCTGGAGGCCCAAGGTTTGGCATACCCAAACCACTGGTGCCACCACTGTGCCCGAAGACCAGCCCACTTGGTGTCCCTGTCCCCACAAAAGCTTCACTGCAACCTCTACTAACAAGTGCTGCCCGAGCCACTGAAGAGATCACAGACACAACTGATGCTGATTACAGCTGAAGAAATCACTGAGACATTACACTGTTGTGCCCAGCTAGAATCAAAGCCAAAGTGACCTACCAAAGCAACATTATAAATACATCTGTAGAAAAAAGTAGTCTTTTTCTAAAAAAGCCAATCCATAAAATTGGAAGAAGCAACTGCTACATCAGAGGCACTGTAAAAAGCTCAATGAGATATGATAGAACACAAATAAAAGATACAAAATATCAGAAAAACAATTCATGATCTGAATGAGAAACTAAACAAAGAGAAAGATATTTTTAAAAATGTCTAAACAAAAATCCTGGATCTGGAGAATTCAATGAATGAAATAAAAATACAATTGAGGGCTTCAAAAAAAAGATGAGATCAGGGAGAGGAAAAAAGAATTCTGAACTTGAAAAGAGATCATTTGAAATAACCCAGTTAAAAAGTTTTAAAAAATTATTAAAAAATAAAGTAAGCGTATGGGATATATGGGATACCACAAAGCAAACAAATGGAATTTCGGGTGTTCCAGATGGTGAAGTGATGATCAAAGACATGGAAAGCCTATTTAACAAAATAATATCTGAAAACTTCTCAAGTCTTGCAAGAGACTTAGACATCCAGATACAAGAAGCTCCAAGAATCCCAAATAAATTCGACTCAAAAATGTCTTTTTCAAGGAACATTAGAGTCGGACTGTTAAAAGTTAAAGACAAACACAATTCTAAAAACAGTAAGAGAAAAGTGTCATGTCATATATAAAGGTATCCCCATTAGACAACCAGCAGATTTCACAGCAGAAACCTTACAGGCAAGAGAGAATGGGATGATATAGAGTGCTGAATGAAAAAACATGCTAGCAAAGAATATTCTACCAACAAAGCTATCCTTCAAAAAGAAAGGAGAAATTAAGTCTTTCCCAGACACAAACAGAAGGAATTCATCACCACTAGACAAGTCTTATGAGAAATGCTCAAGGAAATTCTACATCTGGAAGGAAAAGGACAATATGTACCATCATGAAAACACACAAAAGTACAAAACTCAGTGGTAGAGCAGACACACAAAGGAGAAATGAAGGACTCAAATGCTACTATTACAGAAAACCACCAAACCACAATGATAAACAATAAAAGGGACACTTTGGGAGGCCGAGGCGGGCAGATCACGAGGTCAGGAGATCGAGACCATCCTGGCTAACACGGTGAAACACCGTCTCTACTAAAAATACAAAAAATTAGCCAGGCGTGGTAGTGGGCGCCTGTAGTCCCAGCTACTCGGGAGGCTGAGGCAGGAGAATGGCGTGAACCCGGGAGGTGGAGCTTGCAGTGAGCCGAGATCGCGCCACTGCACTCCAGCCTGGGCGATAAAGCAAGACTCCGTCTCAAAAAAAAAAAAAAACAATAAAAGGGAAAGAAGGAACAAAGCATATGCGAAACAACCAGAAACAACTAATAAAATGATGGAAATAAGTCTTTACTCATTAATAATAACTTTAAATGTAAATGGATTGATTTCCCCCATAAAAGATAATAAATGGCTAAATGAATTTTAAAAAATGACCCAACTGGCCAGGCGTGGTGGCTCATGCCTATAATCCCAGCACTTTGGGAGGCCGAGGTGGGCGGGTCACCTGAGGTCACGAGTTTGAGACCAGCCTGCCCAACACAGTGAAAGCCCATCTCTACTAAACACACAAAAAATTAGCCAGGAGTGGTGGTGATTACCTGTGATCCCAGCTACTCAGGAGGCTGAGGCAGGAGAATTGCTTGAACCCAGGAGGTGGAGCTTGCAGTGAGCCAAGAGCACACCACTGCACTCAGCCTGGGTGACGAGAGTGAAACTCCGTCTCAAAAAACAAAACAGAACAAAGCAACAACAAAAAAATGGCCCAACTATAAGATGCCTACAAGAAAAACACTTCACCTATAAAAACACATAAAGATGAAAGTGAAAGGATAGAAAAAGTCATTCCATACAAATAAAAACCAAAAGTGGACAATAGTAGCTATACTTACATCAGATAAAACAGATTACAAGTCAAAAAATCTAAAAAGAGACAAAGAAGGCTGGGCACGGTAGCTCACGCCTGTAATCCCAGCACTTGGGAGTCCAAGGAGGGCAGAAGTCTTGAGGTCAAGAGTTCGAGACCAACCTGGCCAACATGGTGAAACCCCGTCTCTACTAAAAATACAAAAATTAGCTGAGTGGGGTGGTGGCGCACCTGTAATCCCAGCTACCAGGGGGGCTGAGGCATAAGAACTGCTTAAACCTGGGAAGCAGACGTTTAAGTGAACTGAGATCGAGCCACAGCACTCCAGCCTGGGCAAAAGAGTGAGATTCTGTCTTTAAAAAAGAGAGAGAGAGAGAGACAAAGAAGATCATCATATAATGAAACATGTATTAATTCAGCAAAAGGATGTAACAATTCTAAATATATGTGCACCCAATAGCAGAGCACCCAGATATATTTTTTAAAAAATTATAGATTGAAAGGGAGAGATAGACCCTGATACAATAGTTGGGGGCTCCAATGGCCCTATTTCAGCACTGGATAGATCTATGAGATAGAAAATAAAGAAACACTGGATTTAAATTGCACTTATGACCAAATGGAATTAAGAGACTTCTACAGAACATATTATTAAGCTGCAGAATACACTTTCTTCTCATCGGCACATGGAACACCCCCTAGAATAGATCATATATTAGGACATAAAAGAAGTCTCAAGAAATTTGTTAAAATCAAAATCATATCAGATATTAATATCTTTTCAGACCACAACAGAATAAAACTAGAAGTGATAACAAGAAAAACTTTGGAAACTGTACAAATACATGGAAATTTAACAACATGCTCCTGAATGACCATTAGGTCAAGGAAGAAATTAAGAAGAAAACCAAAACATTTCTTGAGAGAATTAAAAATGGAAACGTAATATATTAAAACCCGTGAAATACAGCAAAAGTACTGCTAAGAGAAAAGTTTATAGCAATAAACACCTACATCAAAAAAGTAGAAAGACTTCAAATTAACAACCTAACAATGTACCTTAAAGAACTAGAAAAGAAAGGACAAAAGAAACCCAAAGTTAGTAGAAGGAAAGAAATAATAAAGATCAGAGTGGAACTAAATGAGATAGAGGCAAGAAAAATGTAGAAAGGATTAAAACAATAACAACTTGGTTTTTGGAAAAGATAAAAATGACAAACTACTAGTTAGAATAACCAAGAAAAAAAGATAGAAGACTCAAATAAAAAAAGTATACACGAATAGGAGACATTACCACTGGCACCACAGAAATAGAAAGGATCATTAGAGACTATTATAAACAACTACATGCTAACAAATTGGAAAATCTAGAGGAAATATATAAACCTTGGACACATACAACCTACCAAGAATGAAGCAGGAAGAAAGAAAACCTAAGCAGACCCATAATGAGTAGTGAGATTAAACCAGTAATAAAAAGTCCCCCAACAAAGAAAGGTCCAGGACAAGATGGATTAACTGCAGAATTCTACCAAATTTATATAGAACAGCCAAAAGCAATTCTTAAACTATTTCAAAAAGGTGAAGAGGAAGGGATTCTTCCTAATGCATTCTACATGGCCAGCATTATACTGATACCAAAACCAGATAAGGACACAAGAACAAAAGAAAGCAACAGGCCAAGATCACTGTCTTAGTCGATTTGTCTTGCTATAATGGAATACCTGAGACTGGATAATTTATAAAGAACAGTGGTTTATTTGACTTACGGTTCTGCAGGCTGTAAAAGAAGCACTGAGCCAGCACCTGCTTCTGGTGAAGGGCTCAGGCTGCTTCCAACCACAGCAGAAGGCAAAGGAGAAACAGCATGTGCAGAGATCATGTGACATGACAGAAGGCAAGAGAGCAGGTGAAGGTGCCAGGCTCTTTTTTAAACAACCAGCTTTCATGAGAACTAATACAGCCCCTTACCTGAGACAGGGCATTAATCTCTTCATGAGGGACTGCTCCCATGACCCAAACACCTCCCACTAGGCCCTACCTCTAACATTGGTGATGAAATTTCAACATAAGATTTGGGTGGTCAAATATCCAAACTATAGCAACCCGTTATTAACATCAATGCAAAAATCCTCAACAAAATAGCATATCATGATCAAGTGAGATTTTTCTCAGGGATGTAAAAATGGTTGAACATAAACAGATCAATAAATGTGATACACCACATCAAGATAATGAAGGACATACAGAAGCATGGTGTGCAGAAAAGAAAAAAGAGAGTGAAGGACAAAAACCATATAATCATCTGAATAGATGTAGAAAAAGCTTTCGACAAAATTCAGCATTCCTTCATGATAAAACATCAACAAACTAGGCATAGAAGGAACATACCTAATGGGGAAAAGATGAACGTCTATCCTCTAAAGGACTGAAACGTGACTAGGATGCCCACACTCACTACTCCAATTCAACATAGTACTGAAAGTACTAGCCAAGTCAATCAGGTACAAGAAAGAACAGTCATCCAAACTGGAAAAAAGAAAGTCACGTTGTCCCTCTTTGCAGACAACATGATCTTATATACAGAAAAACCTAGACTCCACCAAAAAACTCTTAGAACTAATAAATACAGTAAAGTTGGAGGACACAAAATCAACATACAAAAATCAAGTGTTTCTATACACCAATAACAATCTAATTGAAAAAAAAATAAAGAAAGCAATCCCATTTACAATAGCTACCAAAAAATCTACTTAGGAATAAATTTAACCAAGGAGGTAGAAGACCTTTGCATGAAAAACTACAAAACACTGATGAAAGAAATTGAAGATGACACAAACCAATGGAAAGATATGCCCTGCTCATTGACCGAATTAATATTGTTAAAATGACTGCTCAATGCAATCCCTATCAAAATAACAATATCATTCTTCATAGAAATAGAAAAAAAAAACAGTCCTAAAATATGTATGGAACCACAAAAGACCCTGAGTAGCCAAAGCAATCCTGAGCAAAAGAACAAAGCTGGAGGCATCACACTACCTGACTTCAAAATATTCTGCAAAGCTACAGTAACCAAAACAGTAGGGTACTGGTATAAAAACAGACACATAGAGCAATGGAACAAAATAGTGAACCCAGAAATCAATTCGTGTATTTACAGCCAACCATCTTCAACAAAGGTAACAACGACACACATTGGAGAAAGGACACTACAATAAAAAGTGCTCGGCAAGATGTATACAAGAAGAATGAAACTAGACCCTTATCTCTCACTATATGCAAAAATCAAGGCAGAATGACTTAAACATAAAACCCCAAAGTATAGAACTACTAGAAGAAAACAAGGAAAACATTCAGGACATTGGTCTAGGCAAAGATTATTATGGCCATGAGCTCAAAAGCACAGGCAATAAAAAGTACATAAATGGGACCATATTAAGCAAAAATGCTTCTGTGCAGCAAAGGAAACAATCAACAGAAACAACCTGTAGAATGGGAGAAAATATCTCCAAACTATTCATTCAACAAGGGACTAATACCCAGAATATACAAGGAACTCAAAAAACTCAAAAGCAAAAATACAAATAAACCCATCAAAAAGTGAGCAAAAGGTTAGAATGGACACTTCTCAAAAGAAGACATACAAATGGCCAACAGGTATATGAAAAAAAATTAAATATTACTAATCATCAAGGAAATGCAAGTCCAAACAGCAATAAGATATCATCTTACCTCAGTATGGCTATTATCAAAAAGACACAAAATAACAAATGTTGGTGAGAATGTGGAGAAAAGGCAACTCTTATACACTGTTGTAACCTGTAAATTAGTACAGCCATTCTGGAAAACAGTATGCAGGCATCTCCAAAAACTAAAAGCACAAGGTGGCTTACACCTGTAACCCCAGCACTTTGGGAGGCTGAGGTGGGAAGACTGCTTGAGTCCAGGAGTTTGAGACAAGTCTGGGCAACATACCAAGACCCCATTTTCACAAAAAATTAAAAAATCCCCCAAATTAGAGCTACCATATGATCCAATAATCCCATGACTAGGTATTTATCCAAAGGAAGGAAATCAGCATATCAAAGGGATACCTGTACCCCCATGTTTATTGTAGCACAATAGGTCAAGATATGGAGTCAACCTGTGTAAATCCAACAGATAAATGGATAAAGAAAACGTGGTGTGTACACACACACACACACACACACACACACACACACACGAGTACTAATCAGCCACAAAAAGGGTGAAATCCTATGCTTGCAGAAACCTGGATGAACTAGAAGTCATTATGTTTAGCAAAATAAGCCAGGCACTGGACAAATACCTTTCCAAAGTCAAAGGTGAACATTAATCCCATTCTGGTTACTGGACCTTTATTGAACTGACCCAAATAAAAGGTTCCTATATGTTTCTTCAAGCCAGCAGTATCTACATACTTTACTTTAAACCCCGCTTATTTTCTTTTTGGCTGATTTGCCAAAATGTGGTTGACCGATCGATCAAAAATAATACTGTAATCTCTAATGGTATTCCAAATTTACTGAAATTCATTTGCATCTTTATTTTCCCCAATTTTTAGCTCCTCTTAATCAAATTTACATGTAACTGGTATAAGTAATTTCAGCTAATTAAATGAAGAATAGCAGACTCTTTATTTGTTATAAATTTAATAGTTACATTAACATGTGTTGCTATTTCAATACTTTTATATTTACATAGATAACAACACTATTCAGCATTAGTTAGTATATGTGAAGGGAACAGTATAAGTATGAAAAACAGCCTACCCCCAAAATATGTTTTTAGATACAGGAGAAGTTTATGATTAAGTTGTACAATTTTCTAGGGGAAAAACGTTTTATTTTATTTTTTTTAAATTAACATGGAGAAAGCACCTAAATCATCATGCTTCAAAAGGCAATCACGCTGAAAACAACCCAACCACTTACATATGCCCCTTGACATTGGACTCATATCAGCGGGTAGCTAGCTCACAACTGAAATGACCCATAAATATCGCGAACCTAGTCTACCTCTATACATATAAAAAAGCAAGCTTCAATTGCGTTCTCGAATGACAATAAGTATATACAATGAAATACGTAATAAACTGAGATCTAGGTGGCTAGCACATTCGACGCAACGTGCTCTATTCCATAGACAATTCCATTCTACTTCTTGGTGCATTAAATGAAGTTATTTTCCTTATATACATAGATCTGTATACTCATTAAATATAGTGACTTCTGCAAAAAAATTTATTTCTACCCTGCAGTGGAAGCCTAGGAAAACATTAATTTTATGTTACTCAGAGGTACAAACTACAACCTTCTCCTTAGAACAGGAGGTATAAAAATCAGCCTCCTGGGGTTCTGTTGCTAATTCCTCTGGATGGCTAGGAATTTGATCTAAGCCATTCCACATAACTGGCCATCATTTACAACTTGTGGGTTTTGTGCAGTGTCTCTGTGCCTTCCTACATGGGGACTCAATCACATAAGCAAGAAATTTCTTTTCCCCAATCACCTAACTCAATACCAGCCAGCGAGAGGGCATCTCTCAAGGCACTGTGGTAGAGGCATGGTGGCTGTTACTCATATTACACTTTTCCAATCAGTTGGGTCAATCTGTCTACTCAGAACATACTAAGTGATATCAGGCACCTGCTATTCTGTGGTGACTGTGAAATACTCTTCCTCACTCTACATGTACAAATCTAGTTTCTTTTCAGAAAACCAGCAATTAGTGATAGAAACACCATTCCCAAACCAAAATACATGAGGGTAAACTCAAGTTGGACAGAGTTATCAATATTTTTTAGCTGCAAACATTCCTTTCATCACCAACATCTGGTGCTCAATGAATGTATCATTACTTGGCTGGTTATATATAAGCCCATCTGTGCAAAAATGGCCAAAAGCCCGCTCGTAGTTGGCCGGACCTGTGTCCTAAAATACAGGAGCCAGGTAATGACGAGCTTTGATGACCTTCATAACCATGGGAAAGACAGCTGACAGAAATGGTTTATGTGGCAATAATGTGGAAATAAAGAACCACATATACTGCAAAATATATTTAAAAACATAAAACATATATTATATGGTTATTATATAGCCCTTTTAAACACAGTATTCATCTTTTCTTTATAGGGATTTTTGGGAAGTATGAGTTTTCCCATCTAAGATTTAGTGAGGAAGCAATAACTATACCACTTTTGGATAGTCTATGAATATGAGAATAATGAGTTGACTATTTTCAGCCCATTTATCAGCCTCAACTCCTCAAACACACAAAGTAGATACACTGTCATAAATCTTTATTTGTGCTATGATGGTTGCCAAGAAACGCTTCATTTCTCAGTAAATCATAGTTGGCATGAAGTCATGTGTTGCTAAATATTTTATAACCTCCTCTTATGAACCTGGAAACAATCTATTAACTACACATATGAAAACCCCCATATATTTGCATATAAATAAATGTTTATTTGTTTTGTCCAATTTCCATCTTTATCTGACAAAGATAAAATGAGTGTAACCTCAGCAAGCAATTCACATGTGGCCAGGGCTCCATCCAGTTATCCTAGTTACAGCTTTCTACTCTGGTAGCAGGTAGCTACTGTTTCATTAGCTACAGTTTGTATATCAGGCTTAGACTGCCGTTCCTAAAAAACGACAACATTTATTTACACTTTCAATAAGAGGAAGTTTCAGCGAATTGCCTGGGCTCCAGGAAAGTCCTGAGAGAATAAAAGATAGTGTAAGAGAAATCCAATCCCGTTATACATACTTGTTGTAAATTTGTCATCGGGTCAATTTCCACTGTATTTCCTAACCCCCAAAATGCCTCAATATAAATGGGATCTTCAGGGAAATCATACTGTGGAAATAAGTAACTTATGGTGTCAGTTTGTTTCCAAAGATGAGTAGTGTGAACTGAGTATGTGTGTTTAGGTAATTTTCCTCACAATCCCATAATCATTTTCTAGTCTTTTGAGAATGAAAAACATTCTACTTTATTTTGTCCTCTTAACACACAAAAGCATTTGATAGAAAGATAAGTAGATTCTCAGTAGATTTAGGAAAGGGTGAAGAAGGATTTCTAACAACCGCAATACAGAATTATACATAGCTTGCCTCCACCACAAACGATTCTCCTATAAACCCCTCTTCACACCTCTCAGAATCATTGCCACAGTGAGCTATCAAGTCTCAGCAATAACAGTGAACAAAATCAGTGTCAACTGCTTAGAGAAGAGGCAGTCTGGATAAATGTAAAATTGACAACCTGCTTGGGGTGGGGCGGAGGAGATGCCACTGCAATTGATTTCAGGAAGTGAACTCCTCTTGTGCCCATCTGGACACTGGACTTTACTGGTTACTGTTGCTGTAACAGCAACATGAAAAAGAGTGACTGTCCCTACCTCGGAATTGCTCCACAATTCCTGAAAAATAAAAAAGTGTCTTGTAGTGAAAAGGTGAAAGCACAAGCAGTGAATCCCCATCTGTGCACGAGCAAATATTTCATGGCACGTCCATTTATGCAATGGCATTCATTTTGCATTTTCTATGTGCTAAGCAATGTGCGAGGTCCAAGAGTCACACGAAATAAAGCAGAATGCCCCAGCCAAGAAGGTGGCGAGAGGGGAGGAGTGATTGTACTATGGTGATTGTTAGCTGCAGTGGTAGGCACAGATAGGAATGATGAAATAGAACTACTTTTGTTACCAAGACTAATGCACCAGAACATGTATGTGGGAAAACAGGACACTTTGGTCAGCTAATTTCTGCAAACAAGCTTTAGAGGACTTTTTTACTTGATGCATATGGATGCCAGATTTTAGATTCCACAGACCAAAATAATAATAGCAATAACAATAATAATAAATGATGAACTGAGTTACTGGCAACTTGAAAAATACTGATAATTATATTTCAAAGAAATACTAATAGTAACAAGATGCTTATATTAACGGTAAAATTAACTATGCGTGAATTCTTTAGAACAAAATTTTGTTTTAAAGACTTACATTTAAAGACTTGTTATATTTTTCCATCCATCTACTGAAGGACATCTTGGCTGCTTCCAAGTTTTGGCAATTATGAATAAAGTCGCTATAAATATCCATGTGCAGTCTTTTGTGTGGACATAAACTTTTAATTCATTTGGGTAAATAGCAAGCAGTTAAATTGCTGGATCGTATGGTAAGACTATGTTTAGTTTTGTAAAAAACTGCCAGACTGTCTTCCAAAGTGATGAGACCATATTGCGTTCCCATCAGTAATGAATAAGAGTTTCTCTTGATTCCCATACTCCCCAGCATTTGGTGGTGTCAGTGTCCTGGATTTTGGCCATTGTAATAGATGTGTACTGGTATCTCGTTTTTTTTTTTTAATTTGCATTTCCCTAACATGGTAAGACGTTGAGCATCTTCTTATATGCTTATTTGCCATCTGTATATCTTCCTTGAGAAGTATCTGTTCAGGTCTTTTGCCCATTTTTAATCAGGTTGTCTGTTTTTGTATTGTTGAGTTTTTAAAGTTCTTTGTATATTTTGGATAGTAGTTTTTCATTAGAGATGTCTATTTAAATATTTTCTCCCAGTCTATGGCTTGTTTCATTCTCTTGACAGCTGCCTTTCAAAGAGCGGAGGTTTTGTATTGTAATAAAATCCAGCTTATCAATTATTTCTTTCATGGATTATGCACTTGGTATTGTATCTAGAAAGTTATTACTATACCTAAGGCCATCTATGTTTTTTCCAGTGTTACTTTCTCGGAGTTTTATAGTTCTGCACTTTAACAGTGAGGACTATGAAAGTTTTAATTTTGTAAGGAGTACAAGATCTGTTTCCAGATTTTTTTTTTTTGCATGTTTGCATCCAGTTGTTCCAATACCATTTGCTGAAAGACTACACTTTCTCCATTGTATATTCTTTGCTTCTTTATTAAAGATCATTTGACTATGTATGGGTCTACTTTTAGGCTGTCTATTGTGCTCCACTGATCGATTTGTCTATTCTTTTACTATTACTACACTGTTTTGATTACTGTAGTTTTGTGTAGTTAAGCCTTAAAATTGGATAGTGTCAGTCCTGTGACTTTATACTTCTATTTCAATACTGCAATGGCTAGACTGGGTCTTTTGCCTCTTCATATAAACTTTTGAATCAGTTTGTTGATATTCACAAGTTAACGTGCTGGACTTTTTATTGTGATTGCATTGACTCTATAGATAAAATTGGGAAGAATTAACATTCTGACAATATTGAGTCCTCCTATCCATGAACATGGGCTATTTCTCCATTTGTTTAGTTAATTTCTTTCATCACAGTTTTGTAATTTTCCTCATACAGATCTTGGACAGTTTTGTTAGTTTACCTAAATATTTCATTTTTAGAGGAGCTAATATGTTATTGTGTTCTTAATCCGAAATTCCACTTGCACATTGCTGGTACAGAGGGAAGCAATTGACGTTTGCACATTAAACCTGTATCCTGCAATCTTGCTATAATTACTAACTAGTTCCAGTGTTTGGGGGATTTTTTTGGTCAATTCTTTTGTATTCTCCACATATATAATGATGTCATCTGCTACCAATGATAGTTTTATTTCTTCCTTCCCAATTTTATATGTTTTGTTCCATTTTCTTTTGTTCTTGCATTAGTTAGGCCTTCCAGTAAAATGCTGAAAAGGAGTGGTAAGAAATGACATTCTTGCATTGTTCTTGATCTTAATGGCAAAGATTCTAGCTTCTTACCATTGAGTATGATGCCCACTGTAGGTTTTTTGTAGATATTCCTTATCAAGTTTAGAAAGTTCCCCTGTATCTCTAGTTTGCAAATAGCTTTTTTTTTTTTTTTTTAAATCATGAATGGGTGTTCGATTTTGTCGAATGCTTTTTCTGCATCTACTGATATGGTCATTTGATCTTTCTTCTTTAGCCTGCTGATATGATGGATTATATTAATTGATTTTCAAATGTTGAACACCCTTGTAGATCTGTCATAGATCTCAGTTGGCTGCATGTTATAATTTTTCAATACATTGATTTGCTCATATTTTGTTGAGGAATTTTGCATCTATATGCATGCAAGATCTTGGTCTGTAGTTTTCTTTTCTTGTAATATCTTTCTCTGTTGTTTGTAGTAGGGTAATGCTGGCTTCATAGAGGGAATTAGAAAGAATTTCTGCAGTTTCATCCTTCTGAAAGAGATTGTATAGAACTGGTAAAATTTCTTCCTTAAATGTTTGGTGGAATTCACTGGTGAACCTAACTGGAGCTGGTGCTTTCTCTTTGGAAGGTTATTAATTCCTAATTCAATTTTTAAGATAGATACCATTCTTTTCAGATTGTCTATTTCTTCTACTGTGAATTTTACTAGCTGTGCCTTTCAGGGAATTTCAGCTACATTATCAGATTGTAAATACAGAGTTGTTCATAATATTCCTTTATAAGCCTTTCATTGTTCATGAGATCTATTGTGATGTTCTTATTTCCAATGTTAGTAATTTGTGTTTCCTTTCTTACTTAACGTGGATACAGTCTTACTGATTTTTTCAATCTTTCAAATAACCATTTTTTTTTGCTTCATTCATTTTTCTCTATTGATTTCCTATTTTCAATTTCATTGATTTTTTGCTCTAAATTTAATACTTCTCTTCCACCTTTGGATTTAATTTGCTCTTCTTTTTCTACTTTTCTAGCATAGAAACTGAGATGATTGATTTTAGGTCTTTTTCTCTTCTAATATATTCATTCAATGCTGTAGATTTCTCAAAACACTGCTTTCACTGTATCCACACATTTTAATAAGTTATATTTTCATTTTCATCTGGTTTCAAATACTCTTGTGATTTATTATTTGACTCGTGTTACTGAGAAGTTTGTGTTTAATTTCCAAGTATTTTGGGATTTTCCATCTGTCTTTCTGTCATTAATTTATAGTGTAATTCCACTGTAGTCGAGAGCAAATATTATATGATTTCTATTCTTTTAAATTTGTAAAGGTGGCTGTTTTATGGCCCAGAATGTTCTGTGTCCTGGTGAATGTTTCATGATAGCTTGAGAAGAATATGTATTCTGTTGTTGTTGTTGGTGGAAGTGGTCTATAGAGGTCAATTATATCCAGTTGATCAATGGCTGTAATGAGAAAAACCCAGAATCATACAGAAAAACCTTCCCCCAAATTGGGAGGTTGTTGACAAAAAAAAAACAAAAATTTGGACATGTCCAGCTTGGCGAGTAGATGGGTTATAAGGACTTATATATGAGGACCTCCTGGATGGCAGCAGGACAGCTTTAGAGCTCCACACCACCTCTTGTTCTTAAACTACTTTAAAGCGAATTTTCTGAATTTTTGTATATTGTGTTTAAGTGCTGAGACTATTTTTCTTGCTATGTTCTCAGACACTTTCTAGGATGCTTAGGTTCTCAGGAACACCTGCTACTTGGCTGAGCCCTATAGCCTTGGCTCACTGCCTGGTCTTCAAGGTTCAGGTGGTAGACATATACCCTTGGCTAATGGGTGGGAGACTCATCATGCTACAATGGTGCTGCTGAGTTCAACTATGTCCTTACTGATTATTTACATGCTGAAACTGTCCATTTCTGAAAGAGGGTATTCGTTCATTTTTATTGCAGTGTACTATATCACTGTATAAATATACCATAACTTGTTTATGCATTGACCTGTTAATGATCAATTGGACTACCCCACAATATAGCCTACCATGGTAAATATGCCTGGTGTACTTGTAAAGAATATGTATTCTGCTGTTTTGCACAATATTTTATAAAAGTCAATTAGGTCCTGTTGATTGGTAATACAGTTTAAATCTTCCATATCCTTAATGATTTTCTACATATGTGTTCTATTATTGAAAGAGATGTATTGGAATCTGAAACTTGAATTATGGATTTGTCTTTTTATCTTGCAACTTCGAAGTATTCTCACTGCAGCAACTTGTTTCTAGGCCTGAAACACTTAAAGCCTTGGTCTCGTCACACAGATAAATTAGGAGTTGATCTGAAAAAGCTGGGATTTGGTTTGGATCTGTATCCCCACCCAAATCTCATATTGAATTGTAATCCCCAGTGTTGCAGGTGGGGCCTGGTGGGAGGTCACTGGATCATGTGGTTGAATTTATCATGAATGACTTAGCACTATCCCACTTGGTACTGTCCTAGTGAACAGAAAGTGGGTGAGTTCTCACAAGCTCTGGTTGTTTAAAAGTTTGTAGCACCAGCTGCTTCACCCGCTCTTGCTCCTGCTCCTGCTGTGTGAGACACCTCACTTTCCCTTTGTCTTTTGCCATGATCAGAACTTCTTGAGGCCTTCCCCAAAGCAGAAGTCACTATGCTTCCTGTACAGCCTGCAGAACCATGAGCCAATTAAACCTCTTTTCTTATAAATCCAATTAAATCTCTTTTCTATATTTCTTTATAGCAGAGCAAGAATGCACTAATACGGGCCGCCAAAGACCTCTGACCAGCAGTTCATATTTGGTGCTTACTGCTTAGTTATTTGCTTGAAGATAATGAGCATTTATTGTTGCAGTAGCAATTAGCAAACTCCTCAACACCAGCGTAGGTAATATAAACATAATGATAGCACTGAAAGTTTTCTGAAGATGTCTGTTGCAAAATTGTAGCTTCAAAAAGAAACTAATGAACTCATAGAACTGGGAGCACTTGGAATCCACATGGAAACTCATTTACCACACTGCAGATGGTATGTCTCCCCTGTGATGAGCAACAGCTTTTGCAAACTGGCTGTTGATCAGGTTCACTTCCTAAGTGGCTCCTCAGACTCACGTATGATTACGAATGGAAAGAAAATTTCAAGGAAATAGTGTTGATGTTGGGCTCAGTGGGATAAATTATATTTAAGAAAAATGTTGAAGATAATGGTCTATTTGAATTGGCATTATTTTGCAAAATACTAAACATATACATTTTTCTTTCCATAGGAAAATATTAATTAATTGTCTGTAGGGACACAAAGGAAGACTTGCCTGTAAAGGCACTTAAATTAAAATGAAATGAATCTCAGAGTAATAGCTTTTGAAATCCGAAGATATGCCTGAAAAAGAAAGCTAATATAAAAATCGAGCTAACGTTTAATATTAAATAAGTTAGTACAATTAAGTTAGAAAAAGAGAAATGACAACATATTTCAAGCATGTGCTTCTTCCAGGATAAAGTCTCAAACTTTGGGGACTTTTAGTTTGGTCTGCATTTGACTCTTTATTGGTAATAAAAGAAATAAAGTATAGGACAATATAGAATACCAGGAAAGTTGTTCACATTGGGAATTTTGTAAGAAATATGTCCAAAAATAAAAACAAAGGCTGTTGACTCATAATATATGCTACATGGTAAGACACTGTATCATATCACTAAAAATTAAGTCGACCTCTTCACTTTGATTAAGCAGGAGAAATGCTGTAGTGGAAAAGATTCAACACAACTCTCAAGCCACCTCTGACTCTTGCACATGCTTGCTCTCTCTCTCTCTCTCTCTGCAGGAGTGTTAAATTGGTAGAAAAAAAAAAAAGGAATGAAACTCTTGAGCCCTTACTTGTGTTCTTGCTTGAGTGTTGACAGCCTGAACCTATTGCCCTGCCGAGAATGCCTCCAGCTAGAGAGAAAAAAGCCTTCATTCATGATAAAAGCTCCTTAGGCTCAGTTTACTTTTCCAAGTTAGCTTTAAAGTAGTTGAGATACAGAACTGTAGGGTCTTTGCTAATAAATCAAATCTAACCTTTTTTGGGGGGAAAAAAGTTAACTTTAGAAAACTGGTGCTAGATGTCAGTGTTGGAAGATGGTAAGGAGAAAGGTTGTGTATTATTTCTATTATCTAAATCTATTTAATCCTATAATCTGAGTCCAACACTTGTAGAATTTTATAGCCATTTGTGTATATATATACACAAATATAAAAGGATAGTGTATATATCTACTCACATTTTATGATGATGGTGACATTGCTAAATTTAAAAAAAGCATACTAAAAATTGCTATCTTATTTGAACAATATTAAGTAAACCTGCATTTCTTAGAATTACTATAAAGTACATGAGAGCTTTTAAACATTTAAAATGAAGTTATATATGTGTGTGATTTTATTTTGTCTAATGACTTGTTTGTTCCATCTTTGTTTCCCATCACTCAGCACTGTTCCTAGCACCCAGCAGTTGCTTGGCGTTTGTTGATTAAACCACTGACAATTACTGGGAATTTAAAAGAGTTCCAATTCAATTTCCATTCAATTTAAACACTGAATGGAAAAATTCCTACACAACTAATTGATGCTTTTGCCCCATATTCTTCCCACAGCAAGATGAGTCTTTCAACAGTGTCAACCAGATTCCACATTCAACATTGTGCACTCAATTTAACATTCCACATTGTAAACCAGATTCCACATTCAACACTGTAAACCAGATCATATTCTTCCCCTACTGACTATCCTCTAGTGTTCCATTCCACTTGGAAAACACAATCCAGATTTCTTGCCATGGTCTACAAGACCAACGTGAGTTGGCCCAGTCTGCACTCCACTCCTGTCCGCCCTCTTCAAAGCACTGTCCTCCTTTCAGCTCTTCAGATAGGCCAAGCTCTTTCTCTGCTCACGATGCCTTGCACTAGCTGTCTCATTAGCCGAGAGAGCTCTGCCCCCTGGTCCTTTGCACTCCTGGCTCAATCTTGCCATTTGGGGCTGAGTTCAGCGTCCTAAAGCAGCCTCCCACCGTTCTCTTATTGTTTGCATGATGACATCCCATACTGATCTCCATCATGGCACTTATTGGTACCTAGTATTAACTAAGAAATTTATTTCTCTTGACATACTGCCCCCAATGAACCCCAGAATATAAGCTCCAGAAGTCCAGTGGCCCCCTCCTTTTTAGTACTGTACTCTAGAACTTAGAAGAGCGCCAGGCACATTGTATGGCTTCATTATCTATATATACAGTTAAAAAATTATATATACAAGTAAACAAATGAACCATGAATAACTGAATGGATAAATGAACGGGAAATATACTATCAGCCGATATCCAAAAATTATACATATTTAGAAGAACAATGGAAAATGAGCATTTACAAAAACAGTTTTAATTTTGCCTGAAAAAGCAAGGTTGCTATTAGTCATTTTTCAATATTTAATGAAGGGTGTGCCTTTAAAGAAATGTCACTGCTCTCAGGATACAGTGCAGTCAGTGGTCATGTTGAAATAACACACAGTAAAAGGTGTCTGATAGAAATTTGACTATATGACGTTTTAAAAAGGCCATGGGGTTCATTCTTTCATGCTAAGTATTTAGAGAAATATTCACTAACAACAACAATGCAAGTATAATAGCAGACACATTTCAGGCAAGAAATCAAAACTGTTGAAAAAACTTCAGCATCCCAGAGTATAATGTGATAGCATGACACATGTTTCTTGAGCTAGGGATAGGGGAAGTTTTGTGAATATACTTCTGAAAATGAAAACAGATAATGAAAAACCAAGCTTAATGGGCAAGAGTTTTGCAGGGTCTCCAAGTCTAAACTTTAATAGGAACCACTTAAACCGTTGATGGCAGAATCATCAATTAAGTTTTATAGCAGAGCTGAGTAAGAAATCAATCAACAAAATATTAGTAATCCATCTGCTCATCACAACAAATTCTGGCAGACAACATTATTACCTTAATGATATGATACTGGAAGGAAAAAAAAATATGGAAAACGGCTTAGCATCTCCCAAAGGCATGCAATATGGTTCCAAATCAATTCGAATTTATAGCTATCCTGAGTTCTCTATAATAACTTCATTCCACAAACACTAAATTTTGAACACCTTTTAAAAAAGCCAGAATCAATATACATCCAAAACAACCAGGTGCTCTATTTACATGTCATTCCAATATAGCAGAATGAAAAGCTTTCATATTCAACCCAAGTTTGAAAATTATAGCTGTGGATATATTGTCACTAGGGGAGCATTTATAAGATACCATACACTTAAGCAAGATACTAAAATAAGAAATGAAGTTCAACTGAAAAAACTGCAAAGGGATAAGAGGCATAACTGGATTATCTAAGACCAAAAAATGGAATTCCTCCTGAGGGTATCCAGGAAAGCTGAGCAGCAAAGTTTACTATGAAAATTCCTGTAAACTCTCAGGAGACTATAGAAGTCAAGAAATTAGAGAAAGATGCATATATATGTGTATGAACATTTGGCACCAGATAGTGAGACACGGAGATGTGTGCTTGGAGGCAGAATGCCTGCTATTTGTCTCTTCCGCCACATTTCCCACCATTCTCCACCTGCTTCCTGCCCCGGGTGCCCCAGGACGCTACCCTACATGGGCTACATGAGCTTCTTACTGATTTTGGTCAATTGGTAGCAGCTACAAAATAAAATGGAGAAAGAGGTAATTATTCCTCAGGCCTCACTAAGTACTCAAGCCAAGGCTGAGAAGAGAACAGTGTAGCGAAATGCATCATGTTCAGTGTTGTTACACAATCATTTACCACTAGATAGAAGCTGCAGCAGGAACTTGAATAAAGTCTGGTGGTTAATGAACCCCAGTAGAATCTGGAAAAGCTAAGGGTATCACACCTCAGTTATCAGTCTTCCTTGGATTTAAAACAAAATTCTGTATGGAACACTTCCCAATTTAAAATAAAAGGAAATAGACCATGAGAATAGAAAAATACATCCTGAGAACTTATTATATGAGAAAAAGACACCATGGCCCCAGTGAATTAGATCCTGGCATTAGAATAGGAATATTATTTATTTAGCCTTACAATATTTGAAGGGGATTTTAACAGGAAAGATAAAGGAATATGACTCCAGTAGAGAAAAATTTAACAATCTTTGAGAACCAAAGGAATCTGGCTGGATACCCTTGTAAGAGTTATGTGGGTTCAGGAACAAAATAAACTATGTAAAAAGGATCATAAACAGGTGAGTTGTGGCCAGGCGCAGTGGCTCACGCCTGTAATCCCAGCACTTTGGGAGGCTGAGGCGGGCAGATCACGAGGTCAGGAGTTCAAGACCATCCTGGCCAACACGGTGAAATCCCGTCTTTACTAAAAATACAAAAATTAGCCGGGTGTGGTGGCATGAGCCTGTAATCCCAGCTACTTGGGAGGCTGAGGCAGGAGAACTGCTTGAACCCGGGAGGTGGAGGTTGCAGTGAGCTGAGATCACGCCACTGCACTCTAGCCTGGGTGACAGAGCAAGATTCTGTCTTGGAGAACAAAGGAAAGAAAGAGGTGAGATACTACATTGTCTAGATTCAACCTTGGAAGGCAAATGGAAATTTGGACATAAAAATTGGGAAAAAATGGAAATCAAAGCAATGAATTCCCAGAACACTGTACAGAAATTATCAAATTGCGTAAGCTAATGAAACACCTACATGACAATTTCAGCAAAATGAAAAAACAAACCCACAAACCACAACCGTCAGAATCACTATTCTTCAATAACTTATGGCAAAAAAGGAGGTAAAAAGATGTCATTTTCCACAAAGAAGAAAAGCTGAAGCTCAAACACAGACTCGGAGGTTTTTTGTAACCTTTGCACACTGAATATAAAAATTGCCCTTCACAGGCACACAGGATGCATGCAGCGAAATAAAAGTCTTCTCGCGGCTGGGCATGGTGGCTCATGCCTGTAATCCCAGCACTTTGGGAAGCTGAGGCGGGTAGATCACTTGAAGTCAGGAGTTTGAAACCAGCATGGCCAACATAGCAAAACCCCATCTCTACTAAAAATACAAAAATTAGCTGGGCATGGTGGCAGGCACCTGTTATCCCAGCTACTCTGGAGGCTGAGGCATGATAATCGTTTGAACCTCAGAGGTGGAGGTTGCAGTGAGCCAAGATCCCACCACTGCACTCCAGCCTAGGTGACAGAGCAAGACTCTGCGTCAAAAAAAAAAAAAAGTCTTCTGGTTCATAACTAGGTGTACGTGTAAAAGTTGTTTATAACTTCAACATCTGCATGCTAACTTCACCTACGCTTGGAGTCACTATTTAATGAAACAAACAACAATCTTTTAGAGGAAGCAATGGAACATTTTAGAAATGGGAAGAATGTCTCCTGTTTGCCTTTGCTGCAGACATCACTTCCTCTGGCTCGTGTTAGTACAGGGAGACCTCTCGTAGAATCAATCCATTTGCTTTGGAACAAATGTCTGATATATATATTATATATGCATAATATATATTTTATATATTTATTATATATACATAATATATATTATACATATTTATTATATATACATAATATATATTATACATATTTATTATATATACATAATATATATTATACATATTTATTATATATACATAATATATATTATACATATTTATTATACATTATATTTTATATATATAATATATAATATATATTTTATATATTTATTATATATAATATATATTTTATATATTTATTATATATAATATATAAATAATATATATTTATTATATAATATATATTTATAATACATATTTATAATATATAATATATATTTATAATACATATTTATAGTATATAATATATATTTATAATATATATTTATAATATATAATATATATATTTATAATATATAATATATATTTATAATATATATTTATAATATATAATGTATATATTTATAATATATAATATAAATATATATAATATATATTTATAATATATATATTTTTTATATATATAAAACTTTGCAGACTGACTTTAAGATTGGTTTGATATTTTTATTTTCTATTTTACTTTGTTTTCCAGTGCTATGAATAATTGACAGATGACTAAAATAACCATCTTTATTGTTACAGCAAAAACCTTGATAGCGGTGTTTGTTCCATAGTGCATATTTAAAAGGCTGTATTTCAGAGGGTCACTCTGGGCTAATGACCTTTCTTCAGATTAAATATATATTTTTAAATTTTACAAAGTTCTGGGTATTCTAACCATAAGAAATAACTAAAAGTGCATAAACCTTTACAAAATAGCAACTATCAAATTATTTTACTTCTACATATAAAATTAGTTTTATTGACTAGGAAAATTGTACTATAAATGCTGTAAGAACTTTACTCTGGAGAAATAATTGATGGATAGCAGAGATTTAGGTAGATATATATTTAGATAGCTAGCTAGCTAGAGGATAGATATAGATAGACTATACTACACTACACTGTGCTATGTCATATTTTAATAATGACATGCAAAATGCTTTCCATGCACTGTTAAATACAGGGTCTTCAACAACTCTACCATGTGGGTACTTTCCTTTGACCACGTCATCCTGCGGAGATGAGAAATCGTTTAACCATGATGTCAGCCTTAGTCTGATGCCAAAGCCCATATTTGATTTCTTTGGGAATTTTAAATTTTAAAATAACTTCAGATGTATAGAACAGTTGCAAAAATTGTACAAAGAACTCTTATATATTCTTCATCCAGCCTCCTCAAATACTGGTATTTTTTCCACGTTTAGTTTATCTTCTTCTCTCAATCTTTCTCTATGTACATTATATAGAGAAAGTAAATTAAAAAGGAAAGTAAGCTAAAACAGGTAAATGCAAAGTAAATATATGCATATATACATATTTAACTATATATAATGTACATTCTTATATATCTTTATGTATGTAATTACTTTTTCTAAACCATTTGAAAGTAACTTTCAGATAGGATGTCCCTTTACCCGAAAACACTTCACTTGGGATTTCCTGAGAATAAAAACATTCATTTACATAAATTTTTACACAATACTTTTCTCAAAATCAGAAAATACTGATAGAATGCTGTTACCTTATTGAGCAAATCTGATTCTTACTTGTAAATTGAACCAATTATATCAGTAACACCCAAGCCCCCCAAATTGAACCGAGGACCACCTGCTGCATTGAGTTTTCATGTACTTTCAGTCCCCTCTGCTCTGGAACAGTCCCTCAATCTCTCTCTGACAGCCTTGACATTTTCTGTTGAGTGTTGGCCAGTTTTTGTGTAGAATGTTCATCAATCTGGGTTTGTCTGATGTTTATATTAGGAGACACATGCTATCATTTGTCCCAATATTTCAGCTTTGATCATTTGGTTCAGGTGGTTCCTGCCAGGTTTCTCCACTGTTAAGGTTCCTGATTTTTATTTTTATGTTGAATAAGTGTTTTCTGGGGGGAAAGGCTATGCAAATATGCTGCTGTTAATCAAACCTCTACTTACCAGTTTTAGTATCCATTGATAATCCCTGCTTGAATCAATTATTAGTATGATGGTTGCCAAACTGCAGTTTTTCTAAATGAATCAATCCTTCTACATGTGGAATTTTACAGAGAGGAAGAGACTTCTAACATTTATTTATTTATGTATTTATTTGGTTATATCATACAGACCCATGGATTCCTATTTTTTACTGGGTTAACATCTATTGGTCATAATATCATTATTTATTTTGATACTCAATTCCCCTAGAGTAGCCAATGGGAGCCCTCTGAAGCTAAATCCCTTGTCTTTTGGATACGTCCTCACTGTTACATGCATCCTTCTTTCTTTTCTGGTGTAAGAAAAATGTTCCAGCCTCCTATTATATTTTTCCGGCTCCAACCCCAGAATCAACCATTTCTATGAGGAGCCCTAATATTTTTAGTGCAGAAAATGTTCAGAAACTGAGTGCCAGGTGTATTCATTCCTAGTGGGATGTCATTGCTTCCAGATATTCTCAAAGACGAAGCTAGGAAATGTGTGTGTTATACACAAAAATATCTTTATGACAACCCCAAGTGCACAGTGATAACTGTGATTCCAATCAAGCGTCACAGTGTTTATTCGAGACTCTTCTTTTTCAATATCTGCAGCTTCCTTCTGTGACACTGATAAATCTGACTCTGGTTATCTCAATATTTGTTGTTTATCAAATTTAGAATACACAGGAGTTATAGAAATGACAACTCAGAACAAAAACAAAACTACTTATTAAATTCATTTTTATATTGAGTTCTGACTTTATGCTAAAGGTATGTAGTAAAGAGTTCAGTGGGTAAAGTTATTTGGAAATTTCCTTTTCCCTTTCACTGTGCCATATTATCTATTTGAAATACTATTAAGTTCATTTGTTTGCATTTATAATTGGTTTTAGTTTGTTTTATTCTGTGTCCTTGCTGATTTTTTTTAACATAATACATTAACAAGGTTCCAAAGGTCAAAGCTATACAAAAAGATTCAGAGAAGGGTCACTGTCCTGACCTGGGCCCTGGCTGGGCACTGCTACCCCCTCGTACCTCCCATTCAGTTCCTACTCACCCCCCACCGGGAAATTTATCTCACTTGTTTCTGGTTTATTCTTCCCATTTCTTTGATAAAAATCAGCAGACATGCATACTTTCAGTGTGGATCCTGGTTAAAAACCCATGTGTGATATTTCAGGCGGAGCATGGGCAGTTGAGCAAAGCTGCCCTCCCACATGGGATTCAGAGCACAGCCAGAGCCCTGCACAGTCAAGGTTTCAGAGCCCCCGGCCAGTCAGGCTTTTTTATGTACTCACACTGCTACATACCTAGGTCTCTAGCTGAGGCCTTGGGCAAGGCCCTCTTCAGGCACCTCCGCAGAGGCCTCCTTCCAGGAGGAGGGGAAACCTTGAAGACATGCTTCCTCACTGTGACTCAGTCCACTTTGAGCTCTCTTCACCTGGCCACAGGGTCCATAAAACTGCTGGAGCCTTTTGTTGGGTCACCCATGTCCGCACGGATCCACCTGACCCTTGACCAGTGCACCATTCCATGGAGGAAACAGGAACGGGAGCGAGCTGGTGCTTCCTCCCTATACCACTCCCTATACACTGCAGTGAGTGACGAAAGGTTTAACTCATTAAGGGCTTGTTGCTTTAAATGGCTACTCTGACACCTGGCTCTCTCTCCCAGCTGAGGGGAGCTCCTTAGTCCACTCCACTCAGTCTCCTTCACTCCTGCAAACAAGATAACACAATACAGATTGCCTTTCGTATTTTTTTTTTCACTCAGCAAGGTAGTCCTTAAATTACTCCACCTCAGTGTGTAGAGGTCTTTCTCATGCCTTTTTCCCAGCTGCATAGTACTCTATTGAATGGTTGTACTCTCCCGGTTTAGGCAACCCCTAGGTTGTTTCTGGTATTTTTCAATAACAATTACTTTTTGTATAATATCATATTGTTGAAAGACAACATGTTCACGTTGTAGAAAACATGAAATTTAAAACATATTATCTTCAGTAAACTTGCAGCATGATTTTAAGAACAGCAACTTTTGCGACTGATCCTTTTGAAAATTGGAAGCCAACTGTTCAAATGTATTGTCAAGTGTTTCCTCTAGTGAAGTGGTGGGGAAGGTTTCTTTGACTGTGAGTTCTGAAATGTTAGGCTAACAAATCACTAAACTGTGGCAGTGGAGAAAAGGAACTCACACAAGTACACCGCTGAGCTTCATTCTTCTGGGAGAAAAAAGGCTTCTTTGAGATTATATGATTGGTTTCTTTTCCCTCAATTGCAGTAACAAGTATATGGGCTAAGGATGATGATCAGAAACTAGAGAAAAAAGGAGCTATGTATCAAAGGTAATTGCAAAGGGAAAAGTAGTATGGCAATCCCAGCTTTCAGTCAGAAGCGCAGAACCAACTCAATTCAGGGCTGTAATATTCTCCCCTTCAAGGTCCAGTTTCAGCCACAGCCTAATTTTCAACAGGAATGGCATTTGTAAGCTGGAGATTGTCAGCTACGCTCTTGCTGCTGAATCCTGTTTTCAATGCATCCCTCCTCCCTTCCTTTCTCCCCTGTCACCTTCCACTGCTCACCCTTCTACTCTCTGAAATTGAAGCAAATTGCAATGTACTCTATAGCATTCCAGCTAGAAGAATGAAAGAGTTATTCAGATATAAAGAACATAATATAGGAAAGTCCTTCGGTGAGAAAATGGTAAGCCAAGAACTTTCAAATTTCAAGACTGAAAGTATGAATGCTTATATGTTACAATCAATATATAAGGCTGAGGTCAGAAATCAAATGTAAATGACATATTCACGGAAAGTATCTACTCGCAGGGTAGGATATTCTTAGAGATGGAAATCAATTTGTTGTAAATTGACTGAAGTTCATTTACATGAAACAGAACCTTTGTACAATAGAGCATAAACTGACAAGATAAGTATTCATTCTGAGACTCTAAAATGGAAAAGAACAGTTCAAAACTGCCAAGATGAAGGTCTCCATCTGGCATTTCAAATTTGCTGATATTTTATGAAAGTCAGTTTTATGTTATAGGGCAATTTTCTGCCAAAGAAATAAAAGGTGGGACTAATTCTTGTTTAAAATAATAATAATAAAAAAAGCTGAATCCATAGCAAAGGCGACACATCTGTTGTTGTTCCAATTTATTTTCTGTAAGCCACATTAATTATACATATGAATCACATACATGAATTTAATTCAAATTAATAGACTCTTGAAAATACAGGCCGATTAGAAAATTACTGAGCATTTTTTCCATCACTCACTTTCCATACACAAAACATAACTTGCCTTGGAACCCCTGCAGACTGCCCCTTGGACAAAATATCCTCTTTGAAAGGGGATAATATGCTCCTCCTGTCTTTCTTCTTGTCTTGATAGGTGGAAAGTGCACAGGACTCCTGAGGTCCTCTGACTGTCCCTTGCCAACTTTCATCTCCCATCACGAGGAGGGAGAAGGTTCTTATGATGGACAACATTTGATTCCTTAGCCATGTCTATTGCTAGCAAGGCCAACTCTAGTAGGGTATTAGATCCATGCAAGTTACCCTGGAACACTCTCCTCGTGGCCGACCCATCTCCACTGGTCACTCAACAGTAACAACCCTGAGACCACAATTTATATATGGTGAGAGCCTGAAGGTTGTCTTCGGTCTCAAGCCCAAGCATGCCATGGAGTCCTACCTCGCCTTTACCAGGGAGATGTCATGGAGCTTTAGGCACAGGACCCTGGCAATAAAGCAGCCCTCACTGCTCAGCTCACAGTAGTCCCTCCTGCATCTGATGCTTTCAGGATCATGCAGTAACAAGAGGGGATGGGCAGGATGGATGCCTACCCAACACGCCAACTCCACCTTCCAAAACCTCACACACGCGGCTCTGAAATTCACACACTTCCGCTCAGTCAACTGTGTGTGTCCAACTCAAACATCCGCCTCTCTCCTGGGCCTGCTCAAATGGCCCCTTATTAACAAAGAGTTTGTCTTAAATATCTAAGATCATAGCATGTGGATGAACTTTTTGTGTTTTACATTTTGTGAAGCTCATTTCATTATTTTGTGTGGCTTCATGAAAATGTTGTAAATAGCTATTTTTAGAACTTCCATAGGGAGATATATCTTATGGAGTCAGCTCCCTAGGGTGGTTAAGAGTCTGTACTTGGGAATCCATAAGAACTGGTTTGAAATTCAGGTCTGGGAATCACTAGTTATGTAGCATTAAATGTTTGCTAATCTAGGCCTAGTTTACATGCATGTACATGTTACAACGAGGAAAATGACCTTTACCACATAGAAACTATGAGGGTTGAATGGGATCCAATATGTGTATAGAAGGCATGTGGCATGGTGCCTGACAATATTAAGTGCCCCATAAATCATATCCATTATGTTCATGTCATAAATAATGTGGAAAAATCTAATTCTGACTAAATGATAGAAAATCACCACATTCAATGTAACACTGAAAATTTTAACCATTGTAACTATAACTAAATATCTCAAGAATGTTTGAAAAACCATGGTTTGTTTTAACATTTCATGCGATCATTCTTCACGACAAATATAGTTTTTCTCATCAGAGGCTCAACAGTACGGGCTTTTGTATCTAATTAATTCAGATATTTTCTCCATTACAGTAAAAGATCCCCTTGGGAAAATCACATCCATCATCTTCTGAAACGTTGCCTGTCACAGCAAGGGACTATATATAGGCTTCAAAATTTCATAGTTAACCTTTTCTGTCACTTAGCGTTTCTATTTCTTTTTTGATTTCTATAAGACAAGCTGCATTCATCTTAAAATAAACCAATACCAAGCATGAAAAAAGAAAACCCGAGAGAGAGCCTCTGTTGTTCCTATGTGTCTTGCTGAGGTAGCTGGCTGTCTATGCAATGAGCACCATGACCCTGTGGGAAAGATCTGGAACAGAGATGAAGAACACAGGCCATAATAACTTTTATTTTTATTTTTTTTGAGACGCAGTCTTGCTCTGTCACCCAGGCTGGAGTGCAGTGACGTGATCTCCGCTCACCGCAAGCTCCACCTCCTGGGTTCATGCCATTCTCCTGCCTCAGCCTCCCAAGTAGCTGAGACTATAGGCGCCCACCGCCATGCCCGGCTAATTTTTTGTGTTTTTAGTAGAGATGGGGTTTCATCGTGTTAGCCAGGATGGTCTCAATCTCCTGACCTCGTAATCCACCTGCCTTGGCCTCCCAAAGTGCTGGGATTACAGGCCTGAGCCACCAAGCCCAGCCCATAATAACTTTTAGACAGACGAAGTCAAAGTCTTGAGGCTCAATAGCTAGTTTAAAACAAATGCACATGTGCTCATATCCCATTCTTGGGAGATGTGGTTAAAATAAGAAAAACTAATGATGAAAGGAGCCATTTTTGAATTACTTGGAGTCTAAATTATCAAATATTTTGCAAGAAAAGCATGTTTTTATTATTTTCAGTCTTTTATGGTAATACAAATTAAGCTCTCATAATCTTGACAGATGTGTTTTAGGGCCTGCTTTAAAAAAGCAACAGGAATGATTTACAATTAGTATAGAAAATTGTAATGTGCAAACTGATCATTTCAAAGTGATTTCTCAGTGTGCTCAACTTTTTATAATAATCTCTAATTGTATTTATATACTTAGGATGCTTTTTTGTCCTCCCAAGAGCCAAAACCTATCTTGAGTATAGCTCTCTACCATTAAATAAATCCTACATGAGTGGGCTCTGCAATAATGAGATTACCATGTAATGACTTTATATTATCTGAAACTCTAAGTTAAATATAAAATCTAGAGCACTACACTTAGCAAGTCACCTGTTTTTATATTATTATTTCCCCATAATTTAGCCTTGGTGCACTAGCTGAATATCACATCATTCTTTGACTATTATATCGCTACATTAAAATATCACAAATTCTTCTTATGTAAAGCATCACATGCTTCCTTCTAGAACTTTGGTGATCAACCATACTTAGATGGTTTACTGACTCATACAACATTTCAGGAAGAGCTACCAAGGTATTTTCTTTCTACTATCAGAATGAAACACTAGGGCTAAAATTCTATAACCAAATTTACATTTTTATGGAGAAAAACATGAGGTACACAGAGACCAACAAGGTTATTCATGACTTAAGCATTAAGTGCCAAGTCTCTCCCTAAATATCTTCCTCATTCACCTTTCCATTGGGCCCTGCATGCCTGTGTGTTGAATAAGTAAATAATAAGTGCTATAGCTGTTAGAGTGTCATTAGAATCTCCAGAACCATGTAAGACATGGGCTAAGGAGCTGAAAGAATACTTTGAGGGGCACTGAAGTGTTTCCAACTCTGGCATGCCTCGGTGCACCCTCAAGCTCAGAGATGGATTGAAAGGCACTGTTCAATACAAGTCTCCCAGCAGCCTGTTATCTACAGATCATTGAAATGATATACTGCAATAACTTCCCCTGGAACGCTTATGGCTTATTGCGCTGATGTGTAATTAATCTGCTGAGCAGTGACAGGACCTAGCTGAAGAGTGCTTCTGGAGCTTTTAAGATCTGGCATGCCAAAGAACACTTGGGGAGTCCTTGGTCCACGCTTTGTTAGCACAACAGACTACAACGAGCCTTTAATCTGTGATTGCACATATGCTAGATAACTTTATGTATTAAAAATCATGGCTGGGTATGGTGGTCACGCCTGTAATCCCAACACTTTGGGAGGCCAAGGTGGGTGGATTACCTGACGTCAGGAGTTCGAGACCAGCCTGGCCAACATGGTGAAACCCTGTCTCTACTAAAAATAGAAAAATTAGCCTGGTGTGGTGGCAGGCGCCTGTAATCCCAGCTACTCAGGAGGCTGGGGCAGGAGAATTGCTTGAACCTGGAAGGCAGAGATTTCAGTGAGCCAAGATTGTGACATTGCACTCCAGCCTGGGCGACAAGAGCAAAACTCCGTCTCAAAGCAAAAAAAAAAAAAATCACAAAGTGGTTTTGCTCAGCCTTGGTCTAATGTCAGCAGCACCTGTAAGTGCATGTGCATTTGTAACCTGTGCTCAAAGTTGAGAGGATGGAGGGACAGCAGACTCTTCCTGCGGAGAACAACTGTGTTTTTGTGGCTTGGTCAGGCTTAGAGAGCTCATTAGGCTCCAGCCCTGCAAATCTGTGACTGCAGTGCACTTCTGACTTGCAGTAAACATCGATAGAATATAGGGACAGCTTGGATGGAACTGGAATCGTCAGTGACAGAATGCTAAGTGACCAATGAATCGAAAATAAAAAAAAAAGATAAAAACAAAGAAACATATAAGTGATGTCTGAAAAGAGCAAAATCCTATTTAAAGATATGAATGTTTTTCTAGATATTCTTTTGTACGTGATACTGAAAATATTTTCATTTGAATATCAAAAAGTAGTTGATGAAGTTGGATGTAGCTGATAGGCTAAACATACATATCTTGGTTCTTTCACAATTTCAAAGCAGTTGGTAAGGGACAGATATATATGTAGGTAAACAAAAAAGTTCAAGCTTATCAGCATCTACTTACTTGAGAAAAGCATTTCAAAAAACATCTTAAATTTTGAAATTGGGGAGTTAACAGTTAATATGTAGTGGAATTCAGAAATTGATTTTTTTCTCACATATAGGACTAATAAAGATTCTCCCCATATTTCTACATTTTAAAATTTAGGAATGCCATGACTAACAAGAATAGCTCTCTTTGAATTTTCTGTTAAAATATGTAATGGGCCCGGCACGGTGGCTCATGCCTGTGATCCCAGCACTTTGGGAAGCCAAGGCGGGCAGACTGTGAGGTCAGGACTTCGAGATCAGCCTGGCCAACATGGTGAAACCTCATCTCTACAAAAAATACAAAAATTAGCTGGGCATGGTGGTGCGCACCTGTAATCCCAGCTACTCAGGAGGCTGAGGCAGGAGAATTGCTTGAATCCGGGAGGTGGAAGTTGCAGTGAGTCGAGATCATACCACTGCACTCCAGCCTGGGTGACAGAACGAGACTCTGTCCCCCAAAAAAAAAAATATATATATATATATTATATATACGTATATATAACATAGATCTATATTATATACGTATATATAATATAGATCTATATTATATATGTATATATAATATATATTATATATAATCTATATACATATATAACATACATATACATCAAATATATAATGTACTTAATTGATAAGAAAACAGATAATTAAACTATCATATAAAACCACACTTAAACAAATGATTAAAAATCTGATGCTTTTTAACAAAGGCTTTCAAATAATTGGTCAGTACAAATTCAAGGTCGTCCAATCCCTTTATGCTTTATGAAGACTAGAATCTTTTCCTCTCATACTTTTTGATGTCCCAGCATTACAGGGAATATATATATATATATATATATTTTACCTTAAGCTCTTTTTTAAAATTATCTTTTAATTTCATTTCCATGAACATTTTGAAGTCCCTTCCTTCATGACTAAAATATCCCCACATGCTCAGATAAGAAACATATTTCTCATCTGAAGTTTCTAGGATATTACTGTGCACACAAATCACCTGATGATCCTGCTAATATGCAGATTTCGATTCCCTACTTCTGGGATGGGTTGAGATCCTGCATTTCTTCTTTTTAAATTTTAAATCCAGGTGGTACATGTGCAGTTTTGTACATGGGTATATCGTGTGATGTTGGGGTTTGGGCTACCATTGAATCCATCACCCAAATAGTGAACATAGTGCCCAACAGGTAGTTTTTCAACCCTTGCCCCTTGCCCCCTTCTTTCCCTCCCTACTTTAGAATTCCCCAGTGTCTATTGTACCCGTCTTTATGTCCATGTGTACCCATCATTTAGTTCCCACTTATAAGTGAGAACATGCAATTATTTGATTTTTTGTTTCTGCATTAATTCCCCTAGGATTATGGCCTGTAACTGCATCCATGTCGCTGCAAAGGACAGGATTTTGATCTTTTTTTTGGCTGCATAGTATTCTATGGAGTATATGTACCACATTTTCTTTATCCAATCTACCATTGATGGGTATTTAAGTTGATTTCATTACTTTGCTATTGTGAATAATGTTGCAATAAACATATGAGTTTTTGATAGAATGATTTCTTTTCCTTTGGGTAGTTACCTAGCAGTGGGATTGCAGGGTTGAATGGGAGTTCTATTTTTAGTTCTCTGAGAAACCTCCATAATGTTTTCCATAGAGGTTGTGCTAATTCACACGCCCACCAACAGTGTATAAGCACTCCCTTTTCTCTACATCTGTGCCAATATATGTTATTTTTTGACAATAGCCATTCTGACTGGTATGAGCCGGTATCTCATGTGGTTTTCATTTGCATTTCTCTGAGGATTAGATGTTCAACATTTTTAAATATGTTTGTTGGCTGCCTATATGTCTTCTTTTGAGAAGTGTCTGTTCATGTCCTTTGTCACCTTTTAACAGGTCTTTATTGTTGTTGTTGTTGATTTAAGTTTCTTATAGATTCTAGATATTAGTCTTTTATCCAATGCATACTTTGCAAATATTTTCTCTCATTCTGTAAGTTGTCAGTTTACTCTGTTGATTGTTTCTTTTGCTGTGCAGAAGCTCTTTAGCTTGTCAATTTTTGTTTTTGTTGCATTTGCTTTTGAGGATTTAGTAATAAATTACTTACCTAGGTCAGTGTCCAGATGAGTTTTTCCTAGGTTTTCTTCTAGGATTTTAATAAATCAGTGCCTTACACATAAGTCTTTAATCCATCTTGAGTTAATTTTTGCATACGGTGAGAGGAAGCGTTCCAGTTTCACTTATCTGCATATGCCTAGCCAGTTTCCCAGCACCAATTATTCAATAGGGTGTATTTTCCCCATTGTTGATTTTTATCAACTTACCGAAGGTCAGTTGCTTGTAGGTATGAGGCTTTATTTCTGGGTTCTCTACTCTGCTCCATTGATATATGTGTCTGTTTTTGTACCAGTACTGAAATGGGAAAGGTTCCCTTGTCCCCCTAGCAGGGCATGCGGTGGGGGTGTGGCTTGCTTCTTCAGAGTCCTGCTGCTCCAACCTCTAGGTGAACATACAGACGGGCAGGCTGTGGGGCTCCCACCCCACAGCAGTGTCTCGGGGTGAATGTTTACAGCTCCTAAAGCCCCAGCGGGCGTGTGTTACAGGGTGTTCTCTTAGTTTGCCTACGGGCACCTTGTGTTAACCAACTCAATTAGAGCGTCTACCTTGTTACAAGGACAGAGGGCTTTCTGTATCCCCAGTTTCTTGCCTTGGTGTACCAGAAGAATCAGATCACACGTTGGCTTGGCGAATGGGTGCAAAGTTTTACTGAGTGGAAGTATCTCTCAGCTGATGGGGGAGCAAGAAGGAAGACTGTTTTTCCCTGGAGTCGGGCTGCTTCGGGGTCAGGGCTCTCCTCCGACCGCCCCAGCCAAACTCCACGTGGTTCTGCTGGTCGCCTGCAGGTGTTTGTCGGTGTGCTCTTCTCCTAGCCTGCTCCTCTCCTCGCCCTCTCCATGACTAGTGGCTTGCATCTTCTTCCGCCGATGTGCTCCTCTCCATGTCTGGCCGTCTGTGTGTCTGCCTGCTAGGGTACACAGACCCAGGATGGGGGTGTGGCGGGCCAGGGTGGTCTTAGAAAATACAACATTTGGGCCTGAAAGCAGGACTACCTGTCTTCACCTAGGTCCATGGGGGTGGAGCCCTAGCCAGGGACCACACCCTCCTTTACCCAGCACTTCCCTTCCCTCCCTATCATTTAGAAGGACCATACTCTTCCCTTTCCAGCACTCCTGTATTAGCATCATGCTGTTTTGGTTACTATAATCTTGTAGTATAGTTTGAAATCATGTAATGTAATGCCTCTGGCTTTGTTCTTTTTGCTTAGGATTTCTTTGGCTATTTGGACTCTTTTTTGGTTCCATATCAATTTTAGAATTGTTTTTTCTAGTTCTGTGAAAAATGGCATTGGTATATTGATAGGAATGACATTGAATCTGTAGATTGTTTTGGGCAGTATGGTCATTTTAATGATATTGATTCTTCCATCCCTGAACACAGGATGTTTTCCAGTTTGTTTGTGTCAGGTACGAGTCCCTCCCTTCCTCCCTCCCTCCCCCTCCCCCCCCCCTTTTTTTTTTTTTTTTGACAGAGTTTCACTCTGTTGCCCAGGCTAGAGTGCAATAGCACAACCTTGGTTCACTGCAACCTCTGCCTCCCAGGTTCAAGCAATTCTCCTGCTTCAGCCCCCAAGTAGCTGGGGGTAATTGCATGTGCCAACATGCCCAGCTAATTTTTGTATTTTTAGTAGAGACAGGGTTTTGCTATGTTGATCAGGCTGGTCTCAAACTCCTGACTTCAGGTGATCCACCTGCCTCGGCCTCTCAAAGTGCTGGGATTATAGGCGTGAGCCACAGCGCCCAGCCCACTTATTTCTATTTTAAATTTTTACATTTACCACTTTTTTGTTAAAAATTAAAACAGAGTTTTGTAATTCTCCTTAAAGAGATCTTTCATCTCCTTGATTAAATGTATTCCCAGGAATATTACTTTTTGTGTGTAAGGCTCTTGTAAAGCGAATTGTTGTCACTATAGTGAACAATTTTTAGACTCAGGAACTTCTAAAACCACATAGATGCTTCAGTTCTAAACTCTAGTGACCTTCGTGCGGTCCCAAACAAAGATCTAACTTTTACACCTAAGAATGAATTTTGAGTTCATTGAAGACCTGAAGTATTTGCAAAAACAAAGAGAAAGCAGTCTTATAAATTAGACTAAACTGTAAGCATCTCAAAAATAAGTCCAGTGTTTCATTCCTTTGTTGTTTATAGTCAGCACATGCACCAAATAAGTCTTTTTTTATATTATGAAACATTTATTACATATTTTTATATATGTATATAACTTCTATACGTTTCTATATTGTGTTCATGTCCAGATTGTATTTTTTTTTTTTTTTTTTTTTTTTGAGACGGAGTCTCGCTCTGTCGCCCAGGCTGGAGTGCAGTGGCGCAATCTCGGCTCACTGCAAGCTCCACCTCCCGGGTCCACGCCATTCTTCTGCCTCAGCCTCCCGAGTAGCTGGGACTACAGGCGCCTGCCACCACGCCCGGCTAATTTTTTGTATTTTTAGTAGAGACGGGGTTTCACCGTGGTCTCGATCTTCTGACCTCGTGATCCGACCGCCTCGGCCTCCGAAAGTGCTGGGATTACAGGCGTGAGCCACCGCGCCCAGCCTGTATTTTTAAATTATGTATTATTTATAAATAATTTCAGAAGATTAGTATACTCTCATTTGACCATCAAATCTGCAAAGGTACTTTTGTTTTCTTCCTTCCTGTGCAGTACAGAAAGTGAGCCTTTTCTAATCCGTGTCATGTCTCTCCCTATATACTGTCCAATTCATTCCATCTTTTTAGTGACTTCCTTCTATTGACTACCCTTTCTTGCAGTGTCAACTTTTTAAGGAAACCTTGTCAGTGAATTCTGTGATCTCCCAGTGGCCATATCCATGGTGCTTTTTTTTTTTTTTTTTTTTTTTGAGACGGAGTCACTCTGTTGCCCAGGCTGGAGTACAGTGCCACGATCTCAGCTCACTGCAACCTCCGCCTCCCAGGTTCAAGCGATTTTTCTGCCTCAGCCTCCTGAGTAGCTGGAACCACAGGCATGTCCACACCTGGCTAATTTTTTTTCATATTTTTAGTAGAGACGGGGTTTCACCATGTTGGCCAGGCTGGTGTTGAACTCCTGACCTCAAGTGATCCACCCGCCTCAGCCTCCCAAAGTGCTGAGATTACAGGCATAAGCCACTGCCCCCGGGCCATGGTGTGTTTAATGTGCCTTTTAAATACAGGAGCAATCAAGGCTTGGTAGATAGGGAGATGAGGGCCAAACACTCAGTTGCAAACCACTATTGCAGTCAAGGAAAGGTTAACAATCCTTTCTTAGCAGAACAGACATGGGCTCGCAGGTCCTGTCAAATGAAATTACTTGTCAGCATAGCTACATGCAGAATAGTTCAACAGCCTGGAAGCCAGAAATCTGAGCTTCTTCATTTCTTAGTTCTTTCAGTGAATTGCTTTGAAAGATATTGACATCTGTGTAACTTTGTGGACTATCACTTCCGCAACTCCGTGAAGACAGAGAACTCTTACATGTATTCACATATTCATATACACATGACAAATGGAAGGCAACTTGGCTTTCCTTAAAATGCGGAGGCACACATGTGATGCCTTCTGCTAACACTGCAACTATGTCCTCATTATCTCTTATTGTAAATAGAGGCAGATGAAGCCACTCCAGCTCTACGTCAACTCTCCTGGAAAGAACCAGAATGTAGGTCCTGTGACCTATTGATTTTTCATTGGCTTCATGAACACGTATGTCCTGCAATCTTGTGGACCTGTAAGCTCTTCATGCATTAAGACACATTCACTTTCAGCCATCTCAACTTTCCTAAAAGAGATGCTTTGCTGTAAATATTCTAAAGCTATTTCAGTCAAGATGTTCTGAAGCTATATTACTTAGAAAAATGCTTTTAGTAGGGAAAGGAGCTCCCAAAAGGCATCTTAATATGTACTTACCTGCTTTGCTTTTTTTTTCCCCCACAAATGGCATTCATCAAAATAAGTTAAATAGTAATGGCTTGAAACATAATTGTGCTGTTGTACGTTCTCCAACTGTGTACATTCAACAAACCTTGGAAAATTTCAGATCACATGAAGAGCAAATTATTGGTATGTTGTTGGCAATCAGGATTAAGTTGCCAGAGTCATGTTGCTTAATAGCTTGCTTTTCATAAAATAATGATGGTGACAAGTTAATATTTATTGAGTCTACCGTATGTGTAATGGACTGTACTTCAGGCATTTTCTCATTTAATCATGATAACAAACCTATAAACTAGAAACCACTTTGAATTCCTAGTTAATAGATAATGAAACTAAAAAAGAGAGATAAACAAGTTTGCCTGTGGTCACGTGGTATGCTGCGGTCTAGAGCTGGGATTCAAATCTGGGCTTCTAACTTCAGAACCCTCACTTATAACCTCTCTACAAATTCTGCTCTCCCCAAAACCCATGTCAATCGTTAGTGTTTTAAGACTCTAAGCATTATTCTTTCTATATCAAGAAATTGACTGTATTTTTAGTCTCCATACTTCACAGGAATTCATCTTATGATTCCTATGTTTTTGGATATCCTCATCTGTATGTTTAACCATGATATTAATCTTGACATGTTTCAATGTTATAATCACAGAACACCCTAAGTTGATGTTTTGCACCATACCCATAAAGTAACCATGTTTATGGTCCCTCTGGGCATCTATCCTGTCAGAGAATTGCTCTCATTTCCACTTATTTTCATTTGCTGCGAGTGCGACAAACCTCTGTATATTCTTGTGTAGAAAAACCAGTCCTCAGGCAGAAGTAGAATAAGTAAGGAATACCTTTATCCTGTTAGAAAACTAAAGAAATATCAGCAATTTCTTCAAGAGCAAGCTCATGTCACTTCATCTGTTAATCCTTCCTGACTATGCCAGGTAAAGTTAACCATGCCCAAGTTTGTGTTTCCAGATATGCCATATAACACTGTACGTGATTGTACTCTGCAATGTTTTAATACATCTGCCTTTCTCATAAGACAATAAATACTTGCTGGGGGGTGGGAAGGGGCATGCTTATTTCTATATTCACAGATCTTAGCACAGTTGCTGAGGTTGCCTCCGTGCTTAATACATGGTTGTGGAAAGTAGGGAGAAAGTGGAGAGGAGGAAGAAGGGGCAGAAAAGGAGAGAGGGAGGGAAGAAGGAAGGTGGGGAAGGAGGAATAGATTAATTACATTAACTTGGAGTGTGGTTTATATACATACTAGATGTTTTGATTTTTCTATAATTTCCCATATTGCCAGGATTAAAAAAAATCACATAAGAAATATACTCCGAATACTGCCTCTGACCCAGATTCCAAAGAACAGAAAGAAAGATGGTCAGAAACACTGAAAACTATCATGTCATTAGGCTTTCCAGGAGAATTCTGTACAGCTTCAACTGTGCTCTTTTAGAAAAGCCAGGTGTTATAAAAACTTGGTTGTTTATTGACGTATTTTATCTAAAACATGGTTTTAAAGTGTGTGCGTGTTTTTAACCTGATAGGTAGAAGCTAGAACAGCTGCCATTTAAACATTGCCATCAGTTTTCTATCTTCTATAATGTGGAGGCTTAAATTCCCCTTTGGAACAAGTACGTCAGTGTTTTCAGTGAACCATCTAAATGGACGTTTTAGTTAAGACAAAGTGAAAGCAACGTCTGTGCTCTGAAACGGAGAGGTTTGAGGCGAGGCAGGGGAAGACAAGCTGCAGGGGCATCTTTGCTGGTTCTATCTCCATTGATGACGGAGCCCTGGGCCGGCTGCTGTGTGCTCCTGTGGAGGTGTGCGTGGAAACTTCCGGGCACGGAAATCTTTCTTTAGGAAATAAGCAGTAGGCAAGAGGTGGAAGAAGCTGCTTCCTTTGAGAGACTCTGATGAGCTACGGGCACAAGCATTATTGCTTTAGGGAGCCGGCTACAAAATGGAGCAGTGAATGGAGGGAAGGACGCTGTCCAAAGCCACACAGAGCCCAGCATGTCTGGGCACCCACAGGCATTGGCTTGGGAATATTGGGAGCTACTAACCTGGAAGTGGATATTGGTGTTTTCACATGGGGGACCCCTAGCAAAGCCAAGAGGGTGGCGTTTGACTGGCTTCAGGGTGACAACAAACAGTGGACATCGCCCAGGAGGAGAGCTCAGGAATGAAACATGGCACAGGCCACGTGGAAACCAAAGAGAAGAGGGTGCTGTGAACGCACATTTCATGAGCTCTTTGGAGAGTCCCATAAATTATTACTGTGGTGATGTTTAGAATGATAGGATGGAATGTACCAGAAATTCAGGTGGAACAAACATATGTCATTGGAAGTTTAGCATCAACCATTAAAGTGACTGTATTTGTGCCCAAATACAATCAGAACTCCTGTGGCAGGCCAGTTATTTGCCCTGCCCTTACTAGTAGCTCCCAGTTCTCCCTGCACTTCAGAATCACCCAGGGAGCCGTGCAGAAACAAACCCACCCACCTCCACCCCCACACATGATACAGAGAAATTCAGTCACTGGGTCTGACATTTCTACTTTAAAAAAAAAAAAAAAAAAAAAAAAGAAAACTTTCCAGGTAATTCTGTCTTACAGATACTTTTATTAAAAATTGGGTTAAAGTTTGCAGAAATCAATTGGGGATACGCAACATCAAATATTTACCATGAAGGACCTTTCTTCAAGGTTGTATTTTATGTCTCTCAATCATTAGTAAGGCAAGTTCCTGAAGTTAAGGGATGTGGCTTTCACCTCCTTGTATTTCCCACAGGAGGTAATGTGTGGGGAAATGAAATGCATACTTGTGCTGTTGAAATGGCCTATTTGCTCATCCCAGGTTCCTCGATGGCACCGTGCACCACACTCTAGTTCATCCGTGCCAGTGCTCTTTGCTCTGCTGAGCAAAGTTGTTCATGAGGTTTGGCTCCCTCTCTGCTGGGATTTTGCCTCATCCTTTATTCTCAACCTTGACCCTGTCCAATTTGTTCCCACTAAACGCCATAACTTTGTATTTGCTTAATTGTCCTGGATTATCTTGGACATTATTTTTGTTGTTGTTATCATTGGAAGGTGTTAACAACTCCTTCCTAGTATACACCATAATAAAAAAACACATTAATTATGACATCTCAGTAATTTATGAAAATAGCAAATGCTAGTTCCATGCTTTGTGACAGGATCTGGCTCTGTCACCCAGGTGGGAGTGCAGTGGTATTATCATAGCTCACTGTAATCTCAAACTCCTGAGCTCAAGCCAACCTTCTGCTTTAGCCTCCTGAGTAGCTGTTACTACAGGTGCACACTATCACACCCAGCTAATTAAAACAAAAAATCGTACAGATGGGCTCTCTCTATGTTGCCTAGGCTGTGCTAAAACACCTGGCTTCAGGCAATCTTCTCACCTCAGCCTCTGAAAGTGCTGAGATTACAGGCGAGAACCACCGTGCCCAGCCGCTGCACCTTTCTGTTCCATGTTCTTCTCAGAACCCCCAAAATTTCCCAGACAGCTGGCTGAAACTTTTAATACATCCCTACAACTAATAATGCCACTTTCTTCCCACTCCTTGACAAATGATGTTGCCTCCCACATTACTGCAGCTCCCCGTTATCTGCCCATCTCCATTGAAGAAATCACTGCTGGGAATTAGATGTTCTCTGAATGTAAAATGGCCCCAGTTACTGGAAAGATCTCAGAAACTGTCATTAGTCATGGCTGCCTCATGCTCTCATCTGGCTGGTCTTCTTAATGTCACTGTAACATGTCACAGTGATTTGCATCTTTGCACCTTTGCATGAAGCCCCTTCCTTCCCTGGAATCAAGACTTCTTTTTACCCTTGTACAGTTACAAGCATTCTTCCAACCTTCATGGTTTAAGGCCTTTCCAGCACTTGCCAAAACCCTTCCCTGCACACTCCCTGTTCTAAGTGCAACTTTTTCTGCTGTCTCAGAATTTGGGCAGAGGCTCTGAGTCTGAGAATCATTGGTCCTAGGCAGTTACAGAGAATGAAATGAGAGACCTGAGACCCTGGGCTCACACCCTGAAGACAAGGGAGCAAGGTGCTTTAAGAGGACCACAGAGAGAGAGAGAGCTCTAGGTACTGGAATTTGTGGATGTACAGGTGATGGACACCCTCCTGGAAAATTAACGAAACATCTCTATCAAGAACAGATTCTTCAAGAGTGCAGTCTATGAATACTGTTCCTGATCATTACCTCTCCTCAGCTCACTCCAGCCCCTCCACCCTAATTCTGGAGGAGCCACGGAAGGAGTAAATGGGGAAGGAAGAATGAGAGAACAAAGAAAAGAAATTAAAAAGAAACTATAGCGCATTTCCTCCTCTAAGATAAGACTGAGTGGTGAGAGAGGAAGAAGTTGACATTACATAAGTAACACTTTGATGTTGGCCAACTTGGTATTTTGATAATGGAAAATAAACAATGCTGCTGAGATGTCCAGCTCGGATGTCCTCCAAGGCCTGAGAAGGACAATTCTAGAGTGATCTAGGAATGGTGAGAAAGACTTTGGCTTCTTTCTGCACACACCTTTCCAAGGGCACCTATTTTTTTTTTAATGATAACAAATGGTGACAAGAATATATGTTATCATTCAAATTAGACTTCATGTTTGAAATAATTGCCCAGAGTATCCATCTGCTGCTGTGGGTATGGAAGGTACTCGATCATTATTGGTTGAGCCCCATCCTCCACATCCCTCTCAACATCTAATCCTTTTTTTAACTCTCATAGGCAAGAGCAGCATTTATAGTCAAAGCTTATTTACAAATATTATGATGCAAAAGTAAGATTATATTCAAAACGCTGCCAAAAGAGTCACTTTTATTTTTCTTTCCTTTTTTTTTTTTTTTTTTTTTTGAGATAGCATTTCACTCTTGTTGTCCAGGCTGCTGTACAATCATGCAATCTCAGCTCACTGTAACCTCCACCTCCAAGGTTCAAGCGATTCTTCTTGCCTCCTGAGTAGCTGGGATTCCAGGCACGTGCCACCATGCCCAACTAATTTTGTATTTTTAGTAGAGACAAGGTCTCACCATGTTGGCTAGGCTGGTCTCGAACTCCTGACCTCAGGTGATTCACCCCACTCAACCTCCCAAAGTGCTGGGATTAGAGTTGTGAGCCATGGTGCCCAACTAAGTCACTTTTTTGTGGATTGTTGCATGTCCTGAGGATATACGAAGTCAGGCAACAGAAAGAAATACCATGTCAAGATAATTCAGAACCCAGTTAGCTGAAAGCTTGTTCTACTAACTACATGTGAAGTAATGTTCTAGTTATTTCAGCTGTAATTCCAAATTCAAAATTGTTTACACCCTCTGGTTGCCTTTGTACTCATGGATAAAACATAACTGTGTCATCAATATTATCTGGCTCATAACAGCTTGCTACTAATGCTGCAAGGTTTTCAAACAGCTTCAGCCGACAGCACAAGCAGTGCAGAGTTTCTTAAGGGTTAATTTAAATGTTTATATTTAAGAAGCATATTCATCTCCCCTTACAATATCCATCAGCCATCTTGCATAAATGTATTTCTGCTGCTGTCATACCACTCTTTGGAGAATTTTATTTTTAACAATGAAAATAATAATATTTTAAAACCACCAAGCAAAAACAAGGCAAATATGATCATAAGATTACCTAGTCATACACTTTTCTCTAAAAACCATACCTATTTTGTTCTGTAGAAAAGGAATTCTAAGGCAGAGATGGGAGCGAAGAAGAGAACATTTTAAAATCAGGAGAAAACAGAAAACATGTCTGAATCTTGAGGCAAAGTGCGGGCCACTTTGCAGCCTAGGCCAGTTTGTCTGTCAACCACCTCTAGAGAGGACAAAATAATTTCACGTTTACTAGCTACTATCTGCTGGTTATCTTATGTATATAACCTCATTCCTTCTCCTTGAAAATACTGCATGATTATCGCTTCATATCGATGAAAAAAGTGAAGCTGAGAGAGGTTAAAGTAAAATGCCAGGGGTCTGCAGTATAGCTAATGGTCACCGCTCTTGGTTCCTTTTTCAGAGAAAGCATGGCTAGAAGATTTTGAAAGTTACAGAAAGCCCCATGAGACAATGACTCATCTCTGATGTGTGGCAGAATGAGAAACCACACTTACAGTGGTATCGTCATCACTCTTCCATTGAAATGAACCCAATGCTCCCACATGCAATCCAACAAGAGATAAATATGACAAAACAAAGAAAGCTGCATGTTTGAAGTACTTTCCAAGATGTCTTACCACACTCCTGATTGGGACTGTAATATCCAAGAAGCTTGACCCAATTTCTCTGAGATCCTGGCTTTTCCCTAACCTGACACTCTTGTTTTATTCTTGGTTTAGATAATTCTTGCCCAATCTTTCTGCCTCTTTTATTCCAGACACTGGCTCCTCTCTCAGCTGTCTCACATGTTATGAATGATCTCGCCTCCATCACTTTTCACAGCTCTTTACAAGTGCTGACCATGGATCATATTCGAGTATATCAGGGTCTAGGACAATGTGTTTACATTACAGAAATATGACTGGCTTTCACCCTTCTGAAACATCTCTTTTTATGGAAGACATTCATTGATACCTTCAGTCTTAAAAACTTGTTGGCATAGAAGAACAGGAAACTGGAAGAGGAGTTTTTTACTTTTATACTTTTATTTGCTAAATGTGTTAAACCCTTAAGTGTGCTACATATGTACTATAAGGAATGCACACCATTGGTCAACTATCATAATCTATGCTCTGTAATTCACAATGCATACTTTATATATATGTGCCTTAGTTATAACTAATATGCTTCTTTTTTCTTTAAAAATAATATAGACCAATGATATTTAATGTTTAAAGGAATTTTAAAGATCATCTAGCCCCCAAATATCATTTCGTAGGGGAATTTGGTCAATATCTCTTTAAAGAGGTAGAATGGAAAGCCAGGTTCCTGAGTTCTAATCATTCCCAGAGGTTCTCTTGTAGTTAAAGCATGGTTTTTTAATTAATTAGCTTTCATCTTAGAAATCGTTTTTTATCATAAAGCTAATTTTCAGACATTTGGAAAACTGTGTGAGTTATCATCAAATGAAATTATGCTGTTCACTCATTTAACTGTTCATTGTGTGTTTTCCTTCCATCTTTTCTATCTTGTTTATTTACTAATCTCCAGAATTTAGAATTATGCCTTGAAAACAAATATTTGTAGAATGCATGAATCAATATGCAAAGTATAAAAAAGGTCTCTCTTTGAATTCTGACATAGCCCTATGAAATATTATAACATGGAAGCTGCCCTTTGATGTAACTGGTCCTAATTAAATCAATTCAGATAATGTAGTATAAACAATCTTTGGGAATACAGTATCATAATGTTTGAAAGTTATGAAAAATAAAGGGGAGCAGCAAATATGCATTTTTAAAAGCTATACACAAAATTGGCCTCACTCACAGGGTCATTCAATTGTGTGTGTGTGTGTGTGTGTGTGTGTGTACACATACATATATATATATAGAGAGAGAGAGAGAGTGTCTACTACATGTCAGGTACTATATTAGTTACTTTATATGTTTAGCACCTCAGAGCTTGCTGAAAACAACCCTTATGGAAGATGCTATTATTATTCCCTATGTTAAAAGTGCAGAAACTGTTTTCAAGGTCACTCAAAAAGCAGTGCTGGTAAAACAGCTAGAAACTAGGTGTTTCTTGCTCCAATGCCTTTAAGGCTATACTTTGCTGTCTTCATAAATTGATCCACAATAGGTAGAGACAAGTAGAAACAAGCATATTTCCTGCAGTTTATTCATTTCCTTCCTATCTGTTTTTGCATAAAGTTTCACTTATAAAAATTACACAAAACTTGAAAGGTGAACAGGAGATATTAGGCTTAGAAGAATTCATTATGATAAAGAACACTTTGGTACTGATTTTGTTAACACAGTTTTCCAAGTAGCCTTATAAATCAAATAGAAATAATAATTTTAAAAACCCTAATGATTCAACATACTTCATTCCAATTGAAACCTACTGGATACATGTAATTCAGAGAACAGATTCTTCTCAGTTAACTTTATCCAAGACTCTAACTTTTTCAGTCAGGAAAAATATAGCCCATATGGAATGTTAACCTTTTATTACGGAATTATGATTTAATAGCTTCAAATTGCTGGTCCATGAGGAATAACAGCCGAGAGCTTGCACTATGGAAGTAACAAAATGTTAATGTCTTAGTCCTTTTGCATTGCTATAAAGGCATATCCGAGGCTGGGTAATTTAAAAGAAAAGAGGTTTAGTTCGCTTACGGTTCTGAAGGCTGTACAAGAAGCATGGTACCAGCACCTGCTTCTCTTAAGAGCCTCAGGAAGCTTCCACTCATGATTGAAGGTGAAGGGGAGTCTACATATAGAGATCACATGGCAAGAAGAGAAAGACAGACAGAGGGAAAGAGAGGAAAGGGGCCCAGGCCAGAGATAAATATATATATATATAGAGAGAGGCTAGGCTCTTTTTAACAATCAGTTCTTGCAAGAACTCATCAAGTGAGAATTCACTCATTACCTTGAGGAGGCACCAAGCCATTCACAAAGGGTCTGTCCCCATGACTCGAACATCTCCCACCAGGCCCCACCTCCAGCACTGGGGATTAAATTTCAACAAAAGACTTAAAGGGGACAAATATCCAAACGGCATCAACTAAAGAATTAATTTTGGGGGTGCTAGGTTTTCTCAGAAACTAAAAAATGAGATATAACTTGCCATTATATGATCTGTGTTTAAACTACATTCTCTCTCATCCATATTTCTCCAGGATGATATGCTTAACTTAGGTATTAAAAATAAGTCCATCTGATTTATTTTCAAACTTCATAAAAAATTATAGATCATGTAGAAAAATTAATCTCTGTGACTAGTAAAAGAAAATGTGACAGCAATTTGGAGAATTTACTATAGCAGATATTAAATATGTTACAATGTATTAAATGTTAGAGGGATCAAAATAATATAGTTTTCAGGGCAGAATGAGCAGAGGAATGGAATAGAACAGACTTGAGAGATAAGACCCTCAAGGTTAATATAATAAAAAGATGAGATTTATTTCAAGTCAATGGGGAAACATGTTTTATTCAATAAATGATGCATAAAAAGTAATTTGTGGATTTTTGGTGAGAAATAAGTAACATTAGATTCATAGAAACCCTTCACACTAAAATAAAATCTATATGAATCAAATATTTAAATGTTTTAAAAAGTGAAACTGTAACTAGAAAAGATTTTCATTAAATATCTCCAAGTGTAGAGAAGATCCTCTATTGATAACAAAGACATAACCCCATAAAGAAAACAACACGGCCGGGTGCGGTGGCTCACGCCTGGAATCCCAGCACTTTGGGAGGCCGAGGCGGGCCGATCATGAGGTCAGGAGATAGAGACGATCCTGGCTAACACAGTGAAACCCCATCTCTACTAAATATACAAAAAATTAGCCAGGCGTGGTGATGGGCGCCTGTAGTCCCAGCTACTCGGGAGGCTGAGGCAGGAGAATGGCGTGAACCCGGGGGGCGGAGTTTGCAGTGAGCCGAGATCACGCCACTGCACTCCAGCCTGGGCGACAGAGCGAGACCCCGTCTCAAAACAAAACAAAACAAAATAAAGAAAGAAAACAATAGTTAATTACATCAAAATTATAGTTTAAATAATTTTGTTTTGAGATAGAGTTTCACTCTTGTTGCCCAGGGTGCAGTGCAACGGCAGGATCTCGGCTCACTGCAACCTCTGCCTCCCAGGTTCAAGCGATTCTCCTGCTTCACCCTCCCGAGTAGCTGGGATTACAGGCACCTGCCACCACGCTCGGCTAATTTCTTGTATTTTTAGTAGAGACAGGGTTTCACCATGTTGGCCTGACTTCTCTGGAGCTTCTGACCTCCAGTGATCCCCCCTGCCTGGGCCTCCCAAAGTGCTGGGATTACAGGCGTGAGCCACCACGCCTGGCCATCTGAAATAATTTTGAAACACCTTAAAAAGACCTGAAAATTAAATTACTTACTGGTAAACATATTTTCAGCATGTATGACAAGAAATGGTTTCATACAAGAATATATGAAATGGTCATAAGAAACAAACTATAAGAAATAATTTCTTATACTTACTGTAAGAAACTTTTATCTATACTGTGCAATTATAATAAAAGAAAATAACCATAATAGTAAGCAATAAATAATGAAAATGTATTCAAGCTTCCTAGTAATTGGAGAAAGGCAATTTTACATGAGATGTCATGTTTCACCTAAATAATTGGAAAAATTAAAAAGAATAAAAGCACCCAGTGTTAGAGGATGCAAAGTAACCATACTGACATGTAGTTTGGGGGAAAGTGGAAATTGATGGAAACTTTCCAGGGTACCTTTTGGAACTAAGGACTCTAACACATTACATGTAAAATATTTTGCCCTTTGCAACTCTACTCCCAAAATTATATTTCAAAAATGTGACTAGACAAATTACTAGAGATGTGTCTAAGGAAGATCACTAATGTGCTGTTTTTATAATGAAATGTAGAGCAGCCTATAAACTTATCAATGCAAGACTCTTCAACAAAATAAATGGGATCCATCACCAAATGTGCTCATAGAGACCTGTATCTCTTGATATGGATAATGAGCACATTATATGAAGTAAAAGATGCAAGTTATAAAATAATACGTGAGACACAAAAACAGGTGTATGTGTGTGTGTCTGTGTGTTTTCATGTGTACACACACACACACGCACATGGAAAACAGACTTGGAAGAATATGCACCCAGTGTTAATAGTGATTATCTCCAGGCGGTTTGATTTAAGAGGTTTTACCCTCTGCTTTTTTTTTTTTTTTGGTTTTGAGACGGAGTCTTGCTCTGTCGCCAGGCTGGAGTGCAGTGGCGTGATCTCGGCTCACTGCAACCCCTGCCTCCTGGGTTCAAGCAATTCTCCTGCCTCAGCCTCCTGAGTAGCTGGGACTACAGGCATGCGCCACCACACCCAGCTAATTTTTGTATTTTTAGTAGAGACAGGGTTTCACCATGTTGGCCAGGATGGTCTCAATCTCTTGACCTCATGATCCACCCGCCTCAGCCTCCCAAAGTGCTGGGATTACAGGCATGAGCCACTGCATCCGGCCTTACCCTCCTCTTTAGGTGAAAGTATGTGGGCTAATTTTTTTCAGCCAACATTATGTTTTTATAATCAGAAAATGCAACATTTATTATGAAAATAATTCAATGAAAATGAGGTATAATAGTTTTAAATTACACATCTAGTATGACATTTAAAAATGTGTGGTATTCTGGTAATAATCATACTGGCACACAGTTCTGAAAAAAAAAATAGAAACCAATAATAAAACTTTTCCTAAGTCATTATGACCATGTTACTTTTTCCTCCAGATCAACTGGTATAGATTATTATCTATGTCATAATAATCTGTTATATAAAATGCAAATTAAGTACATTTTTATTTAAGAAAATTACAAATGTTACAGTTTGGTACAAAGTTATTGTCAGAGCCACTTAATTTGAATACATGTTATTTGTAGAAATGGCAATTGACTGTGTAGGAATTATGGCAAATTGATTGCAGTCTTTGTGGAAAAGGCTGGAGAATGCCACCTTCTGAAATCAAACCTAGTAAAAGTCAACACATTATAATTATAACAACTATGGTCATAATAACTACAATTTATTGATCCCTTACAATGACAGGCTCTGAAGTAAGCACTTCATACCCTTTATCAGATAATGCTTAAAACAGCTTTGTATAATAGTCATCGATACATCTGTATCAAAATGTGGAAGCTCCTAGGGTTGCAAAGGTTTCATCTGGGGCCACCAGCCTGTAAGTATCATAACAAAAGTTCAAATCAAGTTTCTCTACTGTCTGAGCTATTGGCTACTAGGCTACATACTAAGCTTTGTCTCTTTTAGGGGAAAACTACAGAAAAATAAACCATCAGATAAAATCATTTGTAAATATGTCACTGAGGTTGACTTGGAAAATACGTACTTAGAAATCTAAGAGACCAGGGTATAACCTCAGGTAGACATGATAGGATCACATTTGATAGATATATAACTTCATTTCAATGCCTTGGGCATGACCAAGTTGTGCAATTAGTAACCAGCAAGAGGAGGAGTTGACTTGAAAGTGCTTGCTGGCCGGGCGCGGTGGTTCACGCCTGTAATCCCAACACTTTGGGAGGCCGAGGCAGGTGGATCATCAGGTCAGGAGATCGAGACCATCCTGGCTAACAGTGTGAAACCTCATATCTATTAAAAAAATACAAAAAATGAGCTGGGCGTGGTGGCAGGCGCCTGTAGTCCGAGCTACTCTGGAGGCTGAGGCAGGAGAATGGCGTGAACCCAGGAGGCGCAGCTTGCAGTGAGCAGAGATCACGCCACTGCACTCCAGCCTGGGCAACAGAGCGAGACTCCATCTCAAAAAAAAAAAAAAAGTGCTTGCTACTGTTTTTCTGACATCATTCAATGCAAAGATATACTTTAAATATAGAAATAATTCTAGCCCTGCCTGAATGAACTCTCTTTCAAGATCACATAACTCTACTTCGGATGCTTTGATCATTGCTATGGTTTGGATATGGTTCATTCGGCCCCACCAAGTCTTCTGTTGAATTAGATCCCCATTGTTGGAGGTGGGGTCTGGTGGGACGTGTTTGGATCCTGAGGGCAGATCCGTCATGAATGGCTTAGTGCCATTCTCAAGGGAGTGAATGACTTCTCATTGTTGGTTCTCCTGAGAACTGGTTGTTGAAAGGAGCCTGGCACCTCCTCCTCTCTCTCGTTTCCCCTTTCCCCATGGGACCTCTGCCCAGAAGACCCCTCTTCACCTTCCACCATAAGTGGCAGCGGCCTGAGGCCCTCCCCAAGAAGCAGATGCCAGCGCCATGCTTCTTGTACTGCCTGCAGGACTGTGAACCAGATAAGCCTCTTTTCCTTATAAAGTACTCAACCTTAGGTATTCCTTTATAGCAACACAGACTAAACAATTATCACTGTCTGTTGCTAATTTGAGCCCCCTTTCAATAAAACTGTGACGTACACACACATATGCACACAGACGGACAGATGTATATATCAAAGTGTGTATAGTCTTCTGTATAACAGCATGATCACAGAGAACACTGTGGAAGGTATGCCCGTCATCTACTGCTATTCAACAAACCACCCCAAATGTTAGTGGATTAAATATTTTTTAGTTTCTAAAAATTAATTTTACTGGTAAATTTAAACAGGATTAAATTAAAGCAGCATTTGGTGGGCACTGCTTGCCTCTGCTCTGCTTGACAACAGCTGAGGAGGTTTAAAAGCTGGGAGGTGGAATTGTCTGAAAGCTCACTTGTTCTCAAACACGATGGTTGTGGATGCAAAGACTCAAACTGCTGGGAGCTGGTACACCTGGGTTCCTTAGCCATCTCTCTCCATTTCCATGTGCCTTTCCCTCTGGTCTCTCCTGCACAGAAGCGGTAGGAAACCCGGGCATTTACAATGTTGTTTGGGGGGCTGCTAGTGTACAGGTCAACAAAAGAGGAAGTTAGATGCTACTTTGCCTTTTATGATTTAGCTTCAGAAGTAACAGCATAAGTTCTACTGTTTTCTATTCTTAGAAACAAGTCACTAAGTCTGACCTAGGTCTGTAGGGAGGGAAATTAGAACCACTTTTTTTTTTTTTTTTTTGAAATGGAGTTTCTTTCTTGTTGTCCAGGCTGGAGTGCAATGGCACGGTCTTGGCTCACTGCCACCTCTGCCTCTCAGGTTCAAGCGATTCTTGTGCCTCAGACTCCCAAGTAACTGGGATATACAGGCGCCCACCACCATGCCCAGCTATTTTTTTTTTTTGTATTTTTTTGTAGAGACGGAGTTTCACCATGTTGGCCAGGCTGGTCTTGAACTCCTGACCTCAGGTGCCGCCCACCTCGGCCTCTCAAAGTGCTGGGATTACAGGGGTGAGCCACCATGCCTGGCCTAGAACCACATTTTTGATGTATTTATGAACCTGCAGACATATTTTTAAAGAACCACGCAAGGATGAATAGCTTGGTAATGTTGAGGGAGGTCAAGTTAGTGGGGGAGCTGCCCAAGGAGAACAGTAGTGAGGAAGAAAAACAACAAGAATCAGACAGGGACAGAGTGGAGGGCAGGAGGGAAACTCATGCAGCTGAGAGGGAAGATATGAATACCATGGAACGTTGGGAAGCCGAGGCGGGTGGATCACCTGAGGTCAGGAGTTCAAGACCAGCCTGGCCAACATGGTGAAATCCCATCTCTACTAAAAATACAAAAATTAACCCAGCATGATGGTATGCGCCTGTAGTCCCAGCTACTTGGGAGGCTGAGGCAGGAGAATCACTTGAACCTGGGAGGCGGGGGTTGCGACCAGCTGAGATCGCACCACTGCCCTCCAGCCTGGGTGACAGAGTGAGACTCTGTCTCAAAAAACTAAAAAATAAAAATGAATACCATGGAATTGGAGCTGTTCCCAGAGTATAAACCAATAAATGAACATCATGGTTCATAGTCTACTGTGTATTAGATAGCTCATGAGTTCGTCTCTTTAAGAACTGAGTTGCTAAAATTTAGTTCCTGAACCTGTAAACGTTTGGACTCATGGCAATTCTTACCACTTGGTGGCCATTCTCTTCAACATGTCTTTAGCCACAAAGCAGTATTTGATGGAGAGAGTAATGACATTCCATTTCTTCAGCTCCTCTTAAAGCTCCAACTGCCTCCAGGCCCCACCCATTCCCCCACTTCTCTCTCTTTCTAAACAGAGATTGGTTCTCACCATTTCAAAGGATTTAGGTTGTTACTGTGGTTTAGTTTAGCTTTGCTTTGTTTTTTGAGGTCCACCTGTCATATCTATGACAGAATTTGCAGGAGGTACTCCAGTTGCGATCACTGGGAAGAAAATGCGGTGAAATCAGACTAACCCATAGTTCTCAGTATATCATTGCATGGCTTCTAAGGAACCACAATTTAAGCAGTGCATGATAACCAGTATTAATGGATTATAGCCCCTAAATTGTAACAATTGTGACTTTGTAGACTCCTAAGTATCTTCTGGTTTGGGTAACCTTTCTATTATTTGCTTTCTTGGGATCTGTCAGTTACAGTGTGCATTTAGTCCCGTACGTGTGGCTGACATATCCTATCCTAGAGTGGCCACTTGTTTAGCACAGTTCTATTGATCCTGCATGTTCCCTAGGAGGAAACACAAGGCCTTGCTGAGAAGGCTCTCAAGCTTCACTCCCATGCAGTATAGTTTGCATTTCTAGTTTTGTGAGTTAGTTCTCATGGAGCCATAGGCCATAATTATTCAGCTGTAATGAACCTCACAATGCATCAATGCATTCTTCTCCATTTATATTTGCTTTTATTTGAATGAAATAAATTCATTCAAATAAAAGCAAATATAAATGGAGAATACATTCACAAGATGTTCACAAGAATTATAACATAAATGAAACAAACATTTATTTTATTGAAATAAAAGCAAACATAAATGGAGAAAAATGCACTGACTATGGTTCATGACTGAACCATAGTCCTTATTTATGAGACACAGTCTTGCTCTGATACCCAGGCTGGAGTGCAGTGGCCAATCTCAGCCCACAGCAAACTCCACCTCCTGGGCTAAAGCAATCCTCCCACCTCAGCCTCCCAAATAGCTGAGATTACAGGCATGTACCCAGCTAATTTTTTTTTTTATTTATTTTTCATAGAGATGGGGTCTCATAACGTTGCCTAGGCTGGTCTCAAACTCCTGGGCTCAAACAATTCTACTGCCTTGGCCTCCCAAAATGGTGGGGTTATAGGCATGGTCCACTGTGCCTGGCTGAACCATAGCCCTTTTAAGCATTGAATGCATTTAAAATATTTTCATTGTTCTATCAATAAAATATCCACATTTAAATGCAGGCCTTATAATAATTAATACTACTCACTATTAAATACCAAATTAGAATTGATTCTCTAAAGTGTCTTCATATATTGTACATTGTACTAGGTAATATGAGTTTTAATTGCTTAATATAAAATTACTTAATGGCACTTATAATTCTTGTGAACATCAGTATAAGTTTTAATAAAATGGTAGAAGCACATGGAGAAATGGTTCTTTGATTGTTAAAATAGTTCATTTTTATAAGGCAGGTAAGAAATTAGTAAGTTAGAGAACTACGTTAGTCCATTGCATGCTGCTGAAAAAGACATACCCAAAAACAGGAAGAAAAAGAGGCTTCATTGGACTTACAGTTCCACATGACTGGGGAGGCCTCATAATCATGGCGGGAGGTGAAAAGCACTTCTTACATGGCAGTGGCAAGAGAAAAATGAGGAAGAAGCAAAAGCAGAAACCCCTGATAAACCCATCAGATCTCATGAGACTTATTCACTGTCATGACAATAGCATGGGAAAGACCAGCCAACATGATTCAATGACCTCCCTCTGGGTCCCTCCAGCAACACATGGGAATTTTGGGAGACACAATTCAAGCTGAGATTTGGGTGGGGATATAGCCAAACCATATCAGTAACCCTGAGGAAAAAATGACAATGCTGGGATCCAGAAAAATATAGATGTTTTTGAATAAGGTTTTTGAATAAGAAAAATCTCCATATATACACAGTTAGATAAACCCAACAGAACATCCTTCAGTTTTGAAAGCCAAGGAAGCTTCATTGAATCCTGTGTCTGCATAAATGATCAGTGAAATTTCAAAATTCACTGATGTGCAGTCTTGCTTCACAAATGGACAAATGGAGATGAACAGAGGCCAATGGGCATGGACATAGAAGGAGAAGGAGTCACAGACAGAATCCCAAACTCTCAATCCAGTTTCTCAAACTGTCCAGCACGTAGTTGCTATTGACTCAATTGTCCTTTGGAAAGGATGAAGTCTCAGATAGTCTCAAAAGTTCACTTTACATAGTAACCCATTTTGTCTCCCCTCTAATATTTTGAAAAGGTAACGCCAACAGAAAAGGGTCCTCAGTTTTCTAGGAAGATTGACAAGAAGGAAGCAGCAGGAAGAGAAAGGCAGGAAAATCTTCATACTGGATCATCCATTTCCAGCGATTATAGATAACAGAGTTGCTGATAAAGACAGAATTTCAGTCAACCACTAAGCAGATTCCCACTGAGGAACACACTGGAGAAACACGAACAGTCAAGACAGAAGACCACCAGATGGCTGATCTTAATAACCCAATAAATACAAGAAAAGAGTGGCACTTCTACCCAGTTCTAAACGAACATCTCATTTGTATGTTGTGTTCTGAGTTTTAGGGAAGACAAAAATGCCAATTCTAATTTACCTTTATTCACACTTTGCCAGGGATTCAAGGAAGGCAGAAAAAATTGTACAAAATAATCTTTTGTTTTTGTTCCCTTCAAGATTCTCTTTTACTCTTTTTGTTCCTTATGCCATCACTCCACCACAACCATACTACAGACTTCTCAACTGCTGTCTCAGCCTTCGAAACACCTAAACTTCAACATGCTGAGATTACGTCTATTACGCTAATGAACTTCTACAGGAACGAACAAACGAAAAGGAAGTAATGCACCACCTCCTGTTTCTCAGCCATCACCACCTCCCAGGTGCTTCCCAGAGCAGTTCCCTGCTGCCACAGGGCTCCTGCAGGAGCTCCTCCCTGCTAAGCATGTCCTCAACCCCTACTCATCAAGTCTAGCTCAGCCTCTGCATTTCAGCTCAACGTCTAATTTCCCAGGGTAGATTCCAGGCAGCCGCACTGTTTCATGTCCTCTTAACATCCTCTGCTTTTCTATCTCATCTTCCTTCTTGACAAGTTCAAAGTCATGAGGACTGGATAGAGCTCCATCAAAGCAGGGAATGTTGATTTTATACATTGGAGCTGAGTGGGCAGTCTGGCACAGAGCAAGTGGCCAGTAGGATTACGGAATGCATGAACCTTAATTTTCTATTCCTTTATTCCTGTCATTTCCTGTACCTCACAAAATGTTCCCAACCATGCCAACATCACCACCTGTGAAAATCCCACCATCCTTCCCTTGGGCCTCACCTCCTCCATGAAGTCCTCTTTGATCACCTTTGTGTTTTCTGAACTCCATAAGCACTTTCTATGCGTGTTTCACGTCACTCATGATATACTAACTTGTGTTATTTCCTCTGCCCTATTCACAGAGGGAAGTCCTTGCATGGTCCTTCACATCCAACCTTATTAGCATTTAGGTCATGGCATAAAAATCATCGTTTGCCTACATGTCTCACTCCATCCCCAATTTTTCCCAAACTATGAAAGCAGTGAATTCAATACTCGTTTTTCTATCTTAGTGCTTGGCACAGAAGAGATGCTTGGTAAGCTTTTTACTTGCTCTGCGGAATCTGAATTGCAGCCATTTCTGTGAAGTCTTCTCTACTCGGCTAGATTCCTACATCCTGAAAGTCAGTCTTTGTTTTCTGCATAGTGACTAGCACAGCAAATCAATGTGTTATAAAAGTTATCTACATTTCTTTCAATGGAAAGATGCAAATTTTAAAAATGATCTTTTGCTTTTCCACTCTTGAAACATAAACATTTTCTCTGTACCTTGTAAATAATACTTGCGTAAGATGATCACCACTGAAGTTATTTTCCCAAACCCTGAGTATTAAGGGGAATGATGACTGCCTACTTAAGGAAGCTCAGATGATCCGAAGATCCCAAACTATGTTCCTTTCTCCAAGAAACATTAGTGGAAGGGAGTGTTTCACCACATGTGGGTCAACAGTACGTGACATCGTCTCAGTTGTGATTTGATTCTCCATATGCTTATAATTTCCATTCTAAATGTCAAGTTTGGTAAACTGGCTTTAAGGGATTTTTGCCACATATATCTTAAAAACTAAATTTTACTGTGGCTCTTGATAACTTTTTGAGAGCTAGCTTGACCTGAGTAAGAGAGATGATAGCTCCTTAATGACCGCCGTCAAGGCATGATGAAGTGCGGGTCCCCGGGAGCCATCAATCACCTGCTGGAAGGACTAGGAGGGCTGTTTCCTGGCTGAGAAGCAGGCCTCAATCTCTTGGCCCATTACTCTCACGTCTTCCTTCTATTCTTCTCACTCCATTAGGCTCCTGTGTATCTGCACTGAGGCTATCTCAGAGTGACCTCCCATCTCTAATCCTTGATATTTCCATTTGGGTCTAATCTACCATCTCGATTGAAACATTTGGGAATGCTTACAGCGGTATTTAATCTTTCTTTGCTCTAGTTCTCAGAATCTCATTTATAAATCTATTTGAAATTATCTTTTTTGTATCTATTGCTATCTTTTCCAGTAGATCGATATGTACTCTCTTCCTAATCTAAAACCTAGTGGTCTAGAAGCACACCTCTTTCTGAGTAATTGTGATAAAGTGCTTTGTTGTTTCTTTGTTTTCAGGGCCTTTGTCTAAACCTGCAATGCAACCATCAATACAGCCTCGGACTGACACGTTTGGCTTTTGAATCATTCTATGGAAAGGCAAAAAACGAAGAAGTAAGACTTTTGAAGCCTCTGGGGTTTATAAACAGGTATAAAATTCCTCATATTTGAATATGTTGTAGTAATATGCATGATTTTGTTCTACTGCATATAAAGTGCGATGCAAACTATGGAACAGAGAATCACAGATCATCAAGTGTAAAAAACAGCTGACATTCACCTTGACTAGGAGTTTCCTGGAACAGGGAAGCAAGAAGTATGTATTTTGGAAGCTGCATATTGCTGGAAAGATGGCATCATAGACTAAACCAAGGTCATGTTCTGTGATAGCAGTGTGGACACTGTTATTTCACATGTGCAGATTCTCTGCTACAGGCGCACTGGTTTTGGCACCTGGTTTTCTCTCTCTGGAGATTATTTTTTCATGTAGCAGTTTACAAGGAATCTTTAACACTACCATGAAGAAGATGGCTGTTAATTCAATTTTCCACCAAGTTATAAAAGAGCCCTGATGAAAAAGAAGTTATGTCATGGTTATCTCACAGAAAAAGGAGAATTAAATTAAGTTTAGGGTTCATACCATCATTGACACTTTTTTTCATGGGAAACTAATGCGTTTTCATATATAAACGAAATTTTGATTCAAATTTGCAAAATTTAAGCTCATTCTGTAAAAAAAATCTATCTTCTAATTTTAACCTTAACAATTCAAACTTGGTTTAGAAATAAGCTGTCCTTGAGTCTGAATGCTGGATTGGGTTTTTGAAAAATGTTCTAAGAAAACTTTCTAGTTTGTCACCCCAAATTGCATGTCAGACAACAGAGAACACTTTGTCACGCTTAGACACCATTCAATCATAATCTGAGTTTGACTTCAAAGTTTTCACAATTCAATTTTGTTTAGAATTAAGAAAATATGACTGTGGGGACCAATGTAAGGGCAGGCAGAGCATTTCTCTTCAGCCAAACACCAGGGCAGAAGGAAAAGGGGAGTGAATGAGTCCATTTGTCCTTTATCTCTGTTTTCATTTTCCACTGTCTACATTTAAGTGTCCAGCTGCTCTTTGACCACAGTGGGACCCCTCAAAGCCACAAAGGCTGGAATTGCTTACATATATATTTGGAGATACTTGTGCCGATACAGTGTGTGTGTACAGTGCAGACGAGCATGGGCAACACGAGAATATGGAGCCCACGGCTCTCGTGCTGTGCAAATGAAGACCGTCATTTGTGACTATCTCAGGGACACTTTTCAATCCAAGAGCATTTCTTAAAAACAAAAGCAAACCAACCTTTTATTGTTATTAGATACCAGAAAAAAAAAAACCCAAAACATACAGTTCACACATGAAACCATCCTGAGAAATTCTGAGTCTCATTTTCTGTGATTCTAATGAAGTCTAAAACAACAATAAAAACAGACAAAAGAAATGCAGATTCCTTGGAGGATAGTAATTTGATCAAACTAAAACATTATTAAGAAACTTTTTGGACATAAAATACGGAAATGACTTCTGACATAAATCACAATTGCTCAGTATTAGGAGACGTATTTGCTATTAATTTTGTTTCAGTCAACATCTCTCAACAACATGAAATCAGAGGTACAGACCATGAATATTAACTTTCATTCAAACTAACGTTCCAGTTGGCATATACTTAGCCTAAGAGGGAGAAAGTGTGAAAAATAGATTGCATGTTGAGTAAGATGAAAACACTCTATTTATTATACTGAGTTTAATAGTTACATTATTTATTATAGTTCAGGGGATAGTTTTAAGTATCTAATTTCATTTGAAATAAATCTTGGAGTTATTTTAAGAGGTGTTACGCTACTTGTTCTGATAAGAAAAAAAATGTTTGATGTATATGAGTTGAACTCCAGTCAAGATCAAATAATCTAAAAAAGAAAATGTTATCTTACACAACACTTCAGGTAAATTCTGCCTCTGAAAAATAGATGATATATAAAAAATATTATAGCTTGTGTAATAGGAAATCAACACCCCTCAATAAGAATTTCTTTAAAATGACCTTGGTCATTTATTACTTTAAAGAGATCATTTAAATTTTCTTTCTTTTTTATTTGAGGAAATACCCCCATCCTAAACCCTACTGTGTGACTGTCAGGTGTGAGGGAACAGGCAAGGTTCTTGCAGTTGGCTAAGGGGCACCTCATTACCAGAAAAGCACCGCTGAAGCCACAGGTCTCGGAGGGGAGCGTTGGATGACAGTGGAGCTCAGTGTTACGAGTTAGGATTCAGAACTCAGAAATAATGCTCAGGCACTAGGACTTCAGGGTTTTCCTTAGCCTATGTGTGCCCAAGTAAGAGAAACACACATCCCCCAGTACACATACAAACACAAATTATTGTTTTAAGTTTTTAAGGCCAGTGTGTCCAATCTTTTGGCTTCCCTGGGCCACATAGGAAGAAGAATAATTGTCTTGGGCCACACATATAATACACTAGCACTAAAAATAGCTGATGAACTAAAAAAAAAAAAAAAATCTCATAAGAGAGTTTACAAATTTGTGTTGGGCCACATTCAAAGCTATCCTGGGCCGCATACGGTGCCGCTGGTTGAACAAGCTTGGTTTAAGGTATCATAGGTAAATTATAAAATGAAGATTGACACAGAATAACTAAAGTCTTATGCCATATCCAAAGTTGAGTTAATTTCACTAATGAAGAAAATCCTAATTGATTTCATCCCCTTTTTAATCTCAAGCATATATCCTTTGAGCTGACTGGAATTCTTTTTATAAAAAGGTAAGAACTAATGGTATGCTCCCTCCTAAAATAACAGCGATTAGCATAAAGCTGAATTAGGTTCAGGTTTCTCTGTCTAAAGGAGAGTTAGGGTCAAGTTTGTATTTGTACTCTTAAAAACCAAGGGTAAACTTTACTGCTATTTAAAATGATCTACTAAGATTATCTTTAAGGGTATAAATATTAATTAATTAAGAATATATTAGGAACACTGCTATTTTAAGTTCTAAGTACATGGATATTTTGTCTAAGTGATAGAAATTCAAAATTTTAATAACCTTAAAATATATAAAATAAATTATATATAGGGTCCAAAATACTGTCAAAACCTTGACTTTAGAAAATACAGGAGTCAGAGTTTATATTTAGCTGCATTGTGAAAATGCAATCCAGAAAAATGGTTTTAAGAGAGAGTGAAAGAGTTGAGCTCACACTGAACACTTAACTTGGGCTAGCTATTGTCATGGTTAGTGCTCAAACCTTCAGTCCCTTCACTTAACAGACATTGAGTTGGTGTTTATTAAATACAGAAGAAAAAATATAGTTGGATATGATGCTTCCTTTTCCTACCTTGATAAGAATATCTTTGGGTATTTATGATCCTTAATTCCCTGTTTAAATACAAATTTAGCTACACTCCAAATATCTGCTATGTGGTACCCTTTCATTGTTGTTTGTTCCCTTATTTCCATTTAGATCTTAACATTGACTCAGTGATTTGAATGTCCACGTGTAACAGATTTTTAGAGTTATATTTTTGCTATTGATAGTTAAATTTCTTAATGTCCTAAAACACGACCAGTTGTTGATATCCTCCAGTTGCCGAGTGACTGTCTCCTGATGTCGTGGGCTCACTGGTGGTATGAATCGGATGCATCCTTCCTAAGCTTGTACTGCAGGAGCCCTCAACTCCACAGAGACCTGTGTTACTCTCTCTCCCACCATGGTGTTAAACTTATCCACGTATTTTGTTAATTCTGACAATGTTTCCTTAGTACATTTTGAATCCGTGTTACTAAGATCATACCATTTTAAACTGCTTTATCTTCCTGCGTTACTAAACCTTTCTAATCCTCAAAACCTCAAAAGTCTCCTTTTCCTGGGATGCTGAACATATTTTTCCTCAAAACCTCGCATGTCTCCTTTTTTAGTAATGTTTCCACCCTCTCCTGAAAATCTATTTTATGTGCAATTAAAATGGTATCAACAGCATTCTTGAGTTAATACTTGCCTGGATTATTACTTTCCATTCTTTTACTTTCGATGTTTTTCTGCTCACATGTTTTAGGTATGTCTTTTGTAACCTGCATAAAGCCAGATTCTGTTCCTTTAACCCAGTCTAAGAGTCATTGTCTTTTACATTTCAGTTAGTGCATTTCCATTTCTTTTCATTTCTGTTACATGAGGTTTTACTCGTGCCATTTTTGTGTGCGCTACTTAAGTTGTCCCACTTTCCTATATTTCACCCCCTCTCTTTTTTTTTTTCATCTCTCAATTTGGCATTTTGTATTTCAGTTCAATCCCTTGAATGGTTATACTAGACAATGTAGGTTCACCTCTAACTTTGAGGGTTTAATGCTGACAATGACTAGACTGACCAAGTGACTGGTCCAGGAATTGCTTCCCAGGAGGTCCCAAGCCTGACGTTCCAATAAGGGCGGGGAAGATAATGACCTTGGCACAGGGACCATGACCTTTGAGGACATGGCTGGCTGTCTCTCCTGGAGAAGGGGCTTCCTACCAGGCCCAGAGGAGCGTGGTCCATGCGGAGCACTGAAGACCTTTGAACTCGAGCCCTCGCTGGGACTTGAGGCCACTCCCACCTCCCCCCAACCACCGTGGCCACACAGCTGGAGTTGATGAGAAGCCAGGGTACTGAACAGCAAGGACTCGAATCCAGCCAAGACAGGGAGGCCCAGCTCTGAACCTATAAACACATGGTGTTTGGAAAGGCCTGGAGAAGCAGCAGCCATTATTTACTGCCAGAAAATTCACGAGGCAAGTCCCATATGTGTTAGGAGTGTGAGGAACCACACACGTCCTACAAGTGCTGCAATGACAATAAAGCATCCAAAATTCCCCCCTCATTTGGCACCAGGATCTTCTATGCAAAGAAAGGTCTTTTCAGTGCAGGGAAGATGAAGAAACCTGGAGCCAAAGCTGTCGCCTCCTTCAGAATTCCAAAGTCCACACCGCAGAAGGGATTTGTTGGGGAAGCCAGGCTGAGAAAGTTCCCACTCACTCAGCACGGAGAATTCGCACCCAGGAGAGGCCGCCTATGCGAGATTCTTCAGCCACGCTCAGGCCTTAAGCATCCCGAATGCTCACACTGGAGAGATGCCTGGTGAGTGCAATGTGTGAAGAAGCTTCATTTGTCACCTGGAACTTCACAGGCTAACGGGCCTCATGAGCAAAGCCAGCGTGGGGGACTTTCCGCCGCAGGCACACCCTCGGCAGTGCACATCAGAGATGGTCTTAGGGCTGCTGTGCACGCGCCTCTGCATCCTCATTCAGGAACAATGTGTTCCTGCCTGAGAGGCGAGCAGGAGCGTGGCCTTTGTGAGAAAGGCTTCGGTCATGATGCAACCCCATGTCCAGAGCACCCATGCCAAGGGCCATGGGGTGGCCACAAGGGCCACAGAGTTGTGAGGCCTTCGGGGGCGATGATGTACTTTCTGACCTTCCCTGGAACCCAGGGTGAGTTGTCACCCCCAGGGCTGATGGGAAGAAGCCTTCCTTCCTCTCCATCCTGGTGGGGCAGCCGCCGCCCCCACATGATCAAAGAACGCAGCCTCTAGTGTCACCCACACTACCCTGGAGCAAATCCAGACTGTCCTGTGCACAGAACTGGCCTAATCTGGACAAGGGGACCCAAGGGGTGTCGGCTGGAAGCTTCTGGGCAAGGCTTCCTTGTCCCATGGATTTTAAAGTCTCTATGTGACAGCTGTGATGGCTTCAAACAGCCTATGAGTCCCCTTATTTGTGGACTGTGGTATCCAAAGTGGGCAGAAGTTGCCCTAGAACAAATCCCCCAAAGATACCAGGAATGACTGTGTTACTAGATGAGATCGGGCACGTTCAGGGTGGTATGGCCGTAGACAGGAATGACTGTATTATCAAACTCTAATCCTCCATGTTTTCTAAGTTCTCTTTTATATTTTAAATCTATTATGTTCTGGCTGCATTTAGGATAATTTTTTTCAGGTCAAATTTCAGATCTAAGTTCTATTTTCTCTTTTTACCTATGTCTTATCTGCTGTTCAGCACATTTAGTAAACTTTGTGTCAATTATAATTTATATATAATTCTAGAATTTCAGGTGTGTGTGTGCTTGTTTAATTTGACTGGATATTTCCAATCGTTTTGTTTTGTTTTTTTAATCTTTTATTTTTTAAACATATTAAGCATCCTTATACTCTATCCTTGATGATTTCAATTTCTATGTTCTTTACTGTTTTGAATTTTGCTCACTCTTACCACGGCTTGTTTCCACATATATGTTGTGATTTTTCTGATTGTTAATTTATGTTCCTTGAAACACTGAGAAAATTATTTCAGGACTCCTTTGAAAGTACAGGGCTCCTAGAGGATTTGGGCTACTCTCAGCCCAGTACCCAGGACTACAACTCATGACTGACTACATTAAACAACATTCTAGACCCAGGACTTTCTGTGCCGCACAAGAAGAGTGAATATTGGCCCCAAACTCAGGTTTGAGTTATAGATATAACTCTAACATTATACACATAATGTTGTATATATGTATACCATACACATACATAGAATGTTGACCCTAAAAACTTGTAAGCATAAACCCATCGGTTTGTACTTACAAGTTTATAGGGGCAAGATTCTATGTATGTATATATGTATAACATATGTATATATGGAAACATAGATGTATATATAATTATATTATTAGATGCAATTATATCTACATATTATGTACGCTATAATATATACATATTACATTTGTGTACATGTAAACATATGTAATTACACTTAAGAATTCTGCCCTATGAAATACGCACTCTAATTTCATCCCGGTAGGAAACTGGCAAGACTGTGTGATGCCTGAAAAATATGTGAGTGACATACAAGTCATTATCTTTCTTCAGGATTTGGATGAATAAAAATACGTTCGTAGCCCCTAGCCCTAGGCTGGTGGAGAGTGACTGTTTATTGTTGCCCACTGCTATCTTGGTATCCTTCCGATCAGCCAGCAGATTGGCGAGAGAAAGCTCCTCTCATGATTCTCGCTCAAACGCTGTACCTGTTGCTGTTGACAGACTCTGTTCCTTAGAGAAGGTATTAACTGCCAGCTGGCTCTGACAGTTTGGGAACTAACGCTGACATTTGTGTTGGCAGCATAACAGTATTTACAACGCAGGAAATGTATACAGTTAGATTACGACGGAGCCAGCGAGTTTTGAGGTTAAAAAATACAACAATATACATGTTAAGCATGACCATAGTAACAAAATTATCTTAAAAATAAATTCAGAGCTTAGGGGTTCTTTCAGGAAATATCTGCGGTCTATGAAACATATGGTATATACGTGCAAAGAGAGAAAGGATTACAAAGAACAGAGGATGGTAATTCAATTACATCGCCGGCCACCCATACTATATTTTGTAATAGTCCACTATGTCAGAAAATTACTAAAGAAAGGTAGAAGTAGATAAAGCAGAAAAAAAAATCAATTTTGAATGATGGGGAATATAAATATAAAATATCACTGGAGCAGGAGAGAAGGTGAATCTCATGCTTCTGTAATTTTTCTTTTGGAGGCTCTGCACTGGCTCTCCTTTTCTCACCTCTCCTTTTCCTTCTATGGATATAACTTTGCAATGAGTTTAAATTGGCACATTTCCACACGGTCCCCCCAAATGATTAAGTCACTAGGAAAGTGACCCTGAAAGGCAGGGGCACAGGTTGGATTTTTGGTGAATGTAATTAACCTATTTAAATATCATAACACTTTTGGTAAACATTATTAGATGGAAGAACAGTCAGTTGACATTTTGTCTCTAATTTCCTAGCAAATAGTGAAGATGTCATCATTTTCTTGCAATAAGAGGAATGAATGTGACCAGGTACTTACTGCACTAGTCCCAGGGCAGTGTGGGGATTGGCATTCACCACTCATCCGGTTTGGAATTAAAACATCATCCCAGCAAGATGGACCCTTGGGAAGAAACAACAATATATGCTTATATGAGTTATAATAGAAATGTACTCCTTAAGACATGCTTCCACTTATATTATAAAATAATAGTGAAATTAGTGTGTAGTCCAATGATTTTCAAAGTGTGGTCTGCAGACTCTGGGGGTCCCCCTGACCCTTTCAAGGGATGTGCTAGGTCAAAACTATATTCATCAACATACAAAGACTATATTTGACATTTTGCTCCAAATCTGTTCATTTTCCACTTATAGCCTCCCCGTAGGGCTGAGGTTAAATGCACCTTACTAGAAAGGCCATCCCTGACTTTGCTCCACTTCTGTGTCTGCCCTTTCAGGCTTCCTTTGCTTCATAATAATTATTACTACCGACCCCACCCAACCCAGCCATGCAGTGTCCCAGCACAGAGCAAGGGCTGTCTGTCCCTAGTGACCACAGCTACACAAAAGCCAACTTGGTCTACTCTGTTTCCTGAGGCATCCCAGCACCTAGAGGAGGGCCTGGCATCGAGGGGGTGCTCAGCAAGCTTCCCTAGGCATCAAAGAAATAAAAATTCAATAAAAGCAACACTTCTTTTAAATTAGAGAAGATCATTTAAAATGAAATATCAGTGTCAATTATTGCATTCCTCTTGGAAAGCAAATCAGTAAAAAGCCTCACAAGCATTCAACTGGTTCATAACTTTTTGACTAAATTTTAAGAAATCGGGCTGTGAACGGTGGCTCATTCCTATAATCCCAGCACTTTGGGAGGTTGAAGGGGGCGGATCACCTGAGGTCAGGAGTTCAAGACCGGTCTGACTAACATGGCGAAACCCTGTCTGTACTAAAAATACAAAAATTAGCTGGGTGTGGTGGCATGCGCCTGTAATCACAGCTACTCAGGAGGCCAAGGTAGGAGAATCGCTTGAATGCAGGAGGCAGAGGTTGCAGTGAGCCGAGATTGTGCCACTGCACTCCAGTCTGGGTGACATAGCAAGACTCCACCTCAAAAAACAAACAAACAAAGAAACAAAAAAACAAAAGCAAAAGGCAGATAGGGGAGAGGGCACAGGGGATAAGGAGCAGCAAATTTCCAGATCCTCAAATCTTCTAAACAGAAAGTTCAGACCATCTACTTGGAAACAAAAATCAAAACAGAATGTTTAAATTGCAGCAATACCTTCAATTTCAACCTAAAATTCAGTGCCTGACCTAATTATCAATTAAATGGGAGAATGGGAAAAAGTGGCTTGGGGAGATATAAGTTGGAAAGTTGGCTTGTATGTCTGTGAGGGCTCAGGGTTCAGGAAATGATCAGATGCCTGAGGAAAGCCCCAAGTGGCAGCCTGGACCTCCTCACCGTGGGTGGAGCAGTGAGGTGGCCACGGGAGGGGCGGAGTAAGAGGTGGGTTGTCTCCCCAGCTGTGACACAGAAAGAAGGAGGAGGGAGGGTGGCATCAAGGGCTGGAGGAGATTGACAGAGCTTCCGGGAGACGTGGTATGAGGCCAGTGCCCAGTGCAAGGCAGAAGGTTAGGACTCGGGGACAGAGGCTGTGGTGATTTTACTACCGACGACGTTAGGACGTAGCTAGTGTTTAAGCTGTAGGAGCTAAATCGGTCATCACAAGGCCCATCTCTGCTTCAGGAACCAGTGCAGAGCCACCCTGGCACTTTGTAGCAGATGCTGAGGAAAATGCCGTGGGAGGTGGGCAGGGGGTCACAGCCACCCCTGCCAGCCTGCAGGAGTGCTCCCTCCCTCCCTCCTTTACCATCACATGTGTGCACACACACATGCATGCCACACACTCACACATACATGCACATACCACACACACTCAGGCATGCACGCACACAGGCATGCACGCATACAGCATGCCACACACCACACATGCATAAACACACCACATACATACACGTGCACACACATCCCACACACCTCACACACCCCACACACATATACCCACATGCATGCATGCACACCAAGACACACCACACATGCATAAACACACCACATATGTACATGTGCACATATATCCCTCACACCCCACACGCCTAACACACCCCACACACATACATCCAAACATGCATGCACACCAAGACACACCACACATGCATAAACACACCACATATGTACATGTGCACATATATCCCTCACACCCCACACGCCTAACACACCCCACACACATACATCCAAACACATGCATGCACACCAAGACACACCACACATGCATAAACACACCACACACACTCACACGCACACACACACAATACCACACAGCACACAGGCATACACATACTACATACACTCACACACTCATGCATGCACACATGCACTATTCTAGAGAAAAGCAGGGGACGCAGAGCAGTTCTCCAGGCCTGAGCCGTACCTGAAACAGACTGAGCCATTTGACGGAGGCTCTTTACCCCAGACTTCAAAAGGAGCTGCATCTGGGATCCACCGATCATTAACCCAAAGGCCACTGCTTAATATGGAGGTAAATTTGCAGAAGAGTTCTAGCAGGACTGAAGCTGCGATGGTTTGAAAAGCCTGCTTTCAAGCTTGGCCCTTGGCTGGCATCTGGGAATGTGAATTTTGGAAGCGTCCACATCATTCCCTTACTGCTACGGATGGTGTGCAGAGCCTGAACTGTCTGCACAAACCATGGCTATGCGCAACATCTTCTCACCCTCGGCAAGGCTGGAATTTTGATAAGCCCCAGGCAGAGGTGTCTGCATGACCAGTTCCCACTAAAATTGCTGGGCACTGACTCTCCATTGAGCTTCCTGGCAGACAACACTTCACACGCGTTATCACAACTGAGTGCCTCTCGAGTGACCACTGGGGGAGGACTTGCCTGTGGTTTCCCCTAAACTCCTCCCCCTGGGCCTTTTCCCCTCGCTTCATATCCTTTTGTTGTAGTGAATCTTAGCTATGTGTGTGACAGGACAGCAAGTCCTGCAGGCTCTCCTGCTGAATCACTGAATCTGGAGGGGGGAGGTGGTCTTGGGGGCCCAGGACATGACGACATAGGATTGGTGATCAAGGCAATGTTCTCCCAGGCACATAGGAGGGTCGGGGCTCATCATTAATATCACACCAGTCACAAAGAACAAGCCGTTTCATTTTCTTTGCACATCCCACTGTATTCACGATAATGGAAGCACTTATGTGATTTTCAACTTTAGAGTAACACTGTTAAAACTGAACAGAGGATGTTAATTATGATTATGTAACCAAATATATATGTTATTCAGCTTGGGCAATATAAAAGTAAAAACAGAAATGTGAGGACTTGGAAGGCAGAAGTGAGGCTGGAGAGAAAACAGAAAAGTGCTGATGAATTCCCTGACCTGCCAAGCTGTTTTTATTAGAAGGTTGTCTGCACCTTTGATTTTTAAACATGTGCATATATTCACTTGATAAAAGTTACAAATGTATAGAAATAAAAGAGAGGAAAAGAAATGATAACTACGACCTTGATCACGTTCATCAGCCTCATTTTTCCGGCTTAAAGTGAGAAATTCAGTGGAGATAAATGTGGCTACAATGCAGTCTGCTACAATGAATACACTTTTTAATGTGAGGACCTTTCTTACTCCTATACAAAAACTTTGAACTATAATTGCTTTAGCCATGCAACTTCTGGAACACTGTGTACGACGATTAGGCAATTTAGGTTTTATATTTTCTAAAATATGACAGGAACAAAGTTAAAGGTGCTTTGTAATGGTATAGATTCACTGGGACATTTGTTTCTATTTTCTGGATAGTCATAACATTCATACTAACAGTGTGAGTAGTATGGATAAATTAGCATGTCTATTTTATTATATTGAATTCCCATATTCAACAGAGGATTTTAATTATGATTATTAAATATATATGCAATGTACAAATTACATGGCAAATTGCAAATCCTTTGAGGGGAACCCAGAGGGCACATCTTGCCCCTTTGTTTGTTTTAATGTCTGTTTCTCTGTAGGTTGTGGTTTGTTCTACCTTTACGGACACTACAAATCAGATTTCTCTCTTTTTTAGACAATTAGGAAAACTTCAGAGTCAAATTTGTGGACCAGCTCTTGCAATTTTACATAAATCATAATACACACTTCGTTTACCAAAATTACCCTTGGCTTCATATTACTTTCCTTTGATCCCTTTCCTCATCTAATTTAATTTTTCCTGGTTTTCATCTGCATGTATCCCTGCAAGCTTGTCACATCATTCTGAAACGAGTCAGGGGATAATTAGGTAATTGTCGGGCCTTGTGATGTAACCTGACTGACAGCTCTAACAGGAGCAGTGCTCCCTGGGATGGTAGGTCATCTCGCCTCCAGGGACAAGGTGATCTCTGGCCAGATGCCTGTGCCGAGCTCTGGCTCTCATACTGTGGCTGGTGGCAATTCCCAGTGAACCACACTGTGCTTGAGGCACCGAAAAGTGCCTGCGTTTAAAAGAAATCCATTTCGCTGTGGTTAACCATTAACTAAATGGGACAATATTGCTTCTCTTCTCTGGAAGTTTTTTCTGACTGACTCACGACACATGCAATGGTCAATAACACACCTACGTGGCAACAGCCAAGAAAGAGCACTAATAGGCCTGGCATGGTGGCTCATGCCTGGAATCCCAGCACTTTGGGAGGCTGAGGCGGATGGATCACCTAAGGTCAGGAGTTCAAGACCACCCTGGCCAACATGGTGAAACCTTGTCTTTAATAAAACACAAAAATTAGCTGGGCATGGTGGCAGGTGCCTGTAATCTCAGCTACTTGGGAGGCTGAGGGAGGAGAATCGCTTGAACCAGGGAGGCAGAGATTGCAGTGGGCCGAGATCACGCCACTGCACTCCAGCCTGGGCGACAGAGTGAGACTCTGCCTCAACAAGAAAAAAAAAAAAAAAAAAAAGAAGGAGCACCAATAATTAAATGCAGGAATTAGGGCCCAGTTATATTTTGTTTCACAGAGTAAGACTTCTTACCTCAAAGTCTAGAATTCAGTGAGACTTTTCTGTGCATATCACAGATGTTTATTTTTTCATATTTAAATTTTTACTGCCCTAATAGCAACTAAAATATTTATGGAACAATTCCCGTAATTGCCACATCAGGTACTATGTTATCTGACAAATTCGTGTGTTTTACAGAGACATTATAGAAAACTCATTCACACATTCTTCTTGATTTCAAACCATAACACAATGGTGTAAGTAGTAAAACTGAATGGAATTCTTTTGAATCTGGGACTTTAACACAGTAAAATAGATATGCTAGTTTATGCAGCTGCTCACACTAATAGTGTGAATGCTATGGCTATCCTGAGAGTAGAAACAACTGTCCAAGTGAATTTATACCCTTACAAAGCAGATTTAACTGTGCTCCTGTCAAATTTTGGAAAATATAAAACTTTAATTGCCTAATCATTGAACACAGTGTTTTAAGAGTTGCATGGCCAAAACAATTATAGTTAATAGTTTTTAAATAGTAGCAAGAAAGGTCTTCAGATTAAAAAGGACTGCAAAAATGCATGGGAGTAGAAGGGAGCTATGGACGATAATACGTCAATTAGAGAAGCAAAACCACTATTTCATCCCTCAAATCTACCGAATTAGAGAAAGATATCTGAATAAAATGTCACATAATCTAACAGGAAAAATTTGGCTGGTTTTTAGAGAACGTTCTCTTTTTTTTGCCTAGTAATGACGGCAACCAAGAAAAATATATAAATTATTTTAGCAACACTAGCAGGGTGAGGAAACCATGGGCTGCTGGCCAAATCCCACCTTATACAGACTCTGTGATAAGAAATGTTTTCATGTTTGTTAATAGTTGAAAAGCATAAAAAGAAGAATGTTTCGTGACACATGAAAACTATGAGAAATTTAAAATTCATTGTCCATAAAGTTTTATTGGCATATAGCCACATAGAGCATGGTTGCTTGTATGCTACAATGAGCTGTTGCAACACAGACCTCATGAACCACACAGCCTATCACGTTTACTATCGGGCCCTTTACAGAAAAAACTTGCCAACCCCTGATCTACAGCAAATTAAATTTTCCAAACTCATACTGAAAAGTACTCTTTTATTTTTAATATTGTGGCGGCACTTTGGCTAACATATAATCGCATATGTTTGTATGAGTAGGTATGTCCTGGGTCTCAAGTGAGAAATTACAATGAAAACCTTAGTGCTGTTGACCTGAGAATTCCGAGAAGACGGTGATAGAGAAGCAGCAGTTGAATCCTGGGATTCATCAAATTGTTTGCATCAGTAAGTGGAAAATGACAACTAGAGATGGCATTTGAGGATTGGTCCTGACTAATGTTACTGTCTATAGAATAGCGTGAAGCAAATATTATCTAAACACGTCTATATGATGCATGTAAATCAGAAATACAGAAAAATGACCCAACAGAGGGAAAGCATTGATAAAATCTGTAACATGTGGGTTTTAAAATTTATTTTCAAAAGTTCTAGAACTAATAATCTGAAAGCCATTTTGGCTATGTCTTTCAATGCCCAGAAAAGTGGAAAATTGAAGTATGTAACTGACTAATTCATATCCAAATATTACTCAGACACAGCCCAGACTGACAAAACAAAATAACTATTTTTCTTGAGTTATCTAAATAAATGCTATAATCTGCTCATCATATGTGAGTATATGCATTGATGCTTAAAATAAATTGCTAATTCTATTTTCCAAAATGTTAATAGAAAACCACGGCATTTACAGTTTTTGAAAAATGTTATTTAATAGTAATTTTACTTAAACTATACTTACCCTATTATCTCATCTTGTCATCAAATATGAAGGATTTCAAATATTCTCTTGAAAAATCCACAAACATTTAAGCCACATAATTAAGTGTAAGGGACTAAAATAATTTTGTAAATCATACTAAGGACATAATACAACAACAGCAAAACTATCTTGTAAAAAGCTGTACCCAGAAGCTTGAGTCCTCCCTTGATGCTTTTCTATCTGTGTCTGCAACAAAATGATACAAATAAGGAGCTTTGAAGTTCACAAACCTGTTGTATTTCATTTCTACCAATGACTAAACTATATGTTCCCGAGCTAGTTGCACGGACCCATTCCAAACTTAGTACTCTTCATCTGAAAAGTAAGGAATTAAATACCTACTTCACAGAGTGTGCATGAAGATTAAATGAAACAACACAAATACAAATAACACCGTGCAAAGGCAACACAACAAACGCCTTTACACAGTTCCTGGCACATAGAGAGTTAAAAAAATGGCAACTGTTACAAGTATTATTTCTTATTTCTCAAAATAGAACTCCCTGAAGAGGGTTACTTTTGGTTTAGTAAAAACTGAGCAGTAAGAAGCCCTTTCCAAGGGACCTGGACCCACGGCCCAGTGGGTTTCTGAATTTATCCTTTTTCTCAATTTCCCTACTATCCAGCCCTCCCCAGGATCATGTCACTTTCTACAGCATGCTGTTTATAACTCTTCTAAAGCATGTATCGCCCTCTGTCATATAGTAGACACTGACACTGTTCTGAGCATCCACCCTCCTTCATTTGATTTAAAGATCCTACACTGTCACAAAGCCAAGCACAGTGCCGTGGTTAGAGCAGCAGCATAATAAATGCAATCATTAAATAGTAAGCAGGAAAAACAACGAAAAAAATTCGTTAAACCAAAATATTCATCCACTTACCAAGTATTTATTGTTGCTCTTAAACCCTGAGACTGCAGTTATAAAAAAGAGAGAATAATCGCTTTTCTTGTAGACTTTCTATAGTAGCTACAAAAAAATGGTATTACAAATGAACCAATCACATCCATTAAAATGAGTAAGATTTTTGAAAATGCCCATGTCAAAGACGGGCAAGTTGGAAGACAACTGGAATATACACACTGTTGGTGCAAATGGAAAATAGTATAGTCACTGCTGAAATCTACTAGGCATTCTTTTTTTAAAGTAAACATAAAAGTAACATGTGACTCAGTTATTCTACTCTTAGGTAGTCATGTGAGATAAATGAAAATATATCCACACAGAATGTTGCAGGCAAGTGCTCCTAACAGTTTTATTCATAGCAAATGTAAACTGGAGGGCACCCACATATCTATGAAATATTTCATCTGACTGGATAGAAAGACGTAGTATAACTATTCAGTGGATGACTACTCAAGAATAAGCAGTGTCCTGTTACCTATAAATGCAACAACATTAACAATTCTCAAAATCAGCCTGAGTGAAAGAAGCCAAACATGGAATATGTGGCATGATTCCATGTATATGAAATGCAGAGGTCGCTTGGGGCTGGGAGCACAGAGTGGGAACAAGCCACATAAACACATAAGGGTTATTTTGGGGGTTATGGGCTGAACTGCATCCCCTCAAAATTTATGTTTAAGTACTAACCCCCAGTTCCTCAGAATGTGAATGCATTTGGAGATAGGTCTTGACAGAGGTAATTAAGTTAAAACGAGGTCATTAGGGCGAGTCCCAATCCAATATGACTGATGTCCTTAAAAACAGAGGAAAGGCCATGTGAAAATATGGGGAGAAGGTGGCCATCTGCAAGCCAAGGACAGGGGCCTTGGAAAACACCAAGCCTGCTGACACACGTTGATCTCGACTTCTAGCTGCCAGAAATGTGAGAAAATACATTTCTATTGTTTACGCTTTCCAGTCTGGGGTATTTTGTCATGGCAGTCCTAGCAGACAAATATAGAGGGTATGGAAATGTTCTTTATCATGACTGTGCTGGTGGCTTTATGTTGTTATGTACTTGTCAGAACTCCTCAAATTGTACCCTTCAAATAGAGAAAGTCTATTTACACAAATTATTCTCAATAAAGTGGGTAAGGAAAAAAATGAACTGAGAAGTTGACAAGGAAACTCAATAAGAGACAGAGGATCTCTGTAGCAAATGTTGCTTGAAAAACTGAATATAAATATCTCACTCCCTACAGAAAGCAAATGGGAACTTCTTTATAACCTTGGAACAGGTAGAACTTCCTTGTAAGGATACAGAAGGCTCTAATCCCACATAAAGGAATCTATATATTGAATTTCAATGAACATTAGAGCTCATCAAAAACACTAAAATATGACTATGCAAGCCACAGACTTGGGAAAATATTAGTAATACATATAATTGTAAAATAAGTAATCTCAGAGCTTATAAAGAGCTAATATAAAGGACACATTAATAATACAGACATAAACACACCAGTTAAAAATAAGCAAAAACCTTGAACAGGCTATTCACAAAACAAGATGTATAAGTGGCCAATAATTATATAAAACGATGGTCAACATCATTAATAACAGGGAAAATACAAGTTAAAATCACAAGATATAATTTCACTTGATTTCACATTTTAGCCACTATGATAATACTAAATGTCGGTGAGGATAAAGATTAACAAACGCTCTCATATATCATTGGTTGAAATATAAAACAACCACTTTGAAAATGGTTTTGGAATTTCTTTCTTTTTTTTTTTTTGATACAGAGTTTCACTCGGTCGCCCAGGCTGGAGTGCAGTGGTGCGATCTCCACTCACTGCAAACTCTGCCTCCCGGGTTCAAGAGATACTCCTGCCTCAGCCTTCCAAGTAGCTAGGATTACAGGCATTTGCCACCACACCCGGCTAATTTTTGAATTTTTAGTAGAGACGGAGTCTCACCATGTTGGCCAGGCTGGTCTGCAACTCCTGACCTCAAAAGATCCGCCTGCCTCGGCCTCACGTAGTTCCGGGATTACAGGCAAGAGCCGCAGCGCCCAGCCCTGGAATTTCTTATTACGTTAAACATATAGTTAAACTATGACTCAGCACTTTCACTCCAAGGTGTTGGTCCAAGAAAAATGAAAATATACACACACACACAGCAACATAGACTCGTACAAGAATCTAACATCACAGCCTTACTCATGTTAACCCAAACCTGGAAACAAGCAAATGTCATTTGACAGTGACTAGAATAAACCATGGGGTATCACATAGTAGCAGACTCAGAAATGAAAAGAGAGCTACTGAGTCACACAACCACACGGATGAGTCTCGAAACAAAACACCATATTTACCGAAAGGAGCTGGCCATAGAAAAGTGTGTATTATATGATTCCATTTATATGAAATCCAGCAAAAAGAAAGATTAATCTATGGCGATAAAAATCAGAAGAGGTTATCTTTGGAATGGGGAGGTACTGACTGGAAAAAGAGATAAGGGAACTTTCTGGAAATGTTCTACATTTTGACTGGGGTAGTAGTTACATGAGTGTATATAACTGTCAAAGCTTTTAGAATTGACACAGTGCATTGTGTAGAGTGTAAATTGTTCTATAATTTAAAATAATAGACTGAATCTCCTATCCTATCCTTCAGTGATTTCCTCTTAGCTTTTGGAAACAATAGTCTGTCATTTCTGTTATAAGATAATCCAAGCCACTGCCAATCAACACAAAAGACTAACCAGTCCTAGGGCTTTGAACTGGTTACTAACCTTCATCATCACGCTACAAAACTCTTAAAGTCAAGGACTGTGTCCTACATATATCTATGTGCTTTGCTGTGAATAGATAAATGTTTTACCTAAACATAGTGAATACACAAGAATAATTAAGTCAGGCTTTAATTTTCTCATCTGTAAAATAATGAAAACTGAAAAATCTGTGTTTTCAAAGTTACATTTTCTTTTAAGCAGGGTATTTTCATTACATGAAATTGTCTATAGTAACCAAATACATAAAACAAATAAAGCTGACCCAATGTGGCTGAAGAAGAAGGACGAGTCCCCAGAATTCTCATTAATGGCCTCTTTTCTCTTTGTCCCATGTGATGCCCTTAAGGGCCCTCCCCACAGAAAACAATTTGAAACCCTAAAAGTCTCTTGCAATAATACATCATGGGAATGCTCAGAGAAAAGTCCACAGTGGTAAAGAATCTGGCAGAAGATGGTTGAATCAAATTGTATTAGGGTTCTTCAGAGGGGCAGAACTAATAGGATCTATGTGTATATGAAAGGGAGTTTATTAGGGAGAATTGGCTCACATGATCATAAGATGAAGTCCAAGGATAGGCCGTGTGCAGGCTGAGGAAGAAAGAAGCCAGTAGTGGCACAGTCCAAGTCCAAAAGCCTCAAAAGCAGGGAAGACAACAGTGCAGGCTTCAGTCTGTGGCTGAAGACCTGAGAGCCCCTGACAAACCACTGGTGTAAATCTAAGAGTCCAAAGGCTGAAGAACCTGGAGTCTGATGTCCAAGGGCAGGAGGAATGAAAACATCCAGCATGAAAGAAAGATGGAAGCCAGAAGACTCAGCAAGCCAGCTTATCCCAATTTCTTTGGTTTGCTTTGTTCTAGCCATGGGGGCAGCAGATTGGATGGTGCCTACCCACATTGAGGATGGGTCTTCTTCACCCAGTCCACTGACTCGAATTTCAGTATCCTCTGGCAACACCCTCACAGACATGCCTTGAAACAATTTTTTTCTTTTTCTTTTTTTGGTCAATTTTTTTTTAAAATTATATGTTAAGTTCTAGGGTACATGTGCACAACGTGCAGGTTTGTTACATATGCATACAGGTGACATGTTGGTTTGCTTCCCCCATCAACTCATCATTTACATTAGGTATTTCTCCTAATGCCATCCCTCCCCCAGCCCTCCACCCCATGACAGGCCCCAGTGTGTGATGTTCCCTGCCCTGTGTCCAAGTCATCTCATTGTTCAATTCCCACCTATGAGTGAGAACACGTGGCGTTTGATTTTCTGTCCTTGTGATATTTTGCTGAGAATGATGGTTTCCAGCTTCGTCCATGTCTCTGCAAAGGACATGAACTCATCCTTTTTTATGGCTGCATAGTATTCCATGGTGTATATGTGCCACATTTTCTTAATCCAGTCTATCATTGATGGACATTTGGGTTGGTTCCAAGTCTTTGCTATTGTGAATAGTGCTGTAATAAACATACGTATGCATATGTCTTGATAGTAGCATGATTTATAATCCTTTGGGTATATACCCAGTAATGGGATTGCTGGGTCAAATGGTGTTTCTAATTCTAGATCCTTGAGGAATCGCCACACTGTCTTCCACAATGGTTGAACTAATTTACACTCCCACTAACACTGTAAAAGTGTTCCTATTTCTCCACGTCCTCTCCAGCATCTGTTGTGCCTGGAAACAATTCTTTACCAGCTATCTAGACATCCTTCAATCGAATCAAGTCAACACCTAATACTAACCATCACACAAATCCTTAAAAGGCCATCCTTTATTTTCTCTCTCTCTCTTTTAAGGAAACACATATTAGCTGTGGCTAACATATATGTTTATTAGAACACATATATTATGCTCTTTGCTATGGTCTAGATATGTCCCCTAAAATTCATGTGTTGGAAACTGAGTTCCTAATTGCAACAGTGTTAGGAGGGGGGCCTAATGGAAAGCGTTTAAGTCATAAGGGCTCCACCTGCATGAATGGATCAATACCCCTAAGAAAGGAGCTTGCAGGAGTGGGTTCTCTTTCTACTGCTCTTCGACCATGTGAGGACACACTGTTCCTCCCTTCTGGAGCACATAGAATTCAAGGTGCTATCTTAGAAGCAAAGAGACCAGGCCTTGACCTGCCGGGGCCTTGATCCAGAATTGTGAGAAATAGATTTCTGTTCTTTTTAAGTTACTCAGACCCAGGAATTCTAATATAGCAGCAAAAAAAGAACTAAGACATTCTTAAAATACTTAATTGAATCACTGATACAGATCACATGACATTATCCAGGTGAAACAGACATTTGTCTTTATGTTGTGGCAGAAGCTTTCAGTTGTCTCCTCTCTTCTTTTATGGTAATAGAATTTCTGATTTATAGCTGAGCATATGACTCCCTGGAAAAATGACTCTACCTCCCAGCTTCCCTTGCCTGACTGGCCATGTAAGTGATGACCAACGGGATATAACAGAGGTATCCTGTGGAAACTTCTACTTGTCCTTTTCTTCATCCATTTTTTTTTCTCTCCTGTTTGTAATATACATAGTGCATCTTAAACCACAAGTTCAAGGTTATACAACATAGAGCAACAATATAGAAAGAGTCTGGGTTCCTGTCATCATGAAGTGCCACAGCAGCCTTGAACCACCTATCTAAACTTTTACATGAGAGAAAAACTGAACTCTCACATTACATAAGTCACTGTTACTTTGAATTTTTAAGATATTCACTGTCAAATCCAATGGTCATTATTATTACAATTAAATTAACTTTGTTTTGATAGAAAAATCAATGGAGCACACAAAACAGTAGCAATATTCTATGATCTAAGAAACAAACAAGAATTTTCTTTCACATACATGAGGATGTTGACATAGGAAGATACATAAGTCTTTTGGAAGACAAAAGTAAAATATTACTTATAATACATCAGGGAATAAGACCTTATTTATAAGTTCATGAGTTTCTACAATTACAGAAGTTGACCACAAAACCCAAACTTTTAAAAAAGCATTGATCATTTTGATGAAAATCTTTACCAAATGTGTTCTATAGTCCATCCTTATTTCAGCAGATTACATGCGACATGCACATGATGACTTAGCTTTCTAAAAAGAGCAATGGTATAACAAATATATGCCACTTGCCAGAAGCCATAGTTAATACCATATGTACCTCATCCCTAGTGACCTATAAACAAAACAAGGTGGGCAGTACCACAGCCTTTTTTACAGATGGAGAGACTAAGGCTTGGAGATGCTAAGAGATATGTCCAAGGCTACAAGTTTACAAAGTAACAAAGTCCATTTATCATAAAAGTATTTGTTGTTTTGTTCACTTTTCAGACACAGTTTTAAAAAATACATGTCAAATAAATAAGCATTTTTATTTACTGTTTTACCATGAACTACAGTGAAATCCTTGCTAACTGTATCTCTTTCCTTCAGAGGCCGATGTCAGACAGATGTCACCATCATGTCAGGATGGTGGACACTTTCCTATCTGGTGGGTAGGAAATCAGTAACTACATTTACTAATTATGAAAACACCACCAAGTTAAGATTTTGTTACAAGACATGTGTACGGACATACATTTTTGGAATATATGTCAATATCTCTACACTCCATTGGCCTCTTTGCTTATAACCTGCTTTTCATTTAGTTATTTCCTGAGTGTTGTAGGTGTTTTTCTTTTAAAGTCTTTATTATCGACAGGTTTTTCCAGGTACATTACTTCATTTATCTCAGAAATCATATGAGACATTATACTTGGCATTTCTTTTCTATTGCTGTGTAACAAATAACCACAATTTTGTTGCTTAAAACAACATGCTTTTATGATCTCACAGTTTCTGTGGGGCACGGCCTGGTGTGACTTCTGCTCAGAGTCCCATGAGGCCCAGTCAAGATGTCGGCTGGGCTGCTTTCTTCCCTGGAGACTCCATTACAGCAAAACTAGCTTCTAAGCTCTCTCAGGCTGTTGGCAGAATTAACTTCTTTGCAGCTGTCATTACAAGGGCCTCGGCTTTCTGCTGCCTGTTGGCTGGAGGCCTCCTGCCGTTCCTTGCCATGTGGGCTTCCTCACCTTGGCAGTTCACTTCATCAAGTCAACAAGGAGAGGGTCTGCTCCAGTCTCCACTGAATCCATCATAAGTAATATCGTCAGGGGAAGTCGTAGATAACATAATTGGCACAGTCAGGGAAATCAAATCACTTTTGCTGTATTTTCTTGGTTAGAGAAAGCAATTTCACATGAGCATGTACAGGAGGTGGTGGGAGGTCACTGGGCCGGGGGGGTGGGGGTCACCTTCATGTCTGTCCATGCCCCGTTTAACAAATTAGGAGAAAGAGCTTTCATAAAATTAAAGTTTCAGAAATGGTAACTCAATATATAATATTAGTTGTCAAGTGCTCAGGCTATTTTTCAAAAATATAAACACATGTTTCAGTTTAGGTATGTGAATATTTGAACACTTCCTTGGAGTCCTCCTTTTAAAATTTCAAATAAGTCATTTTATAGCTTGGGAGATGATATGGTTTGGCTGTGTCCCCACCCAAATCTCAGCTTGAATTGTATCTCCCAGAAATCCCACGTGTTGTGGGAGGCACCTAGAGGGAGGTAATAGAATCATGGGGGCTGGTCTCTCTCGTGCTATTCTCATGATAGTGAATAAGTCTCATGAAATCTGATGGGTGTATCAGGGGTTTCCACTTTTGCTTCTTCCTCATTTTCTCTTGCCACCTCCATGTAAGAAGTGCCTTTCACCTCACGCCATGATTCTGAGGCCTCCCCAGTCATGTGGAACTGTTAAGTCCAATTAAACCTCTTTTTGTTCCCAGACTCAGGTATGTCTTTATCAGCAGTGTGAAAATTGACTAATACAGGAGATATTAAGAAATAAATACCAGATGTAACCAGAAACTGAGTTTCTGTTTATTCTGGCATGTTAAACTTTACAAGATTAGAATATGTTACACAAACAGAAACATGTTTTGCTTTAATGAGTGTATATATTCCTTTCTAACTTGAATTTATTCCCTACGATTTCTTAGAGCAAGAACGTATTATAGAAGCAGTTAACTAAAAGGCTCACTACGGTTAATTCTGCAGAAAGAAATAGAAGTTTACAGAAGTTAATTCTGCAGAAAGAAATAGAAAGGATTAATTGTTCCTAAGTAAGCCAAGTTATCTCTACAAATTGTTTAAAACAAATATTAGAAGGAAAACAATAATTAAGAGAAGATCTTAAGACACCTAATCTAGTTCTTATTAATATTTTTCATTTCTGATTTTGATATTATATGAATAATAAAAAATCCCTCATTTGAAAAAACTTTATACGGTATACAGGACGCAAGAGAGGCAAAAATGATTTTTGTAAATTCCAGCCAGTCTCCAAGAGACTATGATCATAATAAAAGCAATGGCAATGGCATCACCTTGCATTAGTATAAAACAGGTTTGTCTACAAATCGCTTTCACATGCCCCAAGCCAACCTTGATTTCCAGTGAAAATCTGTTAATGCTGTGTTCTATAGAGCTCTGAGCCACACACGGATTACTTGGTCATGTGTTGATAATTTGTTCATGTGTAACTGCAGAACTGTTTCCCAACAAAACCCTGGCCCCAGCCCAAGTATTCACTGGGTTCTCACATGTAACTACTTGGGTATATCTTGATGATTACATCATGCATTTTCATAAGAGTATCCATTTTATCTAATGATTTGTTAATCATCAAAACAAGGATCTTCCCTCATTTTGTAATAGAACAACTGAAGTCCATGCTTTTCTTGGAAAATATACTCATATTTTAGTAAAAGTTTGATCACAAGGCGGGGCAGAGTTAGCTAGGTAAGTTTGACTCTGCTCTATGTGGGGTCAGCTTGGATGGTTCAGTGGGACTGAACGGTTTCTTTTCAACGTGGCTCTTTTGCATGGCCGAGTGGATGCTGAATATAAGCTGAGGTCAGTGGGCTGGTGTTCTTAGTTCTTCTTAACAAGGGGGTGCCCTAGAGCAGTGGTCCCCAACCTTTTTAGTTGTCTGTCATTGTCAACATGCACAGGTTTGACGGAAGACAGTTTTTCCAGGGACCCAGTGGGATGGTTTCAGGATAAAACTGTTCCACCTCACATCATCAAGCATTAGATTCTCATAAGGAGCTTGCAACCTAGATCCCCCGCATGCACAGTTCACAACAGGGTTCTCACTCCTAGGAGAATCTCATGCTGCCACTGATTTGACAGGAGGTGGAGCTCGGGCTGTAATGCTCGCTCACCTGCTGCTTATCTCCTGCTGAGCAGCCTGGTTCCTAACAGGCCACCCCTGCTGGCCCAGGGCTTGGGCACCGCTGCCCTAGGGCACAGTAGGTGCTTTCTAAAGGTGACTACCCTAAGAGAGAGGAAGTAGAAACTTCCAGTTTCTTAAGGCCTGAGCCTGGAAATGGGCAGAGTGTCATTTCTAACATGTTCTATTAGTGAAGCAGTCACAGAGCTCAGATTTGCTAAAAGAGGTTGGTATTTAAAGAAAATAATTCTAACAGCGCATCGTGTCAAGTTTTCATCTGGCATTTCACTGGACGGTATTCGACATTTGCAGTTTAATATTTTGTGCCCTTGAGCACCGCCACCCTTAGGAAGGTGTTTGGTGCTGTCCATGCCCTCATCTGTGAAACAGGGGCAGAGACAGCACCAAACACCTTCCTAGTAGATCAGCTCTTCTTAGCCTCATCTCTTGTCACTCTATTCCCAGCATTTTCCCCACTTTCTGACAATGTGGCCCATTTTGATTGTCCTTTATTGTTATTCAAAATACCTTAGTAATATATGCTTTATTAAAGGCCTTTAGATAATTTAAATATCATGAAACAGTAATGTATCTCATGGAATATAGTTTACAGACACCTAAACAATACAACAACACTAATTCTTCTGGTTCTCCAAAAGTCCAATAGGATCCCTCTTAAATTTCCATCAGGTCATGGGCATGGGCAGACAGTATCTGTGAAATTATCAGTGGATTCCAATTATTTTACTGAATTTAATTTTTTTTTTTTTTTGAGATGGAGTCTCAAGCTGTTGCCCAGGCTGGAGTGCAGTAGCGCGATCCTGGCAAACTGCAACCTCTGCCTGCCGGGTTCAAGTGATTCTTGTGCCACAGCCTCCGAGTAGCTGGGATTACAGGCACATGGAACCACACCCACTAATTTTTGTATTTTTTCAGTAGAGATGGGGTTTTACCATGTTGGCCAGCCTGGTCTCGAACTCCTGACTTCAAGTGATCCACCTGTGTCGGCCTCCCAAAGTACTAGGATTACAGGCTTGAGCCACAGCACCCAACCTATTTTACTTAATTACTCTAGTTTCCCAAAGACACTCTTCATTTATCCTAGTGTTTGGAATCACTACCAAATACTATCATAAAGTTCTGAAAAAGCATTCACTGTTGCTAATTTTAAGTCATTGATTTATTAATTCCTTCAACAAATAATGAGCATCTAAAAAGTGACACACATTTTGCCAGATTGTGGAGATGGAATACTGAAAGAGACTTTTGCACGTCAGGAGGATAAAAGTGATTACACAGGCTGGGCGTGGTGGCTCACGCCTGTAATCCCAGTTACTTGGGAGGCTGAGGTAGGGGAATCACCTGAACCAGGGAGGCAGAGGTTGCAGTGACCCAAGATCATGCCACTGCACTCCAGCCCAAGTGACAGAGCGAGACTCCGTCCAAAAAAAAATATTAAACAGGCAATTAATACTGAGACTCTTTGAGGGTATATTGGAGGGATGAGAGACCTTGACTTCTGAGAGAGCTGTGTTTTAAGCTGAGAGCAGAGGAATGAGTAGCAGCAGTAGGTTTCGAGGGAAGAAGAAGTATTCTGAGCATGGAGAACAGAAGAAAATTCCACAAGCCCTGAGACTGATTCTTGGAATATCGATCCCAAACAAGATGATTTCTCAGATACTGACAATTAATCCATAAATAGTCCATTTTTATTCGTGCAATTTCCTAAATATCTCCATCCATACCACTAGTCTTGATAACACAATTCAACTGTAATATACATGTAACTGTAATGTACACAAGTTCCTGATTTCAAAGCAATGAGGATGTCAAGATGATAAACAGTGGTTTTGTGCTTTGGTATCAGAATGACTGGGTTTCGAATCTAATGGCCACTACCAGCCAGGTAAGGATGGGGGTGTTTCTGAACATCAATTTTATGATATGTAATGTGGAAATAACAATTGCACATAACAAACAGGACTGATAGTTAAATGAGATAAAGTAGTTAGCAAAATACCACACGCATAGTGAATATTCGATACACATTAGTGGGTACTGCTGAAGAACCACAGTAGAACAATATCATCATGGAAAGAACTCAGCAGAGAAAGACTCAGAAGATCTAAGTTCAGGATGCAATTTCACTTGAGTATCACCTCATCGATTTAACATCTTCATGCCTCACTATCTCATCTGTAAAGTGTGGGTACAGGTCAAAAGAGCTCAGGGTCAAATAAGATAACAAATGAGCTAATTAATGTGAAAACCATTGAAGCTACAGCAAACAGGTCACACAGATAGTAGTAAATGAATGAATGGAGCAAGGGGTAGTCTTGAAACCGTCTGATAGGAGAGAGAAGTGTACTCACGCTTACTCACTTTATAACAACCCCAAACCTGGGGCCACTTTCAAGTAAAAGTGAATTAAAACACAATGCTGCAGCTGCTGTTGGCCTCAGCATTAACCAGAGCAAGTGTCTATTCCTGTATTTATTACTCAGTACTGCCAAGTTAACTCAATCGCTGCCTAAATAGAACATCTCAGCTGGTCTTGAAAATTTTCCCAAGTACTACCTCTATAGCTTTGGGTTTTTTTGTTGTTGTTTTTTGTGTGTCTGTTTTCTGAGACAGGGTCTCGCTCTGTCGCCCAGGCTTGAGTGCAGTGGCACGATATGGCTCACTGCAGCCAAAACCTCCTGGGCTCAAGCGATCCTCCCACCTCAGTCCCCTAAGTAGCTGGGACTCCAGACGTGCATCACCACACCCGGTTAATTTTTATATTTTTTGTAGAGACAAGGTTTCGCCATGTTGGCCAGACTGGTGTGGAACTCCTGGGCTCAAGCAACCTGCCTGCCTTCGCCTCCCAAAGTGCTGGGATTACAGGCTTGATGCCCTGCCCTCAGCCCTCTACAGCTTTTAAAACATAATTTGGCAGATAATTCACTTCCAGTACAAAAACGTGTTTGGTATCATAAAAAGCAAGCATTTCATAATCTAATACTCAATACCATAATTTACCCACTCTGAGAAAATTATCACAAGAAAAAAAGTCACATTTCTTAAGAATAATTCTCATTAGTGTAAGTGAAGTGACTCATCCTCCACGAAAATGCAGCTCTGCTGGGTTTTGACACAGTCAATCACCATCATTACTTACCGAGTCCCTCCATGCAGGGTGTACCTGTGTTAAACCAATGAAATGCCAACAACGCGTTTCCCCCTTCACAACTTCCAGTCACCAAACTATTCCTGAACCACAAGATGCCTTCAGTTACATTACTATGTGTTGACAGCTTTGCTGTAGGTACATCACAGGGATAGCAGAATTGAAACAGCAGTGATTTTTTTTGTTGTTGTTCCGTTTCATAGAATTTAAACAATGGAGACAATAAAGACTTACAGATCTGGTGATTCACATGAACGCACTCTTAACAGATTTAATTTAGGAGAACCATATGATTATCTTCATCTGTTCAAGCTTCCTTTACTAAAAATAGTCTGGCTGTTGCATGGAGGAAAGTTTGCCATAGCTCAGATTAGAGGCAGTTTCAGGCAGCAAAATATGTTTCTAGCTGTTGAGATGGTAGCACTCATTTCAATTCATGGCATGTAAATCTATTTGAATAATATTTATCATCATATAAAGATTCATAGTTACCTCAGCTGGCTTTATGATCTTGATAATTATGACTGGAACTCAACTATGCTTATTAAATGAGATAAGAAGTTTATTAGATTTCTAGTGAATGCTCAGATACCATCATCATCATAGAAATATTATTTAGTTCTCAAAATTAAGCTTTATGAATAACACATCACATTTTGGTGTGTACTATAGTACTCCAAATCCCCACGTAAAACTTAACTCGATCGCCTGCATTTATTTTTAAGAAAGGGAAAGGTACAAATAACATCGGATTACGGTTAAAATTATAAAAAGTTCACATTGTATTTAATTTTCTATTGCTTCTATATAATGTACTGCCCATGAATATGTATCATCAATCTGGGCTGACTATCTTGACCACTGGATGAAATCTCAACGTTTTCGAGTGGTGGAGGTGAGAAAGGCATGTATCACTGAAGTAAGAAGCTGGCTAGATAAGGACTTAGCAAGGACTATAAGGAAAAGTGCTTTTCAAGGGTCCTAAAGGGCAACAGAACTTAGGCCCCCCAATGAAACATTAAACACGTATGTAACGAGCAGGCTTCCAATCATCTGAGAGCTAATGATGCTACCATGTATTTATAAGGTACATTTATCCCCATCTTTTCACTGAACTGTACACATTGTGGGCAGGGGTTCTTATTCTTGCCCCTTACTGTCCTGGGGTTTGTAGACATGAAAAAAGAAAGGCTTGCTTTTTTTTTTTTTTTTTTTTTTTAAGACAGAGTCTCACTCTGTCACCCAGGCTGGAGAACAGTGGCATGACCTCGGCTTACTGCAACCTTCATCTCCTGGCTTCAAGTGATTCTCCTGCCTCAACCTCCCCAGTAGCTGGGATTATAGGCATGTGCCCCCACACCCAGCTAATTTTTGTATTTTTAGTAGAGATGGGGTTTCACCATGTTGGCCAGACTGGTCTCGAACTCCTGACCTCAAGTGATCCGCCAGCATTGGCCTCCCAAAGTGCTGGGATTACAGGTTGCGAGCCACCTGGCCCAGCCAAGGAAGGCCTTCTTAATCCAAAAAAAAAACAAATAAGATTTGGCCAAAAGAAGAGTCACTTTGTCCTTGGACAAGTATGTTGGCAAAGACATACATATTTTTTAATTTGTTTTAACATGGTCTGGTTTAATACACATTGTATAGATGTTCTAGTCTATAAATTTCCCTCTGAGCCTTTTCACTTCAAGATATTCCGATGCCTCTTTCTCGTTTCCTCTCTTCTATCTTTCCTCCGATTGTGTTATAATCAAAGTCCAATCACCTCTAAAAATCATGCAGGCCTGTTTCTTTATGATCTAATCAGAGAGAAGAGGAAGTCTTAATTTTAGATGAAAACTAACTAAATTTGTAGTTATCTGGGCGTTCTTAGCACTGATTTAAACCAGCTACAGTTTATTCTGAAACGTTTTAAGTTTCTCACAGGTTTCCCAAGAATTTCCCCAAATTATTATTTTATCATTTATCCTCCTTTTAGATCGATGTTATTGACTTAATAAACCAACTTTTCTTAAAATTTGCTCTTGCAATGTACATGGATTTCTTCAAATGAAGTGGAAAAGATTGTTGCTGAAGAACAAATAAGCTCTTGGTTATAAATCATTGACATTCTTAACTTTTTGACATAATAATATTTTCAGGGGAACAATTTTCTTCCCCCACATGCCTGTCATTGCTCAGAGAACTGCAACTCCCATCTTCTTCACTCACTCATCCACAACGCCGTCCACACACTCTCTGCATGATGAGTGTGTCACTTCAGTCAGAGGGAAGAGAGCGGGCAGGCTGCTGGGACTGCAAACCCGTGCTCAGATTCCCCAGACTACCTTCACCAGGAACGTGGCAGACATGGAGCCTGGTGACCCAATATCCATTTCCCTCTTGGTTCAAAAGATGGAAGGATACAGTTCATTGAAAATTGTTCAGATGCACAAATAATTACCACTGTATTACTGTTACCTACAGCATTCAATATAGTAACATGTTGTCCATGTTTACAGCCTCAGAGCAATAGGCTGACCTATTCTCCTGCTCTGAAAGCCTAGGTGTCTGGTAGGCTACAGCATCTAGCTGTGTCTAAGCACATGCTATGATGTTTGCACAATGACAAAATCACCTAACAACACATTGTTAGAACCTATCCCACCACAGTTCAGCAATGCGTGACTGCACTTCTACTGCCCCATGCACGTTTGCCACTTTATGGCTGTTTATTTTGTTGATGGAGAAAAATTAGTGCAAGTAAAATAGAGGGACCTGGAGGAGGTCTCTTATAAATTGGTTGTGATTATTAGCTGAGTATTCTTTCAAAATAGCCCATCCCACCACTCCCACTACTAATTTTATCTATTCCACGAATGATTAATTTTTAACAAAAATGAAAAATCCAGGATGATTTAGGTAAGGAAAAAATTAAGAGTTTTCTTTAAAATGTTTATCTTTTATTCATGGCTGGGGGCTGTGGCTCAGGCCTGTAATCCCAGAACTTTGAGAGGCCGAGGCGGGTGGATCACCTGAGATCAGGAGTTCAAGACCAGCCTGGCCAATGTGGTGAAACCCTGTCTCTACCAAAAATACAAAAATTAGTCAGTCATGGTGACATTTGCCTGTAATCCCAGCTAACTCAGGAGGGTGAGGCAGGATAATCACTTGAACTCAGGAGGCAGAGGTTGCAGTGAGCCAAGATCACACCACTGCAAACCAGCCTGGGCAACAGAGAGAGACTCTCTCTCTCTAAAAAAATAAATAAATATTTTTTATTCACCATACTAGCATACACCTACATTTCAACTGATTATAGCGTATGGGATAAGTTGAAATTTGATATTCCATAAATCTTTGGGTCTTTTATGTTAACAGCTCAAACTGGCTTCATTAAAAAAATGTATGGTATCAGCCAACAGGTTCTCAGCTTCTGAAGAAATTCAACGTTCTCTCATTTTTCACGGTTTTAACTTCTCATGACTTTAGTGCATGGATACACTTGTTCAGTTGTATCCCACGGCTTCTAACATCTGACTATGCTTCTTGAGATCAGTCTGAAAGCTGAGGCATGTTCATACTTGATCTTGAAACATGCCATATTAATACATTTATTCATAGAAGTATTAGTAATTGTGATATTATTCAGAATCAAAAAACAAAGGGAAACACAGAGCTTGCTTGTTATCCCAAATTATGCTCTGGTTTAAGGAAATCTTTCCCCAAAATCATGTTACTTAATTTTAGCTAATTTAGATGACATCTGCCGTTCGTTTCCCTAAGGCCAAGAAAACAGTTATATTTTAATTAGAACTTAGTGTCAAACATTTTTAAGTTTGATAATAAAGCCACTTTTCTGGGCAATTTTGCAGGGCCTCACTTTGATTCCCTGTTATCTCAAAATGACTAAGCAAAGGAGAGCTGTATTGGGTATTTATCAAGAAAACTATAAATAATGTATTGGAAATAAATATGTGTGCCACAAACCATAAACTTGTAAAGCCTTTCTGTTTTCCTGGTGTGAATAAGATAGGGACATCACAACTTGGAGCCATTAAATGAAAAGAACAGGGTTACTAAGCAAGATTATTAACACTTAATAATTAATACTTAATAATTAATAAATTAATACTTTAAAAAAGATTAGGTAAGATTTAATTTAATAGATCAGACCCTCCTTTACAGTCTGTCTTCACACAAAATCACAAAGTCTTATGTGACTCAAATTTCTTTTGAAGTCATCAGAGGTTGCCATTCTGGAACTCATAAGCAGTGACAGCTGATAGCCTCACAGTCATGAAGGAGGTAGAAAAGTTAACATGAAATTCCCAAAGCTCAGCACTCGAGCCTTTTCAGAAGCTGGATGGAAATCGCTGTTCACAGCTCCACAGCCCCTGACAGCATCATTCTATGAGAACAAGGTCAAGTGGAAGGTGTAGCGGAACACGAATTTTTAGTCTGAGATCTCAAGGAAATGAAGCAATCTATTTGGAAAAGCAAGGACGATAGTTGGGAACCATTAGCAACACTACAGACAGAATAGGCAGATACTCCGTTGCCCAACTCAAAAGAGAATTCATATTCTCCAAATCCTAACCTCTAGCTAGCTGTTGTTCTTGTAATTTGTAAATCGGTGTCCTCTTTTCTATACCCAAAGCCAGCATCTTATTTTGATACCTCATACTCCCTTTTGGATGACTGCAGTAACTTGTCAACTAATTTTGTGCTGTCCCTCTCAGTTCTCTCAAATGTATTCACATACCTGCCGGAGGAATATTTCCAAAGAAAAACAAAACCCTGCCCATCCCCTGTTTAAACCCCTCTCATGGTTCTCCCGTATTTCAGGACAGTTTATGCTCCCTGGTCCCTAACACAGCTCAGGAAGTCTTTTCTCATCGGCCCACTTCCCTCCTTCCCCACCTCTCTCCACCCACCTTATTGTCACCCTCTACGTAGAAATCCACAGGCACACCTACAAGGAAACATAGAGTTACGCGTGATTTTGAATCTTCCTGGAAACATTCTCTGCTTAGAAAATTTTTTTACTTTCTAGGGTCTTTCAATCAGAAGGTCTCAGGAATGTTTAATGAGAGTAATGCATTTAGAGTTAGTATAATGTTGCATTTAAGTTATGTTTATTGGAAAAATGAATTCTCAACTTTCTCAAATATTCCTCACCTGCTCTGTACTATTGCCTACTACAAGCACATATATCTTAAGGTCCATGTTGACACATTTTGCTTTCCTGCTGGAAATTTTCTGGTGACTGCATTTCCCTAGGATTCTTCCCCAGCAACTGAGACTGATGGAAACAAGTTTCTCAGTTTCAAATGAAGATTCAGAATAATGACTATCATCCTGTGTGTTTATTAGAACCCGGTGAATCGAGATGATTTCTAAAGAGAGAGTGCAATAGAAAAATACAGAATTTAGAAGAAAAGTACCTAAGTTCAAGATTCATTATTTATATATGAAATTGTACCCTTGGGCAAGTAATTTCAATTCTACAATGCTCAGGTTTGTCTAGGTGTAAAATAAGAAATAGTATCAGCTCTCGATATCCTGTAAGATTTTGGTGAGGATAAAACAAACAAAACACATGAAAAGTTCTTTTCTGCCCTAAAACACTGTAAGTTACAGGCATAAGTTGGAGATACCGTGGGTTCAGTTACAGATCACCACAATAAAGCAGATATCACAATAAAGCAAGTCACACAAAGCTGAGGTTTCTCAGTGCACACAAAAAGTATGCTTGCACTATACTGTAGTTTGTTAAGTATGCAATAGCCTTATGTCTAAAACGAGAATGGACATGTCTAAATTAAAAAATACTTCATTGCTAAAAAATGTTAACTCTCATCTGAACCTTCAAGTCATAACCTTTTTTGCTAGTGGCAGGTCTTGCGTCGATGCTGATGGCTGCGGACTGTTCAGGGTGATGGCTGCTGAAAGCTGGGGTGGATGTGGCAACGTCTTAAAATAAGACAACAATGAAGTTTGCCGCACTGATGGACTCTTCATTTCATAAAAGATTTCTCTGTAGCATGTCATTCTGTCTGACAGCAGCAGAACTTTCAAAACTGGAGTCAATCCTCTCAAACCCTGTGGCTGCTTGATCATCTAAGTTTATTTCATGTCTGAAATCCTGTGTTATCATTTCAACAATGTTCACAGCACTTTCATCAGGAGTAGGTTTCATCTTAAGAAACCACTTTGTTCTTCCATAAGAAGCAACTCCTCATCCGTTCATATTTTATTATGAGATTGCAGAAATTGAGTCACGTCTTCAGCCTCCACTTCTAATTCTACTGTTCTTGCTATTTTCACCTCATCTTCAGTTACCTGCTCCACTGAAGTCTTGAGTCCCTTAAAGTCATCCATGAGGGTTAGAATCGACTTCTTCCAACTCCTATTAATGTTCACATTTTGACCTCCACTCATGAATCATGAAGTTCTTAATGGCATCTAGAATGGTGAATCCTTTCCAGAAAGTTTTCAGTTTACTTTCCCCAGATCCATCAGAGAAATTTAATGATCTTTAGTGATCTATGAGAGCTATAGCATCATGAAATTTTTTTAAAATAATAAGTCTTGAAAGTCAAAATTACTCATTGATCCATGGACTGCAGAATTTAGGTGCTGTTTTAGCAGGCATGAAGACTACATTCACTTCCCTATACATTTCCATCAGAGTTCCTGGGTGACCAGGTGCACTGGCAATGAGAAGTAATATTGTGAAAGGAATGTTTTTTCCCGAGCAGTGGGTCTCAACAGTGACCTTAAAATATCCAGTAAACCATGCTGTAAACAGGTGTGCTGTCATCTAGGCTTTGTTGTTCCATTTATAGAGCACAGACACAGTAAGCTTAGCATAATCTTAAGGGACCTAGGATTTTCAAAATGGTAAATGAGTATTGTCTTCAACTTAAAGTCACCCACTGCATTACCCCTAACAAGAGAGTCAGCCTGTTCTTTGAAGCATTGAAGCCAGGTATTGACTTCTCTCTAGCTAAGAAAGTCCTAGATAGCATCTTGTTCCAATACACGGCTGTGTCATCTACACTGAAAATCTGTAGTTTACTGTGGCCACCTTCATCATTGATCGCAGCTAGGTCTTCTACATAACTTGAGGCAGCTTCTCCATCAGCACTCACCCTGAACTTGAACTGTGATGGAGATGGCTTCTTTCCTTAAACCTCATGAATCTACCTCTGCCAGCTGAACAACTTTTCTTGTGCAGCTTCCTCACCTCTCTCAGCCTTCATAGAATTGAAGAGGGTAAAGGTCTTTGATCTGGTTTGGCTGTGTCCCCACCCAAATCTCATCTTGAATTGTAACTCCTACAATTTCCAAGTGTTGTGGGAGGAACCTGGTTGGGGGTTGTTGAATCATGGGGGTAGGTCTTTCCTATGATATTCTCTTGAAAGTGAATGAGCCTCAAAGATCAGATGGTTTCATAAGGGGAACTTTCCCTGCACAAGCTCTCTTCTCTTGTCGGGCACCATGTGAGACGTGCCTTCACCTTCTGCCATGATTATGAGGCCTCCCCAGCCACGTGGAACTGTAAGTGCATTAAACCTCTTTCTTTTTTAAATTGCCTAGTCTCAGGTATATCTTTATCAGCAACGTGAGAACAGACTAATACAGCCTTGCTCTGGATTAGGTTTTTGGCTTAAGGAAATGTAGCTGGTTTCAACATCTGTCTGGACTACGAAAATTTCCTTCATATCAGCAATAAAGCTGTTTTTCTTTCTAATCATTTTTGTCTACATTGGAGTAGCACTTTTAATTTCCTTCAAGGAATTTTCCTTTGCATTCTCCACTTAGCTAAATGTTTTCCACAAGAGGCCTAGCATTTGGTCTATATTGGCTTTCAACATGCCTTCCTCACTGAGCTCAATCATCTCTAACTTTGATTTAAGTGACAGACGTGCCATTCCTCCTTTCACTTGAACACTTAGAGCCCATCATAGGACTAATTGGCCCAATTTTCATGTTATGTTGTCTGAGGAAATAGGGAGGCCCAAGGAGAGGGAGAGAGATGTGGGGATGGTTGGTCACTGGAGCAGTCAGAACACACACAATATTTATCAATTTCATTTACCATCTCATATGGGTGCGGTTCATGGTATTCTAAAACTATTATAATTGTAACACCAAAGATCACTGATCATACCCTAAAATTATTAGGATAAATTTCATTCTTTTAAAAAAATTATTCTGTTTTGTATTGCTCAGGCTGGATGCAGTGGCGTGATCTCGGCTCACTGCAACCTCTGCCTCCCAGGTTCAAGGGATTCTCCTGCCTCAGCCTCCTGAGTAGCTTGGATTACAGGTGCCTGCCAACACGCCCACCCAATTTTGGGACTTTTAGTAGAGACGGGGTTTTTCCATATTGGCCAGGCTGGTCTTGAACTCCTGACCTCAGGTGATCCACCCGCCATATACTTTTGAAAGACAAAGTCTGAACTATTAACTGAAAATGAAGATCCCCAATCACTGTAACAGATTAATAATAATGCAAAGGTTTAAAACATTGTGAGAATTTCCAAAATGTGATACTGAGACATGAAGCGGGCACATGCTGTTGGAAGAGTGGTGCTGCTGATAGACTTGCCGCTCAATACCGGGTTTCCACAAACCTTCAATTTGTAAAAAACACAATACCAGAGAAGGGCAATGAAGTGACATGCAATAAAGTGAGGTGCGCCTGTACTGTTTTCATTTTCATTAAGCCAAACCATAAGAATCTTGCACAACATCTGTATTATTAGAGTAGCATGAATAATGCTTTTTATTGTAATTTTGTTTTTACTTCCAAAAAGAGAAATAATTTTTTTTCTGATTATGAACTAAACAGGTCCTCCTGTCTAGTAATAGAACATCAAATCATCACCATAGAGATTCCACTTATCTTTTTAGGAATTAAAAATAGTCACAATCCACTTATCATTACACAGTTAATAACTTGATGCCAGAAGGATTTTGACAAAACACAGTACCCTTCATTCTCTTTTACCTTAGAAATGATTTACATTTCAGGTTAAAGAAATTCTGACACTCAACTAAAAATACCTGCAGACAGATATCTGTAACCCATATATGAATTGACAGCATTTTAAAAATAGAAAAGTTGGTATTTCTTCATTTTTCAAAGATTTAATGTTAAGAAGGAATGGTTACTAGAATTAATATTTTTCCAGGGACACTAATAATTTGATTATAATTGAAAATTTAAAAATAATTTTAAAAAGAATTGAAATACACATAGCATTCTCATAAAAATAGAAATTATAATTATAATGTTGATTTAGTTTTTGACAGAGGTAAAAACTATTAAATGCATTAGATACATATTATTGAAAATATTCGAAGGGGTAGGTCATAGTTTCTCTTTCCAAACTTATAATATTAGGTTGGTGCAAAAGATTTTTACCATTAAAAGCAATAGCAAAACCTGCGATTACTTTTGCACCAAACCAATGTGTACTGTAAAGCCAAATCCTGTAATCTCTTTAAATTTGACTTAACATTTGCGACCTACATCCACTCATGCATTGAAAAGGCAGCTCTGTGGAGTCAACATCTGTACATGAAGCCCGTGAAGAGGCTGCCTCCATGGGACCAGAACAAGTTAAAGAATTCAGGTTGCCGGTTTCTTTCAATAAAGTTGTGGGAAGTAAGTTTCCCTATATGTAGAACATTGTGATGAATTGTAGTTTTGGTATCATTTAGTATTATTTGGATATTAAGAACAGGACTTATAGGAGTCTTCAAAAATAATCATAATGAATACATTTATGAATGTAATGAAATAATTGTGTTATACTGTTGCTATAGCTATGCAGATTATCTGAGAGATACCTGAGTTATTTATGTTTTTACAAACATAAGTTACACTACTGCTATATTCAATGAAAGTATACATTAGTAAATTTTCCTATACTCTGTGTTACTAAGAGTGTACTGTGGTTACAGGAACTGTGGCATCTCTATAGTGTGTATTTAAAAAATACTCAAGCAAACTTCAGTTATAAGGCAATTATGATCCAAGCAAAGTTCAATTATAAAATAGGTAATGATAATATAGAAGGCACAATTAGGACAAAATATTCCTGTCTCTGTACTGTCAGATAGCCTGGAATTACAATCAGTAACCTGAACTTCACTTAGTGTGAAGGCAGAGTCTCCAAAATCCAACTCAAACAAAAAAGGTTAAAGTGACATGTTATTCCATTATCACTCATTGCTATATTGATACAGACTAGTTGATCAGTGTCCTACCACAAACACACACACAAAGAGAGAGACTCACTCCTCATGCAGTGAGACAGTGGAAATAGGGAAACAGATGTCTTAAGAGGAAAAACCCAAATGGGACATACGAGATAGGCTTTTTAAAAAACCCTATGTAAGCCTGCACAAAGAAATGGATGTAATTCTAGACTAAATCCCACCATGTTGTATAAATGGAGGTGAAAGATAAGGAATTACCCCTACCCCGAAAAACAACTGAGTTGAAATTAAAAGTATGATTATATTATGGATTGTCTAACTTCACAAGTATTATCAACTTACTAATTTATATTAATGAATAGCTTTCAATCTAGATATGATTTCAAATAAGCAATACATATTTGACTATTCAGTTATTGAAATGATTTTCATGCATCTACTGTGTGTTAAACTTTGTATTAAATGTTAGAAATCAAACACGAGTGAGATTCAGGACTATATTCTATTATTCTATAATTTAGTGGAGGACATAAAGAGCAGATATTTGACAAAGAAATGCATAACATACTAAGGGAGTTCAGTTAATGGCAAGACCAATTATAATTTTGTTTCCAACTTGGTATGAACTATGCTTACCAACTGTGAGAGAGGGGAGTTAAGATACTATTCATGTATTCTCAAATGAGTCAATTCCAAGAATTTGTGACGGTTACTCTTTTCAAATCAGGTGGGTGGTTGGCTCAATCAGCGCTGGCAGGTTACATTCCCATCTTACTGTTCTCACCACTGCCCACTGCAGTGAAAAACATTTTTATGACAGAAATTTACCTATGTTTTAAAAGGACTTTTGTTCTCAGAACTGAGAGATTTTATTGTTAAATAAAAGTGACAGGGGAAGCAACATAAAGTATCAAAGATGGTTCTGATCAAGTCATGTAACTGTGCCTATGAGAAAGATTTGCCATTCTACTCTGTCCATCCTATTAGTCCCCCTAATGTTTCCTTCTTAAGGCTTTGAAATCTCCCCATAGAACTCCTTATGTTACTTTGAGGATTTTAATAGTCACACAGCAAATAAGCAGAGAGGAGCTCACAATTAATGTACTAATGCCCTTTTCTTTTGATAAAAATTATACTCTTTCATTATCCTATTAACAAATGATTCTTTAGGGAGTGTTTCTTTAATGTTCACAGTGCTGGCACCCTAGTTGGCACTCAACTATCTTAAATTTTTAATGAATTCATAATTAGTCTGGGCATCTCTCAAAACTTAGAGTCTCTGAGTGCATGAGTGGACTCTTTATGTTATCAGATTTATTGTTTTGAAAGTAAAGAAGACTAGGAATATAAGCAAAAGAGGAAACAAGCAGGTAGTTTGAGAGTGTAAAAAACTCCATGGCACACAAGCACATTCTAAGGTAACACCTTTTTCACCAATGGAGAGAAAAGAGAGGAAGAGATGGATGAGCAAAACGACTCGCTGTTACCGTACTAGCAATGTCAGCACTACAAAATACAACATTTAAAAATGTGTTAAGACGTTTTTCTGTAGTTATCAACAGATAAACCCACAGCCAGCCCAAATCAGGTACTGGAGATTAAAACTAAATCCCTGGACAAAGATTAGCATCTCGAGGAGAGGCTGTACGACATTAGAGGAAAATGTGGTCGAGCAGGTTGAAAAGGACACCTTCACAGACACATCTGGGAGAATGCTAGCAGCTCTTAAAATACTTCTTAGTAGCATTGATCTCGATCTTAACTACATCATTGATGCATTAATTATAGGACATTTTTCTCTCTGGTTAGAATGTAAGTTCCCTGAGAGAACAGACCTTTTCTGTCTCAATTCCAGTAACTAGTCTACTGCCATGCAGGCTCACAGTTTGTATTTGTGGAATGAAATTGCTGAACAATTAATTATACATGAAGGAAATTCAAGCGTAAATTGAGACATTAATACAAATATGAAAATACAAGGAAATATGAACTTTAGAAAGCAAATAATATGCCACAGAGGTTCCCAATTGCATAATTCACTGGACTCACTTCATTTAGGGACCTCATTTTCTAAGGTCCCCCAGCTGTCCAGCGCTCAGGTCATCACTGACATGGGTTCAGAAAATACAGATACATCCCCAAGGCAGAGCCAGTGTTTGTTTCATTTTTGTTTTAATGTAAGCACCACTTACCTTTTTCACCTATGGGTAGACTCTCTCATTCCATGATATTAGAAAATGTTTCAAATGAAAATGCCCCTGGTTGTAATATAATGACTAAAATTACATTAAGATATCAATATAAAAAGTATCAAAAACTTTCCTAAAAATCAGTTTTAATAAAAGAGTTGAGAACATGAGAATGCCCTTAAGGAAAAGGTAGTAGAAAGAAAAATCAAATATACATTTGAAGTTCATCAAAATAGATTTGGAGTTGGCACAGATTAGAATTTTATTATTTTTTTAAAAATCGGGCCAGAAACGAGCACCTACTTTACGCTGGGCACTGTGCTTCCCTGTGAAAGGAAGCATGGTTTCTGCTTCAGGTGGTGAGTGGAGGGCCTCAAGGTGCTTAGAGAATAATTTCTTTTTTTTTTTTTCTGAGACGGAGTCTCGCTCCGTCACCAGGCTGGAGTGCAGTGGCGCGATCTCGGCTCACTGCAAGCTCCGCTTCCCAGGTTCAAGCAATTCTCCTGCCTCAGCCTCCCGAGTAGCTGGGATCACAGGCACACGCCACCACGCCCAGCTAATTTTTCTATTTTTAGTAGAGACGGGGTTTCACCATGTTGGTCAGGCTGGTCTCGATCTCGTGACCTCGTGATCCACCCGCCTCAGCCTCCCAAAGTGCTGGGATTACAGGCATGAGTCACTGCGCCCGGCCAATAATTTCTAAACAATAGTAATGCAAATAGAGTATGCACAGCGTGGACATTCCAGCTTCCTAAACGCAGGAGCACTAATGCTCCTCTGGCTTGAGAGAGAGTCATCAGAATGCAAAGATAGAAGGAGATAGACAAATTAGGGGATGCAAGGGACGCAATCCAGTACAGGCTCCAATTTCTAACCCTGTCCCACATCAGTGACGACCTTTAGAGAGGGCACAATATTATCCACAGTCTCATAATTCAACAGGGAATTGGGCGAAGAAACAAAAATAGTGACTATGGACTAAATTGATTCTGAACCCATATTATGATTCAGTAAGATAAATGTCCCTGAAAGTTTCTGAAGATTCTAAGGGCACCCTGATGACCAAAGGGGTGAGAGCTAGGGTCATCACGTGACCTCATTATCCTTATTATCTCTCAGCAGTTACCGAGTTAATGGGGAGCTAGAAAAAATTGTTTTTCTCAATCATTGGAAAACAGTAAATGAATAACAGATAGCTAGTTGTAAAATTTAATGGATATTTTGTCAATTTTCTAAGCTACATGTTATATCTTTCTAATCCTTAAGATAACTGCATTTATTAGAAAAAATTAAATTGGCTTAGTAAAATTTTAGTCAAAATTTTGTGTATTTGTTTAGGAAATGAACAAAGAGATTACAATCTGGATCCTGATAGTTCACTGGTAAAAGATAAGATTATACCAACAAATAGATAACCTACATGAAACGGGTAAATTCCAAGAAAGACACAACCTACCAGAACTCACTGAAGACGACATATCAAATCTGAATAGACCCATAACAAGTAAAGACATTACGTTACTAATTTTAAAACTGCCAAGAAGAAAAGTCCAGGTCCAGGGGATACCTTGGTAAGTTCAACCAAATATTTGATTCGTTTTCAACAGGGTAACAAGATGATTCAATGGGGAAAAATAATCCCCTCAATAAATGGCATATGCAAAAGAATGAAGCTGAGTTCCTACATCACATTACATATAAAAATTAAGTCAAAATGGATAACAGGCCTAATGCAAGGGATACAACTATAACAGTCTCAGAGGAAAATTTAGGAGTAAACCTTTGTGACCGTGGGTTTGGAAAAGGTTACTTAGATCTGGCACCAAAAACATGAGCGAACAAAGACAACATAGACACACTGAACTACAACTTTTGTGCTTCAAAGAACATCATCACTACAGTAAAATGACAACCCACCAAAAGGAAGGAAATAAGTGCAAATCACATACGTCATAAAAAACCTCTGTCCAGAATATATAAAGAACATTTACAACTTAACAAGGAGAAGACAAATAACCCAATTAAAAAATGGGCAAAGAATCTGAATAGACATTTTTCCAAAGAAGTTATACAAATGGCCCAATAAACTCTTGAAAAGAAGATCAGCATCGTTAGTCGTTAGGGAAATATAAATCAAAATTATGAGATGTCACTTCACACCTACAAATATTGCTAAAATTTAAAACAAACAAGAAAAGAATAACGGGTGCTGTCAAGAACATAGGTAAATTGTAAATCTCATTCATTATTGGCAGAAAGGGAAATTGGTACAGCCACTTTTAAAGAGTGGCATACCTTAAAATAGTGTTACCATATCTCCAGCAACTTCCCTTCTAGGTATATATCCAAAAGAAAAGAAAATGTATGTCCATATAAAAACTTGTACATGATCAGCCACAGCAGCATTTTTCTAATAGCAAGGAAGCAGAAACAACCCAGATGACCATCAACTGATGAATACATAAACAAAATGCAGTATATTCATACAATGGAATATTATTTGGCAGTAAAAAGGAATGAAGTACCACAAGCCGCAAATATGGATGAACTTTTAAACGTCATAAGTGAAAGCAGGCAGTCACAGAAGACCACGTATTACATGTTTCCATTTAAATAAATCTCCCAGTTAGGCAAATTCATAGAGACAAAGTCAATTTGTGGTAGCCAGGTACTCGGGGAAGAGGGAAGTGAGCAGGGGCGTGGGGTGTGACTGCTAATGTGTACAGGCTTTGCTTTTGGGAATTATGGCAGTGTTCTAAAATTTGATGGTGTTGATGATTACACAACTCTATGAATATACTACTAAACTGTACACTTAAAGATGGTCAATTTAATGTTAGGAAAATTAAGCCAATCAACTGTTATTTTTTTGAAAGGCCGATAAGGTGGTGGTATCTTAGATTCCATAAGCCAACCTAAAAGTGCTTAGGGACCACCCAGTATTTGTGTGTGTGTGTGTGTGTGTCTGTGTACAGGTGTGTGTGTGTGTGTGTGTGTATATCAGATCATTATAAGGAAGGATGTATGTCTAGAGAAGTCATGTTAGGCTTCACATACTTTTAATACATTGTTACCCTAATGTTATAAAAACTTATAGTGGATTTATATTTTAGACACAAGTAACATATAGTTGGCCAGTCGAAGTTTATTTCTGGAAAACTTTTGTTTACATTTTATTTTAAAATAGTTATCCCTCAATCAGCATGCCCTACATTTTCCTAGTGGCAGAAAGTAGTGACCAGAATAAAAAAGCAATTAAATCAGGCAATAACATTACTGAAGAGGTCACTGGTTCTGCTTACATTTCACTTGTTTTGCCTATATATATTATCCATTGAACTAAATACAGAGAAGCCACATTTTCTCTTAATATTCTCTTATGGTCTAGTGATTTTCTTTCTTTTTTAAATACGGAAAATTACAAAAGCTCTAGCTACACAACGACATCAAATACACAAGTGTCTCATTGCAGTACACCAGGATATTTTGACTAAAGAGCCGTGATAACTTTGCAATGATGTAGGATGATGTTTCAGACAAAATATGAAGCCAAAAAAGGCAGAATACAATCTGAACTGACATTTCCTATCTAGAATGACAGAAATGTAAATGTGTTTTTCTCTAGTGCTGAAGGTTTGGAAAATGCTAGACCCTAAGATTTACCATGGAATTTGATGATTCATAGTGAACATGAAGAGACAGACGCCACAGTCTGAGTTCTATTTGGTAATTGGTGGCCACAAAAGTGCACCCCTCATTCCTTTCCAGCTATTTACACTTGCCAGTATAATACAAGATTCTTAATCAGCAACCATGTGGCTTCACTTTAAATAGCCTTGCTAGCTCCCTTGGGACCTCTTGAAATATCATTCATATTAGTAGAAATACCATCCCATTTTGTTACAGATTTATTTATTTCTCTTGCTATCCTTTTTTTTTTTCTGTTAAGGCATATTACTGTTACATGATTATAAGCATTTTTTAAAGTTATGGGCAGGGCCGTGATCTAACTATACTTTGTAGTTATATGACATATAAAAATGTGCTATCTGATTAAAGGATGCATTTTAGTAATAAAGATGATAGCTATTTACGTCCGATAACTGCCTACAAAAAGACAGAAATGAGCTGAAAAATGGAAGAAGATGGAATAAATACAGTTTACTAATAGAGCTTATACTTCTCCCATTTGGTTTAAGGAGGTTTTTAAACACTTAAGCTGAGATTTACTATGAAAATCAGACTTACAAACATCACCATCAACACAGAATTATTAAAATGTAGAAAGTGTGAATATGTCTAGGATTGCGATCCCATTATGCAGGGACCTACGACCTACTAGAAATCCTTTGCAATTCTTACTGAACTATTTTTTCATATAAATGAACATCACAAGGACAGGTGAACTCTCTGCAGGCACCGATCGTCTGGTTTTCTAAAAGTGTACAGGGCAGACAGGGTATTCACCTTGATTGGAAACAGAGAATCCAGGTATATTTGAATCTTCTGCGTCCACCATATTGTGTAGCACTATGTTTTGTTTAATTTTATCAGTAGAAAGAAAAAGGCCAGACAAATGCTATGACTCAATCCTGTAATCCCAGCATGTTGGGAGGTTGAGGTGGGCGGACCACTTGGGCCCAGGAATTCAAAACCAGCTTGGGCAACAAAGTGAGAGCTGATTCTACAAAAATTACAAATATTAGCCAGGCATGGTGGCACATGCCTGTAGTTCAAGCTAGTTGGGAGGCTGAGGTGGGAGGATGCATTGAGCCCAGGAGGTCAAGGCTGTAGTAAGCTGTGATTGGGCCACTGCACTCCAGCCTGGGCAACAGAAAGAGATTCTGTCTCAAAGAAAAGAAAAAGGTCATACAAGTTTACCACTAATAGGCCAGGTGCAGTGGCTCACTCCTGTAATCCAGCACTTTGGGAGGCCGAGGCGGGCAGATCACCTGAGGTCAGGAGTTTGAGACCAGATTGCCAACATGGCGAAACACCGGCTCTACTAAAAATACCAAAAATTAGCCTGGCATGTTGGCGAGCACCTATAGTCCCAGCTACTCGGGAGGCTGAGGCAGGAGAATCACTGAACCTGGGAGGTGGAAGTTGCAGTGAGCTGATATTGCGTCACTGCGCTCCAGCGTGGGTGACAGAGTGAGTCTAATGAAAAAATAAAAAATAAAAAATAAAAAAAATGAAAAAGTTTACCACTAACAGTTGAAGCAATAAATTTTGTTTTGAAGAAGTAACATTTATAGTCGGTGATTATTATAAAAAATTTTGTTTTAAATCATTCACAATTGAGTTCCCATCCTATTGTAAGTCTACTGCTAATCGATTAATTGCATGCATTATTATATTGGTCTTATGATACTACCTAGTAAATAAATATACATATGTGGGTCATACTCCATAAGTCTGAAATACACAGTTTAAGGGGCTAATAAGGTATATGTAACTAAGAAATACACTAGTATCATCATTATCTGCTGCTTTATGTTTTAATAACTCCTATTTCTGATATTTCAAAGTGATATAAACGAGCAAGTTCTATACAAAGCTACCTCATAGATTCTAAAATCACTGGCCTTTCAAACATGTTTGTGGGTTCTTTTTAAAAAAATAAACATTCGGATGCTGATGAAGCAGAAAATTAGTCTTCTGGAGACATATTATGATGGAGCCTTAAGATGGATGAAAAGTATAAACTGCATCATCCAGGGCTGGATTTCCTGTGCACACTGCAGAAACGTCCTTGATGTTACTGATGTCTGCCTCACGCTTAGCTCTCAGAGCCAAAGCTCCATCAGGACAGATTGGAACTGCTACCCAGAGGCATTTCACAATTTGAACCGAAAGGTTTTCAGGCTTGCGTTCTAGCTAATTCTGTTGCTTCTAATTCCAGCCGGACTTAAACTCTTATCTTTGGATGCCAGGCCTACAGATAGGGCTATCACAGTAGCCCCAATTCCCAGAAAATACGCAACTCCATGACCCAGGTGAGATTAAATCCTTCCAGATAGCCTAAATAAATGGTCTATAACTTGTTCCTGTCACTCCCACTAATGCCTTTGTACTGTGAAACAGACTAGGAAAGGTGTAAATATCTTCAAATTATTAGCTGCACTTCCTCTTCCTTGCCTCTACCAGGAACTCTAGCATCATGCTCCTCATGGGGCAAAGGAAACCCAGAGGCGGCAGTTCCTGCACTTTCTTCTCCTGTAGTTATTAACCAATTTGCAGATCTCCGTGTATTACTGGTAATAGAGGCACACTCATATCTTTTCTCTTTAACACCTTGCCAGTAAAATTCTCCCGCACTAACCTGTGTGCCCCTCTCTCTCTAAGAAAGATACAGACCCAATTATACAATTTAGCCCATTACTTTGGTTCAAACAGATTTCACCTCAAAACAGATGTACTTGAATATAAAAGGACCTTCTTGTCAGTGCGTGGGGTAGCTGTGCTCTCCTGTACCCCCTAAACATTTATGTGAAATAGTCACATCTGAAGAACACACACATATATAATGGGAAGTATCTCTTAAGCAGCACCGCAGGCATTTGCTTTAAAGCCCCCGTAACTCGTAACGGCTTGACTGTGCATCCATGCTTCTCAGCAGCTAGGGGTTCCCTGAAAGCAGGGACAAAGCCATGGTCTTCCTTGTTTCCTCTGCACCTCACCTCGTGCTGAGCACATGCAGACTCAGAACAGATGTTCACTGAATAAAAGAAAGGATGGATACATGAATACATTAAATGAACCTCAAACGTTATCTACTACGCTCTGTGCAGAATCAGTCAGAAGACAAGGTGTCTCGGGAATGCAAAAAGGGACAAAGAAAACCCAGCTCAAGCAAGATAAGCACTGGGCACTGGTTCCATTCATCTGAGCGAGGCAGCACGTCGAGATGGGACGAAAACACAGACACTGACTGAGTAGGTAGAGCAAGGGGTGGAAATCAAGAACCAACAAGCAGCCCAGTGCCCATCTGTGAGCTGGGGCTGCAGGAAGAAAAGTTGGAAAGGTGGCTGAGTGTGGTGGTTCACGCCTATAAGTCCAACACGTTGGGAGCCTGAGGTGGGAGGACTGCATGAGCCCAGGAGTTCAAGACAAGCCTGGGCAACAAAGCGAGAGCCCATCTCTACTATAAAAGTGAGCCGGGTGTGGTGGCACGCATCTGTGGTCTCAGCGACATGGGAGGCTGAGGCAGGAGGATTGCTTGGGCCCAGGAGGTTGAGGCTGCAGGGAGCTGTGTTTGTGCCACTGCACTCCAGCCTGGGTGACAGAGCAAGACCCTGTCTTAGGAAATAAATTAATTAATTAATTAATTTAATTTAATTTAATTTAATTTGGAAAGGCAAGGCTATGTTGGGAGGGCCCTGACATAGTGAGAGGAAGTATCATTATTTGAAGGACTTTGGATGTTTCTCATGTGACTGGAAAGACTATTCATATTCTTACCACAGCAAGATCTGAATTTGTGAATTGTCAAGCTCTCTCGGTAACATTGTTTAATTTTCCATTATTAGTTTTAAGTCACTTTAAAACAAATTGTGGTAAAATTCAACTCCTGTCCCACGACTTAGTTTACCCACATTTAAAACTATTCCTGAAATAAACTATGTAAATTTAGGAGGGAAATTTTAATCTGTTAAATGTATTTAGACATTTCCTATTCAGAGAAACATTATGAAGCCTTCTATTTTGTGTATAGTCTGGATTTTTAATTATGAATATGTGTGTGTATTCATGCAAATAGTATTGATGGAGATATATAGATAGACAGATGATAGGTAGATAGATGCTAGATGGGTACATGGACAGTCACACAGATGGAAAGATGGCAGGTGGACAGACTGACACTATGAAGAAAAACAAAGAAGGCTGAAGATGGCTGGGGTGAAGCCATCTTTCTACTGGGTCTTCAGGGGAAGGCTTTTCGACAAGGTGGCTTTAGAATTACTACAAGTGAATTCTATCCATACAGGAATTTTAACTTTTCTGGAGTTAGAGATGATCAAATATATTTTGAAAGAAATAAGGTCCTGGTCACAAATATGCCACTACAGAGATAGGTTAGTCCTCACGAGGCCTACACCTCCCCGACTCTCTCTAAAAATGAACAAGATGAGCAGATTGTGGAACTCTGGGTTTCATTCTTATTGCCCTTTGAGGGGAAGGTGCTTAGAGGTAAATGTTGGCTTGGAGCTGACTAGAATGAACTGGTTAGCTTTGAATTTGGTATGCAGCACACCATATATGTTGAGAGGTTATTTAAATGTTTTTATAGTTTACATGGAGAGATGAATTATTTTATTTTTATGTAAAATTTGCTGAGATTTCAGCAGTTACGATCGCTGACCTATTAATTTAAATAATAATGTAATGAATTTTATATTTTTACATCTGCAGAATAACTCACAATCCTGTGCAATGTGTCTGATACCTGCCTAAATATCTGTATTTACTCATTCTGCATTTCTTTTCAAATGCTCTCGTGATTTCAGGAGGTATACTGATGCAAACTTAATATCCAGAAAGAATTCTGGTGCAGGAATGGTTCGGTATCAAGAACGTGGGCTCCAGAGGTGGACAGGTGTGTGTCTCCAGGCTACCTTGTATCCTGCATAGCTTTGAGATCTTGGACAATTTATTTCTCTCAGAGGGTCACAGTTTCCTCATCTGTAAAATAAGGACAGTGATACTAAGTTCAGAGTGTCATCGAGAGGATAAAGTTAAAGAAGATCCTGGACACACACCCACAGTGCCTAACAGCATTCCATCTGCAGAAGAGGTCTTGGTTATTTGATGGGATTGAGTGCACAGAGTGAAAAATGTGTCCATACAGGGAATGTACTTACTCCTTTGGAGCACTTATTTCATATGTGGATCAGACAAGTTAGCAAGATGGTAGGTATGCTGCCAACTATAACAACAGAGATATCTACACATGTGTAGATTGTAAGATTGGTGCTTCTGGAGCATTAATAACAGATCAGAACCCGAGGATTTGTTTTACCACAGATTAGGATGCACCTCAAACACCTTCTAGAATGTCCAGGCTGCTTCTCACTCTGTTCCCTAAACTCTAAGAATTAGCTATAAATTAGCTGTTAATCCTCCATTCACATCCAATTTTGCGTAGTTTTAAAAGTACAAGCATATAAAAATAGATAAGCCAACCTGTTCCATTTAGCCCTTTAATCAATATTTTAGAGCAGATGAAAATTTGACTCACATTGTATGTTTCACTTACAAAGCACTCCTATTTCAATGACTAACCGTACTATAGCTGGTGATATGGTTTGGCTGTGCCTCTACCCAAATCTCATCCTGAATTGTAGCTCCCATAATTCCCACATGTTGTGGGAGGCACCTGGTAGAAGATAACTGAATCATGGGGGTGGTTTATCCCACACTGTTCCCCTGGTAGTGAATAAGTCTCACACAATCTGATGGTTGTATAACGGGTTTCCCCTTTTGCTTGCTTCTCATTCTCTCTTGCCTGCCGCCATGTAAGATGTGCCTTTCACCTTCTGCCATGATTGGGAGGCCTCCCAGCCATGCAGAACTGTGAGTCCATTTAACCTCTTTTTTTTTATAAATTGCCCAGTCTTGGGTATGTCTTTATCAGAGTGTGAGAATGGACTCATACAGCTGGAAATTTTTTTTTTTTTTTTTTTTTTTTTTTTGAGATGGAGTCTCGTTTTGCTCTGTCACCCAGGCTGGAGTGCACTGGCAGGATCTCGGCTCAGTGCAACCTCTGCCTCCCGGGTTCAAGCCATTCTCCTGCCTCAGCCTCCCTCAGCCTCCTGAGTAGCTGGGATTACAGGCACATGCCACCACGCCCAGCTAATTATTTGTGTTTTTAGTAGAGACAGAGTTTCACCATGTTGGTCAGGCTGGTCTCCAACTCCTGACCTCGTGATCTGCCAGCCTTGGCCTCCCAAAGTGCTGGGACTACAGGCGTGAGCCACTGTACCTGGCCAAAAATTATTATTTAACATGAAAAGAGCACATATAGTATGGTTTTTTTTTAGGAAAAAAGTTAAAACTGTCTGTCAAAATATAGCTAATGTGTACCATTTAGATAAATGCAATTTAAGAGAATATTATGCTGGAACACACATTATGTGTCTTGTGTTCAAGCACATCACATACATCATCCACATGAGCTGTCCCAAAGTCTGTAAGAGCAGAGTCACACACTCATTTGACAAATGGATGACCTAAGGCTTAGAAAGTTGAGGTAATTTTCCGAAATACATACACAGCAAGTGGTGGAGACAGGATTCAAATGTGAATCAATGCAACTTGGAGAATTTCCGTAATGGCGGTTAAGGAAATAAATTTTGCCTGCTAAATAGTTGTAATGTTCATTCTTTCACCTCTAGGCTAACCATTTCACTTCTCTGCCTAAAATCTCCAGTGGTTCCACCTTGCATGGTTGTTTCCACATGTTATTGACTAGGCATACTTACTAGTAAAAAATGTGAGCACACAGCCCTAAAATATCTTGTTTATTCACAAATTTTATATGCATTACTCTACTAAGAGATTAAGTACACCATAAAATACACACTGCTTAGAATTTAAGAATAGATCCAAATGAGAGAATTACAATGTTGACACGTGGTTATTTGTTTTTCACTATTGAGTAAGAAACCAACGAAAAGCTTCCAATGGTACTCTAATGCTGGTGAAATTTTTTAATTACCGATGACTTCACCAAAGTTTGTCTTCAAGTTTTAGGTGATTTCTTGGTAAGAGCCTTGACCATGGTCTCAGCCTCACACTGTTAGCAGTCAGCATCACATTGCACAACACTCCCTGAGGACAAGGCTCATGGTTAATAGTGGTGGATATGAATTCTTATTTCAAATAGTGCTTGACTCTTGTCAGATCTGATAAAACCATCTTTTTCTTTTCTTTTTTTGCTTGTTAATGTGGCTGGTGAAGTGCCTTAGTATAGTCTTCAATACGATTTCATTTTGTAAGAGTTGCTTTAGTTCAAACGAGGATCATGTCAACTGCAAAACACTGCTATGTGCTACAGGAGACAAATCAATGCTGGCACACAGGAATGTCCGCTTTTCCCAAATGTTACCTGTGACCATCAGAAATATTCAGGCAACTGGGAGTGGGCATACCATGAGCAAAGTGAGGGGGTTTTCCTATTTGCTTTGATTAAAAATTAATATAAATGAAAGTCCTAGTATTTTATTCCTGCACACTGATGGTATGTTTTGCATCCATTGGGATGCATCAACTGATTTGGGAGCCCAGGAAAAGTCTAAGCTATTTGGACACTAAGCTGCTACTTAGGACTCCCAGAAACCCCATGCCTATGCTCACAGCTACATCTCTCAATATCTTCATCAACATTTATTTGTAGTTTACTGTGCTTACGTACAACCTTTCAGGTCATGGCTGCACTCAAGCTGAGTTCCCTACCTAGAAAATCCTTCCTTCCTATATTTTACTCTTAATCTAAAATTTCTACATTATTCCTACTTATCCTGTAAAAGTCAGATTCGGAGTGATTGGAAGACATTTCTTCCATGTACTTGTGAGAATTAAGGGTTAACTTGTCCAGTACTCATTCCTCAGTAGGTTGGCTTGAAAAGGACTTAGCCTTGCAGGCTCGGGAAAGAGAATGGTGTTTCCCTATCAGGAACTCTAAAGCAGCAAGTGAAGAGGGGTGGATGGATGTGGAATGAGATGTGGACTTGTCACTGTGCCACCATGACGAATATACAAAATCTGGAGTCTGTTACACTTGACATTTTCACACACAGAAGCCATGCATTTTTCAAGGTACTATAGCTTTTAATAAAAGCTCTTTGTGCTTTGAAGAGGGTGTTGGATAACACTACATATACATACTTGTTTTAAAAAAAGAAGAAAATTAATTGAGGCCAGCATACATTTTTCCATGCCATTTCCAACTTTAACACCGTTGAAATTCCTTTAAATTCAGCTTGAGGTTCCCATGGAATCACCTCTGGCCACGGGCCGTCAGGTACAATCTTGGGATTAAGAGCTGTGAGGACCCGGTGACCTTGACCATTTAGGGCATTTCAGATTATTCTGAGGCATATTTTTAAAAGTAGGGTTTTTTCCTACATGACTAGTTTTGTTAAACTTGTAATTTCTTTTTAACATAAATTTCATACTGAAACAAGTTAAACTGTTTTTTACTGAAAGTCAGCTTTTGACAGAAGCGTACCCCTTCCTGGAGAAACAGTTCTTCAGAACCTATGAATATGTAACACCAATGACTTCTAGCACTTTTAATTTTACAAATTCCCTTCTAACGGCTTTGATTGTAATTCCTGGCATAAAAGAGGCAACAGGATAATACTTTGTTGAAATGTTTAATTGAAGTATAATACATGTATGTCTTTTATGAAACAACCTCAAACTTGGCATTGCAAGCACAGTACAAATAACTATTTTTAAATCAACAAAAAGGATATCTATTTATTGTATATAATGTTGTTTTGAAATATGTATGTGTTGTGGAACAGCTAAATTGAGACAATATGTGCATTACCTCATATACTTATTTTTTTGTGGTGACAACACCGAATATCCAGCCATTAGTGATTTTCAAGAATGCGATACATTGTTATTAACTACAGTCACCATATTGTGCAATACTGTGCAATAGATCACTTTTTCCTCCTGACTCACTGAAAGTTTGCTTCCTGTGACCAACACCTCCCCGCCCACACACAGCCCCAACTTCCGGCCCCTGGCAATCAGCATTTTACCCTCTACTCAGATTTCAGTGTTTTTTAGATTCCACATATACGTGAAACCGTGCAATATTTGTTTTTCTGTGCCTGGCTCATTTTATGTAACATCATGTCCTTCGGGTTCATCGATGTTGTCACAGATGACAGGGTATTGTTCTTTTAAAAGGTCGTATGGTATCTTATTGTGTTTATAAATATAACACATTTTCTTTATTCATTCATCAGTCAATGGACACTTAGGTAGGTCCCTACCTGGGCTATTGTGAATAGTGCGGCAAAGGACATGGGAGTGCAGACATCCCTTGACATGCTGGCTTGTTTCCTTTGGATACGTACCCAGAAGTGAGACCACTGGGTCATATGACAGTTCTATTTTTAACTTTTGAGCTGTTTTCCATAATGGCTGTACCAATTTACATTCCCACCAACAGTGTACAAGGCTTTCCTTTTCTCCACGTCCTTGCCAGCACTTATCACTTATTATCTCTTGTCTTTCTTGTCTTTTTTTTTTTTTAAGATAGATGTCGCTTTGTCACCCAGGCTGGAGTGCAATCTCATCTCACTGCAACTTCTCCCTCCTGAGTTCAAGTGATTCTCCTGCCTGAGCCTCCTGAGTAGCTGGCATTACAGGCACCCACCACCACAACTAGATAACTTTTGTATTTTTAGTACAGAGAGGGTTTTGCCATTTTGGCCAGGCTGCTCTCGAACTCCTGACCTCAGATGATCTGTCCCCTTCGGCCTCCCAGAGTGCTGGGATTACAGGCATGAGCCACCGTGCCCGGCCATCTCTTGTCTTTTTGATAACAGCCATCCTAACAGGTATGAGGTAATATCTCATTGTGGTTTTAATGATAATTTTTTCCCTGATAATTTATGATGTGGAGTATTTTTTCATATACCTGTTGGCCATTTGTATGACTTCTTTTGAGAAAAGTTTATTCTGTTTCTTTAGCCATTTTTAAATTGGGTTACTTATTTTCTAACTATTGAGTTTTTGAGTTCCTTATCTATTTTGAATATTAACCTCTTATCAAATGTATGGTTGGCAAATATTTTCTGCCATTTCATAGGTTGTCTCTTCACTCTGCTGATTGTTGCGTGGCTGAATCAGAAGTTCTTTAGTTTGATGTATTCCCACCTGTTTTCCCTTTTGTTGCTTGTGCTTTTGGAGTCATATCCAAAAAATAACTGACCATATCAATACCACGCAGCTTTTCCTCTGTGTTTTCTTCTGTGAGCTTTACAGATTCAGTTCTTACATTTACAGCTTTAATCCACTTTGGGTTGATTTTTGTATATGAGGTCAGATAAGGGTCTCATTTCCTTCTTCTGCTTGTGGATATCCAGTTGTTCCAACACCACTTATGGAAGAGACAGTACTTTCCCCGTTATGTATTCTTGGCGTCTTTGTCAAAAACCAATTGACTGGGCCAGGCGCGGTGGCTCACGCCTGTAATCCCAGCACTTTGGGAGGCCAAGTCGGGCGGAACACAAGGTCAGGAGATCGAGACCATCCTGGCTAACGTGGTGAAACCCTGTCTCTACTAAAAAAAATACAAAAATTAGCCGGGCGTGGAGGCGGGCGCCTGCAGTCCCAGCTACTTGGGAGGCTGAGGCAGGAGAATGGCGTAAACCCGGGAGGTGGAGCTTGCAGTGAGCCGAGATCGTGCCACTGCACTCCAGCCTGGGCAACAGAGCGAGACTCCATCTCTAAAAAAAAAAACAAACCAATTGACTGTATATGTGTGGATTTATATCTGAGATCTAGAGATACTATAACTCTCTATATCTCTAGAGATACTCTAACTATGTGGTATATATTTTAAGGCAGGTAGTGTGATGCCTCCAGCTTTATTTAAATAACTACTTTTGGGAGTAAGTTGCTGCCGTGATGCTCCATCATCCCTGAAAACTTTACTGTGTATTTCCTAAAAACAAGACATTCTTCTACACAATTGGTCCATTCACCAAAATCAGGAGCTCACATTGATACACTATTAGCATTTAATCCACAGGCCTGATGTAAGTTGTCTCAATTATGTTCTTTCTTACAATGTTTTTCATTTTTCTAATTTTCTCTTTTTTAATTTTAAGTTCCAGGGCCCATGTACAGGATGTGCAGGTTCGTTACATAGGTAAACGTGTGCCACGGTGGTTTGCTGCCCCATCAACCCATCCCCTAGGTATTAAACCCAGCTTGCAGTTGTTATTATTCCCGATACTCTCCATCCCCCCACCCAACCCCCAGTAGGCCCCAGTGTGTGTTGTTCCCCTCCCTGTGTTCTCACTGTTCAGCTCCCACTTATAAGTGAGAAGGTGCGGTGCCTGGTTTTCTGTTCCTGCATTAGTTATGCACCAGCTAAGACTATGCCTTGCATTAGGTGCCATGTCTCTTTTGGTCCTGGCTACATTTGCATATAGGAAAACAATAACAATTAATGGCAATCATCAATACTTTCCTCTATCTAGTTAGGTTAATGTAGACATGGTGTATAAAAACAATTACATTATTAATCTTAAAAGATAAGTAAAGCACTCATGAAAACGGGGAAACTGATACATAAATATTTTCTTCGACTGCTCATGCTGCATTCTGGAGACGACCTTCACAATTTTTTGCACAAATATTTGAAAAACATACGCATGTATTTTATTTAAAAGATCCATGCCTTCTTAAAGCATGAAAGTTGGAAAAGTGGTTGTGGGCCCACCAAACTACAAAGCCCAATTTCTAGAAGAAATAGAGGGCATGGCACACTGCTGATGAAGAACACACAGGGCAGGAACAACAGATCTAGGCATTTCTTACTGAAATCAGGAACATTTGCCATAGGCATTACTGAGCCCACAAGTTCAAAGACTTGAAGAAATATACATTAAAGATCCTAAGAAGACAGAATTGCTTCCCTAATCCTCCCCTTTCCTGAAGTACCACAAGTTATTTACAGTGTAGTGTCCAACACCTGGGATGCATCATAAATTACACCTGTATACCATACTCACATTCTGCTAAACTCTCATCTTTCTGCAGCACTGATAGTGTTGACATTGGCCCATGAAAAATGCAAAGGATGAGAGCCCAAGGCCCTGGGAAGGAATAGTTCCAGTGCTTCCCTGGCAAAGCAGCAGGGCTATGGAGTACCCCACTAGGCACAGACACAGCGGTATGCCAGAGATCATCTTTGCCCCGTTCTTTCTTAATTAAAAGTAATATAGTTACAAAGGTAGTCTCAATTTCTTTTGAGGGAGGGATACAAAAAGATTCACATAGTAATTTTTCTTGGCAAAATTCACCTTCCCCTTAGCCTCAGAATTATTTATATTTAGAATCTTACTTTGTGCCAGGAAAATCACAGGTAAACCCCAGCAGGAATTTTTTTTTTAAGACGCCTTCTCAAATTTAGCTATATATCACCCATTTCTCCTTGATTTAACTAAATTTCTAAATCAAAACCAGCTATACAAATCCAGATTTGCTCTGCAGCTTGAAGATATATAAACACTTTATTTATAGCATCTACATTTTTTTAAAAAAGTTAATTTGCTTTTTCTGTTTTTATTTTTTTATTTTTTATTATACTTTAAGTTTTAGGGTACATGTGCACACCTACATTTTTTGACTCCAATAATAATGCAGCAGGCGTCGCCAGCACTGGAAGAACAAACTTACCAAGACTATAAAATAAGAGGTTCCCAGACGCTGACTGTTCTAATTACAGAGGAAACAAGAATCATGTATGTGTCAGATGAAGACATCAAAGCACATCTCCTGTCCAGGGATAAACAACGAGGATGCAACGGGCAGAAGAGCTATGTGTGCACCTATCGGTGGGCCAGAGATTTCTAGTCCTACCTGTGATCAGCCCGAAAAAGCAAGCACAGCACACACGACTTCTGCCTGCCTTGTGTCTGTCACCTCACATTGCTTTAGAATGAAATCTGTCTTTTATTATTTTCCCATGCTTCTGTTGGATGTCATTATGGAGATGCATGTTTAAACAGCATTGCCCACATCGAAAACTGCTTCTTCACATGTTAACAGCTCTCTTCCTTATAATACTGGCAGCTTCTACATAAGCCAGCAGCTGAAATTGTTGGTAGGCTTATTTTTACACTTTGTTGTTGTTGTTGTTCGCTTCTGATTAATGAATAAGAAGAGAAAAATCCGCTGTCTCTTCAACAGATAACGAATTTATCATGAGTTCATTATAGATTTTATTTTTTGGCTTGCCGGTTTCTTAATTCATGGCACCAACATATAGAAGAAAGATTAGTTTATTTAAGATTAGAGTGACATTTAGACATTTTTTCTCATGCAGATAGCAGATAGCAGTATAAAACATTTTAAACAGGAGCAACTGAGAGCTATTTTCTCCCTTCATCTGATATGCTGAAACATGTCCAAAGCAATCTTCCATTCTCCAGCAGCTTCCACATCCAGCCAGTTTCCAGATTCAGCAGGGCATCAGCTTTCCTACAAATATACTTTAAATTGATAACAGGTAAACAGGGAACCGTGTGTAGCCTGCTAGCTTAAATACAGTACATATCACAAAGCTTCAAAATGTCTTCAAGGCAGTTTATTGTCTGAACTCTACAGAAGCTACGGAGATTTCCACTTCACGGCACTACCTTCGTCGTCAATTCAGCACTACAGACAAGGTCGCAGCATCTCAGCATTGCAAGCGACGGCCTACAACATCTAGCTCTTCCCACCCACAGTTGATGCCAAACATTTCTCTTTCATCATCCCTTTGCAGAGGGCTAGTCTGCCTCCACACTGTTTCCACACTTCTTAGAATGTGGATTTAAAATGTTACTATAGGCCTGTATCCCTTATAGACATATTTGATCACTAGAAATGAATCTCCTATATTGGGCCAAAATTAGCCGTTTGGCAATTTACACATGTTCAACCTAGATTGGTCCACAGGAGTCTGAGAGATTGAATGTAGACATTTCTCTACATGGAAACAACACAGTGCTCTGCCTGCTACATCAGTCAACTGCTCCTGCCAGATCCCCCTTCTGCTTTAGGCTAAACCCTGGCAGTGGAACATGTGAGTTGGAGATTTCTTTTTCTTTTTCTTTTTTTGTTTTCTTGAGATGGAGTTTCACTCTGTCGCCCAGGCCGGAGTGCAATGGTGCAATCTTGGCTCACCGCAACCTCTTCCTCCCAAGTTCAAGCGATTCTCCTGCCTCAGCCTCCCAAGTAGCTGGGATTATAGGCATGCACCACCACGCCTGGCTAATTTTTGTATTTTTAGTAGAGTTGGGGTTTCACCAGGTTGGCCAGGCTGGTCTTGAACTCTTGACCTCAAGTGATCCATCCGCCTTGACCTCCCAAAGTGCTGGGATTTGAAGATTTCTCAGCTTTGGGCTTATAAGCAATATGATCTTGAAGGGTGTCATTTTGTATCAGTGTTTGATTTAGTCTGAAGGAGGGAAACCTTGCTGTAACACTTTGCAAAACATATTTTGAGAAAGAAAGAAATAGCACACAAAATAATTCAATAAATAAAAGATTAAGAAATAGAAAAATAGGAAAAATAGGAATTTTGAAGACTAATAAAATAGATAAATGTTTGACACACTTGATCAAAAAGATAAATCCAACAAAATCATGTCACAAAGAAGAAATATCTACTGACAAAGCAGAGGTTTCCTGGAAAAGCTATTGTCTAATATGCCTAACATTGAAGATGACTTGGATAAACTCCTGAGAATGTTTTTTAAAAAGCCAAAATTGGTACAGGAAAGAAATACATAACTTGAATGAAAATGTGTATTAGCTAAAATAAAATGCTTTTAAAAAAAACAGGATCAGAGGGTTTTATAAGTGAGTTCCACTAAACTCTCAAGTAACATTCCAATTCCTTCATGTTTAAAAAAAAGAAAAAGAAAAAATGCTGTTCAGTTTTGTTTAAATTAATTTCTAAATAAAACAGGAGCAATAAAAGAAAATGAGGATGAAATTCCATTTCACTTGTAAGTATATATATGAAACAGAATCCAAATAATATCCCATCAGCAAGATTTATCTCAAGAATGTGAGGATGGTTTATCATCTGAAAAATCCCCATCAATGTAATTTAACATAAGAAGAAACTGAAAGGTAAAGCACTTATTATCTCTTATAATACGGACACAATGACTTAATCATAGTCCATACCTTTACTATTAAAGCAAACAGAAAAGAACAACAGAGTAAACCAGGAATGGAACAGAAGTCCCTAACTTGATAAGGGCAATATATCAAACATTGCAAAAATATTTAAATTTCTGGGAGAACTCTTAGCTACATTTTAACTTCTGAAAAAAAAAAAAATAGAGGATGATATCAACAAACAAAACAAACTCCAGAGATGAGAAATTGAAACTAGCACTCAGAGGAATGCCAGGGCAGTGGGCCTTCTGAACCCAGAAAGGCCCGGATTCACAATAAAGGGACCTAGCTTCAGACAGCAGATGAGAGTGGCAGACAGTGTTTAGCACTGTCCCTTAGGAGATGCTCAGTAAAATGCCTCTGCCAGCTGCCTCCTCTTCCTCACCTGTATGTAGCTGTGAAATCCTGGGCATTGTTCTCGAAAGAGCATAAGATGCTCCGAGAGGGTCTGCCTTACACGATTGAAGCTGGGCCAAGAGGGCGAGTGGAGTCTCAGGGGATGGCAGCCTGTGCTGTGGAGGTGACGGCCACAGAGCAAAGCCCCTCCATGAAGGGCTCAAAGCAAAGGAGAGGCCTTCTGCAGTGCAGCCATTAAGATCATGGTCTGGGAAGCCAGGCTGCCTGGGTTTGAATCTCAGCTCTACCACTTACTGCATGACTCAGTTTGTTTGTCTTGTGCCCTGCTCTCCTCATCTCCATGAAGAGCTAATGGCAGCACCTACTTCAAGGTTGGTTGGAAGGGGTGAATGAGTTAATCCAGGTAAAACATGAGAACAGTCTCTGTTCTTCCTCAAGGGAAGCCTCCTGATGCCTGAACACACACATTCCACTGGTGTATTTCCAGCACAAGATTCTGGTGTGCATATGCCTCCAAAATGCAATAGGGAATCTATGTAACCTTCCAATACTAATTAACATATTGTTTGGCCACACATATTAATAAACAAGCAGGAATCATCTGATTTTGGAGGTAAGTAAATAACATGAAAAAGAAATGCCAAGATGCACAAAGACAACAACTAATCATATTAATAGAAGGACTGTTTAATGGAAGGTACATGAAAGAAGAAGAAATCAAAGAACCGGTGCTTCTCAGACTCTGATGTGCAAGTGGATTACCAGGAGATTTGTTATTAATAAATAAATAATAAGAATGAAATGCAGCCTGTATCAGCAGGCCAGGCGTGGACTCTGGGATTCAGCATTTCTAACAAGCCCACCGTGTAACACCAATGTTGCTGGTCCACGTTCCACACTTTTAGGGGTGGGGATCAAAAAGATAAAGTCAAGAAATGTTTCAGGAGTAGGAGGAAAAAGACAAAAATATACAAAGAAAGAGAGATTTTTAAAGTAAACACAAAATTAAGAAGTAAAATAATTCTAATAGGCATCCTTAAAGAAGATGGCAGAAATCAGAGAGGGGAGAATATAATTTTTAAAATAAGTATATTTTCCTGGGCAATAAGGTATAAAAGGACTAGTTCTCCACGCTGGCTACATGCTCTGATTTTGGGTGGCATCAAAGAATACCAATTGTTTGGCCATAATCTATGGAGGCATAGCTTACGTATGTGTGGTTTTTAAAATCATAGTGAAGTGAGAAGCACTCATCACCCATTAGAGTAAAACAGCCCAAAGGGTATGCAGTGAAAAGAAGACAGAACCCACCTTGACATATTTTATGGCTCTAAACAGGGATAGAAAATCTGAGAGGTTTTACAAGAAATATAACACCTGAAACCTACATATGAAACAAATGCCCCAATTGAATTCACCTTCTCAACAGTAGTGCCAAGTTTTAGAAGAGCAGTGCCTTCAAATTGGGAGAGAAATGCTATAAACACAGCCAAACCACATCAAAATAAAGAATGGAACTAACAAATAATGCCTTCAAGGAGAAAGGAGATTATATGACAACAAATTCTACAAATATAAATATAAATATTCATTTTTTAAAGATAGAGTCTCACTTTTATTGCCCAGGCTAGAGTGCAATGGTGCAATTTCGGCTCACTGCAACCTCTACTTCCTGGGTTCAAGCAATTCTCCTGCCTCAGCCTCCGAAGTAGCTGGGACTACAGGCGTGTGCCACCACCTGGCTAATTTTTGTATTTTTAGTAGAGATGGGGTTTCACCACGTTGGCCAGGCTGGTCTCAAACTCCTGACCTCACGTGATCCACCTGCCTTGGCCTCCCAAAGTGCTGGGATTACAGGCATGAGCCACCGCACCCGGCCCAGATATTCTTAACTATAACATAAAGGCATATGTTTCTTCCACCAATAAGAAAAATAAAAATCAATTTCTCTGAGAAAAATAGAGCAGTAAAAGAAAGGCATAAATTTGAACCAAATATGAAACAAACTAAAATATGGTTAAGATTTTTAGTAACTGATATCTCCTATAAACTCTGAGGTTTGGAACATTATTAATGATTAGTACAGGCTGAGAAACATTCAAATATCATTTCTTTCTCATGGATCCAATCGTCATACATACTTGCCTGGCCACATAATACAATCTTATAAACCTTGTCAATGTAACTGTATTAGTACATCTGACAGAATTTAGGAGGAGACAAAAAAGTGGTGAAAAATGTGGATAGAAAATGATTGGTTGATAAGTTCCATCAAAGTTTGTTGAATACATCAAAGTTAAAGTATGTCGTTCAAAGTAACAATGCACTTGATGATTACAGCTCCCGTAAGTATGGGAAGAGGATGGATAGATTAACTAACAATAGGAACAGGCTGGGAGAAGAGATGTGGGGCAAAGAATGCCAAATTATTAGGTTTTCAAGGTGGGGGGTGAATGTGCATATTTTAATGTTGATAAATCAATAGCTCCGCGATGATGATAATCCCCAAAAGAACTAAGGGGAGAAACACGTACAAGTGGCTAACTCTGGGGAACAGAACTGAGGACATGAGAGAGTGAATTCTTTTTTTTTTTTTCATTTTATGAAGAAAGCAGGAAAGCATGTATTACATCCATAATTAAAGATATTTTAAATGGTAATACAACCAAGCAGTTGAAATAACCTAAACATTTCAACTCCATTAATATCTATTTTTAAAAGCATTTTGAATCATCTGTTTCTCTTAGGTACTTCTTCATTTTACTTAGGAGGAGAGCAGCATTCTATCGTCATTTCTTCTGGGACTTTGCACAAATCAGAAGATTTGCATAAGGCAATACTGTGGCAGCACAGAACAACTTTAACAAGTTCACAGAAAGGAAAACCATTCACATTCGAAATAGAGCTCCATGCCTCTAACCAATACCTTCCCCTGGCATATGTCTGACCTTGTGCTGGGGACTGAACTAGAGTCATTTCCTGTGTTACTCAGGACACAAGTGTCACGATGTTGTATGCACTCCAGTCTTGACTGACTAGCCCAGAAGGGCAAAAAGGCAATGTGAGGGGCTTGATCTTGCGGCCCAGCCTTCACTGTTCACTGTCCAGAATTCTTATGGTAGGAAAATTTCTCAGTTCAAAAGCTTCAGGTTACCTGCGCATTTGCTCTTTCAATACACATGAGGCACTCGGTGTCACTCAACCTGTCCGTATTCCCCATGCTCCAAGAGTCTCACTCAGAGGTGAGCGTAGGGTTAGAAGAAAAAAATGGGAACAGTTTTCATTTAAACAGTTTCTCACAACCCCCATCAGGGACAACTCTTGAGTGAGTACCAAGACTGCTTGCTTAAAAATAAAAGGTTGAGGGCCGGGCTCAGTGGTTCAGGCCTGTAATCCCAGCACGTTGGGAGGCCAAAGGAGGCGCATCACTTGAGGTCAGGAGTTCGAGACCAGCCTGGCCAACATGGCGAAACCCTGTCTCTACTAAAAATACAAAAATTAGCTGGGCATGGCGGCAGGCGCCTGTAATCCCAGCTACTCAGGAGGCTGAGGCAGGAGAATCGCATGAACGCAGGAGGTGGAGGTTGCAGTGAGCCGAGATCGCACCTCTGTACTCCAGCCTGGGCGACAGAGCGAGACTGTCTCAAAATAAATAAATGAATAAAAAGTTGTACCAAGTAGTGGCTAATTTATAAAGCAAATAACTAATCTTTTAAATGAGAGAGAACAGAAGAGTTTCTCATTTTGGAGACTAAAGCATGACCCAGTCAGCAACTTTATAACGCTGACCAGGAGAGGTACATGCCTTTGTTAACCCTGGCTGTTGTTACTGTTATATCGCTAGGGTGTCTCCTCAACAACACTGTTCCTTTTTCTCTTTTCCTGTCGCTGTGAACTAGGCGTCAGGCATAGTTGTGTATGAAGTTATCAAGAAAATCACAAAGATGTGTCTACCAGGGCAGGCAAACCCCAGATCCTAAGGTTTCTGTCCAGCTTTTCCATAAACTTTTCCTATTTCTTACTCCCAAGTTTGTCAAAAAACACCAGCCTTTGACTTTTTCTCTAAATGAAAACCCCATAGAATCTAAGTTCCAAGCCCAAAATTTATTTGCAAAAGAAAGGAGGAAGGAATGAAGGAAGGGAAGAAGGAAGGAAATACATATTATGTATATTTAATATACATTATGCACTTCTTTAATATATTACTTATTACATATGGATGCATTTTTATCTGTTCATTCAAGAAAGGATATGTCAAATGCCTTTGCTTGGGAACACCTATGTTCAGTTTGCTCCAAACGTGTACCTGGTTTTCAAACATCCCACACTCCTGCTTCACAGGGAAAGATTTGCCATTATGCTTAATGTTGGGAATCTATGCAAATGGTTCCACATGCCAATGCCAAGCCAAAAGAGAAAGACAAGCCTTCGTTCCAGAAGACACAGCCCTTTACAGCCCTTTGAATCCATTCCTCTGGGAGCTTCCCCATGGGAGGACTGCTTCTTTCTGTGACCCAGCCTCACTAAATGCACTAGGAATCAGCGCACTTCACTAAATATTACATCCAGATCATGTGTGTATTTACTATAATTATGCATATTTCATCTGAACTAATTTTCAGAAACCCTTTCCTTAGCAAATCGCATATTTTACGAAATGTCAGTGTTTCCTACCAACCACCATGAAAACAACAACAAAAGCTGAAATATAGCAGGAACTCAAATCGCAGAGTATTTCAAATAGATAATTAGACTGAACTCTAAAGTTCTCTAACTACCACATATGTAATATTAAAAAGGTCATTAAACTGTTGGTGTGACAGGGTTAGTTAAACATAGGCCTAGCAGCCAGTAAAGATGCTGAGTGCAGTGACAAAGAACGGTGAACGGAGGACCTATTTGTGAAGGATGAGGATTTTCCTGCATTCACCGTTGAGAAGTCAGTCTTCATAGGATGGTCCTGAGTAGGACTAGATAGATTTAATCACCATCACGGGAACAAACTCACTAATTATAGTAGCAGTGACACAGGACAGGTGAGACCCACAACTGGGGCTTAGCTGAGGAGGGTTCTTGACTTTGCCTAGGAAGGAATTGAAGGGTAAGTCAGTGGTGTTAAAAAGCAATGTTTACTGAAGTGGCGGCGTACAGCAGCAGCAGCGCTGCCCCGTAGGCAGTGTGCCAGGGCAGAAGCTCAGAGGCAGTACTGCAGCCATATTTATACCCACTTTTAATTTCATGGGGTGGATTATGAAGAAATTTCTAGAAAAGGGTCACCAAGTTGTTGTCGTGAAAAGGGGCAGTAACTCCCAAGTGTTGTCATGGCAATGGGAAACTGACACAGCACCCTGGTGGGTGTGTCATATGGAAAGCTGCTTCCAGCCCAGCCCTATTTTAGCTAGTCCTCAATTTGGTCCAGTGCCTGAGCCCCGCCTCCAGAGTTGACTTCCACCTTCTACATCAGTAAGACAAAGAAAGTCGCAAAGTTGGAAGAATATACAGAGAGAGATAAAAGCTGTATTCAGGAAGTAGATCCTTTATAAAATCCACTGGAAAATACAACTGACTTAGTAATATCCAATGACGAAACACTGCATGTGCAGAAATTCAGGACTTTATACAAGTAATAATGAGTGAGAACGCAAGGCAGCCCTGGCCAGGACGATGAGGGGCAGGGATGATACAGGGACCAGCTATGGCTCTTTGGACCCTGACCAAGGAAGGAAAGCTACAGATGAGTAAACAGAGTTGACTCCATGAGCTCAGCAGAAATAGGGTGTTTGTTTATGTGTCTGCAGTTTTCACCAGTTCTTAGTGAGAAGTTAGGAGTTACAGTGTGCACTCCTCTGTTATTTATAGTCTGATATATTAATACAGGAGCTGTCTTGGCCAAGCTCTTCCTCTCTACAGATGCTGTCCCCTAAACACTTTCCAACATCCAATGAGCACTTATACAAAGATTGCTTTTTATTTTATTTACCGCCTTCTCAGCTGTTTATGAGTCAAACTGTTTCCTGGTACTGTTGCTGTAGGTGTATATTGGACATTACTCAGGCTCTGAAGCATATACAATATCCCCAAGCTTAAATTAGTCATTGTTTCACTTGTCAAATTCAATTAACATCATATGCCAATTGCATACCATGAATCATTTAGCAAACACTGTCTAGAAATATTAACATAAATCCTGTGTTTTACTTAACACTATGTTGAATTCTGTTCATAAGTTTGTTGTTTGCAACAGTTTAAGTTTTAGTCAATTTCAAAATTCTTTCGAATGTACTATGTGTGTGTACTATGGGATAAAAGAAATAAATTAATATATTGATGTCTATGGTAATGTGGGTTCTCACTATGGGAAAAGGTAGATTTGAATACTGAAAGGGGAAAGGCAATAGATAATTCTATGGTATTCTTGAAGTTATATGAATGAACTCATTAATGCACACAGACACACATACACATATTCTACCATATAGTAAAAAGGTCTAGAAGCAAAAACATTGGTAGTAACGTTTATGTCTAAATGTAACAGCCAGATCCTAGGGTTTGGTAAATAGAAGATGAACCTGGAACTTCTGTGCCAAAAAGCAAGGACTCAAAGACCAACGTGGACATATCAAAACTATGTAGGAGCTGATTTAAAGGGGTTCATTTTTCTCAAACTCTTCGTTAAAGAAGAATGCTAAATGGCAAATGTAAACAAACAATATAATTATCAATCTTTCTGGTTTTTTGGAAACCACAAATGCAATTATTTATTTGGGCAGAAATAGAAATGAATCCTTAAAAAGACCGTTGAAGAATAGCATCTTGACATGGTCTGAAAGCAGTATCCCACATCTTGTCTACTAATTGCATAAGAAAAAGGCAGCCTTGAAACAGGGGCGATGTCCTTTTGAGTATGAAACTCACAAGGGAGAGACTTTATCAGATCAGATGATAGTGGGGATCACAAACGCCACCAGATGAGCTGGCGTTCTGTGCTGCTGATGGGATGTAATGTAAAGTACACACCCTCTAGGAAACGGTCTTGCCACACACGCTTCACCTGAACATACCATGAGGAAAACGGCAGGACAAATCCAGATTCTGGGACATCCAAAAAAAGGACTGGCCTGACGTCTTTAAGTATGTCAGAGTTGAGACAGACAAAAAGTGGCAGGAAGTTGTGGCTGACATGACCAGACCGCCAAATGCAACGCGTGGGCTTCACCTCAACCGGGAGAAGAAAAACAGATGTCCACAGAAGACGTTCGGAGATGGATGGGAAGATGTGCACAAGGGCTGCCCATGAAATAATATCACTGAGTCAACGTACAGGCATGGTGATGGAACAGGATGACTTTGCATTTAAGAGATGCACGCTGGCTGGGCACAGTAGATCACTCCTTTAATCCCAGCACTTTGGGAGGCCAAGGTGGGCAGATCACGAGGTCAGGAGATCGAGACCATCCCGGCTAACACAGTGAAACCCCGTCTCTACTAAAAATACAAAAAACTACCCGAGCGTTGTGGCATGCATCTGTAGTCCCAGCTACTCGGGAGGCTGAGGCAGGAGAATGATGTGAACCTGGGAGGCAGAGCTTGCAGTGAGCCGAGACTGCACCACTGCACTCCAGCCTGGGCAACAGAGTGAGACTCTGTCTAAAAAAAAGGAGATGCACGCTACAACTTTCAAACAAATCCACCAACACACACACACACACGGACGTGCACACTCACATACATACACACATGTATCATGTTTTGTGTGAGTGTGGGGTGTGTGTAGCATGGATATTTGTGTGTGAGAAGGAAGGCAAGTGGGTCAAAAGATAAAGAAATGGTGCATAGAGTAAATCACTGTGGTACTGTACTAGTCTTTCAAGTTTTCTACAGTCTCACAATTAAAAAAAAAAAAAAAGGTGGAGAAAAATTTTCCTGGAGAGAGAAACTAAACAACCAGAAGTTTCTGATGATTGACTTAAATCGTTTTTCAGTATGCCAAGCCTCTGAGCAGCTGGATTTTCCACACTTTAGTTTGTTGCCCTGAGGCCTCCCAGTCTTGCTTCCATAACTCAACAGAATTCTACCACCAATTGTTGAATCCAAAGTTTCTTTCCAAAGTCTCTGAAAGCAGAAACTGTGTTCCAGATACAGAGAATCAAAATGCGCTATTGAGGTCATCCAGAATATCAGTAGCCAAGACATGATCAGAGAGACCTATGAATCTAAGCCAGTTTTCTGATTTTTAAGCCAAATTGTTTATCTCCATTCAACACTCTCAATACTTGTATCTACAAACATATTGGACTAATACAGAGAGCACATTTCCACACTGGAACAGTTGAATAGGGATGTGAAAACTCGAATATCTTTGCAACCTTCAAACAACATTTGACATTAAAAATCCGTTTACAAATCCAGCTTTATGCTAAATATTGTGGTAACATTCTTAAAGACCAGACCTCTTCATGTGGAAAATGATGTCCCAGTCTAAAGTTTTTTGAAAGGATTTGCTATGAAACTGATAATAATTTTATAGGTATTCATGTCTATACAATTACTAGGACTTTTTTTACACAGAATACCTAAGTTTCTCATACCATATTGAAGATTCTTATTAAAATACCACATATTAAAAAAGATAAAGTGACACAAAAAGTCACAAAAGAATTGAAGTTTACTTTTTTGCTTTATTTGGCCCAACACAGTGTCTTCTAGAAGTCCTTGTCATCACAAAAATATAAAGCTTCCTTTGGATATGCACTCCCCAACCTGAATTGTAAGAACTTTGAGGACAGTAATTAGGTCTTCCATCACACTTTAGATAATGTCCTAGGCCGGGCGCAGTGGCTCATGTGTATAATCCCAGCACTTTGGGAGTCTAAGACAGGAGGATCACTTGAACTAAGACAGGAGGATCACTTGAGCCCCGGAGTTCAAGACCAGCCTCAGAAACATAGTGAGACCCCCATCTTTACAAAATTAAAAAAAAAAAAAAGCTGAGTATCGTGGTGCACACCTGTGGTGCCAGCTACTCGGGAGGCTGAGGTAGGGAGGTCAAGGCTGCAGTGAGCCCTGGTCGCGCCACTGCACTCCACCCTGCACAACAGAGCAAGAGCCTGTCTCAAAGAAAAGAAAACACACCATGACGTCCTGCATATATCTGCCTCTCAGAGAACTGATTCACCGATTTCATCGTTTAAAACCAATGCAATACTTTCATTTTCATGAAAATGGAAGCAGGCTTTCATGAAAACAGGCTTCAAGTTCATGTTACACAAATCCTACAGAAATTGTGGACAAATGATCTGACATCCTCCTATAAAAGGATGAGATGAAGCTGTGCCTCATGTAACTGATCATTTCTATGTATTAAGCCATATGAAATATCATGTCTTTGCTGAGCAGAGGCTACAATTAGAAAAGACCCGATCTAAAAGAATGGTCAAAGGTCATCAAGCATGATTACATTCTGCTGCACACTGTAAAATGCATCCAAGTGTAAAGGATTATTCAACAAATTATGAATGATTCATTCATGGCAGATTTTTCATTAGAAGGTAATGTCTCCTTTCCCATAAAGTCAACATTATGATCCAGGATGCCATTTATTAGAACTTATGCTATTAAACAAGATATGAAAAGAGAATCTTCTTAAGTGTCTCACATCAGTTAAATTACCCTCCACGTGTTGGAAATAAGCACTGTGGTCAACGAAGGGAGAGGGATATGTAGTACATGTGTTACAGGATTTGCAAGAGTTATGCTTATGTATATGTATACATACATGTACACAGTTTTCATTACTGATCTTTCATTTATGTCTGAAAGTCAAATACTTACTCCTTTTGCTTAAAATTTTGGACTCTAAATTATCCCAGGACTGGTAGTTACCCCAGGACAGCGTAGTAGTTATTAAAAAGTCAAGTAGATCCCATTTGTCAATTTTGGCTTTTGTTGCCATTGCTTTTGGTGTTTTAGACATGAAGTCCTTGCCCTGCCTATGTCCTGAATAGTAATGCCTAGGTTTTCTTCTAGGGTTTTTATGGTTTTAGGTCTAACGTTTAAGTCTTTAATCCATCTTGAATTGATTTTTGTATAAGGTGTAAGGAAGGGATCCAGTTTCAGCTTTCTACGTATGGCTAGCCAGTTTTCCCAGCACCATTTATTAAATAGGGAATCCTTTCCCCATTGCTTGTTTTTCTCAGGTTTGTCAAAGATCAGATAGTTGTAGATATGCAGCATTATTTCTGAGGGCTCTGTTCTGTTCCATTGATCTATATCTCTGTTTTGGTACCAGTACCATGCTGTTTTGGTTACTGTAGCCTTGTAGGATAGTTTGAAGTCAGGTAGTGTGATGCCTCCAGCTTTGTTCTTTTGGCTCAGGATTGACTTGGCAATGCAGGCTCTTTTTTGGTTCCATATGAACTTTAAAGCAGTTTTTTCCAATTCTGTGAAGAAAGGCATTGGTAGCTTGATGGGGATGGCATTGAATCTATAAATTACCTTGGGCAGTATGGCCATTTTCACGATATTGATTCTTCCTATCCATGAGCATGGAATGTTCTTCCATTTGTTTGTATCCTCTTTTATTTCCTTGAGCAGTGGTTTGTAGTTCTCCTTGAAGAGGTCCTTCACATCCCTTGTAAGTTGAATTCCTAGGTATTTTATTCTCTTTGAAGCAATTGTGAATGGGAGTTCACTCATGATTTGGCTCTCTGTTTGTCTGTTGTTGGTGTATAAGAATGCTTGTGATTTTTGTACATTGATTTTGTATCCTGAATATTTTCACAACCTACTCGTCTGACAAAGGGCTAATATCCAGAATCTACAATGAACTCAAACAAATTTACAAGAAAAAAAAGAAACAACCCCATCAAAAAGTAGGCGAAGGACATGAACAGACACTTCTCAAAAGAAGACATTTATGCAGCCAAAAAACACATGAAAAAATGCTCACCATCACTGGCCATCAGAGAAATGCAAATCAAAACCACAATGAGATACCATCTCACACCAGTTAGAATGGCAATCATTAAAAAGTCAGGAAACAACAGGTGCTGGAGAGGATGTGGAGAAATAGGAACACTTTTACACTGTTGGTGGGATTGTAAACTAGTTCAACCATTGTGGAAGTCAGTGTGGCGATTCCTCAGGGATCTAGAACTAGAAATACCATGTGACCCAGCCATCCCATTACTGGGTATATACCCAAAGGACTATAAATCATGCTGCTATAAAGACACATGCACACGTATGTTTATTGCGTCATTATTCACAATAGCAAAGACTTGGAACCAACCCAAATGTCCAACAACGATAGACTGGATTAAGAAAATGTGGCACATATACACCATGGAATACTATGCAGCCATAAAAAATGATGAGTTCATGTCCTTTGTAGGGACATGGATGAAACTGGAAATCATCATTCTCAGTAAACTATCGCAAGAACAAAAAACCAAACACCACATATTGTCACTCATAGGTGGGAACTGAACAATGAGAACACATGGACACAGGAAGGGGAACATCACACTCTGGGGACTGCTGTGGGGTGGGGGGAGGGGGGAGGGATAGCACTGGGAGATATACCTAATGCTAGATGACGAGTTAGTGGGTGCAGCACACGAGCATGGCACATGTATACATAAGTAACTAACCTGCACAATGTGCACATGTACCCTAAAACTTAAAGTATAATAATAATAAATACATTAAAATAAATAAATAAATAAATAAAAATTTGACATGTTTCAAAAGAAAAAAAAATAAAAAGTCAAATGAGATTTTAAAATATTTCCCAAGTGTTATCTGAGAGATGACTTTGAGAGAAGGAAAGCAAGCGGTGTTTGTCATAAGCTTTGTCCAAATCAGAGGCCTTGAGTGTTTGGAGGATCATCTAAACCCATGAAAAAAATCGGCTGGCAGGAGCCCATATGGGTCAAGATGGCTTCTGGAGATAGATAAAAGCGGGTGTCTGAAGTAGACCCCCTACTTCCCAGCTGTAACTGGCAGTACAGTAATCTTGCTAGGACCAAATATCCTTTGGTACTGCATACATCAATAGCACTAGCTGAAAAGATTGATCTGAGTTATCCATTTATTTTAGAGTTTAAAATACACTCTCCACAGCATCTTTTTTCCACTGGGAATCCAGAGATGTTTTACTTCCCGTCTCTATAAAAAGCCGCCTCACAATTTACAGGGCCACTGCCCACTCTTCATACTTTAAAAGATATAGATAGGAATTCAGAATAGGAATCCCTCCTTATTTGTAGATCAAATTTACCCTTCAGCAAACTTCATGGGCTGACACATTACCCTTGAGCAGGGGGTATAGATATACAATCATTAAGAATAATCACCAAATATTTCAATTTACTTGATTTAACAAGCTTTTAAAATCCATTCCAAGGGGGTAAAATTTGATTAATAAACTGCAGGCCACATAAGGATCTTGTACAAGGTGACTTATTTAACTGACTCCACAGAAAAGTCAACAAGCAATCCATTGATCACAACATGCAAACAATTCCTACTTGAGTGTCCCAAATGTCACTGGCTTAGCGGCAGATTTGGGTTTCAATTGCTGATCAATTTCTGCAATTATGATTCTGGCATGAAACAGCTCTCTAGGAAAGGGACGATATCATAAAGATGTGTATAAGAAAAAGAAGATGGCTGAGCCCTGGCCTCACGGACTTTTTGTCACGCCCTTTTCAATCAGCTAGAATCCAATCTGATAACCATTTACTGTGTCTTAAGGGATGAGAGCACATGTGTACATTAGATCCTGTATACATTTATGCTGCACATTTAGATTGAGTGTGTACTGTGTGCCTGTCACTACCATAAGTCACTATGGGTTCAGAGATAAAACAAATAGCTCTATGTAAGGTGCTCACGGTCTAGACAGGCAGAGAATAGGAAATATAGAACAGCAATACACTGAAATAAGTGAAATTGCAGAGATATGCACAGGCGTAAAAGTCATTTAGAGGGTGGAGAACATAGGGGAGTTTTGAGTTGAGTGATAGAGCTGAAATGTGGGCAAATGTTGGAAAGGAATACTTTGCACCAGACTGCAAAGATCAAATAATAACAAATCCAGGGATGTGTGTTTTAGTCTGCTTATATTGCAGAGGGACTGAAGGATTTTTAACTGAATGACAGCATCCATTCCAAACTTCATCAGACAACAGGATAGAAGGCAGAGTTTCAGCTCAGTGAAGCATGTTTTATCAAACTGTCCAGGATGGTTTCTGAGTAACACATAAAAATGTAAATCACTGTGGGAAAGCAGCTGTAATTCACGATGACATAAAACCTACTTTAAATCATAAACACAAAGCAGGGAAAGAAAAAGCATCTTAAAGTGGGAAGGGAGAGAAGGTGGGGCTTAAAATAGATAATGAAGAATGATTTTAAATCTTGTTATGCTGGCACGTAAATGGTTTTGCATCAGACAATTCTAGAGAAAGGTATGTGATTCCAAGTGGGAGTCATGTTCAGGATGAGATACCCAAGCAGTCTGACATATGCTTGCAGTCTACTTCGGCTTTCGCCGAAGGGCTTAAGCCTAGGGGAGGCTTAATCACAGATCCCACCCATGCTGTGGCCCTTTCCCTGCATCCTGGCCATGTGAACTATAGTAAAAGTGAAATTGTATGAGACTGAGAGAAAGACCTATGCATTTCCAAGCCAAGTCTCCCTCAGCAGGTGGGGAAAATTGGGGTGAAGGTACAGACCATGTCCCTGTAAAGGCTGTTCAGTAACTCCTATGCTCTGACCAGCTCTTGAGATGGTGTCAGAACCTGTTGATTTCCTTCTCCACTGCAGCTTGATTCACCCACACTAATGCAGTTCTGCACGAACAACAGCCTTAAGATGGAATCCCAACACAGGTTCCAGGCTCCATCCTTTCTGGAGTCAGGTTTGAGGACAAACCTTTTACCTCTATGCACGGAGAGAAACATCTGAGTGAATGCAACTGATGGAAATCAAATATTTAAAAGTAAACATTTTTGGGCCGATGTGGTGGCTCATGCCTATAATCCCAGCACTTTGGGAGGCTGAGATGGGTGGATTACCTGAGGTCAGGAGTTCAGGACCAGCCTGGCCAACGTGGGGAAACCTTGTCTCTACTAAAAATACAAAATTAGCCAGGCATGATGGCACACACCTGTAATCCCAGCTAATTGGGAGGCTGAGGCAGGAGAATTGCTTGAACCTGGGAGACAGAGCTTGCAGTGAGCCAAGATCACGCTGTTGCACTCCAGTCTGGGCGACAAGAGTGAAACATTTTCATTTACATTTCAAATTTTAAAAATGAGTATGATTGGGCCGGGCGCAGTGTCTCACGCCTGTAATGCCAGCACTTTGGGAGGCCGAGGCAGGTGGATCACGAGGTCAGGAGATCAAGACCATCCTGGCCAACATGGTGAAACCCCGTCTCCACTAAAAAAAATTAGCCAGGCGTGGTGGCCAGCGCCAGCTGTCCCAGCTACTTGGGAGGCTGAGACAGGAGAATGGTTGTGAAGCCGGGAGGTGGAGCTTGCAGTGAGCCGAGATCGCGCCACTGCACTCCAGCCTGGGCTACAGAGCGAGACTCCATCTCAAAAAAAAAAAAGAGTATGATCACATTAAAAAGAAGTAAACATTTCAGCTTAGAGCATACTACATTTTTAAAATTAAATGCTTCCCCTAGTTTTCAATATTATACATGAATGTATTTGCTTCATTTTTACAAACACATGGCAGGTATACATGAAGCTGTGGCTGCTCAGTCAATGCCAAGCAAAAGGCCTGAAGTCCTAACCTTGAAATGCCCAATGATGAGTTAATAAAGTCAGCAACATTAACATGTGCTCTTTTACAGCCAAATAACCAACCACAACCAAAAGAGTATTTAATATTTGCTTTCATTTATAAGGTAACCAGTGCATTACAAAAAAGTTAAAAAGCCTACGATTCTCTGAATAACTTGGAACTCCTATAAGCAACACTTGACAAATTAGCAACATGGGCGTGGAGGTGTCCTGGCCTTTGAACACGAAGATGATGATGTCTTCCTTGTCATGCTGCCAGTCTACAGCACACATAGACTTGCTTTTCTAATTATGATAATAACTCATCTGGCCACATCCACAGATCATCCCATTGCATTTGTGACCAACAGCACACACGTTCAAAATAGCTGGTTGAAATGAGGTATGCCTATTGGTTATGGAATAAGCACAGGGAAGTGAACTAATCAGATAGATATTATAGTAGTAAGTGAGGGTGAATTTCTACTTCAGAATAGATACCTTCAAAGATTTCCTTTAACAAGTTCTCGTGGATCCTGGTAGACCCAAAGAAAAAGCACGCTTTTTCTTCTTAGAAAGGAAGTGAAGATAACTTATTAGTTATGAGAAAATATGACAGACTTTGTTCCAAAGCACTGCAGGAAGTGCTCGGTAATCCTGCAATTGGCACAAAGTCTACAGGGCTTTAAATCAAGGGGCCTCGGGATGATCAGGGAAAGGACTGTGAATAAGCTGCCAACCTGTGTTTTGCCTTGAAGGCTGGGCAGGGCTGTCAGGTACTCAGACATTTTCTCTCACCTCCAAACTCTTCCACACTCTGCTCTGGATGCTGTAGACACAACTGTGCCAACTACTTTTCCCAAAATGTTTTGCCAGCTGGATTTGGTGAGCTCCTGTCAACAGGAGGCAGGAATTCACAATGCAGGAGAAGAGGCAAGGGAACTTCCTTATTCCTGTCTGCTTGCGGTTTGTGTCAGCAAAATCACATGAGTTCAAGTTCCCCAGCAGTGGTGCGCTGTCCCAGAAGCAGCTGTTTTTTCCCCTCATCTGGCTTCTTTTGCCACTTCCAAGAACAGTTTATCTTGCCCCTCTAAGGAGCCAGTGGCAAGCAGGTCTTTAGGCAAGAAGCCTTGAAGGAAGGGAGAAGGGCTGCTTTCTCTGGGAGGGGAGAATCAGAGAGGTTTGGAAATTCGAAATCAGCTTTGTCTGAATCTATTTAGATGATCCACTCCAGTCTCAGGGTCCAATATCTTGCCAATCACTCTGACTTTCACACACAAGGCTGTCTGAAGGTTCTTGAACTTAATTGTAATTCTGTAACATTTTGGATGTTATTTTCTGCAAGTCAGCCCTATGACTAAGAGAGGAGAAAGTTATTATTATCTTTTTAGTTCTTCAGGCCAAAATAGAAGTTCTCTGTTTTGTTGTTGTTGTTCTTGTTGTTATTTCAGGTAGGGTCTTGCTCTGTCGTCCAGACTGGAGCTCAGTGGCGAGACTATGGCTCACTGTAGGCTCAACTTCTCAGGCTCCAGTGATCCTCCCACATCGACGAGTAACTGGGACCACAAGCACACCCAGCTAATTTTTATATTTTTTTTGCAGAGACAAGGTTTCACCCTGTTGCTAAGGCTGGTATGGAACTCCTGGGCTCAAGCAATTCTCCTGCTTCATCCTCCCAAAGCATTGGGATTATAGGCGTGAGCCACTGTGCTTGGCCCATTTATTTTTTATAAAAAGTATCCTCAGTTTATGATTTCCTATCACTAGACTTCTAGCCATTTAACCCCATAGTCCTTGTCATCATCATTTCTATCATCACAGGTAGGTATTGCAAGGACTTTCACCTAATAGGACAACCGTGAGCTGGAGTAAGGGAAACAGACATTTCCGCTCAGGATTATCAGCTCTGAACTGCAACCAATTCATGGTAATTAAACTCCATTTTGGTCACCAAAGTGGAGGCCTTTGGTGGTAAGGTGATAAATGGATGAGGCCCACGTCTATTTCACAGAGATTCCAGAAGGTTCGGAAATGCATCACTTGGTTATTTTTCTAGTTCCTGAATATGTAATTAGAACAGACATTTTCAGCAACTGGCAGAATTCCTGCATGTCTCTCTGCCCCCTGGTGTGAGCGATATTAAACCAGAGCCAGGAGGCTTCTAAAATATGACCTTCCTACCAGAGGATGTTAATATTGCTGGGGGAAAGGCAACAATGAATATCTCTGTCAAAGATTTGAAAAAGGCAAGTCTCATCTACTTACTCCATACTCATTTAACTCACCTGTTTGGCCCATGCACAAAGTAGTTGGACTTAGAGAATAATTGTGAATTACCATAAATTTATTTAGCTTGTGATTGCAATTGCAGCTGCTCTTCCAGATATGATATTTTCACTGGAACAAATAAACACAGCTCCTGGCATCTGGCAGTTTACACCTTTTGATCAGGCAAATTAATTCATAGCAACTTTCAAGGATCACCAAAAGCCATTTGCTTTTGCTTGGTTGGGTCCACATAGCACCTGCACTTTTCTCTGGGTGATGTCAACTCTCCTGCTCTTTGTCCTGACTACATTTGCAGAAATGTTGATCATGCTTACCTCAAACTAACTATACTGACAACATGTACCACACAGACCAGATGAACAGAAAATAGCAAATACCTTAAATGTCTGAATAAGATGTATGCCAACCCGTGGAAAATAAAGCCCATGAAAATGTAGGGACCATCATTTTAGTGAAGTTCTTGGGGTTGAATGCTTCCGAGCATGTGAGGATATACCCTCCAAGTTAAAAGGTGAGTTTCTGGAAATTGCAATGTGCTTACCACTAAAAAAGAAGGACAGTACTTGATGGGCCTCCTTGGGCTTATATGTCACTTGTACTGCTTTCACCCATTTATCAAGAAATGTGTAAGGCTACCAGTTTTGATTGGAGTCTTGGGCAAGAGAGGACTGCTGCAGATTCAGATGGCAGTGCAAGCTGCTTTGCCTTATGACAAGGGCCTTATGATCCAACAGATACAATTATATGTCAATGTCTATGACAAACAGAGGTTCTGTTGTGGTTAGCTGCTGGGTCCTGATACAGACTAAACACCTAATTCTATGAACATAAAGAAACCATGTGGGGTGGCCATGATGAAGGGGATGAGAGCTGGCCTGCTGCATCTCTGCTGGCTCAGCTTATACCTGTGGACTCCTAGGAGAGAGAATTTTGACAAAATCACATAGGAATGAAAAACCTCAAGCCTTATTTACAGATGAGCAGTACAATATACTGTCACTAAAACATTGGTTGATGCAGCATGTGGTTATTTACTTGGTCAAGACTGAGATAGAAGTATAGGAAACAGTGATCATTTGGTGATCATTAAGGGTCTGGTTGGAAGGTAAGGGGCTTGGAAAGAATGGGATTAGAAGGCTGAAAACAAATTGTTCTTACTGAATCCTCAAAACTGAGTCTCCAGTATGAAGATATCTGCACTCCATAGAAATGCTCTCTCAAGGGGGTTCACTGCAGAGGAGGCTGTCAGTAATCGGGCCAACAAGACGACATGCCCTGTGAATGTCATGGAGCCTCTTTCCTCAGCCTCTCCTATTTACCAGATGAATCCTGTGGCAAAGACAGAGCTATGCTTGGGCAGCATACAATCTCCTCTCGCCAAGGCTGATCTGCTACCAACACTCCTGTGTGCTCATCTCCTGCAGCAGTGAGTGCTCAGCATGGAACAGGGCACAGTTCTCCCAGAAGGGGCCTCTTAGGAGTGGGTTGATTACTTTGGACCCTTACATTATGCAGAAGGCAGCAAACGGTCCTCGCTGGAAAAGGCATTTATTTTGGGTATGGATTCATCGTTCCTGTCTGCCTTGTTTCTAGAAAAATCATTGTCCACAGGTTTATAGAATGTCCTAGTCATGATATGGCACTCACACACATGCTTCAGAACAATGAACTCATTTTGCTGCAAAGGAAGTATGGCAGTGGGATCATGTCTGTTGGTTTTTCTCATATTATCAAGTCTCCCAGAAGCAGCTGGGCTGATGGACTGTTGACTGACCTAGAAAAGCCTTAGTGGTGGTGTCAGTAGGTGACAACATTTGGATAGCCTGGGCCTCAATCTGTTCTATCTATCTATCTATCTATCTATCTATCTATCTATCTATCTATCTATCATCTATCTGTCTATCTCTGATATATATTTGAATTCTTATATATGCGCTGACCCAGCAACCAATACATGGTGCTGCTTCTCTCACTGCCAAAAAACACACCTGCAGAATCAACTGGATGATGTGGGAGTGGCTGCTTTCACTACTATATCTAATAACCCATTCACAGAATGTTTCATTCCTGTCTTCTCAGCTCTGGGCTCTGCTGGTTTAAATGTCTTCATACCCAAGAGGGCAAGGTTTCCACCAGGAGAAACAAAAATAGTTAAAAAAAAAAAAAAACAGTTGAGACTGGTACTTGCCCATTTTGAGTTCCTTAAACACTGAAGTAACAAGAAAAAACGGGGGATACTATGTTGCCTGGGATGCTGGTCACAATTTCTAGGGGAAAACTGAATTGCTACTACACAGTAGGGAGGGAGAGAAATGGATCTCATTTACAGGGGAATTCCTGTGGCAGCTCATGGTATTTCCATGTCCAAAAGTACAAGTTAATGAAAACTATGGCAACCAATAAAGATTAAACTGTTGGGTATTTAGAGCTTTCAGGAATGAAGATTTGGGTCACATTATACAATGGGAAAAAAAGGCAACCTCCAAAAAGATTATGGCTGAAGGAAAAGGTAATAGAAGAGGACCTGTAGAAAAGAGATGTTATAAACAAATATAAACTTATCAGTTATATGAATACAGTGTAAATATAGGTATGTATATAGTAACTAATATTTCACTTCTTCTTCACCGCCACTAGTTACTTGTATGTTTGTAATTTTGTGGTTAACTTTATCATTTATGTTATTCTTTAGATTATAAGATTCTGTTGCAAGTAAGAAGAAACTACAAGAGAAATTAACATCTTTTAGACAAGGATAGTATGATGGTTGGAAATTGTGTCTTCCATTGCTTAGGAGAGGCCAAGAGAGTGTTTGAACGAATAGTTATTTTTTATTAGGCATACCCATGGAGTATTTACTGTTATGAGAAGGAAGTTTGAGTATGTGCAAAGCAGTATATGTTCTGAAAATATATGGTCAGTGTGGACCCAAAGGGTTGGTCAATATGAATTACTTAACTATTGTTTCTAACATCAAAACCCGCCATTTGTATTCTATTCTCTAATGTTTTGACATTAAATTACTCAAAACTCTTAACAGCTAGTTTCTTGTTAGACTATACCGAGAGGAGGCACTAGAGGGAGACTGGAAAACAAGAGGAAGGGAGAAGGGGCTTTTCTTCTTCCGGTTGAGTTGATTGCCCTGTAAGTATCACTCTGGCAGCAGCACACAACCCGAGCAACAATTGCTTCTCCCAGAAGCAGCACTCAGTCCAAGCACCAGCTGTTGTTTCCAGCCTCTAGTTAGTTTTAAGCAAGGAGAACTAGCCTCATCATGCCATTTTGATGATCCAAACCCAGCTCTGAGAAAAGTCCCATCTGTGAGCTTTCAGATTCTGACAAACCTACTCTCTTCCACTTCCTTTCACCAACACCAGGGCTGGTGGGAGCTTCTTACTGTTAGCATGTCTCAATTCCCTTAATATTTCATTTTTGCTTTTCAGTTTTCTAACTCTGTGTAATGAATTCTCTACTTAAAATTTCCTCTGCAATGAATTCTCTACTTAAAATTTCCTCTGCAAAAAACCAGTGGGATCTGTCTTTCCCTCGCTGGGAAAGGGACAGAGCAGGGTTTTAACCAGTGAGGTTGGGAGTTCACTACACTACATTAAGTACAAAGTTGTAAAGAGCCTAAGCCAGGGATGAATAACAGCAGACAGTAAGCAAGAAAAGCCCATTGAACTGGAATCTGATTTGAAATGCAATTGAAAAGGGAGAAAATCAAAGATAACCGCAGGCTCTGTGGCTGGGTGAATGGAGTATGAACGTTGAGATTGTGGGTGTGGCTGGGAGACATTGCATTTGAGGTGTCTGGGGAGCATAAAGATGAACATTTGTCACAAGCAAGTGAGAACTGTCTAACATCCAAGAAAGTGCCACGGGATTAAAAATAAAGACTTGAAGAGAATCTGCAGATAAGTCTATTTCACTCTGAGGGAGTATGAGACAACTAGATAGGAGAGTTTTGAGAAGGAAAAGACAGACGCCAAGAAGTAACCTTCGGGACCATCCATGTTTAGGGTGCTGAGGAGCATGGCAAGTCAGCCAGAACAGTGAATCAGGGTTAGTCATGGAAGAATGACTAAGAAGGAATGAAATCCCTCAGTCAAGTGTCAAAGAAGTCAGGGAAGTCTTAGAAAGTGGGAGCCTGGAGAGGAAGTCAGGGTCAGTGGTGCCAAATGCTTGCACAGGAAGCTCTGCCGGCATCAAGTACGATTATTATAGAAAGTGAGGAATTCTCTCAAATGCCACCTTCCAACCTGCCAGCTGTCCTGTGGGAATGTGACACGTAGTCCTCAGTTCTGATTTAATAAGAATGACACTAACAGTTAGCAAACATAGAAACGGGAAAAACGCTGCCAACATCGTGTAGCACATCCCTAAATACAGCCCATAGGGACTGTCTCCACATGCTTCAGAATCCAGCCCCGGAGCTGCACGAATAACTGCATGTGAGTCCACGGGCGGCACCACACCTCAGAGGGAGAAACACAGCCCCCCTTACATTCTCAAGGAGGCGCTGCTTTCGATCTTTTATTTTCCTTTGAGTTCTTCACTGGCGCAGAACTTTGTTCTATTTGATTGTAACATGTAAATATTATCATCATATCTTCCTTTATTAGGGACAATATTTTTTTCCCTACAAAAGACTTGAGCTGAAAGAAATAAAACACTGTTTCAGTTTCAGGAATTCTAGGGAGGATTAGAAGAAAGGATTAGAACACAATTACCCCTGCGGAAATCTAGGGAAAAGATCCAATACCTATTTTCTTGTCTTTACCCGCCCAACTACTCACAACCTGTCATTTATACACAAACAAATAGCGGTCACTGTGCAACACATCTTCTATTTCTGGTAACGTACCATGGTCAAAGTCATAAAAGAGTCAATTATTGAACCTGGTAGAGCTGGTGGCAATTTTCAAACAGAGGCACAACTCACATTTAAAGATGATACATGGCAGGTACTCAATAAGTATTTGTTGAATGAAGGTGTAAATGGCTGTTTGATGGCTAAGACATGTCTTGTCTAGGTTTGTGACTCCGTTACAGTTGGAGGATGAATTGCTGTATTTAAAACGGGTAGAGAATTGTCAGAGATATTACCTGCTATGAAGATCGTCAGATCTATTAGATATGGATGATGTTTCATTGCCAGAAACAGCTTCACCTAAAAATTAGCAGCCACAGAAGCAGGGCTTCTGTAGATTATGATGTCTAACAGGTCAACTCCATATATGATACATGGTTGCAAATTTGAGCAACATAATAATATTTTTGGGTGCCTATTAACTGTTTTAACACTGTGAAAAAGCACAGTGGGAGATAAAGGTAGAAACAATGGCTGTGCTATATGCATGCTTATCACTGCAGAAACAAAGACCGAGACACAGAGTTCTCATTCTCATTCCCAATGGGAAGCAGCACTAAACACAGAGTTCTGCATGTGGACATGCTATCAGGGCTTAGCCAGTGGTACCTGGTCATTTCTGAACTCATGAAATAGATGATGCATTAATATACTGAAATTTGTTTTTCTAAAGCCCTCAAGGATTGTTACTTATCCTTTAACCGTGGCTGCCTAAAACTGGCTTAATTGGTTTCGATTGATTTAACAACCCTTCTTCACTTAGTTTATCGTTATTTAGGAAAAGGTCAAATTATGTGGTCATTGTTGCCATGGTTCATTTTGGAATAGCAAAGTCACACACTTTCACAAGTTTTCTCACTGACAAATTAAATAAATGTCCATTTTTAGCAAGGTTTCTCATTGTGAGGAGCCCCTCCTCTCCTCTAGGCTCCAAACCACATTTAATCCTCCTGCAGACCAGCTACCAAATGTTTATTTCTCCTAAGATTTTGCAGCTACTCTTGGTCCACCTTGAGTTAAAATTAGAATTTCTCTGGATCTATCAAGAAATATCTCTCTTCTATGCCCCGGTGTCTGTTCAACCAACAGTCTCCTCTTTTACTCTAATTCATTTTCCTGTTTTTTTGTTTGTTTGTTTGTTTGCTTTTCCCTAGGAAGTATGAGCATTCCCTTGTTTAATATTTTCCTCATATTACATTTTACACTTTCCCATGTTCTCTCACTGAACTGCACTTTGCATTTATTCAGTTAAATGTAGATTGCTTCCAGTACATACTGTGACATAACATGTTTAATAACTGAAATCCAGAACAGATATTACCTGCACCAATGTAGTGTCACATTCAATTACAAGCTCCCAGTTCTTTTCCTTTTTACATTATTGATTTCTAAACCAATAAAATGGATACTTATTCAAAGCCAGAAGGATTTCAAGAAATATATTGAAATAACTGTCAGATAATCTTGGTGAACTTTGTAACAAAATCAATTATACAATGTTCATACCAAGTTGCAAAGGCAAGGCACGCTGCCCCTGTGACTACCTGCCTAATGCACTCAATGCCAAATGACCTTTCTCCCAGACACAACATGAAAAGCCTGTTACTCAAAAGGTGCTAGTCTACCAACTCAACTTTTGCTTTCCAAATATAATGCTTTTCATTGCTGTCTAGCAAAATGGAGCTAAAGAGTGAGAAAGATGAGTTAAAAATGCAAATCAAAGGAAACTTAAAGACCCAAAGGTTCAAAAAATCAGTAGGCATACTAAAATAACATTATTTCTCTTCTTTGCTATGTTTCTCTAGAAGTAGTGAAATAAGTGAGTACCTTATACCATAATTTCACATCCCAGGAATCAATGGCCAAGTATAGCCATAGAAAGAGTTGGGTGAAAAAACTGAGGAATCAAATGAGAAAAGAAACATTGTAATAAAATGTGCATCGTTGAGTCATAGGGAAAATCTGCATTCAAAACTTTTCCTAGAAATTATAAAAACTGCCCATTACTTTGAATAACACATTGTAATTTTAAAATACTTCACTAAATAAAAAGGCAAATTAAAAGAATCCTTTGATTGTTCCATCCCTGTGGAGCCTTATGAATCCCATAATCCTTGAGAGGTATCTTTACTGGCATACTTATAAATACACAATTAAAATATACAATGAAAATCCAGTAGGTATTCATCCCTTCACTTGCGGGACTCCAGCTATGGCAGTATGAGAGCTCTGTACTCCTCACCTCTTCACACTATTTCTTCTGCATGACACAACTCTTCTACTTCAGCCCTACTTCTCTTGTTAAGAATGTTTACTCAACTGAAAGGTCACATCCTCAGTGAGACTTCTTATTGCCAAAAAACTCCACTGGGCTCCCTTACGCTTATTTCCTCCAGAACTTTCTGCTTCCCTTCCCTCAGCTTTACTGCAGTAACTACTGAATGTCTTCAGTGCTAGAGTGTGGGCCTCCTGAGGGCAAGAGCCATGTCTCTTCTGTTCACAACAGCATTGCCAGTACCTTACTCAATGCCTATCACATAACAGAAAATATGTAGATGTCAAATTAGTAAATGAAAGTGTGAAGTGGATGGTAAAAAGTCATCATAGTAAATCACTAAAGGGGTTCCTTTACCTGTTTTGCATATATTTGTGTTTTTAAGAGGTCATACAGCCTGAAGATACACTATATATATTTGACTACAGATAATGCATCAAAGCATTGGATTTTTATGGTAGAAGAACAACATCTAGATCATAGTATGTGGCAAAAAGTGAGAGAGATGGGAAAGAGGCCAAACGTAGACAGCATCTGTAAGCCATAGCACCAGCCGACTGTACAATCTCACACCTTACTGTAGGAGAGAAAGCAAGTCCACATTATCTTTTCAGTAGTGCATTTATACTACAAGTATCCTGATAAGAAAAGTTGTCTTGGGCCCTGTTATTTTCTGAATGTATGTACACCTCCCAAAATTTATATATGGAAACCTAATCCCTAGTGTGATAGCATTAAGGGTGGGGGCCTTTGGGAAGTGATTAGGTCACACGGGCAGAGCCCTCATGGATGGGATTAGGGCCCTTATAAAAGAGGCCCCAGAGAGCTGCCTCACCTCTTCCACCATAAGAGGTTGCATAAAGAAGGTGCTCATCTATGAGAAACTCCTCAGAAGACACCTAATCTGCTGGACACCTTGATCTTGAAGTTCCAGCCTCCAGAACTTTGAGAAAGAATTGCTGTTGTTTCTAAGCCACCCAGTTTATGACATTCTTTTATTAGCAGTCTGAGGTGACTAACAAGCCCTAATTCACTTAAATGGTAAATGAATGCTTTATAATGTACACTCAACCAACATTTTGAGAATCCTCTAAAGGATAACATCATATAGGGACTGATCAAAGGGTTTTATGATCCTAATGAATGTGAAACCACAGGCCACAAAAATTCTCAAGAGCAACAATTCCTGATCAGATTTTATCAGAATTTACTGGGTAGCTTTATATTAAGTACTTCATCATCATTAATATACCTAAGGTTTTTTAAAGGAGCTTTAATTTTATTTACAATAGATAACATTTTGTTGGCATCTAAAAATTCTGGGAAATATTAGAGAAAGTAATATGAATACAGCTTTAATTAAATAAAGATTCAAATATAAATGAGTGTTTGCAACTGGTATAAAATGTCATCTTTGTGGGAGCATTTTATCAACTTAACATTTTGCTGCTACTAACATAGATGAGGCAGAACTAATATGGCCAGAAGCAAGGAGAAACATGCATGGAATAAGTGCTGTAAATTTTTTTCTAGAGCTATATATTCCTTAGTCAGCATGCAAGGAAAATGGTAAACGAACAAGGATGCTAAATAAGAAAAACTTGGAACATTCCTCAATGTACCAAACAGAGTGTGAATATGCCACTTCATTAGAGGGCGGGGCATTCTATTTTATAAAATAAAGTTAAATATACTAATTTCATTTTCAAATATTTAACACTTTACTATAAAATACTTTTCCTGATGTGAGGACAGATTCACAGAACTGCATAAAGTTATTTATAATGTTTTATAAATATTATTTGAAATGATATATAATGGCCTACTTCTCAAATTATAGAGTAAATATATACAGTAAGTCCAAAACTATTTTTACAACATCTGAGAAACAAATTTTCCCCTGTAGACTGTTTACACTGAGGAAAAAACAGCTAGATTATAGAAGTTAAAAATATACGAAAATAGGAAATAATATGTACTAATTAAAGTAAGAAAAAAATGAGCCTCACAGTCTCAGAGGCTTTAGAATTGAGGAGTAGAGAGTGAAGCCTGCTTCTCAATTAGCTTTGGAAAAATAATAAAGAACAAAACAGCTCTCCAAAACAAGGCTCCATCTTATTGTACAGACCCTACCAAACGAAGAATGATCTTTCTGGCCCCCAAATACAGGAATCTACCACTTTGCAGCCTGTCTTCACTTCTCTTCTGCCCCACTGCCCCACAAACACCTTTCGAATGCCCACAAATGCCTCTCACCTCAGAAATCCTTTTTTGTCTGGATACTGCTTCTTAAACAGAAATATCTTGTTTTAGTCAAACCCACTCATTTCATCTATCACACAACAGAAGGTTTCTATTTTTAGAGGTCAAAAATCTCAGTGATAACCCAATAAAATCAAACCTCTTCACAGGTAACAACTGTATACACACACACACACGGACACGTAATTTTGCATGCATTTCAAGGTTTACAGAGCAGGTCCAGGTCTGATGTTAAACCAATGTGCATCAGAATGGCTAGAATGCCAGTAAAATATGGCCAGGGTCCATTTTGATTGGCTGTACTGTGCATTCACATTGGGAGGTGCCCAGGAACAACCAGTTGATAAATATTTAGAATAGCACTCTCTCTGGGGACATGGATCCCAACCTAGATAGTAGCAGCAGGAAATCAATGCACTGCTACATCTATGGTGACTATGCCATCATACAGGAAGCTATGTATGATACATACTGAATGCAATTTATATTTTGCAGCCAGGAAGAGTTTCACTTCTAGGTTTACCACTCACTTGCTGTGTGATACAAGGACATTTATTTCTTCCTAAACTTAAATTTTCTTACCTGTAAAATGGAGATAAATAATATTTTTGTCACAGGATTAGATAAAGAATAATATGAAAAGTATCTAGTGTCTGGTAAAAAATGGATCCTCACCAAATAGATGATATAATGACAAGGACAACAATGCTGAAATGTTTATCATTTAGATAATCTTCTTAATAGCTCAACCCTCCCTTTTGCTCTACGATGCCCCAGTTCAAAATACTTTTCTTAAAATTTATGTTTCATTCACAATCATTTCTATTTCAAAATCCTTCCTTTCCCTGAAAATCACAGCTTCATGACATTCATTAATGAGGCAATTCCCACCACCATGACAGCCTCGGTCATGAAATACTTGCAGATTCAGCTTAATAATGACTGACTGAGAATGCATCAGATGCTAGGCATTACATACACAGGAATTTTGGGAGCTCACATGATGACACCCTCTAAACAGGAGACTGAGGAACAGCAGCTTCAAGTGAGAAAGTTTTCACAGGGCAAATAACATCTAAAATACCAACCAGAATACACAGTAATGCAATAATGGCCAAATGAATTTTAGTTGTATAATGTTCTCTCTTTTCACATTGTTTTCATAGCACACATTTCCAGGTTTCTATAAAAATGCAGCCAATGATGAAAAGCAACATTTGTTATCTTAGTTTATATTAGTAACTCGATTTCCCCTAGGACTGCTATAGATGTGGAAGGGGTTTGGGACTGAATTAATGAAGCTATTTGGATAACAGCTGAAATAAGATCCAGGAATGAAATAATGTATCTATAAATCTTTTTCTGTGTCTTTAGATTCTGCAATCCCTTGAGCTACTTTCTTGGTACCTGGAGGAGAAAATGATTATTTTAATTTTAAAAAGCCAGTAGGTGTAAATATATGCTGAGCCTTAGAAACAAGCCTTAAATTTTTCCAAAGATACTTCATATATTTCAGATATAAAAACATAAGATTTTTTACACTGCCAATCTTCTAATAAAGACTTAAAGAAAAGAGAACATTTAAAAATGTTTATTCATCATCCATTTCTTCAGCAAATGTAAAGGTAGAGTCTACAATCTATAGGATCCTATATGGGGTGGGGTTGGCAAGGGCTTCAGTCATGGTCTGTGCCTTCAAGGACATCATGGGCTGGGCATGGAGTGTGGACTTGCACACCAACACCGCCGACGTGTGGTGATGGTTAACTGATCACTTACAGATAACATGCCATGACAGCTCATAGGATAAAGCATTACATAGAGCTGGGTTTTGTTACCGAAGAATGAGGTTTGAGTTGACCCCTGAAGATGGGAAGGAGTGGACACAGAGAGGAGAAAGAACATCATATGCAGTGGGAACAAACATTTCTGAAGGTAACAAATTCTGCTGAGAAGTGACTGATGTGAAACTTTGGGAAGTAGTCGTGAAAAGGCAGATTGGTGTTGGATTGCAGATTCATACTCTGGGTGATGACGGCTGGGCTCTATTTAAGAAACCCTCATTGTTTTTACAGTGCCTGACATATGCTACCTGCTGAATAAAAATGTGAGGAATGAAATGGCCAGAGCTTCACCTCGACCACGGACAGGCCATACCAGAGGCAGCAAGGCACACAATAGAATACTCTGCATTCAGAGTCTCCTCCTAATAATTAGCATGACCTTGGGTATATACAGTATCTTGTCTGAGAAGGAATATTTCAATCTACACGATGGACATAATAACTATCTTATCTAACGGGGTGTTTGTGAGGTTCAAATGCAATCATCGCTGTTGAAATGTACTGTAATAATAATGACATTGTAACTAGCACAGAAGAGACCAGTATGACATCTATTAATTATTCCAATAAGAGGTGGTGACCACCTGAAGTGGAAATGGGGAGGCAGGGTCTGGTGTCAGGGGTAAAGGACAGTTCAAAGTTGAAGGCAACAGGGCCAGGACTCCAGGGCATCTCTATCTCTGAAATCTACTCTGATAAGTGCTGTGGACAAAAATCAAGCACAGCGGTGGGATGGCGGGTTATAAGAGGGTGGGCAGAGAAACCATCTTAGAGGAGACGGCTTAGAGCTGAGATTTAAAGAATGAAAGTCTTCCAGGCAGAAAGAACAGAATGTAGAAAGGTCCTGATGCAGGAGCTCAGTAACAATACTGAGTGAACAGCCTAGAAGCTCATTTGGCCCCAGCACCGTGGGCATAGTCGGGGCAGCAGAACATGTGCTTGGAGAGATGGCCACAATCACATCAGGACAGTCCCATTGGCACAGTGGACTTAGGGTTTTACTGTGAATGTGATGGGCAGGCAGATGGTTTATGTCTGAAAAATGTTAGAAGGATCACTCTGGCTGCTGTGAGAGAATCAGCTGAGAACATTCTAGACATTGAAGAGTGATAGGAATAGGACTGGGCAGGAGGCTGCTGCCTGGAGGCACCATGAGGGATGATGGTGTTTGAACAAGAGAATAGAAGTGAAGGATCTGTGAAGTGAGCGGATTCAAGGTCTAGCTGGAGGTAGCGTCAGCAACGCTGCTGATGGATTAGATGGGGGCCTGTATAAGAAAGACAGGAGTCAGATAGGACTTGAAGATATTTGTCCTTAGCAACTGAGAGAGCAGTGGTGCTGCGCTCTGGGGTAATGGTCTCTTCAGGGAAGGGCAGGTTTGGCAGGAAGTATTTAGAGTTCTATTTGGGACATGTAATATTTGAGATGCTAGTTCCCCATCCTACTATCCAATGGGTAGCTGAATATACAAGGATGGAGAAAGGGAGAGAAATAGGGCTGGAAATGTCAATTTTGTAGTCATCCATGTATAATATCACAGAAAGCCATGGGCACGGATGACAATAATTTAAAAGGTATAATAATAGAGAAGAGTTTTAAAATGAGATATGGGTGCTCAGTTCTTGGGTTGCTGGGAAGATGAGGAAGAGTTGCCAGGGCAGCCAAAGAGAAGTGGCCCATGTGGCCGGTGTGCATTCGGTGGACTCTGATGTCCCAGAAGTCATGAAAGAAAATGACCATGTCATTTGGGGATGTGAGGATTCCTGGAGTCGTTTTGAAGAGCAGTAGGAGGAAATGACAGGCTAGAGTGAGAGGTGGGCATGGAGAGACGCTGAGCCTAGATATTTTTTGAGGCATTTTTAGTAGAAAAAGAAAGAGAGAATTTGGGTAGTAGATGGTAAATGTGAAGAAATATGGAAGGTTATTTACAAAATAATGTAACTTGGGAGATGCTACAACAAGATTCTGTCTGATACGAATGAATTACCCAGTATACGTCCTCTTATTAAATATTTACAAAACTCTGTATGGTAGGTGTTATCACTATTTTAGGGATGAGAAAATGGATTTGCAAGGGAGACACATGGTCCAAGACAGCATGGGAACTGGTGGAGCTGAGAAGGAATTCCAGCTCAACTGAACACTACAGTGGAAGCTTGGGCCACCAGAGTACATATACAATGTCAATAAAATCATTTTTTTTTAACTCACATCTGGGAAGCAAGATAGTACCAGACTTTGGGTTAAAGGAAAAATCTCCAAATCTCTTATTAGTTGAAAAACCTTGCTTTCCTTTGTTTTGTTTATTTGGTTGTTTGCTTGTTTTATAAGTTACTGATGGAAGAGAACATCAAATATTCGCCAGATACATGCGCAGAACATTTCAGAGCTAGGGAGGTGGCCAGGAGAAGTTTCAGAAGGGAGAGAGTGAAGTGAATGGGCCCAGACACTTCAAGGACATGGAATTTATTTAACTAGAATGTCTGAGTAGGAATAAATGAAGGCAGAAGAAAGTTGAAAAATTTTGGATGATCTAGTTAAAGGCTCTGAAGCAGAGTGAGGATTTGGACCTGCTTCTCTTTAGAGTGAAAGCTACTCTGAGATCAAAGCCATAGGTGAAAAGAAAGGTTGACAGCAGCATGGAGAATTGATTGGAAAAAGGTTTTGATGGAGGCAGAGAGTGCCAAAAAGAAAGAGTGGATGTCAGCTCATTCTTCTGGTAAGTAATTACAATAATGACCCTATGCTAGCACTGTTGAAAACTAAAGATTAGAGTCCTTATTACAATAGAGCTATTTTTACACGAGAAAAAATCCCAAGGTTTAATCGAAACTGTTCATACTGAAACTATGACAAGCCAATTGTTCCTAGTACTTTTAATAAGAAATATACATGTTATAACAAAACGTATCACTACAACTGGGAATAACACAGAGTATCCCACCTTACTGATGGCATATCAGTAGCATCACCTTTTACATAAAGAAATTCTGTCTAATTCACAAAATATATTATTTTTAGGGAATAATAAAATATTAGTTTTTTGTTGTTGTTCGGCTTTTACAGACTGGGTCTCCCCCTGTCTCCCAGGCTGGAGTGCAGTGGCCTGATCATAGCTCACTGTAGTCTCTAACCCCTAGGCTCAAGAGATCTTCCTGTCTCAGCCTCCCAAAGTGCTGAGATTACAGGTTTGAGCCACCATGACTAGCTAAAACATCGCTGATTAAAGGCGCAGAAAACATTTTTACTTTTATTCTCGATTAGTTGTCCTAACTGAAATTTTAAAAGAAGTCATTGAATATGGAATCTGAGAAATTAGAACAACAGTAAATTAGATCCTAGCTCTTCAGTGGGTTGGAAGGTGCATACTTCATTCACCTATTAAGCTGACATTTATTTATACCTACAGACTGACTGAGGCAACAGAAAGAGAAAAAGTGCTTTTTGATAATACACTGAGGCTCAAAATTTTAAATCAGAGTTGAAATCATCACTTCACAATGTCTGCTGGAGTGCTGAGGCCATCTGTCTCCTTGCCCTGACTCTTGTCTCCACGTCAGCGACAGTGTGTGTAGCTGACTGTGGATCTGCAGATGAGAGGGTCTTTGCAATGGGCTGGTCAGAGAAGGTAGAAGGTGAAAGGTGAAAGGTGAAAGGCTGAAGGAATGGGGGAGGGGAGGGGCCATTTTCAGTCTCCTTTTCTGACATTACTGATCATTTCTGATCACAAAAGTAAGGGACTCCTTGGGATTGCAAACCACTTTATTTAAAGAACAAAATAAAAGTCATATTAGGATGAACTAAGTAATATATTTACATTCTACAAAAGCGCTCAAAATACAGTCTTTATTCAAAAGCCCAAGTCAGATGGATTTTCTCACTGAAGCCTTGTTGAGTCCCTCAACTGGAGTTCACCCTCAGCCCTGAGTCCCCCAGAATACATTGTACATATATTTTAGGAAAGAAACATGTTCTACTTTCTAAATTTCTGTTAAAACATAATGTATTGATGTATATATAAATATATATAAATAAACATATTTTTATAAATTGTAGATAATCTACAGAATTTCTATAATATAGAAATTGTATAGGTATAATTTTATATATATTGTGTGTTCATATATACATGCATATCTCACACAGGAACAGGAAAAGGAACATCCAGGAAAAACTTCTTCCCCTTTAGTAGGATTCACTTAAGGAGAACTCAACGATTTGATGCATTTCAGCTGTTTGAATATAACTTAGCTACTCAGTAATACATATGCAAGTATTTTAATTCTTTTTGAATCAGCCCAAGTAAGCCTTAGGTTCTGAATTCTGCCTTGTGTAAATGTCACCTCATTTATTTACTAGGTGCAAATAATGCACTGCTAAGCGATATGTGTTGGCTTCCAAGCCATCAGTTATGAGTTTAAATTTGGAATCTAGAATTTACCAGGTATGTAATTTGGAGTAAGTTAATTTAATTTCCTAGGCATAAGTTGCCTCATTTCTTAAAACGGGGTCCATGCCTTCTTGGATTGTTGAGAAAATGACATGGGATGATATTTGGCAAGTGTTCATTAAATGGTAGCCTTTGTTTTCAGCATCATCACTGTGATCAGCTGAATTGCTGATTTTCACTTTAACTACAGGAAACTTGAGTGGAAAAGTCTGAGTCATTTATGTACTCATTACGTCAGGGGATCAATTCCAAGTAACAAAGCTAGGGCCTCAGCTTACTGTTTATTGTCAGTTGCCTGAAAGTGAAATGTAGAGGAGGCCACTTCATGTAACAACACAGATAACTCCAAAATAAAGGAATTTTATTTATTTATCCACATTTATTAAAATATTTACTTTGTAAGTATAAAAATATTTAAAAATAATTAAATATAATTTTATTTATGAAGTGGGCAGATGTGTAAAGAGGAATGTGTGAAAATGTATAGAAAAAGGATTTATCTTACAAGTACTTCATTTTTAATGAGATTCTAAAAGAAACAATCTATTCTAAGAAAAATATAGTAACATGACTATCAAAGAATCATTTATTAAAAGCCTTCAGCTTCAAGTGGGTTACTTTTTAAAATAAATGATTCTATTTCCAATTAATTTGGAGGTCTGGCTGGGAATATAAAAGAATATTATTGTGTTGCACAGGCTTAGAAATCAAACAAGTCTGGACTGAAATCATGACTTGCTATTTACCAGCTACTCAAACTTTCTTGGGGTCAGTGTCCATATTTATAAAATGGAGACAATATTAGTATATATTTAAGCAAATGTCAGTAGAGATTACAGGAAGCAGGTGAAGTACCTAAAACTACCTGAGACACCTAGTTCTTCACTTTAAGGGTTATCTGCTTTGGAAATTTCTCTCACACTATAAGCAGCTAGAAAAAGAGAGAAACAACTGTTTTCTGACTGTCTCAGTCTGTTTTGTGCTGCTATAACAGAACTCCTGACACTGGGTAAATTAGGAACAGAAATGTATTGAATCACAGTTCTGGGGACTGGGAGGTCCAGTATCAAGGTGCTGGCATCTGGCAAGGTCTTTGTGCTGTGTCATGACATAGTGAAATGCATCACCTGGCAGAATGGCAAGAGAGAGCAAAAGGGGCTGAACTTGCCCTTTCATAATGGGTCCACTCCTGAGATAACAAACTTACTCTAGGACATGAATCCACTCATGAGGGCAGAGCCCCGATGGCTTATTGCCTCTTAAAGGTCCCGTCTCTTCACACTGTTACAATGGCAATTAAATTTCAACATGAGTTTTGGAAGCGACAAACATTCAAACCATAGCGGATATATAGAAGTTATATATATAAAATACATATGATTGGACTGAGGTAATGCAGGACTGTGATCCCGACGTGAAGGAAACCTACAAAGATTTGGCCTTGTTAGCTATAGCAGAGGAAGGGAGACACCAAACAAAGCCTAGAAGTCTCGGTGAACTGGGGAACCACAAATCGAAGTTTAGGGAGGTTAAGGAAACTAGAATTTTCAGGACACAATACCTAAAAGAAGTGACTTGCACAGAGAGAGTTCTGGAAATTTGCAGATAGACTACCTTGAATCTCTGGCTGAATATTATTTTTCCGTACATGCATGGGGTTAACAATTCTCAAAGCTCACACGGAGTTGGGATATTTTGCATTCCCACCAGACAGAGTGGAGAGACCTTATGGTACTTGAGGCATCTGGTAGAGTTGCCAGAAGACTACTGTCATCATGGTGGGGCTAAATTACCCATAGTGTTATGGCTCTTCTGGATGCCCCAGCAAAGCATAAAAGCAAGTCTCAAAAGGAATTGATGTCGACTAGTTCAACTGTCACCTGCATAAAGACAAACTTTTTTTTTTAAATATAATGCTACAAAATCCACCACCTAATGTACAATGTCTGGAATCTAGTAAATCACTATGAATCGTGCAAAGAAACATAAAAATAGGAACCACAACCAGGAGAAAAATCAATCAATTAAAAAAGATCCAGAAATGACAGAGATAATGAAATTCATAGTCAAGAATATTTAGCTACTATTACAAACATGCTCCATATGTCCAAGGAAGTAGAGGGAAAGAGGATCATGATGAGGAGAAAAGTAAGTGTTGAAAGTCTCAAATGTAATATATGGAGAGAAAAAAATACCATATTTTCAATAAAGATACACTAGAGAGATTAACAATTGATTAGATAATGCAGAAGGGAAAAAGGCAGTGAATGTGAAGAAATAGCAAGAGAACCCATTCATAACTCATCTCCTCAAGAAAATAGGGCCAGAGTATCAGTGACCTATGAAGCAATACCAAGTGGTCCAACACAGGAGAAATTGGTGCTGCCCATCCAAGCAAGGAAATAACAAGGGGAGATAAAGCAAAGCTTGAGAAGTTTTAGAAGCTGGAAGATAACTAAGAGAAAGCAAGAGTGGGGGCTAAGAATGATGGAAGACATGATCGATGCCTTCAGTCCTTCCTTGATACCCAGAGATGGGCCATTACCTCCTAAAAAAGAAGTTTAAAGTAATCAAACTCAATTTGACACAATACTGGAAAATGGAGTTGTATTCATGCATATATTGTACATTTTGCTGTCACTATTTTAGGGGATGGTGGCAGAAACCAAAGGAGGCTCTTAATGCCTTTGGCATCAACAGTGGTGTTTCCTTGGCATCTATGCTAACACGCCTTAATTACCCTATCACCATCTTAAGACCTTGTAGATTAAAATTGGGTGAAAATTTTTAGAATAAGTATCTACAAAAATATAAAGCCTTCCCTTGAAGAGCAGACAACTGTGGAAATATACAAAGAATGGAAAAATCCACTAACAAGTGAAGTGATACAGAAAGATGAATACAGGCACAGGGAAGATACAATTTGAACACAGGCTTATGAGGACGTTGGGTGTGGGAAGGGCCCACTGCAGGGTAAAGAGAATCAGCATGGCAGTATGATGGAAACACACCCATAGCACTCTCCACAGCATCACAGTCATCTCCATGCATGGGCCATGGTGGTCAGTTTGCCTAAAACTAGCACTGGGAATGACAGCTTGTTCTCAGCTTAGCTGTGGACTCACACTGAGAGATTAGGTTTCATAAAGCAGAAACGTACATCAGCCTCAGAGGACATGAGTAAAAAGTATAAAAACAGACCTGCACCTATACATAGGAATAAAATGAAGTATCTGTAGGTACCAATTGATCTGAAACGGCCCACTCCAACGAACAGAAGGTGCCTGCCTGCAAGCCTACTCTGAGTTGTTTTAAACATTATGAACCTGACAGAGCGAGACTCCGTCTCAAAAAAAAAAAAAAAAAATTATGAACCTGCCAGGATACTGAATAAATGCTACTTAGTACAAATGTCCAAATATAGGAAAGTCCATTATATTTTTGAAAACTTAATGTCACCAACGACTTCATTTATTAAAAAGGCACTCTGCATGTGAGATAAAGTTGGGTATTTTAATGATTTTAAGTCACTAAATAGTTCTGTGAAAACAGTTCAGCAGAATTAGCTATTAGAATAAAAGCACTGTCCTTGATAATATGATTCTGAACATTCAATTGGGGATTGCATTATGATTCAGTTTTCGCACTCTAAAATCCAACTTCCCTTCTAGTTTCCTGTTTAAAATTATAATTTCTAAGACTAAGAGCCACAATTGCCCTTCTAGCCTTTTGCTTTTCATGATAATTTAGAAAAAAAAGAAATTGAGAAACATATGGCAGGTAATCATTTGCAAACACACGACTCTTTCAATGCCTGCCATGTTCAACTTCATTTTATAGCATCTATCTTGGCAATATAAATTGTGTTTGGCTGCAGAGGTATGCAGTGCAGTACAATGAAGAAAAGCAATCGTGACAACTGAAAAATAAACAACAAATGTGTGTTTGTGAGGGAGAGAATGTGTGTGTGTATATGTGTGTGTGGTTTAGACGGCAGCAGCTCTCTGCTTTTCCGGCTTTCTTTCAAAGGGGAATGGTGTTATTTTGGTTGGTTTCCTTGTTCCCTTTTACAGCAAAGCAATGCCACTGGAGGAAAGACAATTGCCACATCTCAGAGGGTTGCCAAATGACCTCAAACCAGTTCAAAAGGAGCGCCCTCACCAGTTCCACAAATGAAAGCAATTTAATCGAGCACATGCAGATGGATTGGGTCAGGAATATTTACTATTATAAAGGCCATGTTTTTTGAAACAAGAGCCTACATTATATTAATTTTTAAAAGTGGTAGCACAGGAAGACTGTAAGATTATTTATGATGGCCGGGCGCAGTGGCTCACGCCTGTAATCCCAGCTCTTTGGGAGGCCGAGGCGGGCAGATCACGACGTCAGGAGATCGAGACCATCCTGGCTAACAAGGTGAAACCCCGTCTCTACTAAAAAACACACAAAAAGTAGCCAGGCGTTGTGGCGGGTGCTTATAGTTCCAGCTACTTGGGAGGCTGAGGCAGGAGAATGGCGTGAACCCGGGAGGCGGAGCTTGCAGTGAGCCGAGACCGCGCCACTGCACTCCAGCCTGGGCGACAGAGTGAGACCCTGTCACCAAAAATAAATAAATAAATAAATAAAAATAAAAATAAAAAAAAGATTATTTATGATATAGTGACTATTCAGAATGAAACATGCTAGCATACTCACATGTTTTTGTAAACTTTGACTTTCATGCAACTTCCCCAAAATTCTCTCAAAAGTAAGTTTTCTGGGTTTTTAATAAAAATTATCAAAAGTATCTAAAATTCAAAACTTTGAAAGTATATAACTAAGCCTTCAAAATCAAATCAAATTTGCCTAATGCTTTATTTTTCAATGGGTTTTGATAAACCAAGTTAAATATATTTGGAATACTTCAACTGTGCAATCTACAGTTTAATGTATTCAGAGACATTCTAGCTCAAATAAGTGCAGTCACTTGTCTTACTGTTCAATTAACATTCAAATTAGCCATTTAAATTTCAACATATTTTGCTTTATTGATTATGTATTTTAAGACAACATAAAAATGAAAGAAAACACGCTTGATTTGGAGGCAATACATGCAAATTACCCATGGCAGTCAATATTGGTAATAGAGAAACTTAAAAAGCATCCAGTTGATTTCAAATAAATGTAGAACACTGCTATATAGTATACTTTGCATAAGTGGTATATACTGTTGGGAAGTAGGGGGAGCAAAAGAAGCTTATGTACATGGAGTTAACACACACGAAGAGCAGGTATAAAGAAATAGCTGCCCATTGTCCCATTTGATGGAAGCAGCCTTTTTCCCTAGAGAAGAAGTATTAAAGGAGAGTCAATCTAACCAGGATTATTTGTGTGTTATCTGTTCTGAAAATAGCACACTCAGGCAAGATGATCACCAAAACCTTTCCATAAATATAGTCTGCAATGCACCATTGTAAGCTGTCCCGTTTACTATTTTGACTCATATTAAATGTCAAGAGTATGCAAACACATGATCACTTATATTAATATCCATGCATAAGCTGCTTAAAAGATTTTAGTTCACAAAACTCAGATACGAAACTGCAATAAGTCTGAAAAGCAGTAAGGCAGGAGAGAAGGAGAGTAGCCAATTAAGAAATGGATAGAAAAAAAATGAAAATGCATAGTGAGAAGGGGTATTATACTGGCTAAATGTACAACCCCAGGTCATGGGGTTACCTGCACCAGAGAATTCCAGATGCTAGCCCTGGCTCATGCAGCACAGATGGCAGCCCAGTGGTGAAGAGCCTGCATCCGGCAGTCAGACTTCCTGGCTCCACACCCTGTCTCTGCCAGGTACTTGATGTATGGCTTTGGTCAAGTAAGTTAAACTCTCTCTGCCTCAGTTTCCTCATTTGAATAATGGAGATGAGCATCGTTCCTCCATTATAGGCTTGTTATGGAGACTAAAGCAGTTAATGATCATAAAGGTCTTAGAACTGTGGTGGGAACATAGTAAGCTCCATGTGTCTCCTAGCCGAATGACCATCCTGACCCCCTGGATTTTTTATTTATGCAATAAAGATAACAACACGGACCTCAAAAGGCACTTATAATCAAATTATTTGAGTTAATATTTGTACAGCATTGCCCACAGTGACCAAAATATAGTAAACAAACAGTAAACAGTAACAGAATCAGTATTGCTTTAGTGAAGAAACAGCTAAGACTTAATAAACACCTACCATGCTGAGCACTTTACATTATTAATTCATTTTATCCGCTAACAACCATGTTTGAGGTAGATTTTATCATCATCTCTACTACAAAGATGGGAAATTGGAAACAGGTAAATAATAATGATAAATACTACTAGTCTGAGGAAAGCTACTAGAATTGAATAAAAAATTACTTATAAACCAAGGCAATCAACCTAATTAATTAGCCTTTGGACTTTTTTCTCAGTTAATTCCCAATTTTGTGACTGAATTGGTCAAGATGATTTGCAGTGTTGGCACGCAATACATGGCCAATTGTTCTAGGAGATGTTCTTTATTTATTTATACATGTGAGAATTACTGAACACCTTGGCAGAGGCCACTAGCTAGTTGTCTTGGTGATACATATTTTTCTCCTTCTTCCTTGTTGAGTAATGAGATATTTAAGGTGGTAAAATGGCCACCCACAGCACTAGATTTCCAAGTCTCCCTTGCAGCTACAAGTATCATTGACTAATTTCTGGCCAATGAAATGTTGGCAGAAGGTTAAAATTATTCCTTAAATGCAAAGAATGAAGCTGGCTGGTACGAGTCTTCATCAGCAATTCTCCTTTCTTCTTCTTGCTTGCACTACGGACTTGATGGCTGATGTGCCATAGAATGTCTTGGACCAAGAGGTGACCTTGGGAAAATAGCCATGCACTATAAGGGCAATGAGGCAGAGATCCTGGTTCTCAGTGGTGATACATGGCAGCTTTAGACTACCTATGACCAGACTTCTACTACAGAGAAAAATGTACACTTCTGTCAGCTTTAAAATCACTGGAATTTTTGGACTTTGTTCCTAGCAGGTGAATACAATTCATGCTGATATGAGCAGCCATATGAACTGAACATCAAGGGCAAACAAGATACATTTGAAGAAAATAAGAATGCAAATAATTAGATGCAATAAAGCATTGCACATATTAGGTAATAAATAGCACAGGGTATAATGAGATTGCCCAGGAGAAAAGTGTTTATTCTGTCTGCATGGGTTTCTTAGAGGTGATGAAGCTTGAATTGAGTCTTGAAAAATGAGAAGGCATTTGATTCAAGAAGACAGGAGTGAAGTGATGGGCTGCAGCCATTCCAGGCACAGAGAACTCATGGGGAAAAAGTCACAGAGAGACATGAGTAATTAGATATTTCTGAATCAAACTGTTATTAGTCATTAGGGTCAAAAATATATAATTTCATACAGAACAGATGGCATATTTGATTGAATAAGACATTACAAAAATTATCTGGCTCATTTAAAGAAATCTACATATTCTTCTCCATGTAATATGCTTAAAAGTGGTTGACACTTAAGAAGGCAAAGAAAGGGGCTCGTGATGGGGCTTGCTATCACAGCCTCTCTTTCAAAATGTAGGTGCTCACTACCCCAGCTTGACCCTGTTACCGTGCACACTTGGTTGAGGTTAACAAAGCGCACTTGGAGAGAACTTTAAAGGCAACCTTTAGAAAAGCACAAATCTCCAATAAATTAATATTCTCCCATCATGATAAAAACACATAAAATATGCAAGATGGATTTTAATATTCATGACTCACATCTTTCAAAAGATTGGTGAGATATCAAATGTAACACGATAACAAAAAAGCACTTTGTAGAGGTGCTCAAAGTACTTTCAGCATTAATGAATTCTTATAATACCCTTGTAAGAAAGAATGGAGGCAGAGATTATTCACCATAACTTACAGACGGGATCGAGGGTGGAAGGATGCTGTCAGAAGATCATCTGGTGTAGGTTTATGGTGCTCCAAGCTTTCCTGGGAGCTGGCTTCCCTACAATGTCTGCAGTAGGTGCACACGAACTGTAGGACCTATGGTCACAGGCCCACCCCCAGGTCAACCTTTGGTTGTAGCTTCACCACTGCAGAGGGGGCATAATGACAGCTTATATAGTTGATTTCAGGAACTCTTGGTAGTTCTAACTGACTGCTGAGAATTGCACCAATTTTTAGCTTGGCATGAGCAAAAAGCAAACAGCTTTCTTGGGTTGCTAACCCTGACTGTAAGCTTCGGTACAGTGGAAAGTCTCACACTGACAGGCCTTGGTGAGAGAACCACATTTGCTCCTTATCTAGTAACATTTAAGGCTACGGTGGAGTGAAACTACGAGGATGAACGTAAAAGGCCTAGTACATTAAGGGATGAGGAGCATAGCACCAACTCATCATTTTTAGTTCCCAGAACTTAATCAAGGATTCAGGCTTTCACACAGAACTCCCACTGGTCATTTCTTTTTAATCACTAATTATAAGAGAGATCACAGATTAAATTTCCAAAGAGGAAAAATCCCTGATGACTTCCTGTAGTCAAGGTATTCACTTCAACGCAATTTATTACGGAAATTGAACTCTTCTGATGATGATGGGTAAAAATAACCTTCAATTTCCCTTTTAGGTGTGTAGACATACAAGCAATCCCCACTTTTCTCAGCTTTGAATTTTGTTGCTCTCAGGGTTTAGCTGTTTAATAAAGACCTGGATGTCAACAGTTCGTACCAGTGTTGAAACAGATAAAGACAATACATTCAGAATAAGGATATGCAGAATAAAACACAGGGATTTCCCCAAACGGTGATTTGGGTGGTCTGGGGAAATTGTTCTTTTCCTAAGTAAGGACCATCTCATTATTTTGTGCTAAGCATAATGTCAGGCCCACTGTGCCTGGGAATATTTACACATTGGGGGGAATTATTGTTGCTGGTGGAGAGTCTTGCCTGCAAGTTGTCCAGGTTCTTGGTATTTTGAACAAAGAATTAGACAAATGCACAGCAAAGCAAGGAACAAATGAAGCAAAGAAAGCAGAGATTTATTGAAAGCAAAAGTACACTCCACAGTGTGGGAGTGGGTGAAGCAGCAGCTCAAGGGCCCCAGATACAGAATCTTTTCGGGTCCGAATACCCCCAGTGGTTTCCCACTGGCCACTTGGTGGACATCTCATGTAAATACAGTGTTGGCCCGCAATCAGCATCCAGGTCAGCTTGGCTGCAGAAAGCAACCAATCATGCTGAAGTGAAGTTACAAAGGTCATACTCCTAAACAAACATCTGATGGGCCGCGAAAAGCAACCAATCAGAGGCTAAAGTTACAAAGTTGCACTTCTATGCAAATGAAGACTTGGCCTGTAATCAGTCTGACTGGTTGCAGACAGCACCAATCAGAGGCTGAAGTGAAGATACAAAGTGACACTACTATGCAAACGTACTTTCAATTTCCCATCTGCCACAAAGAAAAGGTTGGGGTTTGCAAAGGGAGTAGCCTATGGTCCTTTTGTTACTCAGGTGTGGAATGTTGGGGTTTTTGTTTCAATTTAGTTCTAGGAAGTCAGCGTGAAACGGCCTTAGGATCCCTGCCTCCAGACCCTATTCTCCCAACTGATTATCTCTTTTTGTATATAGCACCCATGTAGCCATCCAGCAAACATATGCTAAAGATAGTAGACTAGAGATGGACAATCTGGACCATGACGATGTCATTGAACAATTTAGTTATCCAACTCCAAAGCCTCTCTACCTCTGAACTCAGTTTATAATCTTTTGCATTTTTGGGGGTAATATCCAGGTTTGTTCAAGTGTGCTGTAAATTTTATGTTAACAAAACCTACCTTCCCTTTGGAAATCATGTAAGAAAACTAAAAATAAATGTTTAGTAAATATATATATATATCGATAGATAGATATACTAAACATATATATATATACATATGTATACATACACATTATATATATATAAATTTTTTTTTTCTGAGACCGTCTTGCTCAGTCATGCAAGCAGGAATGCAGTTGCACCATCTCAGCTCACTGCAAGTTCCACCTCCCAGGTTCAAGTGATTCTCCCATCTCAGCCTCCCAAGTAGCTGGGACTACAGGCATGCACCATCATGCCTGGCTAATTTTTGTGTTTTTTTTTTTTTTTTTTGAGACGGAGTCTCGCTCTGTCGCCCAGGCTGGAGTGCAGTGGCGCGATCTCGGCTCACTGTAAGCTCCGCCTCCCGGGTTCACGCCATTCTCCTGCCTCAGCCTCCTGCGTAGCTGGGACTACAGGCGCCCGCCACCACGCCCGGCTAATTTTTTGTATTTTTTAGTAGAGACGGGGTTTCACCATGTTGGCCAGGTTGGTCTCGAACTCCTGACCTCAGGTGATCCGCCCACCTTAGCCTCCCTAAGTGCTGGGGTTACAGGTGTGCCACCGCACCTGGCCTACATTCTTTTTATTCCTCCTGGGCTCAAGTGATTCTCTTGACTCAGCCTCCCGAGTAGCTGAGATTACAGGCATGGGCCACCACTCCTGGCTAATTTCTGTATTTTTAGTAGAGACAGGGTTTCACAGTGTTGGTCAGGCTGGTTTCAAACTCCTGACCTCAGGTGATCCACTGGCCTCGGCCTCCCAAAGTGCTGGGATTACAGGCCTGAGCTACTGTGCCCGGCCTTTTTTTATTTTGTCTAAAAAGATGCAGGGCTGGGTCCGGTAGCTCAGGCCTGTAATCCCAGCACTTTGGGAGGCTGAGGTGGGAGGATCACTTGAGGTCAGGAGTTCAAGACAAGGCTGGCCAATATGGTGAAACCCCATCTCTACTAAAAACACAAAAATTACCCACTGGCGTGGTGGCATATGCCTGTAGTCCCAACTACTAGGGAGGCTGAGGTGGGAGAATCACTTGAACCTGGGAGGTGGAGGCTGCAGTGAGCCAAGATTGTGCCACTGTATTCAACCCTGGGTGACAGAGGAAGACTCTGTCTCAAAAAAAAAAAAAAAAAGATACAGGATCATACCACGTCTATGTTGGCTACTTCCAATCTCTTTCTTTAGTTGATTTTGTATTGATGTTGCAACCTCAAGGGAACAAACACAGGACATTCTCATGACATCTGACACAGGAAAGGGATTAGCAATGAATGTGACAATGTGAATATCATCTTAAAGCAGATCCAGCCTAGTGAGTTCTTCTCAGCATTCTGGACACCCTACTAAATATGATTTCATGATACCTTACAGATTTATATTTTTCTTTATAAAATAGAAAGTAAACTTTTTAAGACTGAATGAACTTTTCATTTTAAGGTGCAGTTAGTATATAAAGGTAAGGGAAGGGTACTTCTAAACACAATTTTAAGGTCATACTCTTAAAAACGATATTAGCAATAACCAAAGAGATCATTTGTGAACATCTCGTATACAGCTATGATAAAATGACACTCACAGAGGCATTACAGGGTTATAATTTTAACTACAAAACATTCAATCAAGGTAATTATATTCTACTTGTCCAAAGAAATAACTTATTAATAAAGAAGTAAGGTGGACAGTCATGAACAGCATAAAAGAGAATTCCAAGGAGACAAAAATTACGCAATATTTCTATGCGTAAAAATTACCCAGAGATGTCCTCAGCCCCAAGTCGACTACCAGCATGGAGGACCCTATAATGACCTGTCTCAGTCAGCTACATCAGGGCACCATAGTTCTGGTAACATCACTGCTTAACATAATCCAGTTGACTAGCCTTGTAGATTCTGTGCCTATAAAACAACCATTGGATAACAATTGAGCTATCCAAAAAAATTTATCTATAAGTAGAGAATGTGCTGATGAGTAAACATTAGTATCTTCTCCCTTTGTTAGTTTTGGTTCTTATTCTACTTTAACAAACCAGTATTCCACCTTTTAAACAGAGTTATCTGATGAGTTTGACCCTCGTGATTCAGCTCTGCAAAGGCTGATGACTTCTGAATTCACCAGTGTTTGGGTTTCCACGCCTAAGAGCTTGAAAAAAAAAAGACTTTAGAACATGGGGACCATTCTGTCACCAGTGAGAAAACTAAACTATCAAGATTAAGTCATGGAGATTTTGAGGTCCCTGTCACAGCAGCATAACTTGTAGCCTAATTCACATATACTACCTCATTCAATCCTTAAAAGGTCCTATGCAGGTAGCACAAAAACAAAAAAATAGTAAAGTCCAAGGTGATATAAGTCAGATTGAAAAAAACAAACAAACAAACAAACAGTGACCACATATTTAAAATGTGGAAAAAAGCCCAAAATAAAGGAATAACATCTAAGCAAAGGCCTGAAAGAAAACCATAATATGAAATATATTTTTAGTCTTCCCTGCAAAGAGCCAAAGAGCTTTGGGCAGTAGAATTCTGAGATGGGCCAGCAGTCAGGAAATTAGGAAGTTCTCAGATACAAGACAAAAAGTTCAAGGATGGGTAGAAATTGAGAGGGAAAGAAAAGTTATAATAAAGCCTCCTTTTATACTTTCTGACAAGACAAAAATCGACATTCTTTTTTAGACAATTGCAGGTTCAAGTGTGTTTACAAGTATGGTTGCTCATATGTGTGGCCAGGGTTGGGGTACTTACAGGACAAACAGATTCTTCTCATTCATTCATACTTAAGATATGGATTTCTTGGCACACATAGGGTAGTGAGAAGTGAAATATTACTACAACCCTGTGTCTGTGTCTGACCATTTCTGCGGCTGTCACCATCTCCCAGTAGGACAATTCATTGTTACTTTGCACCTTCAAGGTCGTATTAGAGAAGAGGCAATAGCCAGGAAGGCTAGCTAGGCCTTAAAATATTGATTTGTTTTATTTATAAAACAAAATATAAGACTTTACTTTCTTTTTCTTCATAATTTTTTTAAGACAGGGTCTCACTCTGTCACCCAGGCTGGAGTGCAGTGGCACAATCTCTGCTCATTGCAATCTCTGCCTCCCTGGTTCAAGTGATTCTCATGCCTCACCCTCCCTAGTAGCTGGGACTACAGGTGTGCACTACCACACCCAGTTAAGTTTTGCATTTTTAGTAGAGACAGATTGCACTGTGTTCGCCAGGCTGGTCTCAAATTCCTGACCTCAAATGATCCGCCTCTTCCAGCCTCCCAAAGTGCAGGGATTATAGGCACGAACCACCATGCCCAGCCAAGACTGTACATTTTTCAAAGTAAAATCAAGTCAACATGGAAACCAGGAAGGTTGCCATCCTGTACTGTTAAGAGCAAAATGAAGGTCTTGAGGCCAAAAAGTGAGTGCAGACACTCTAAGACTCCAAAGTCTCCAGGGTCTGGTAGTTTCACTATCAAGGGCCAGAAATGCAGAAATAACCCGATCCTTGGGCTAGGAATGCGCAACTGTCTAGTGCCATGGTGAGGGACTGCAGCTGTCAGTGTCACTAATGTGGAAGGGCGAAGGCAGTCAAGAGAGGGAAAGAGGGTCTTCAGGAAATGATACTGATGAAGCAAGAACAGGGGGCCAGGATTCTAGAGGTGCAGCAGGATCCAAGTTTCCTGATAAATAAACCCCCATGAATGAATGTTTTGTCTTGGAAAGCATTGTATGGTATAAAGACTCTACATTCCTGCATTTTGTCACAAGCCTCTAAATCCCCAACCTAGAGCACCTGGACAGATCTCACTTCTTCACATGCAGATTCCTGAATTCAGTAAAAAAGCCAATAGGAATTTAATGACCTCATTTCGTAGTAATATTCCCAATACCAAACACATCCACTACCATCACCGTGTCTTTTTAAGAAAATAAATATGTGAGTAAATACAGAAACAGATGGATATTTTAAAAATACCTGACGGACAACAACAGTGAAAAGGATTGGTCACAGCAATAACTTAAGTGTTGGCTAATCTGTAATGGACATATGTATCCTAAGAAGACAGTGGCAAAATGTTTCTAATGTGGATTTAAAGTGTTTGAGTTTGGGGGCCTTCTCTGTTTCTGCTCCTGATTTATATGCTGTCTCCAGAGCGTGAGGGTACAAATGATTTCTTGAGGGCAGAATCTTCCTCTGCTCCCGCACACAAGGCTTTGTTACTGCAGGGCTGCTCTAAAGCACAGAGCCCCTGGCAGGATTCATCTCAGGTGAAAAGAACATCAAAGCTGTTACTTTGAAAAAGACGCACTCCAGAAAACGCAGCACAGTATGGATTTTGCAACAGATCTCACACCGGGGAAAAATAAATCCAGCTCAATTATATTTGGGTCCTGCCTTTACAAAGGCTCATTAACCTCTAAATCATTCAAAAGATGTAAAGGAAGAGTAAAACGAACTACAGCTTTCCCTGCCAGCTTTTTTCAAGGTGAAATATTCTTGGTGTTTGGGTACGTGGAAAGGAAGAAATGTTTAAGGAACTCTGGTTCTCTGATATTGACACAGACAGGAAATTGGATGTATTTATCTATTTTAAGGAAACTGTCCAGTGTTATTTATTCTCCCCCACCACCCCACATCCTATGAGGTGAGTCAAGCAATTATTGAACCTCAATTCATGGTCGTTGAATACTATGAAAAAATGCTCAAATGTCACCTGAGACTGTGGGCTATATAATACAATTGAGTTTCTAATAAAAGTAAAAGAGAAATTGGCAAAGCATAGGAAAGCCACTAGTGAAGATCTATATGAGGCAATAAAGACAGCAGGGACGATCCTAAATTAAGAAGAGAAAAAAGGGAAGAAAATCAGAGGCCGTCCACAATACTGAAGAATGTAAGAACTGAAGATGATTCAGCAGATGACCTGAAATTTCCTCTGTCTTGAATTTTCAAGAAACAGAACGTGCTCTCCACACTTGTAAGTGGGTCAGAGGGTGTTCCCACTGCATGGATGGGCAAGCTGGCTGGCTGAGAGTTTGTCTCAAGGTTTGGCTCCATCAGACAAACAGGTGCACCAGCATTTCCCTCCGCCATTCCCAAGAGCACCTTCTTAGAAAATGAAATTTCATGCTCAGTCAAACTTTAGAAACATATGATTTAAACATATGCCAGTCTCTTTCTACATATTTGCAGCTTCGCAATTCTTCACCTCCCAGTCCCTTTCTTAAAATAGCTTGTGGTTGAAGCTAAAATGTTTAGTTGAATAGTCATCTTTTCCTCTTCTTATCTAGCCTATAGAAATCTCTCATGAGGAAACTGAGCAGCCACAAGAAAACTGAGTTAGTGACAATTTATAATGTGATATTTTGATGCCTGAGACTATTTTCAGAATTACAAGAAAATTTTCCTTTTCCAAACACACAGTCTTCCAGAAAAAAATCTACCATGGACCATAACCAATGAACACTGGCTGATTCACGTCTTGCCAGTCCCACTTTAAGAAAAAGAAAGAGAGACAGGGTATGTGAAAAAGTTATAAAGATAAAAATATCTTCAGAGGACATAAGGTAATAATCAATTTTTTTATTCACATAGGGTAAGAAATCTTTTCTATAAGGTGAAAAGTGTAAGAGACATAAACTGCCCAGAGTTACAGGATAATTAATTTACACTGATTATTTTACTAAAACACAAACATAGAAAGTGCTTGTGAAAAACATTATTTAGCAAAAAAAATCAAATAATTACAATGCTTTATGTACCCTTAAATTAGCAGCAATCCATTACAAACAACAGATTTTATATTAAGGGTCCCACATGAGCTTCTAATAACAAAGGTCACTTTTTACTAAGACATAACTTGTGGCTGCTCAACAGTAGAATTGGAAAGAAAGGCTCTTCTCTGATTTTACCTTCCCAAACTGATGCATGCCAATGAAATAAAACATTATCCTGCCAAATGCAAGCAACCCTGGGGGAGCTTTTCATTGATTAAGTAAGGTCTTATTGTGATTGGCTCACATCGTTTCCTAGTATTTCACAATGTGTGTCTCCCAAATTTTCCAAATCCTTCCTAATTTTCGTCCAAAGTCACCTCAAGCTTCTAGAACCAGTGGAACTACTGTTCTCCACGACACCCTTCCTGAATAGCCTACCCCAAGCTCACCAGGCCCACTCAGCCACATCATAACTTCCATCTAACTGGCCCGCTATCATTTCTCTATAGGTAAGCCCTATCTCCTCAATCAAGGTCATTGAAATTAAGTGAAAATGACTGAAATGACCAAGGCATCAGGAACAGTAGTTTACAGTTCTTCCACATGCATAGTGCAGGAACACAATATACATTTCATGATAACAAGTGATCCTCTTGGTATCTGCCAGGAATATGAGTGGTATCAGCCCCAGAAGAATAACAAGGTGATGGTGAGGACACACAAGACCAATTTCCCAATATTGTCAAGGAGAGTGTGGTCTACAAATGAATAGAAAGCAGCATTTTAAAAATGATATAGACTCGACTAGGAAATATCAGATTGTATCTCATAGAAAGAGTAAATTGTTTGCTGAAGTCTTTGTTTCAGCTACATATATGTGTGTGCTGGATCATGATGTGAAATTGATTTCTTACTCTGGGACAAGGTCAGAGAGGTTTAAAACGCACTGCTTTAATTTGTCTCAAAATGTGATCCACAAAAAAGCAGTTCCACCAATGTGACCTGCAGAAAAGGGCTCCAAAGTCGATGATGTTCAAAAATAGTAGATTAAACCAAATTAAACAGATATTTTAAATGCCTGAATTACCAGGGCTTTTAAAATGTTAATATGATCACATGTGTTCAAGGCTACAAAATAGTATTGATGCAGGATATTTTCTTGACCCCTTCACGGGACCTGTGACAGAGGTGTCCCGTTTACTCAGCCCACCATGCTAAACCCCTCACAGGAGGGAGCACGCAAGTGAGTGCAGGAACAAGCCTGCTCCTTCAGCACCAGCAGGAACAAACTCCAATTACTCACTTGGGCCTGCTATGGCCCACCCCTTGCGGGAAGGAATGTGTAGGGAAGTGAGTGCAGGAAATGGTCAGCGGCTTTAGCCCCAGCAGGAGCAAATCATGTGTAGGCCCTGTGGCAGCATCCAGGTGGGCCTGACTGTGACCCAAAGGCCTCAGGGGGCATGTTACAATGCTCTCTTAGGTCTGCTGTCAGCAGACAACAGTGTGTTATCAGTTCAGCGGGCCCTTTGCCTCATGGAGTGCAGCGGCTTCCCTCTGACAGTGAGGGCAAAGGGGCATTGTAACAGCTTTTTGGGGTGCCCGTACTTGTTGGGTCCTGAATTCTTGTCTGGTACACTAGAAGAATAAGGCTACCTAGACAAATGGAAGGATGATGAATGCGGACAATTTTATTGAGTGACGAAAGAGGCTCTCAGCAGAGGGGGAGCTTGAAATGGGATGGGAAGGGAAGGTCACTGTCCCCTGAAGTCAGGTCGTCTCTCTTCCTTTCTCCTCCGAGGCCAGGTTGCCTCTCTATGACATTCAGCAGTGGCTCTGAAGCCAATTCGCCCCTCCCCAATGTCCAGCCATTTCCCCTCTCTACCAGCTGAGCCTGGGGTCTTTATAGGCACAGGATGGGGGTGAGGCGAGCCATAAGTAGTTTGGAAAAGGCAGCATTCAATTGGTAAAAAGACATTATTCAGAAAGAACTACTCGGGAGAGAGCGGGTAAGCAGGGGTAGAAGCTCTCACTTTGGGCCATGGGTTCAGGCTTTTTGGCTTAAAGGTGGGGCTTTGCCAGGGACCTGCCTTGTCTGCCAAGAGTTTCTCTGCCTCCTGTCTCCATCAGCATAAAGCACATTCTAACTATATGGCCATGAAACCTAGGGCAGGTCGAGGAACTACCCTCTCTCCCACCATGCTCTGAAAAACAGTGGTCAAAGCCAGTGCTGCTGAAGACACCCGCATCGCCTCTGCATTTCCCGTCTGATTTCCCCTCTGACGTATGACCGCCCTGCACAGCAAAGCCCATTCTAAATTACAGGGAAGTGCTCAGTAAGCAAGAAAAACACTGAGAACATCTGGGAGAAAAAAATAATAAGAAAATGCCTGAAAATTTGGTTTCATGTTATAAGGAATGGAAAATTCAATTCAGCCCCCAAATCTAATATAGGTTTCTCAGGGGACCATTTGTGAAGTAGATGTGTTACAATCAAAAATGTTAGTAGATCAAGAAAATACTGAATGGCCTACACTCTAGTGACACTAGTACAAAAGGAGAAAAAAAAAAAAAAAAGGAAAAGAAATGAGATGAAGTGTGTTTAAATGGCACTTGCCCAGGTCTGATTATTATCCTCAGCATCTGTTAGTTCTGCTGAACTGCATTTGCCTTGGTACTAGTCACTACCATTAAATTTAGACAGTCTAAAATAATTGTTATATGAAATACAAGGTAGATAATTTGTTATTTAAGCATCAGAAAGTAAAAGAGCATCAGGTAGTAAAAATAATCAAAACAATTCATAATAGTTTATTTATGAACTCATGTACTCTTTCTTAATAGGAAGCCACGATTTTTATTTTTTATATGAATGAAAACTTGATACATATATATTTTCTTTCTTTGATAGATATTCTCTCTCACCAGTATAAAAGGAAATAGCTTAATTGAAAAATCAGGTTACCAAAATGAAGGACATTAATTCAACTCTGGATTTCAGGTGATGCAAAAAAAAACAAAAAAATTCCAAAAAAGCACAAAAAGGACTCTGAAGATAATTTATATACTTTTCAGGAAAACATCCACAACATGACTTCTAGACTCTATGGTAAATCAAAGATGGAAAAAAAAATAAAACCTAAAAAAAAAAAAAAAAATGGCTTACTCAGCTGTTTCCATTGAAAAATTACTTTCCATTAGGAGATGAACAAAATGTAGCATTTGGTTAATCCCTGGCAGTGGCTTACCATTCTCTTAATACTTTCTTCTGCATCTACACAGTTCTTAGTCAGCACATATCTGATATTTTGCCATATTGCTATTTTAATTACAAAAAGCTAATCAAGTGAAAACTAATTTAAATAATCAAGTAAGTCAAGGGCAAATTAATCCTGATTCGTCTAATACAAGTTTATTACATCAAAATCCCTATCTACTCTCATCAGAGAATTTGGGATTGTAGTTGAATTTTCTTTTTAAGCAGCACTATGAGACTACCAGGAATACAGACAGAACTACTACTGAATTTCAGCATCAGAGACAGCAAGCAGAATATCATAGATACAGACAGGACTAATACTGAATTTCAACATCAGAGACAGCAAGCATAATATCATAGTTTTATAAAAGTGATCTCAGAACATTCATAGTAAAGTCCATCAAGCAGAAAAGAACAGAACAGAATGGTCTCAAAGAATTAAAATGTTGACTATTAATCTCAATGCCCAGAAAAACTTGCCTTCATCCAGTTCTAAGGAGCCACTTTTAAGTCCATCATATAAGCCACATTCTGTAACTCTTGACACTGGCTCAGTGCTCAGAAACTTTCAGTTAAGAAAAAAAAAAAAAGAGTCAAGGGAAACACAAATTTGGCTAAAGAAAGAACTAAAACCAAAAGGTGATAAGTGATTATAAAACCATTTTCAGTAAGATGCGTAGAATAAGGTACAATGTCTAAAGAACGCAAAAGGATGGAGGAGCCCATGGCAACTTGCTTCTTTAAAACCATTTGATTTCTTCCAAACAGACAAAATTCAGGGAAGGAATAGTGGAAATGAAGAAAATGAGTCATAAATATATGCCTCCACCCACATCTCATGTTTCCTTGGTTAGACTAAATATTTTAATATTTACATCCCTATGTACTGTATATATATTTTTGCTATGCCATCATAATCAAAACAACTAATATAGCAATATTGGATAACAGTGACAGTCAAAGGCCACTGAATAGGCCACTGAATAATGGAATTGTATCCAATCGTCCAAAAGTAACATTACTTGATGTGTTAGTCAGGGTTCCCTGAAGGGACAGAACTAATAGGATTGATGTATATATGAAGGGGAGCTTATTAGGAGAACTGACTCACACGATCACAAGGTGAAATCCCACAATAGGCCATCTGCAAGCCGAGGAGCAAGGAAGTCAGTCTGACTCCCAAAACCTCAAAAGTAGGGAAGCTGACAATGTAGCCTTCAGTCTGTAGCTGAAGGCCCAAGAGCCCCTGGCAAATCACAGGTGTAAGAGTCCAGAAGTTGAAGAACTTGGAGTCTGATGTTCAAGGGCAGGAAGCATCCAGCATGGGAGAAAGATGGAGGCCAGAAGATTCAGCAAGTTTGCTCTTTCATTTTCTGCTGCTGCTTTATTATGGCCACATTGGCAGCTGATTAGATTGTGCCCACCCAGATTGAGGGTGAGTCTACCTCTCCTAGTCCACTGACTCAAAAGTTAATCTCTTTTGGCAACCCCCTCACAGACACACCCAGGAACAATACTTTGCATCCTTCAATCCAGTTAAGTTGACACTCAATATTAACCATCACCCTTGACTAGCAGACAATGTTCTCCCCCTTTGCACACAGGTGGAACAGAGATGGACATCACCCATTTGGGGTTTGTAAAGACTCCAGACCATGTGGCCCTATTTGGGAGCCTGATTTGTCTAAGCATCCCCTCGACGTTAGGCACTCAGGTCATCTCCAGCATTTCCCCATTGCAAATCACATTTTATGAATACCTTTATACATCAATCTTTCATTTCTAGTAATTTCTTCATGGAAGAAGTGGAATAAAGAACTGAGTTAACAAGAATATTTTTAATCCTCTTGATACATTTTAATCTGGTTGATTAAAAAAAAAACTACTGGCAAGCCACATTTTGCCAGTATTTTGTTTTTCCTAATCTCGGATTACCTTCCTACTCTTTTTAGTCTATTCTCTTCTCCTCTGCCTCTTCCCCAACACACCCCTGTACCCTGTGCTCCAGCTCCAAGAACCCTTCCTGCACAGAAAAGACAGGATGGCACTTCGCCCTTCCATGCTAGCTCCTGGCTTTGTTTCATTTTCACATGTAATGCCTTCATGCCCTTCTCCTCTTGCTCTCTATTTAACTCTCCTGATTACCCCCACCGAGAATGGCTCACTTCCTCATCAAGGTTACTAAGTGTTCTGTTCATGCCTCATTTGTAGCAAGCACAACTTACATTTTCTAGAAATATAAATTTGCCAAAAAGCTGCTCCAGCTAAAAGATGGTCTCTAAAAGTACTGACAAAAATGCAACTGGTACTGCAAGACCAGAGCTTAGAAAATGCTTCTGCACATAAAAAGCACTCTAAAGGAAATGCAATTAATACAGGGGAAATTCAAAAGACATCTTAAATGGCCTCAATTATACTCTTTCAGGATGATTTATAATCTGCTAATGATAAAATGCAGATGGTGGACTATATTAATTTCAAAATGCTCTACCGCAGTTTTACTAGATATTTCTGGGACTATAATGCAAAACCAACCCAAGACACATTCAGAAAGACTTCTCATTCCCTCCAACTACAGCCAAGTTGAATTCCTTACTCTTGTTAGGCATGCATACTGTGGATCTCAGGTTTTAATGTTCTCTGTATTTTATCAACAGCTTGTCTTCCATAATAATAATACTTTCAGTCCTCTGGTCTCAACATTTTGTTGCAACTTTGTTGAAACTTCTTAATTTAATATCTGAAATCATATTAAAGCCTTCTATGTTTCTTTGAGATTATTTTTTTGCTGGGAGTCTGCTGTTTTCAGCCACCTATCAGAAGGTAACTCATGAAATAGAGTATAATTGTCAGGATGCGATAAATTTTTGGCATATTTTCTATGTAACTGATAGGAAATATAATACAAGGCTGTTAAATAACGAAAATTTTAAAAAGGAATACCATTAGGAAGGTTTTCTGTTTGGGTGATGGATGTGATCTATCATATAGTTGTAAATAATAAATTCAGTTTTCTGTCTCAACAGTTGTTCTCTTCTTTCTCCTCAGGAAATGTTACACGCTGAGCCTCTGTCTCCCAGAACAGTGCTCCTGAATATTGAAAACATGCTGCCCAGATCTTTCTTTCTTCTTTGACAAAGGATACTTATCTTGTAGAGTGTAAAAGACCAAAGTTTTTTGTTTGTTTGTTTTGGTTTGGTTTTTTTTTTTTTGGTTTGTTTCTGAGACGGAATCCCACTCTGTCGCCCAGGCTGGAGAGCAGCGGCACAAACTTGGCTCACTGCAATCTCCGCCTCCCGGGTTTAAGCAATTCTCCTGCCTCATCCTCCAGAGTAGCTGGGACTACACTTGTGCACCAGCATGCCTGGATAATTTTTTATTTTTAGTAGAGATGGGGTTTCACCATGTTGGCCAGTCTGGTCTTGAACTCCTGGCCTGAAATGATCCGCCCACCTTGGCCTTCCAAAGGGCTGGGATTACAGGTGTAAGCCACCTCGTCCAGCTGCTTGTTCCTCTTCTGCCTTCTTCCTATTCCTTTCTTTCCTCCTCCCGCCTTCATCCAACACGGTTTGTGGTCCCTGTTATTTGGGACTATTGTAGGCTTCAAACGAGTCTCGTATGAGCAGTCTCTAGTCCATATTCCACCCCTGTAGCTAGTGCGCCCATGTTAGAGCTCTATAATGTTCACATTACTCCCCTGTTCATGAATGCTCATTAGCCTTCCACTAACTACCATACTAAAGGCCATCTCCACCTTGGCATTCAGGGCCATCCACATAACATTAACCCTAAGTCTAGTCAGAGCCCATTTACTTGTGTTTGTACCTCCTACTGTCCTCCCACACTCACCCTTAGAGCCCCTCTGGACCAGGCTCCGTGTCAAAAACACCAGGTGATTTGCTTACCTTTAGGCCTTTGCCTTGCCTATCTCTATCTATTAAATTCTACTGATCTTCTTATCGTAAATACTGTTTTCTATTGACTAATTATCTATGAGAATCACACAGATACTCATACGTGAGCACTGCTTTTCTAGGATGCAACAGAACTTAATGTTTCTTATAGACCTGGCCATATTTTTCTTTTTTAGTAAGCTTTTCTATATATTAGCAACACACACTTGGCAATTTAATTTTAAAAATAACATTTGCAATACAATCAAAATCTGATCTACTTAGGGACAAGACCTATAGACTGAAAACTAGAAAGCACAGCTGAGAGAAATTTTCAGAAAGTCCTAAATAAAATGGTAAGTATGTCTTTTACAAGTACCCGAAAATTCAATATTGTTCAGATCTCCCCAAACAGAGCTATAGTTTTAATGTAATTTAAATGAACATCTCAAAAGACAGATTTGTTTGTAGAAATTGACAAGAAATTTCTAAATTTCATAAGGGAATAAAAAGGACCTAAACTAGCCAATATAACTTTGAAAAAGAAAACGAAGTTGGAGAACTTCTGCTACTTTTCTTCGAGTTTTATTATAAAGTTATAGTCATCAAGAAAGTGTGGTATTAGCATCAGGACAGAGGAAGAGATCAATGGAACAGGACAAACAGTGCAGAAATAGACAAATACTAATCTGCTAATTTTTGGCAAAATGTAAGTGTAATTCAGTGGAGAATGGATAATATTTTCAACAAGTGGCTCCGGATCAATTAAATTGATCTGATCTATGGCTTGTACCTTGTAACATTTTTCATAGTCCTAAATATGAAGTTCTAGAAGGAAACCAAGAAGAAGATTTTTGTGACCTTGAACTAGGCAAATATTCCTTGAATGTAACACCAAAAGAATGATCCACAAAAGAAACATTGTATAAATTGGACTTTATCAAAATTTAAAACTTCTGCTCTTTGAAAGACATGTTTAGGGAATGCAAAGACAAGCATGCGCAGACTAAGAGAACATATTTGAAAATTATAAATCTGATGAAGAACTTGCATCTAGACTCTATAAATACTTTTCAAAACTCAATAATAAGAAATTAAGCTACCCAATAAAAAACAGGCAAAAGATTCAAGCAGACTAAATTTTAACAAATAAAATATATGGATGGCAAATAACAACAATCACTGATGGTCAATAGTATTAGTCATTCAGAAAATGCTTATTAAAATTCTAGCAAAGCAAATTATAGTGACATAAAACCAAGCTGTGTTTGCCTACAAGTGATGGGACAAGAGGAGTGAAAGGAAGGGATGGCTGAATGGCAGTAGGAGACTTTCCTGGTTCTGGACATGTTCATTATGATAGCAGTGATAGTTTCACAGGTATTTACAGATATCAAAATATATAAAAGCATATACACTTATAGCACTGTGTCAAACTATACCTCAGTAAAGCTATAAAAATAATCATGCTAGCAATGATCTCCATTTTCCAAGTTAGTAAAATAATTTTCAGAAAAGGAAACGTCTGCATGTGTGAGAGAGAAAAAAGGACGACATTAGCCTAAAAACAAACAAACAAACAAAAACCCTGCCTAAATCAGATGGCTGTCCTGGGACTCAAGGAACTGTGCTTTAAGAGGGGACTTTCTCCTGTAGTCCCAGCTACTCGGGAGGCTGAGGCAGGAGAATGGCGTGAACCCGGGAGGTGGAGCTTGCAGTGAGCCTAGATCGCGCTACTGTACTCCAGCCTGGGCGACACAGCGAGACTCCGTCTCAAAAAAAAAAAAAGAGGGGACTTTCTATCAGGCAGAGATAATAAAAAGCACTAGTCAAAGGAAGAGGCACCTTATGCAGAAATCACTGTCATAATCCTTCCTGTCTATAGGCAAGGATGGCTCTGGACCACCACCACCCCCTGCATTCTAATTTGAGAGTGGATACATTAGTGTATCTAATCTGAGAGTAGATACACTACTCCAACCCTTAGGGTCTTTCTTGGGTTCTAAGAACGCTGGATGAGAAAATCTAGCTAGGATCAGGAACATCTATAGCAAAGCTCACAGGTTTATCCACAAAGGCCAGCCATGGGCTGACCACGTGAGCATTCTAGGGATGCGATCCCCGGAAATCTAGGTCACAGACAATCCTCTGGAAGGTACAAAGAGGACACTGGAGCAGGAGATGTGGTGTCCAGCCCAGTACCCCCTAGGAAGGCCATGTATGTCACTAAAGGATGCTCACTTATTACAGGCAGAATCTCATCTTCTCAGAGGTATAGCAGCCCTCCCTTATCTGCGGTTTTACTTTCCCCAGTTTCAGTTACCTGCAGTAAATTGCGGACTGAAAATATAAAATGAAAAATTTACAGAAATAAGCAATACATAAGTTTGGAAGTGTGCAGCACTCTGAGTAGCATGATGAAATCTCACGCACAGAGGAAATCTTGCTCTGTCCTGCCTATGATGGGAATCATCTTTGTCCAGCATATCCACCCTGTTTCTGCAGCCTGCCATTGTTCATTGACATTGTCTGCTCCTGACATTGAAACTTGAACATGCTTACGGTTGGATGATCCAGAATCACCTGAAGCAGATAATCCTCCTTCTGACCTAACACTACGTCACAATGCCTGGGCCGTTCACCTTGTTCAATCCAATCAGGTAAGCATTTTATCAACACAACATAACAAGAAGTGCAGGTATGGTAAAATAAGATACTTTGCTAGAGAGACCACATTAACATAACTTTTATTATCCAATATATTGTTACAATTATTCTATTTTATGATTATTGTTGTTAATCTCTTACCGTGCCTAATTCATAAATTAAGCTTTGTCATAGGTATGCATGTATAGGAAAAAACAGTACAGTTTGTCCTCTGTATCCACAGATTCAACCAAAAAAACCAAAATGATAAAAAAGTAATAAAACAATTGAAAACTACAAGTTGAAGAACCAACACAGTATAAAAACTATTTGCATTTTATTTATTTATGTATTTATTTATTTATTCATTTTGAGACGGAGTCTCACTCTGTCACCCAAGCTGGAGTGCAGTGGCAATGTTAGCTCACAGCAACCTCCACCTCCCAGGTTCAAGCAATTCTCCCTGCCTCAGCCTCCTGACTAGCTGGGATTACAGGCACATGCCACCATACCTGGCTAATTTCACCGCACCCGACCTTACATAGCATTTAAATTGTATTAGGTAATCCAGAGATGATGTAAAATATATGGAAGGATATGCGTAGGTTATGTAAAAATACTGTACCAATTTACATCAGGAACTTGAGCATCAGCAGATTTTGGTATCGGTGAGGGGTCCTGGAACCAGCCACCCGACAGACACTGAGGCACCACTGTTTGTATTGGGTTTGGTACTGCCCAAAGTTTCAGGCATCCACTGCGGATCTTGGAACCTATCTCCCATTGACAAGAAGGAACTACTGTAACCAAGAAACTCTGATTAACAAGAGAAAACTGTATGAAAAAATTCACTAATTCAATGATAAACATAATTTACAATATAGTACCTTCATAAGACTTTTCTAACTCATATGCAAATAGTAAAAATACACAAAACAAGCAAGAATGCAAAAAATTTTCCCTAAATCTTACCAATTTGCATTAAAGAAAAATTTCTGGCTGGGTGCGGTGGCTCATGCCTGTAATCCAAGCACTTTGGGAGGCCGAGGCAGGCGGACCACAAGGTAAGGAGTTCGAGACCAGCCTGGCCAATATGGTGAAACCCCATCTCTACTAAAAATACAAAAATCAGTGGAGCGTGATGGTGGGCACCTGTAGTCCCAGCTACTCGGGAGGCTGAGGCAGGAGAATCACTTGAACCCGGGAGGCAGAGGTTGCAGTGAGCCGAGATCGCGCCACTGTACTCCAGCCTGGGCGACAGAGCGAGATTCTGTCTCAAAAAAATAAATAAATAAAAAGAAAAATTTCTCATAGGACTACAGTTCCCCTGGGATATTAGCATTCATTTATAATCTATCATTTTGCAAGCTGAATACCTTCTTAACAATTTCTTAAAGTGCTATGAATGCCTGGACTTCTAGGACAGTGATGCCAGTGTCTCTAACTTCCTGTATATGCCACGCTAGTTTCTGTATAGAATAGGTTATCAATTTTACATCTGCGTTAAGGACAGGAATCACAGGACATCTCACTTATTAAACGGCATCTATGGAATTATGCCAAACACATTTATCTATAAAGAATGCTGGTCCTCACTATTTTTCATTAATCAAATGCAATGTGTAACCAGTTACAAAGCCTGTAGTATGAATAGAAGCTTCTAATCTGTACAGCATGCTGCTTTCTTTTAGCTGAAATAACATTTAAAATCCATAAATATTGGAGGTAAAAGAAGAAAAAAGATTATAATGTGTGCTATGGCTTGTAGCCAGAGGAGAACAGAAACGGGAAAAACAGGTAATGCTTTCCAGCGATGAGTGATGAAAAAGAAGCACAACAATTCCAGTGACTGTATGAGAACAGCCAGAAATCATTCTTCTAAAAAATAGTTTTAAGCAGAACAATTATCTAGAAAAGGATCACAACACATTGCACCGCCCTGAGCAGTCCCATAAAGCAGTGTGATGCCTTTATAAAGCAAAGTTCAGTCCAACAGGGCTGTCAGAGGGGAACATGAGTGAAAGGGAGGGAGCACCTTGCACATTTATATCCATGCTGCAATGATCCCCACATCTCTCATGGTGCCCAGCACGTCTCCTCCTGCACCCACAACCAGGAATTAGGCTCCACGTTCACCTGCTCTGCAGCTACAGGCCTTATCCTCTAATTAAACCAACCCCACTGCTCTAGAAGAATAGCCCTGCTCGGTGACTCACTAACGTTTAAGAATACACACATGTGAAACTAAGATGAAAATGAGGGCAGAGATGATTTATGTGAAAGGACATTTAAAGATGAATAGGTTTTGTGAGGTTGAGGAAGCCTGCCCCTCTAGAGACAGAGGAGGCATTTGCTGAAGTGTGGAATACCAGCTGTTGAAATGTTAAGTCAAATGAAGTAGAAATGTAATAGTTGTTATTTAACAATGGCCGAAAAGGAACTCGCTAATTAATATTTAGCAAAAAAAGGTTTTGAGTGGTCAACCTGTGTATTTGTTTGTTTGTTTGCTTTTGTTTGGAGACCGTCTTGCTCTGTCCTCTGGAGGGCAGTGGCACTATCTCGGCTCACTGCAACCTCCATCTCCATCTCCATCTCCTGCCTCAGCCTCCTGAGTAGCTGGGACTACAGGTCTGCGCTACCATGCCAAGGCTAATTTTTTTGTATTTTAGTAGAGACGGTGTTTCACCATGTTGCCCAGGTTGGTCTCGAACTGCAGACCTCAGGCAAACCTCCCACCTTGGCCTCCCAAAGTGCTCAGATTACAGGCATGAGCCACCATGGCCTGGCCTAATCTGTGTACTTTTTGTGTGTAGAGTGTGACTGTTACAAATGGGAATGCCCTAATCTATATGTTACTGTGGAATTTTCTTATATAACAAAAGAAACTTCTAAGAACTGCTACCATTTGGAATCCAGTAATTGTATTTATATTGAAATATTTATTATAATGAAGTATAGCAGAAAGGCTAGTGAGTTACAGAACAATAACAGAAGCCTATGTGCCATCTAAAATTTTCTTTTATTTTTTAAATTAAAATGATCTCACTAAGCTTAATCATCTCTAAATCTAAAATTTTCTACCAAGTTTACTAGGACACTGGAGGCCTATTTCTCCAGAAAAAATGGTAATATTAATTTTTACATATATTAGAAACTAAACATTTTCCAGGAATGTACAATTACTCTGGAAATTCCAAATCTTTATGTCAAAAAACCTAGAAAATCTGCTAAATGTACCATGTCTAAACCTAAGTGGTGTATTGCTACTAATGGTATCTTTACTCTGTCTTTATATAGAAACAGGCTTATTTTGAATTTAGGGCTCAGAAATAGACCTACACATACATGACATGGTCGTTTGATTTTCAACAAATGTATCATAGTCATCCAAATAAAAAAGGAACAACTGCATATCCATATAGATATCCATACCTCACACTATCATAAAATTTACATATGTTGGATCCTAAACCTAAATGTGAATGCCAAAACTATGGAGCTTCTGGAAAAAAAAAATAGGAGAATATTTCATGAGTTGGGATTAGGCAAAGGTTTCTTTGACAGGTTAGAGACCACAATATCATTAAAAAGTAATAAACTTAGAAATTAAAACATCTGCTCATAAAAAATATGAAGAAAATGAATTACCAAACTCCAGACTATAAGAAAATAGTTCCAAAACATACATCTGATAAAGTACTGATATGTAATAAATAGATCAAAGCTTCCAGAACAATATATACATTTCCTAATGAACCTAATTTGAAAGTGAACAAAATCCAAGAAGAGACATCACGAAAAGAAAAATATGAATCACTAACCAGCACATAAGAAAGCACATAACATTGTCAGTGAGTCTGAATGGAATGCCAGTGCACAGGCACCAGAATGAAAGCCTGACAGCATCCGAGGCGGCAGAGCCACCTGAATGCTCATGAAGAGTCAGAGGTTTGACCTTTTGCTATCAATGTCGTTATAAATGTTAATGCACAACTATCTGTCAGCCCAGCAATTCCACTGCAGGACATTTACTCAAGAGAAGTGAGGCCGAGTGTGGTGGCTCATGCCTGTAATCTCAGCACTTTGGGAGGCCGAGGCAGGCAGATCCCCTTAGGTCAGGAGTTCAAGACCAGCCTGGCCAACATGGTGAAACCCCTTCTCTACTAAAATACAAAAATTAGCCGGGTGTGGTGGCGGGCACCTGTAGTCTCAGCTACTCAGGAGGCTGAAACAGGAGAACTGCTTGAACCCAGGTGGCAAGGGTTGCAGTGAGCCAGGGTCATCAGGGTCATGCCACTGCACTCCAGCCTGGGCAACAGAGCGAGACTCTATCTCAAAAAAAAAAAAGAGAAATAAAAGCATCTGTTTAAAAGTGGTTTACACAACAAATGTTTACCTTGTTGTATAAATGCTCTATTCAAGAGAGTCAAAACCTGGAGACGGCCCAGGTGTCCCTCTACAGTAGACAAAAATACTTCTCAGCCATAAAAGGCATGAACGGTTGCTCCACACAACAGCATGGAAAAATCGCCAACATATTTTGCTGAATGGAAGAAGCCTTACACCAGAGTAGAGACCACATGACTCTTTATATGACCCTTTAGAAGGCAGAAATTATGGTGGAAAAAAAATCAGAAGTGTTTTTGCCCCTGCTGGGTGGAGGGCTTGGAACTGACCAGGAAGGAGCATGACATCATTCTCTGGGGGGTGATAACGCTCTGCAGCCTGACAGGGGCTGAGGCTGTACCACTATATCTTTGCCACAACTCATAACATTCCACTGGATATAAAATCTAACTGAAAAACTGAACTATGAACATGTATTGAACTTGTTTGTCGTGGTGTTCATGTTGAAGTATTTCCAGGTGAAGTATACTCATGTCTCCAACTCACTTTAAAACTCATTTTAAAATTCCTCAAAAATGAGATGAATTGGTAAGTGGATGGAGAAGGATAGATAGATATTTAGCCAACAAAGGAAATAGAGTAAAAAGTTAATTGCAGAGCTCTATCAAAAAGCAATCCTTACCTAACAGCATGCAGAGATTAGTAGACAGATGCTCTAGCTTCCCATTCTCTGGAAGCACAATTCTATGAGACATTCTCCATAGCTCCTCAGATGCCCAATGAGACTGTGCCCTAATTGTCCCCTGCACTATAAACTCAACTACCCACTCTTTGTCAGCTTTGCTTTATTTTCCATCTGACTTTCCCAACTCCTCAATATACTTCCCAAGATTATTCCCAAATGAACCACCTGCACCTAAAACAGAGTCTTTGGTTCTGCTTTTACAGGAACCCAACAAAGATTATAATATAGGGAATAGCATGCATATGTCCAACTGTGTCAGAAATGAGGAGCCAAGCTGATGAGTGGATCTACAGTGATGTTCTAGGAAATTTAAAATGTAGAATTCCATTTTCGCATTGTCAAATGCAAGGTGTACAATTTTGAGAATTTTAAATAATTGAGAATATATAAAATGAAGGCTCTGAAATATCTGTTGCGATAGAGGTAAGAGATCTGACAGCTTGTATGTTGGCATCACAAAACTATTGTCAGTTGTTACATAAATGGATGGTAAAGCTGGAATGCCTGGATTGGAGTCTCGGCCCTGACATGTGCTTGTTAATCCCTCCTGCCTGGGTTTCCTTGATCTCTTAAGCAAAATGTTGAAAGAGCACCTGGATCATGGTAAACGCTATTGAAGTGTGCTATTGTTTTTATTATTGCCTGGCAAACACTAAGGAAGTCTATCCAAGGAATTGTAACAGAAGGAAAATGAGGGATCTGACTATTATAGAGAAAAGTAATTAATTTCCACGAAACAGTCAGTAACTTGGCTAAAGCGAGCTTTGGATTATTTGTCAATTCTGAAATAACAGGGATTTTTTTTTTCAAAACAAGTAAATTTAGGACAAATAAGATGACGTACTTCACAAAGTAATGAAAAATGTATGGGAGCCATTGTTCCTCAGGGATGGGAAAAATTTGACCAGTGTTTGTGCAAATTTGGGGAAAAAAAGTCATGGACTAGCACTAAAGGAATGAGATCTACCTAGACTTTGAGGTTTGCAAAGGGTCTTAATGAGGCAAACACCGTGTTCTTTCTTGATTCTGTTCATTACCTCATTTAATTTTTAACGGGCTTGCCGTGAATATTTGCATGAGATATAGAATATTTTTAAAGCAAGAATATTAATAACAGTTTTTCATTTTAGGCTCATTAAATAAAAATGTCACTTTTTCACTAATTCACATGACATTTATTGAGATGTATTAAAAAATAAAAGAAAGACTTTGAAGACAAAATTGCTCAAAGGTTGGGGCAATCTGCTCTTGCTAGGAGTAAAATTCAAGGGCCATTATATGAAGTATAAGTCAAATTATAGTACCAATCAAAGAATAAAATATTTTTGATGGAACTGATATAAAAAAGTTGTGTATCCTTGTAAGACGAATTTCTTTCTCTCCCTATCTCTGAGTAGCTGCATAAACCACTAAGTTTTTCTAGAAGCAAGTGATAATGCTTTATCCTAGGTACAGGCTTAAAGAATGATTAGGTACACTTAAAGTTGGGTACTCCTATCAAAATCCAAGACAGTGCATTGCTTCTTTCCTTTCCAAGTTTTTTTTTTTTTTTCAGTCTTGTGGCCCCTAACTAGTATTTAAAAGAACTAAATCAAAGTTCATACTGGCTACTTGAAATTTTACTTTTAATATTCTTTGCATTATGCATGGAACTTGTCTATGGTTTTAAAATCCAAGGGAAATTATGACATTTGCAAGGCAAACCCAGGCTTTCATCCATCATTCTAATCTGTTTTACAAAAAAAAAAAATCAAAGCAGCATTTGGAGAACAAAATGAGTGACAGAAAAATGGCAAAAATATGTCAATAATAGTGAGATTTCAGAGATCCAGGAGACTAGCTACTAACGTCAACATCTCCCGAGATACTCCATTATCGCTATTTATGTTATTACAGATGATATAAATCTTACGTACAATCATTGTACACTGAAAAGTAGCAGAAGGAACAGAGGTTTGTGACCAGAATCTATGACGCAGGGAAAATTAAAAATGCATGTACCATTCCATATAGGAGGGAATTGAAAATTATATGCAAAAGAGTATATGTATACCCACAGACATGCTATATAAAAATGAACAAAATTTAAAAGCTTATTGTTACCCATTGTTCTGATATGTATTTCTGTTTTCTTGGAAGGTTCTTTTCTGGCCAGCCAGATTCCTAAATTTTATATCCTGCTGCACTAGTGAGATATGTAAGAGGATTCCAAACACTCAAGTGGCCAAATTGAGCTGTACTGAAGACTTCAGGCTCTCCTTCCCCTAAGATGAGAGGTCATCAGGAAGATGATGCTCTGTGATAACAGAATTGAGGCAGAAAAGCTATTTGTCATATTCCCTTGTTTGGATTTTGGTTTTGGATTAGAAAGAACACTGGCTTCAAAGTCAGAAATCAAGAACCAAAGCCCAGTTCTAACTTGCTTTATTAGCTGAGGGACTTCGGGTAAATCATTTAGCATTTCTTTCCTTCAGTTTCTTCAGATATTTAATGAAAGAATTAGACCAATTGATTTCAAGGTTCTCATTTTGTTTCAAGATTCTATAATTATAAATCATAAATAAATCACCAGTAAGTTTGCGTTTGTCAAACAACTCAAGTTACTACCACTTTACAAGGGCACATATTAATTTTCTTAAAAATTTATCACACGTTATGTAAAAAAAATAAGACTTCTGAAATACTTAGACAAACCATAAATGTGCAAATATTCTATTTCACTACCTCATAGACAAGTTTTAGCTGATTAGCATGCCCTGATGAAAATACACACGATATGCAGGTGTAGGAGTTGGATGAATATTTTTAATTGTGTATCTCCTCTGTAGGCCAAAACTGTTCATCTATTAGTACATTAGCCTTAAGGCATGTGCCACTTTTAGTGACTCAGTTGTTAAAACTGCGTTACAGCTGCATTTGCTCCCAAAAAATATTAAAGTCCTGTAAGATTTCTATTAATGATTCCTTTTGATCTTCTATTTTACATCAGGTAAAAGGTTTCAGGAGCTTCTCCATTGTTACAACATCTCCTTGTATCTAGGAGGATATGGGGGAAAATAGCAATAAAATAGGGGGGGATGACATTCTGATACTAGAGAGCAGTTAAACGTGATGGGGGAAGAAAGCAACGATCCAACAGAATATCCTCGAGTAGGAAAATGATTTTATCGCATGACTGCCTACCTCATTACAAAGTGAAATTCACCACTATACATTTTCATGTGAGCTTTCATCTGCTGTACAGGAGAGTGGCTCCCCCGGTTTCCTATAACAGCTGTTCCCATGAATCTATCAGATATTTTGTTTCCACTTTTACCTTTCTTACTCTCTGTCTCCATACCCTTCTGAGGGATGAGAGTCTGTTGCCTAACTCTTTCATTAGTTATTTATTTATATCTGCTCTGGGAAAGAAGATTGTGGAAAATGTGAGAGCAATTCACACATCAATGTTTTAAGATCCTGTGTACAAATGGTATTGCTCCGGAAAAGCTTCTTCCCACAGGCACTAATTAAAAAGCAGTAAGTTCACTTGAGCAGCATTTTTCTTCCGTTTATTTTCCTTTGTATTAGACATGCTACTTTTTACTTTAATTTGAACATTATCCCTCTCTGTCCAAAAAAATACAAAAACAAAAACCAAACAAAATACAGTAAAGGAAGGCAGAGTATAACATTAACAATTTAGAAAAGATATTATTTTCCCCTAATAAAATCTACTGCATTCTTGGAAAGCATTAAAAGTATTACAGGTCACACATCCTTGAAATATTAGATGAAGGAATTTGTGAAGACAGGCTATTGGAACCTCTGACAAATTAGCTGGGCCTCTACTTCCATGGTCATTATGAAGCATTTTTAGATGCTGGTCACGATTAATGCTGGAAACAATGTTAGTGACAGTTCTTCTGTGCTTATCACATGCCTTTAGTTCAGGACCACAAAGAAGGAAGGAAAGACCACAAATGGTACACGAATGGGCTGCACAGGGTGCTTTAAAAGGTAAGAAACCGAAGTGATTGCTTGCGTCTCATTTAAGTTAAATTTACCATAAAGTTCATATTCAATAAATTTAATAAGAAAGGTAAATAAAAACAATCACAGTAAGAATTACATATGAAAATAACTATCCATTCATTCTATTAACAAACTAATAAATTATTGAACATATACTATGAGTGATTCTGTCCTAGATACTGGAGATTTTCATGATATACTAAGTATGTTTCCTGCAAGAGTTGAGGATGTCAGAACCACTGGGACACTGCGGTTGAATAGACACCATTGCCTCTTGGTGGTCTGAGGCTGGTAAATACACAGGCAGGAAATACGCATTGCAACAGAAATACCTCCAAAGGTCCTTAAGAGGATGGTGCACACAGAAAAAAACGTAGGGTCATGGAGAAACTGGAAGGAGGAGGATAGAAGAAATAGGTGAAACAGGCTAAGATTTATCCACCCCAAGTTGGGAGATGGTATTCCAGTGGGAAAAATTTCACTGCTAAAACTAAACTAGACTAGCAATTCTGTAAGATGTAAGAGTGTGAGTGATGAGCTGAGGGACAGCCTGAGTGGTTGAAACACTGCTTTTCTGATGATTTGGCTGATGGAGTGGCCCTAAGCAAGTTTCTTCACCGTTCCGTTTCAGATTCCTCCTCTGTCAAACCGGGAAAATACTTGTATCTACAATAAGAGTTGAAGGATTCAATGAAGGATTTAATATATGCAATGCTGAGAAAGGTGTGTGGTGTTCAGTAAAAAAGCAGGGTCTTTTAGTTTCGTTCATAGGGCTGCACATGCCTGACACAGGGGATGTGAAACACAGACCTCTCATCCTACAAGTCCCAGCTGCACCTGACCCCAGCAGCCTAACTGCCCCTGGCCCATGACTCTATCCCAGCCCATTATCTTCTTCATAATCACAATTTATAACTTGGTTATTGCTACATTACATGATGCATTTGCCTATGTGTGTACTTGCTTATTTTGCATTTATTTTCCTCATATATGAGCCCTATGAGGATACGGACTTGCCTGTATTTGGGGACTGGAACATATAAGGTGTTCAATGAATTTTGTTAAATCATTACTGATGATGCTGATGATAGCCTGCCATTACATAGCTCTTCCTTTGTGCTACTCTTCTAAGCATTTTAAATACACTAATATTCTTAATTCTCACAGCAACTCCAAGAGGCCTGCCTCATTAAGTGGGTCCTGTTATTGTCCCGTTTTATAGCTGAGGATATTGAAGTGCACAGGATAAAAAAAGAAAACCACCTAAGGACACAGAGTAAGTGATAGAACTGAGTGCTGAGCTAGCAGTAGGCTCTCAAAACATATTCTTAGCCATTAAGCTGCCTGGTTCTAAGTAACTAAATGACAGATAGGAGCGGGGTGCTGCCTGGGGCCCTGGCTAGCCAGTAGGCAGAAATGGACCCCAAGTTACCCAGGGATGGGAGATGGGGCAGATATTAAGAGAAATGAGGCACATCCTGTACCAGACAATTTTCCTAGAAGCCCAGTGGCTGAGCTATTTCATCTGCAACCAAGAGTGATGTTCCATTGTTTCACATGCACTCTGTGAGCCGCCTGCTGCCTGTTGCCTGAGCCTTACTCCTTCAGCCAGCAGAGCCAGACCGGCCCAAACCCCACACTCTCGCCACAGATGGACTGGGTTTGAATTACGGCTGTTAAACGCTCTTCAACACTAGTCAAGTGATTACTTTCTTTATTTCTTCACCTGCAAAATGGGGATTATAAGGTACCTACCTCATAGGTTTGTGGTGAGAACTAAATGAGTTAATACAGAGACCTATGCCTGGGACAAATGTAGCTCCTCTAATTAACAATTTGGTCCCTTGGTTTAGTCCCTGTTTGTCATGTACTTTACAAAAGTGACAGGTTCCTATTCTTAGAAATGAATCTGTCTATACTCAGAATCAGAAATACCAAAGGAACAAAATAAAAATGAAGGCATACCAGCCAATGGGTGCCTCGGTGGTATCTTCATGAAATCTAACCCATCAGAGGCAGATAAGCACAGAGTCCAAGGCCTTCCTCTCCAGAAGAAAGAGGAAGAAGGGGGGCGTGTGGGAGTGCAGAGTGCAACCCCCCAAGGGGCTGAACCCACAGAAACAGCCTAGGGGTGAGATAAGGGGTCCTGGCCCCTGAAGACACCCTGGGGAATTGAATGGCTTGGGGATGGGGAAGGAGAAACTGGGGGGCAGAGGTGAATACCTCCCCATTTCTCAATGCCTGGCACCTGCCTTTCTGCTGTTCCTTTCTTTCCAAGATCAAAACAGGACATTGGCCATCCTCCTGGGTTGTGCTTCCAAGGCTCTCTTTGATCACTCTCAGCCCTCCAGCTTCCAGCTAAAACTGACCTCTAGTGGCCTGTACACTGGCCTTACTACAGTCATTGCCCCCAGATTCAGAACTCCCGTCTCATGTCCTGATTGCTGTGCAGTCAGCATCTCCATGGACCAGCACTCTAGATTATAGCACCGAGTACAAGATGGAAAACCAAGGAATTTCACCACCAGTTAGTGTTAGATAATTGATTGTTTTTTAGTGGCTTGAGATTTAAAGTGGCAACTCCATAAAAACTGACGAAGCCTTCCTTGGTGTTGACCTTTGACATTTGTGGGCAGCCACATGTGGAGTGCGTCCTGGACATTTTCAGGTATCTACTTTGATGCAGTTTTTTTTTTTTTTTTTTAAATTAAACAGACTTTCTCACTAAATTGCTTTGTCATGGCCTCAGGGAGAATCTGGCCTACAACACTGTTTACTATTTCAAGTCATGTGTGAATTTGATGCCCTCATTTCCTCTTCTTCATGCTTGTCTTACACCAATCAATAAAGGAAGGAACTGGGTCATAGTCTCCTGGGGATGACTCCCAGAGTTCAAATTCTGGCTCTGCCTAGCTGTGTCTTTGGACCAGTTAGTTTCTTCATCTCTATAATGGAATTGCAATATTACTTTATAGGGTTATTGTGAGGAATAAATAAGATAATGGGTATAAAGTGCTTGGCTGGAGGAAATGTTCATTGGGTGTCAGCTATTCTCATCGTCACGATCAGTCTATGAGATGGAGTCCACTGTACTTGGTACTTGGAAATAAGACGTGTTTATAGATCTGTGCTGACATGTCAGTTTTCAAGAGCCACCATATATGCTGCTCTATGCGTAATCGTTATAATTTAGAGTAAATGTTAAGGGAGAGAGGGCAGGAAGGAATAAAATGTAATGAGCAATCATTGGACAAATAAATTGCATCCACTTTTTAAGTGCATTTTGTATACAGTTTAAAGGTAGAATTCCTGAAGTTATACGATTTTAAAATACACTTGAGAAAGGTGATGGGCTGTCCAAAGCAATGATTTTCTTCTAAGAAATACTAACACATATAGAAAATTTGTATCTTTATATTTGCTGATGTGAGGCTGCTCTACACTTTGTTCCCTTCCATCAGCACGCAGGAAATAAATAAAATTTGCCCACACGCTAAATAAAAGTCAGCTGAATCACAAGTCCTTGCCCTCCCCTCAACCACACAAACTCATGCACCCATAAATATCTTCTTTTTGGTTCTGAGTGCACACAGAACCAAAGGAATTTGTATTGAAACGTTTGATTTCACTTAACCTGCATATTTCTATTTCTATATATCTTAACTCTGAAGTTAAAATACAATTCTTCCAATAATATGAAACACACAGTATTTTAAAGGTATCACACATCTTGGGTTGTTAGCAAGAATTTATATCATCATTTATCCAAATCACTATCAATTTTGGCTTCACACCAGACTTCTAATCAATTCTATATCCTTGTTCAAGGCATGTTTCTTATTTTTCACCACTAGTCAGGTATTCATTCCCTTGTGCTTTGTTCTTGTTCATTTAACACACAACTAGTCCCATTGATAGGAAACACGTCCTAATCCAATTGGTGTTTTACAAATTGAATCTTCCCAACAGAAAGTCATTGTGTCCCTCCAAGTTCAGAAATACTAACTGCAGGCACTTGAAGTTAAATCAAAGGATAATTACTGGTCTAATATTTTGGATCATCTTAAATATAGAACCATATTGTGATACAGCTGGAGAAATGCTGAGAGTTTTTAGATAACTTGGAAATTACACAGCCTATCGAGGTGTCTTTCTCCACCCTGTGAGGCTCTATTAAAGAGACAAGGGGGACTTCACAGAAAGTTTAATTCAAACTTAATTACACTTGAGCCTGAAAGTTGATTAATCGGTTACATTTGCAAGCAGCAGAAACCAACTCTGGCTGTCTTATACATCTTGTACACCTTTTTGTCTTATACGCCTTGCTTGGTAGGATGTTAGCCTCCAAGTCTCCCTCCAGGCAAGCTGTCCCAGAGGTCATAGAGCAGGAAGACTCAGACCAAATTAAAATGCTTGAATTGCGTAACTTTTTAAAACATAGTTTGAGAAACAAAAGGGAACAGAAAAGAAAAGTGAGCCAGGGGAGAAGGTGATTTTTGTTTATTGCCTTCTATATCTACTATATTCCCAGCACCACCTACAACACTGGTCTGGTACATAGTAGGTACTTTATGAAGATGTCCTGAATAGCTATAGGATATAAGTATGCAACCCTTTTGTAATTATTATAAGACAATGTCTTGGCAATCATAGCTAAAAACAAATCAAACGAAAGAAACTTAGTCTCATATTCTATTGTCAAAAATTCTTCCATGATGGTATATGCAATAGAAGCTGTACTGGTGGATTTCTCCCATGTACAGGTTAGCACACAGGTAACGTATGACCTACAGAGCTGCAGAGGATCTGTCTGCTTAGTGCTGAAGGCCATCACTTGATATGGAAAGTAGAAGTGGGGTGTCAGGGTGGTAGGGCCACTGGTCCACAGGACATACTGCTGGAATAGCAAGACTTGGACCCCTGCTTCTGTTTATCCTAAGGAAGTGCCTGGTGCTCCTCTGATGATGCAATGCAAATGTTCTGCAGACTAAGGGCTGTTGTCTGACATCCAGTCTCAATAAATATCTGTGCTGCCCCATCTCCATGAATTCTCCATATAAAGGCTATTTGAGAAGCCAGGCTGTGAGTGCTCTCCACCATGTAGCCTTCACTGACAGAAAATCTGCTCAGTGTTTTAATTTTAAAGGTAGATCATGGATTGTTTTATAATTAGTTGTAGAAAAGATCCTCTGGCAATATGGTAGTTAGAACACATCTTTGCCACCCTTCGCTCTCAATTAAATATTCAACTTTTACCTGCTAAGCAGGGGGAGCTTGGGGCACATGACTAAGCCTTAAAGTCCTATAAAAGTATCAGCAGAGGGGCCTATGATGATTTGGAGAGGGGTGGAATTAGATGAATAATCTAATAAAGAATAAACATCCCTGAAGAGCCAAGAAAATTATGTATAATTTAAGTTGGTTGAGGCTAGGCTAGTGTTTTAAGTTGCTTGAGGCTAATTTAATTTAAGTTGGTTGAGGCTAGGCTAGTGAAAGAACTGTGCAGTCACTAGACTCAAATAAGCATAAAGAGCCACACCGTCTCATGGATAATACCAAATAATAGAGGACCCATAAGTAAACCTAGGAATATATGGTACTTCATTTTGGTCAGGTGATATATTGATATGTTGGGAGAGAGGATTATTTAATAAATGGTAATGTCACAGAAGGCCATCTATTCAAATAAATGAATTTGGGCCCCTTCATCACACTACATATGAAAGGAAATTTCAGGCCAATTAAAAGTTTTAAATGTAGTAAACTCAAAAAATAGCAGATACATCTGACATCTAGAGGCTCGGAGACCTTGATAATCGACAGGTGACTACATGAAAATATTTGTATATGATGATACCATAAATAAAAAACAGCAGACAGTGGAAACCGATAGACTGGAACAATATACATGCGACTCCCACAGTAGAGAAAAGGTTACTATCTGCCATAAATGCGGCTTACACTGTGATTTGAAAACCCTACCTAATGTATGGGAGCAGAGAGAAATGCTCAATAAACTGATGAAACAAAATTTAAGTTACAAGAATATTTTGTTTTGGCTAATCAGACTCTGAACACAATGAAATTCCTTTTTTTTTTTCTGGGAAAAGGAGTCCTTTCATAAAATGAAAGCAAAAGTGTGAATTGTTACAGCCTGAAATTAAGGAAATAAGTATAAGGACATATATTTTACTCACACACAAAAATATAAATAAATGCATATAAATATGTATACCCCTATTCACTGGATTGCTGTATACAGTCACACACACACATGCACAGGCACTCACACCAAAATCTAGAAATATCAGTAACAAATCAATAGGCAAATGTTTAAATCAAAGCCATTGCAGCAGAGCATAGAATATTTTGCAGTCATAAAAAAATTTTAAAAATAGAACAATAAAAATTACCTTTGAGAGAATGGCTATAAATGATTAAGAGAAACAAATTCAGAAGAAAAAAGAAAAAACTTATTTCTATGTGTGAGTGTGAATGCATGCCAGAGATATCAGAAAGGATTTTCACTAAAATGGTTAGCAATGGTTGTATCAGTGGTTTCTACCTCACCTTTTTTATATTGGTTAAGTGTTACATAATGAGAGTGCATTGCATTATTTGTCACATAAAATTTAATTTGAAAGCTATTTCATTGCTAAAAGGCACTGGTGTAACTATACCTTATTTTTCTCATTTAAAAATATTCCATCAAAATAACATAGTGCTTCCACCAGGTGTGCGTCAAAAAAAGAAAAACAACAATTACTAATGCCTATCATTTAAAAGGACTTTGATATAATTAAGCAAAAAAAAAATAAAAGCAAAGCACGTTCTCTTTGTGCCTTCCAACTACACCAAGAATACAACAAAGACGGCAGAAGTTTGTCTGTACATTTAATAAAGAAAACAAATTAAAGAGAGTGCTTTGCACTGGGACATTTGAATCTCAGTGGCAGCTGCCAGATTAAAAAAATAAATAAAGAGCCATAGATCAAGCTGCAGCTGCGTGCCTCCAACTCACTCTGCAGCACAGGCCCAAAGCCATTGTCAGTGCCCCCAGATGTGTGGGTGTCCTTCATTTCTCTTTGAATGTGGCCAGGCCTCTTGAAGGAGAACACTAGGTGGCATGCCTACCAAGCTCTGAAACACCATTAACCACCAGGAAAAAATGCGATTAGGATTCTATTTGGAGATCATATTTTCCCCTCTAGGCTAAGGAGGCATTCTCTAACACTGACAGGCTCTGAGTCTCTTTAGCCAGAAAATCAAAAAGTTTCTGTGAAGCCACTAGGTAGGACTTTTAGAAATGGAGTCGCTACATCCTCTAGGCTCCTGGGAAAGAACCTGTAGCTGAATTATTTTTGTGGGTCATCCGTAAAATGTTAATTGTGGATTGTCAAACCCTTACTGCAGAGAGGACTTTCACAGAAACAGTTCTATTTCTGAGAAATCAATTTGAGCAGAAGAGTCTCTTTGGACATGCTTAATTCAATGAGCAAATTGTAATGGGCCTGTCCCTTAAGACACTGGTGTTTGTGTGTTTGGGAGTGTTCGCTCAGCAATCTTGGCCCTGATGCTGGGGGAATTTGAACCTGACAGGCCCAGAGGATGAGGCCAGCCCCTTTCCCTGGCCTATGGCTCCGGTGCTCCAGACACACACACCTGAGCTACCTCCCTTAAAGGCTGGAGGTCAATTAAATCCCTCAAGTACCTACTACCAAGCTATTTGTTTAAAGACTATTTTGGCCATTTTTTTGATCAGTAGGACATTGTCACCTGCTGCCAAAGTGCTGCAGGTGGACATGGTTGTGTGTTCTGAAGGACTTACATCATCCTGCAATGGTCAGCTTTATGACACAAAGAATGAGTGACAACTCAGTCTTCTCAGTTTTGTGTCGTTTGTGGTTTTGTTTGTGTTTCTTTCTTTCTCTATCTGGGGTAAAAGCCTCAGTCCCTGATCCAGCGGCTTTCTATCTAGGTGTTTGGTTTACTGAATTGCATCATCTCTTCCTCATCAGTGTTTTCGCTTGTTTGCTTGTTTGTTTTGAGTCAAGGGCTCTCCGTCTGTCACTGAGGCTGAGTGCAAGTGGTGCGATCACAGCTCGCAGCAGCCTCAAACTCCTGGCCTCAAGTGATCCTCCCACCTTTGCCTCTTGGGTAGCAGGGACTACAGGTGTGTGCCACCACGCCTGATGCCTGGCTAATCTTTAAAATTTTCTTTGTAGAGACGGAGTCTCACTATTTCCCAGGCTGGTCTCAAACTTCTGGCTTCAAGCAACGCTCCTGCCTCGGCCTCTCGAAGTGCTGGGATTACAGGTATGAGCCACTGTGCCTGGCCTCCCTTCAGTCGTAATTGCATTTTGAAAACTGGGCCTGCAGCTCTGTGGATACCACACATGTTCTATTTGAGCCTATATTTCTCTGCTGGCCGAACTTCTTAGGAACCTGTGCCAATTGTTTTTCATCTTTGATCATCAGCCTGAACCATGCTGTGTCCACCTGAGGGGACGGTCCAGCATCTCTGTGTCATGGCAGATGGACTGCCGGGGCTCCACCTGGTTTTGGACCCTGCAGTTTGCACCGTGGCTCTCCTGACTGCAGAGCCACCGGCAGCTGCTGTGTTTCCTCATTTCCTCTAACCCCAGTCTGTGGGGCCTTCCCCCTCAGCCTGCTGCAGAACCCATCCCTCTGGTCAGTTGAAAAATGTGGGTAACTGAGTTGGAGGTGGCATGAGGAGACTTTCTGGAAAAGGTCTAAAAGTCTGTCTAGAGGAGCGTATACATGTGTGTAGGTAAGAATGGCATCAAGTTGCACACTGAAGGTTTATACCCCTTACTATATGTCAACAACAACCAAGAAAAGAATCACCTGCCAAAGTCAGTCACCACCTACTTAGTTCCCTAGAGTTGCCACTGGCTCAATTCATGAGCTTATGTATGTGCCAAGGGGAAAGGCTTCCTCCTCCACTCAGCTTTTGAACATTGTAAACACTACCAAGCAGCAAACAGATAGAGCCTGAACGTGTGAAACTTAAATATCTATTTAGTGTTTGCCTCCTCTTCCCATTTTTTTTTCCTTTGACAGAAAAATTGTAGTAAGGGGACAGTGCTTTTTGTTATCTTATTACTGTGTGTGTGTATGTGTGTGTGTGTATGTGTGTGTGTGTGTGTATGTGTGTAGCAAAGTCTACATCCTAGAAATGTATGCTGCATGCCACAGTTGGGGGCCTTTGTGATACATGTGATATGTGAAATGCATTGTAAAGGCATATTTGAGGTGATTTTTCCTTATTGTAATTCTCTGTGAATTGGGAGCTGCACTGAGGAAGTGACAAGGATGAAATGATGGTTACTATGATCAGCCTGTTTTCCCCAACTAAACATTTTCACTTGGTTGAAAGCTACCAGAGACTACAGTCAATAATAACTTAATCGTATATTTAAAAAAACTTAAAGAGTGTAATTGCATTGTGTGTAACTCAAAGAAAAAATGCTTGAGGGGATGGATACCTCATTCTGTATCCTGTGCTTATTTCACATTGCATGCCTGAATCAAAACACATCATGTACCACAGAAATATGTACATCTCCTATGTACCCACAAAAATTACAAATGAAAAAAGAAAGTCATCAGAGGTCTCGAATATACTATAAACATATGTGTTTATAGTCTCTTCAAACATATACCAAGAACCGTATTTAGATCTCACCAAAAAGAATGGTCGGCTCACAGGACAAGCTTAAGACCTGTCCACTGTGATAAAGTGACAATCACAAATGAACCTTTTCTCCTCCTTTTTCATATTTCTCCCTTCCCCACATTGACTGAATGATATGTTGTCAGTTCCTTTTGTTCCAATCAAGTAGTTTTCAAAATTTCATGGCAGGGGAACTGAGTTAACCAATATATACATAGCCTAATTAGCTTTCAAGTTGGCTTTATGGGGCAAACAAGCAAGTGCGTTATACCACAGGGAACAGTGGGCTCCCCTCCCTCCTGTATCTCAATGAGTGGGCACACAAATGCATCCCCATATATTAACTGGACAACACAACAGCCCCAGCTAGACCAGAGATGGTAGACACCAAAGAGGACATCAGGGAACAGGCAAAATCCAAATAACATGATTCTAGTTTAAACTGGATTGGCCTCATTCTCAGGTGAAAATGGGTTTACACAATGCATCCCTGCAACATTTGTAAGCTTATTTGTTCCTTTACACCATGTTTGATTCAGAAAGAACGTGAAACAGCCCATAACAATACAAGCAAGTGAAGATATCTGTGGAGGGGAGTGGGCTGACCGAGGAACAGAAGGGTAGGAAATGTTGACCTAGTCGGGGGTTACGTTCCAGTCCCAGGTCAGTTCCCGAAGTTTCATGTGCTTGCTAGAGGCAGGACACCTATTTGTTTCTAAGCTTTCCAGCAAGCATAGGAAAGGGAAGTGGGATTAATTACATAAATCACACAAACCATTTGCATATTTCTTTGCTATTTCTGGTACTGAAACCAAAGAATACAAGTGGATGCTTGGTGTTACCAACATCTGCACGTGAGCTGAATAAGGACGATGCTCATATTGGCTCTGGAATCACTTACAGCTTCTACTTCAGATCATGGATTTCCACACATAGTAGGTATTAAATGCTTTTTGAATTTAACGGGACAAGGGAAGGTAATCAGAAAATGAAGAAAGAAAAAGAGAAACAAATGCATAAAGAGGGTCAGGCTTGGACAAATATTGATACAGTGTTGTACAAGAACCACAGAATCCAACATGGTACATCTGAGATACAAAATAACAACAGCAGCAACCACAAAGAGAAACATGGGGAGAAACAGGGAAAGAAACTAAGAATCATAAGTAGGAATCACTAAGTGGGAATCAGGTCCTAAGAAAATTGCTTTACGTGCATTTGATTATTTATTCCATCATTGCTTGTCAGCTTCCAACTATCCCTGCCCAAGAGAAAAGTGCACAGCCACACTCAGATTTAGGGGTAGGAGAGAAGTTGAGGATAAGAAAAGAGGTTCCGAAAGGTTAAGGATCTTGCCAAAGGTCACACATCTAGGAAGAGGAACTTGGTTACCTTATCAGAAACAGGAAATCCATTCTCAGTTTGATAATGAGTCAGATATCGTACTGGCTCATTATCCCAGAATACGTACAAACATTCTCAGTGATCTGAGTTCCTGGCGTATTTTCTTTTGTATTGCAATCTCACAAATAATGTGTAGAAAAAGAAAGGAACTGCATGCAAAGTGTGTTCTTTTTACACACTTACTTTGCATCCACCAGTTTCTACCCTGGACAGAGACAGGGATTGGAGCTGTTATTTGCTGTATTACTGCTGTACTAGTCCCTTCTTGATGGTTCCAAATACACTACACTCTAGTCATTAAACACAGATGTTGCCTGGAGATCAAACGCTACACTTAAAATCATGATTCAATCTGCGTTTACATTTAGAATGGGTGTAAACTTGAGGAGAAATGCTGTATTCAGAGATATTGAAGACAGACTTATAAAATATAATAGAATTTTATATTACACGTAGCAGCGTCTCAGCCTGAGGACAAGTGGCACTAGCTGTAGTTGCCGTCATGCTGAAGCCTGTCTATGGGACGGGGCGGGGTGGATCTACTGGGAGTCTACTGACATGGGACAGTGAAGAACCACCTGGGAAAACATCACTGTGTGTCAGGAGGGTGTGCAGGCACCCAAGCATCATGCAAATCTAACACTTCAGTCTGAATCATGGGATGGCAAGTTACTACCACTCAGCCAGCTCCCATGGGCTCATCCCAGGATCCTCGCAGGAGTACATGGGAATTTTTCTCTTATTAAAACATGTGTGGGCATACCTCATTTTATTGCACTTTTACTTTATTGTAATTTGCAGATATTGCCCTTTTTACAAATTGATGTTCTGTGGCAAGCCTGCTTAGAGCAAGTCTACTGGCACCATTTTTCCAATAGCATATGCTCATTTTGTATCTCTTTGTCACATTGTCTTAAATTTAACCTTCAACTAAATAACTATTGTATTATTTGAAATGTTCAAGTAAACTGAAGTTTTGTGAAAACTGCTTTTCACCTACTTCTAAAATGCATTATTATTGGGTCATTTCTGACACCTTTTTTTCTTTTTTTTTTGGTGCTTTTCTGCCGATTTGAAGAGATAATGATAAAAAAGAATTTCTATAAATGTAAGGATACTTGGTTAATGTATATTTGCATTTCATTGACAAAATAACATTTTCCATAACCATGTGGTCTCAAGCAGATAAATTCCTGTCCAGAAGCATGGTGCCACCTTCAGCATTTAAATGTCGGGAGGCCCAATGTGTTCTCACATTGAGAACCACATGCATTGGAAGGTGGCTGCTATTCAGATAGGGAAGATGTAAGAGGATGGAGAACAAATGAGGTCCTAAGGAGACATGTAAGGCATTGGGGGTTCTTCTGCTGCAGAACCCAGGCTGCAGCCCAAAGGGATCTGAGACACAGCTGCTACTGACAGGGAACTCACACAGGCCACATGGAGCTGTTTCCCTGCTATCATCATCTTCTGGTGGGCCTCCTTGCTGACCCACTCTGAGGATAAGAAGGTGAAGGAGATGTCCTTGACAGATGGCAGCCTATGAAGTAGGTTTCTCTGTGTAAGAAAGTCACCTCCCCTCCTGTCTTGGTATGGGGAGGGGAAGACTGTAAGCCTCTCTGTCTTATAAAAATCAAAGATTTCTGGTTCCAAAATTATATGCCAAAGTATACATCTTGGAAGGAATTCAATATGGTGATAAAACTATAAGTTGGGAAACTAACAACCTTGGTCCTAGTCCCAGATCTGATCTGTCACTGCTGGCTGCATGACCAAGGCAAGGCCTGTCTGATTTCTAAGCTTTGGGCTCAATAGCCATAAAAGTTTACTAACACTTGAATTGCCGCAGTATGCCGCCCCTCGATCCCTACCATACACCCCATTTATGCAATAGCCAAGTAACTTTTTTCCAGCTCTTTCTTCCTAGTTTTAGAAAAATACACTTAATATTTCTAAAAATCCAAACAGGTGCACCTGACTGCCCCAGGGAGAATCCCCTGAACTAGTGCTATCTAAGAGAATTTTCTGTGTTGACAGGAATGCTCTAAACTGCAATGAATGCAGCAGCCTCTAGTGTTGCAACTGCCCAGTGAGTCCTTGAAATGTGGCCACTGTGGCTGATAATCTGACTATTTAATTTTCTTTAATTTTAATTCATGAAAATTTAAAAAGTCATATGTGCCTAGTGGCTGACATATTGGACAGCACAGCTCTGTATCAACTTTTGCTAATTAATGTACATATCCAGGATCTTGTACTTTATTTGCCCTTTTAATCAATCAAATCCAATATTCAATAAGCAAAAATTACTGATTGCATAATAGGAGGCTTCACAAAAGGGCAGAGTCTAGTGAAGTAAAAAACATACACTGTCATCTCTTTCTCTTGATTACTTCCAACATTTACAAATGTGGGCTTGCCCCGCTGATATGGTTTGGCTGTGTCCCCACCCAATTATTAGTTCCCATAATCCCCATGTTTCATGGGAGGGACCTGGTGGGAGGTAACTGAATCATGTGGGTGATTTCCCCCATGCTAGTCTCATGATAGGGATTAAGTTCTCATGAGATCTGATGGTTTTATAAGGGGCTTCTCCCTTCGTGCGGTTCTCATTTCTTCTCTCTCTCGCTGCCCTGTGTAGAAAGACATGTTGCTTCCCCTTCCACCATGATTGTAAGTTTCCTGAGACCTCCCTAGCCATGCGGAACTGTGAGTCAGTTAAACCTGTTTTCTTTATTATGACCCGGTCTCCGCTATTTCTTCATAGCAGCGTGAGAACGGACTAATACATCCAGCCTCCTTTGACTTCCCTTTTGCTGATCCCCACTGAAGTTAAAGATGCACATTTCACATGTGCTTTAAAGATTCTGAAATCTGCATGTTTGGAGTAGGCTGGGCAATATTGAGAAGTTTTTGTATATAAACCTTTGAGAAACTTAAAGTAAACCAATTTTCTCCACTCTTTAACAATACGAGTTTCTGTCTCGTAAATGAGGCATTTATTTCAAAACTCTTATACACAAAACTGTAATCTTAAAATAAGGGTGGGGGGGTGCTACTGACTGCCTTGGTCTTCTGTTCTGACTAATCTTAACAAAGAAAGCTTCATCTAATAAAGACAAAATTGGCATTGTTATGAAACTTGTATTGGGCTCTGCTTCTGAACATATATATTGGTATTTTCCTAGATTTGTGATATTATTTAGTACATATTTCACCTAAACTATGTATTCCACAGCACATTTTCCAATGTTATGGATATTTTTTCTAAACTCATCTTAATTTTCCAAGTTCAATACAATGCATAGCCATTTGAAAACAAATGCCCACTAAATTTCAAGCTGTACAAGGTAAACTTACTTTTTTCCCCCCACTAAATGATAAACTTGAATAATATATAGAACCTAACATTTGTGCCAATTCACTCTCCTGCCACCCCTTCTTCAAAATCATAGGTTTCCAAATAAAGGAAACAAAAACTTACGGCTGAATACCCCGCTCCAAATTAAACATAAAGTAATCAAAGTCATTATTAAATGTTTTTCATGTTGTCGAAGGAAACAAAACAAGAGGAAGGACAACAGTTTAGGTCAAGAGGTTCCAGTGTTATCTGTGTCCTTCATTATAAGTGATTTCAAAATCTTTTTCCCTCCAGGAAAAACTAGTGAGTAACAGCTTAGTCTAAATGACAGCAGCTCTGTGGTATGAAGGGTCCACATTTCAGCTAATTTTCAGCTCTTCTTATCCTGATACCATGAGATGGAATTTAATAGATGGCTGGAACATCTATAACATGACATTTACCAAAGGATGTGTCAACGGCATCCATGGCCTCAACAAAGATGGAGCCTCCAAAACATAAATCAAAGAAAAATATAAGAACATCTTAGAAGAAAAGGATGACAGTGATCCTGCACATTTAAAATATGTTAAATGCCTTAGGGACTCTACGGAGCAAGTAGTGTTAAAAATAATGATGTATCAACTAAAGATATTTAGCTCCCTGCTAAGAGAAGAGGCTATGTAGCAGAATGAGAAAATCTTTAGATTTTTTTTTTCAAAACATGTGGTTTGAGAGCCCACCTCATACTGTTCCTTTGGTAATTCTCTTATTCTCTGTGAACCTTGTATAGTTTTCTTGGGTGTAAAATAGTCACAGGATTCCCAACCTTACCCAATTCACATGGTTATTAAATCAATAAAGACAATGTGTGTGAAAATACTTTTTAAGCTGTAAAAGGCTCTACATGAAAAGCTTATGTAATAGAATATTAAATTGGAGGTTTCAATTAAAGCCAGATACAAGAGATACTATAAACCAAAAGAGGTGCTGATTGCATATGTGAATTTACAAATGTAAACATCACTGACATAATTTTTTTAACAGGCTTTTTTTTTTTTTTTAGCAGTTTTAGGCTCAAAGCCAAATCAAGCAGAAAGTACATCCTTTTCTTCCAAACATGGGCTATTTTGAAACATCTCACGAACATCATGTTTATAAAGATTGGTTTGTTGGAGTGAGTGGAGATAATGTTTGAAGGTGATTTCTTTGTGGAAGAAAAGGGCTTCTATGGAAAGACTCCACTCAGAGAGCTTGATATGGCTCTTCTAGAGTTAAGGAGAAACAGTGATATGATTTGGATCTGTGTCCCCACCGAAATCTCATGTTCAATTGTAATCTCCAGTGTTGGAGGTGGGGCGTGGTGGGAGGTGATTGGATCCTGGGAGCAGTTTCTCATGATTGGTTTAGCACCATCCCTTTGGTGCTGTTCTTCGGATGGTGAGTGAGCTTTCACAAGATCCGTTTGTTTAAAAGTGTGTAGCACCTCCTCCTCACTCTGGACAGGTAAAACATCTCACATCTCCTTTGCCTTCCGCGGTGACTGGAAGCTTCCTGAGGTCTCAGTAGAAGCATAAGCCACTATGCTTCCTGTACAGGCTGCAGAACCATCAGCCAATTAAACTCCTTTTCTTTGAAAATTACCCAGTGTCAGGTACTTCTTTACAGTAAGGCAAGAACGGACTAATACAGAGAGTGAGTTCGGGTCTGACCTGAGTCCCACTTGATGATGTTAAAGGCTAGCTACTTTGTTGGTATAGTTATATTGGGTTTAGTCTGTGATCCCAGAGTTTGTTAAAACAAAATATGTATGAGAATGCCCAATGGAAAATGAAAAAGAGCTGCACTGAAACCACTTTAGTTTCTACCCAAGATGTCCTGGAAGACCAAGGAGACTCCAACAGAGAAAATCGGGGTGGATAACAGTGAAAAACCAGCAGCTGAGAAGAAGTGATCACCAGAGGAGGAACATCAGTATATGCTTGGAGGTGAAGCAGACATTTCCTCTGGTGACCTCTAAACAACTTGTACAGGAGCCAATGAGATAAAGTCTGCTTTTCACACTTCCTACACTTGACAGCTTAAACATATCCCATGACAGTGTCAGCTGAGTGAGAACTTTCCTGTGCCCTCTTGCTAAGCTCCTAAATTGTGCTTCAACACTGAGGTATCAGAAACAGAAGAGAGCAAAATGGCAGTGCAGGGGAGCAAGTTCAAGGTGCGGAAGGACGGAGGATGCCCCCCACCCCAATATACACCACCCCTCCAGCAAGTGCCCAGCCTAATGCAGGCCCAGCAGGAGTACATGGCAAGCTTTTTATTTGTTTAGTTGGTTGTTTTCAAGAGACTGGACACTACTATGTACTGAAATAAAGCTGTATTTGAAACTTAAAGTTATCCATTTGGCCCTGGGAGAAAATCTATTAATATAACATGACATTTACCAAAGAATGTGTCAGCAGCATCCATGGCCTCAACAAAAATGCTATCTGCCAGGAGGACATGGAAACTCCTTTGGAGGAGACAAAAGAATCCTCAGTAAAAGGAACCACCACCAGATACAGCGTGATGGGTTGTGCAGTTGAAGCTACAAAAGGTTTGTCTTGGACATTAATATGGTTTGGCTGTGTCCCCACCCAAATCTCATCTTAAATTGTAACTCCCACAATTCCCACGTCATAAGAGGAACCCAGTGGGAGGTGCTTGAACTATGGGGGTGGGTTTTTCCTGCACTCTTCTCATGATAGTGAATGAGTCTCATGAGATCTGATCATTTTAAAAAGAGGAGTTCCCTGCAAACTCTCTTTTTGCCTGCCACCATCCATGTAAGACATGACTTGCTCCTTCGTGCCTCTCACCTTCCACCAGAAGTGTGAGGCCTCCCCAGCCGTGTGGAACTGTAAATCCAATAAACCTCTTTCTTTTGTAAATTGCTCAGTCTCGGGTATGTCTTTATCAGCAGACATACAGATATACCGGGAGCTGCTTTACAAAAATCACCAGTAGGCATGAAATTTCCAGTGGCTCAACACCTCCCACTATGACCAACCCTGGTGATAAGCTCAGTGTCTGACACAGTGGCTGCCACACCTGCTCGCTCTGAATTGTCATTTCCAACCCTGCCTCTTCATTCTCCAACCTGAACACCAGCACCATTCCACAAAGAAGGCCTTGTGTACACTCTGCCTTTTCCTTCTCTACAGTCAGTACTGGATCAATGTCCACATAGGCCCTATCCACAACCCAACAGCAATCTCCTGGTCCTACTTAAGAGCACATTCACCTTCTAATTTCAGGATCTTCTTTCACAGTCTTGCCATACCTTTCATGGCTCCAATGCTGTTCTTCGAAAAGAAAACTTCTTTGAGGCAGGAGAATACTCTGTCCCTTTTTTATGCTTGAATCGTAAGTTTAATACAGAAGGAAAGCCCTAGGAAGTAAATCATTGTAGCTGCTTTAAACATTTGAAGAGCCTACAGATGGAACATTCCTTAGATTTCGTGTTTTTTTTTTTTTTTTTAAAGAACAAAGCTAGAAGAATGGGTGGAAACATTTAGGTCAGATAACTTTCTCTCAAGCTCTTTAACAGTGAAAACAGTTTTGTGAAAAGCAATGATTATTCCTTTACTCAAAGTGCTCTAGCAAAAGTCAGACGACTACAAAGCAAGCATGTAAGAGTAATTATCTTCTATAGGAGGGAACTGAGATTAGACGACTGCAAAGTTGATTCCTATTCTAGTTACCTTCTATAGGAGGGAATTGAGATTAGATGACTGCAAAGTTGATTCCTATTCTAATTACCTTCTATAGGAGGGAATTGAGATTAGACGACTGCAAAGTTGATTCCTATTCTAATTACCTTCTATAGGAGGGAATTGAGATTAGACAACTGCAAAGTTGATTCCTATTCTAATTATCTTCTATAGGAGGGAATTGAGATTAGATGACTGCAAAGTTGATTCCTATTCTAATTATATTCTTTAGGAGGGAATTGAGATTAGACAACTGCAAAGTTGATTCCTATTCTAATTATCTTCTATAGGAGGGAATTGAGATTAGACAACTGCAAAGTTGATTCCTATTCTAAGTATCTTATATCGGAGGGAATTGAGACTAGACAACTGCAAAGTTGATTCCTATTCTAACTATCTTCTATAGGAGGGAACTGAGATTAGATGACTGCAAAGTTGATTCCTATTCTAAGATTATGGATAGGCCAAGGTATACAATGACTATTATATCATTCATTATCATAGTCATTGTATACCTTGGCCTACCATTCATTTACTTCATGAAACATCTTAAACATCAAATAATAATAATAGTAATAAGAATAAAAATATCTACTATGTGGCAGGCACTATGCTAAGCACCAAAGTATGGTCCCTGCCCCAAGGAAATGAATCTAATAAGGGAGCCCAGAACAGGGGGACCCAAATAATAAAGACTTAATTTTTTGGTCACACTCCATTTATTTCATGAACTCTGTTTATGCAAAGTTTATATTTTTATGATAACATTGAACAATAGACATATTATGTCATATGGGTTTACACTGACCTTTACCTAAAGTACTTTAAATAAAAATATCCTATTCAGAGACAAAGACAAAGAGCATGATTCTCATTTGTTTATAGCACATTATGGGAGGAGTAGAGTTCATTTCTCCATGAGATACTACTGCTAGCTTTAAATTATGGCCATCTCTGAGTGTACGCTTATTAGCATGGCATTCTAAATTAATATGAAATTCTGTATGCACAACTGAAGATTCATAACACATTTTAAAAAATAGGGTCATTCTGACACTAGACAGAAATATAATTCTTTGAAACTAGCCATGGGAGAACCCGTAGTTCAATCATACTAACAAATGACTGAAGGGTTTTAATCATACTCAGAGATTCAAGTGGACCATGCCCAGTGCATGCCATAGACTCTGGCATCAGTGAGTATCGTGCCCTACAACAAACCCACTTGGCTAACTAGTCACTTTACAAATCATATTTTATGAGCATTTCCCTTTTAATTTTCATAATTTCCTTTTTCCCAGTACGCCAATACTCTTCCATTTTCTTTTCAGCAAGGGAAAACTCCATATTTCACTTCTAATCCAGTTCTAGAATCTTAATCCCCACTTTAGAAAACAGAGTCCAGTGAATTTTACTCTTTTCAGGAAAAGCCTGCAGAGTAAGTGTCAACTCTCCCTCAACCTTATAAGAAAACTAATGTGACTCAATGTGAGTGCTTTCAGCAAGAATCTGAGCTCAAGTTCCCCAGATTAAACTCTCAGTTTGGTTTCTTTCTCGCCGGGTGACCCAAGTAAAGTCAATTAACCTCTCCGTTTCCCACCCGGCTTTACTGATGCATTTATGCAGGTAGCTGGATATTCCCAGATGGAAGAGCATGCATGCATACATTCATAATGCAAACTCATATCACAGTACTGGTCTGTACTGGCTTGCCTCATCCTGAAGCAGTATTTTCAGGGAGACTCCCCTGCCCCGCACATTTTATCACTGTAAGATAGGATATTTGTTTCTTATAAAGCATCAACAAAGGATCTACTATGTAGGAAGAAAAGGCTACTAAATTCTATTTATGTTTCCCCAGTGAGATTTTTGAGCCATTCACTTCTTAAGCACATAAATTAACCCACTGCCCTACAGATCTAGTTTTTACTTCCACAAGTCTTGATAAAGTTCATAAGTGCTCAAACGGATAATATGTCAGTTTCACTCTGCAGAGACTCAGGGAGGTACATCTATGTGTAGAAACAGGCACTGGAGAAAAGTAGCATTTCACACACAAAAACAGTTTCAAGGCTAGCCAAGACTCTAGTACAGGCAAAGTGATACAAATAGGGCATAGAACAGCAGGGTTTCCATGCAGGAAAGAAACTGATGAGTTCAGGAAAGTGGGCTAAAATGGGGATGCATTTACAAATGTGATAGTCGCCGATCATTGCCAACCCAATGTGCTTCTCACCCTCTGTCCTTGTTCATAGGAATCCGATTTTTTTTGGAGATGGAATGGGCCCAGACTAGGGGATAAAATAGGATTGGTCTAAGCCAATCATGGCAATTCTGTTTCCATGTGGCAAACACTTGCTTTTCAACATGCTTCGTTATTATCACTGGCCATATGGCCCAGTTATAAATGATGAGCTGTAAGGAGAGGCCTATTAGGAGGCTTCTAAAAATTATCTTTTTTTATTTTGTTTATTTTTATGTATTTATTTATTTTTGAGACGGAGCCTCACTCTGTCACCCAAGCTGGAGTGCAATAGCGCAATCTTGGCTCACTGAAACCTCTGCCTCCTGGGTTCAAGTGATTCTCCTGCCTCAGCCTCCTGAGTAGCTGGGATTATAGGCACATGCCACCACAGCCAGCTAATTTTTGTATTTTTAGTAGAGACAGGTTTTCACCATGTTGGTGAGGCTCATCTCGAACTCCTGACCTCCAGTGATCCACCCACCTCGGCCTCCCAAAGTGCTGGGATTACAGGTGTGAGCCACCGTGCCCGGCCAGAATTATCTGTTTTACATAGAAGAGACAGGCACTGCTGTTCCCGTTGTTATCCTGCCTTGCACACAGAATTGATGCCTTGATGCTCTGTTCTATGCCATGAAGGACAGTGGCTAGTAAAGCTAGAAACAGCCCCGTCAGTGTGTGAGTCAACAAGAATGTCCTGATGGGTTTATCTGCTGTGTGAGTGCCTGATCCTTGCCAGGAGACAGCATCACGAACCAATAAACAAACCAACCAAGTTTTTAAACATGATACATACATGTAACTACAACGTAAAATGAAACAATAAGACATATGAAAAACTTTCTTTAGAGATCCTTATTTTTTCTTTTATGCTTTGTAGATACTTTAGGTTGAGTTTTCTCAAACCCTTCTATGTAGTATCAAGAAATATTTCTCTTATAAATATTTTAAAAATGTATCATCCTTCACAATGAATAAAATTGTAGATCACTTAACCAATTTCCAATTATCTAAATTAATGACTGCATGTCACTACTAACTGACAGACTTTGTAAAACTTTTAATATCTTTTACATAAAAAGTAAGTAATACTGGCTTGGTGTACCTCATTGCCATAATGACATGCATATGTGAAATTAGAAAAAGCACTATACAAATATCATAACAATTAAATATTTAGGTAAAGTCTGAGCTTAGCTCATGATTTATGGTAAGCACTCAATAAATTATAGGGTTTTGTTTTTTTTTTTTTAGATAAGGTCTTGCTCTGTCACTCAGGCTGGAATGTGGTGGCATGATCATGGCTCACTGCACCCTTGACTTTCCAGGCTCAATGGATCCACCTGCCTCGGTCTCCCAAGTCGTTGGGCCTACAGGCACATGCTACCATGCCCAGCTAATTTTTTTTTTCTATTTTTTGCAGAAGCAGGTTCTCACTATAATAGTAGTCACTCCTCATAGTATACATACAACAAAACCATGTACTTTGGAAGTAATGCAATAAGTAACATGTTTTAAAATATATACACATACTTTTTCAGAGTAACATGCTTTTAACTTCCTGCCCACAATTTTGAGAATTTCAAACTAGCAGCATGGGTCAAGCGCATGGCTGGGTATCAAAACAAAAACACTGAGACACTCTACACAACAAAATGCAAAGCGACATCTGGTATGCTCCCATCTCTCCAGGGTCCTCATGATGCTGAGCTTTTGAGCATTCTAAAAGTACACTCGGGGAACTTGCGTCTGCAAGACCGACTTCTTTTTCTATCTCCCTTTTTCTTAAAGAGTAGTGAGTAAAATCATTCCCAAATAAACAAAAAACAGTTATTATTACAGAGGGATCTCTATTAAAGAAGCAATGAAAGGCTAGCACTACTGTGGTCTGGATGAAAATAAATAGCTGGATTGAAAAGTCAATGAATTACCAACATTGACCCACATTTCTCTAGACTTTAATTAACTGACATCATCCCAATGAATAACATATAATAAATAAAATCTTAATTCTAAAACACTAGGCAAAGGACAAAGGCTCTCAACGTACGCATTTCTGCGATACAGAAGAGTAACAACGAATTGGCTAAAATTGCCTGCAGCTCAGCTAGATACCATTTTACTCATTTCAGATCAATGCTGGGTTTCTCCCTCTTTGCCAAAGCTGAATGTGCATCACTCTGGCTTTTGTCCAGGTCCCCACATAGACTTTGATAAAATACTTACTCAGTCCACCTTCGGCTATCACTCCTCCCTGAACTCGTCTATCCCCTCCATCCTCTTCTTCTCTTAACTATGCCTCTGCTCCATGATACCCTCAGCTAAACATTGGAGGAGTCTTTGAGAGCCATTCAAATGATCTGATGTTTTCCTAAAAATTAGTGTCTTTGAACAAATGAAGCTTTTGTGACCTATACATGTGTGTCCTATGGCCATTTGTAGGAGTTGGTTCTAGGAAGGCTGCTGAAAATCCAATCACCAAAGGCTGATTCACTGGCTGGCCAACTTACCTAATCGTTTACTCAAAAGTTCTAAAATTTGATTATTTATGAACTGCACAGTGTGGTCTTTGGTGTCCTGAGCTCTTCAGGTCCCCTCCTGGCCCCTCAGTGTGCAACTGCCTGGAGCTGTTGCAGAAGGGAGCAGGGGCATAAATGATGAACATCCCTAAAATGCTCCTAAGAAGAGAAGAGGTGTTCACCTATAACCTGAAAAGTCCTTGAAATTCAATATAAAATACAGAAGATCCTAAAAGCTGATTAAAAGGAACATATTTTTGGTAAACCAACAAACAAAGAAAATGATTTGGAAAATGTTTTTTAAATCTGGAGGAACAGAAAACAACTAAAATAGAGATTAGAAAGAAATCGGTATAAGCCAAGAGTTCCCATATGGAATTTTGAAGTTTAGGTTATATTTATAACAATAGACGTACAAGTATATTAAAGAAGAAAACGTTCTTAAGAAGATGAATTCACCTGTATTTCATAACTTTCAACAAATTGATCATTCATTAAAATCTGCTAAGAAAATATTGACCATTTTGAGAATAATCAAATACAGAATACAATCAAAATACTTGAATAAATTCCAAAAGAATGTTCCAAAACAATATTATTCCTTATATTAGTAAATGTGGTAAAAATCAGCAAAATAGTAAGTGAGAAAATTCAGTGGTATCCATATGAGGTGTGTGTTGGTGGAAAAGAACATTTACGGGTTTGAAACCCAGGCATGAATTATCAAAATGAGTCTCAAGAAAATGACAGTAGTAGCATTTACTTACAATTTTAAATTGCTTCTACTGGCTGATACTGATGCCCTGAAATGGTTTAGATCAACCGTCTTTAAGTAGACCCCTTTACATATATATTGTATATAGTATGCAAATTCTAAATGTAAACTATCAAGAATAATACACATATAAAAAATAAATCATCAAAATTTTAAGTTCTTTATGGTAATCCTTTTTTATATGTTTATTTTTATATGTTTTTTATGTTTTTTATATGTTTATTTTTACCTTAACCTGGCTCTTTTGGAAGTATTAGCTTTGGTAAAAGGGAAAAAGAGGAAAATATTTTAACCTTTCTCACTTCTCTATCGACTGGCTCTTTGCGAGGTGAGTGTGCATCATTTGTGTGTGGATGAGAGCCCGTGATAAGGACCAAGGAGAACACAAGCAAAGAGAGTGGGCGTGAAAAGGAGATGAAGTAAGAAGCGTCCACAAGGCCAAGAGAAATCTCGTGGCAGAACAGATGGCGGCGTGAAGGGCGACAGTGAACACGGGGGCCACCCTGGCTTTGGCAGGTGCCAGACGTGCATTGTGTTTTGCACACTTTCCACCCTGGAGCTTATGAATGCACACAGAAACCAGCTTCGCTGTAGATTTAACACTGTAACGCGACGCAAAACAGAATGCATGGTGGCCGGTTCCACTCTCACTGTCGGGACATCCAAAACACGCCCTACAAATACTGTCAATAACATAAAATAATGCGTAATGCCTCCTCCACTGTGCTTTAAAAGCACTGAAATGCCTGATAACCAAATCTACAATAAGCAAAGAGGGGATATCACACACTTAGGCAAAAACACCCCATGTGAAAACTAGAAAGTAAGCTTAGGTCTATTCTAAGACTTGAATTTCTTACATAAATGTGAGAGTAATTTTGATAACAAGAGAAGTAAGAAGACTCCTGGCCAACAATTAATCTGTAACAAATATTAAGCTTAGGAATGATTATACATTTAGACTGTATTTCTTAATAAATTTCCTCCCATAAATTGTGCCTAATCTATAACCTAATTTTAAACAAAATCCATCATGCCAGGCACTTTACATCTTACTCTATTTATTGCACCATTTCTCATCAGAAACCTTTTAGCTTTAATGCTATTCCATGGCAGAGTATCTCATTAGAGTGGCAAAGATAAAGTTCTTTTTGAGATAAAGTAATTACAGTGATTGTAGCGGGGGAGGGGGGACACCCAAAGTTCTTGGCTACAGTAATCTCCTGGCTTCTGATTCATTTTAAGATCAATAAACTGAGTACAAACAAAAAGATGTTAATGGTGGATAACTCTGGTTACCTAGAGTTTGTCCTGGAGGGATTAGCAATTCATAACCTTAATCAGAACTAGAGTCCTGGAGAATTTTGCTCCCAGGAAAATATTTCAAGACCAGATGCTGTATGTGCTCTCAGCTCACTTCTATGTCAATTCTATCTTCTAATTATTATTAAAGTCAATCAAGTATTTCACTCTATAAAAAGCCTTACTATATTTTAAGCCAATTTTCTGTTCCAAAGACTAGTCAGTTACTTCCTATCCCAGGGGCTTTGCTTTCTTGAGGAGGCACAAGTCAGTTGAAATATGGGCTATGGCCAAGACAATGATAGTAGCAAGGGACAGGACTCCTCAGCCATGATCAGAAAGAGTACTGTTAGGATTTAGTGAGAAGCGTTCAGGGGAAGGAGGAGGCTTGGTTTTCAAATCATGCCAAGGGACAGACTTACCATCGCCATGGAGTCTAATTAACCTTACCAGCCCAGTCAAAATAATTAAAAATTAATACAGTCTCTGATAAAGTTTGTTGATATAAATTGGTGCTAGGGAAATATTTCAAGGAAACAATGACATGAGTTATTTTAAATTATTAATTTCATTGGTCAGGAACCCAATCAGAATTAAATATGCATATATAAAACAACCTCCCTTGTGTGTTCAACTCTGTCTCATTTCTGCATGGACCTCAGTGGATGACTTTTGAAGAAGCAGATGAAAAGTGAATGCTTGCCAATTAGCCATTGTTCACCGTTTTCCAGTAAGCATTCATATTTCTAAAGGATTATAGTCTAGTCCAAACTCTGATCAAGGTCACCGTGCAAGAAAGAGGATATTCTGATATGGAGATGAAGAAAACTTGGAGTCCGAGTTTGGTTCTCAACTTACCTATGAGGTCAGGTGAAAACTTCAGACATCAGTTCCCCATGCCTAACATCAGGACAAAATTAACTATCCATTTCCTTTACAGTTTGTTAGAGTATCATATTAAATGCGAAACATGATTAAACCGGAGCATCACATTTGAAAAGCAACTCATTATTATTACATGTAAATTTTAAATAGCATTCAGGAAATGTTAGAATTAAGAACAAATCACCAATAAAAACTTTAGAAGATTACCATTTAGACTCATGATATGAGTGGATCTCTTTGCAAACTGATTTTTCCAAATGAGAAAAAATACAATTATGCTTTCAAAAATAACCCAGGTGGCTAACCAGGTTCTAGTTTTCCTCCTTAGGTATAAAAATCTTGCTGAAGTTCACATAAACCACATGCTGCTCACCTATAACTAGTCAGCCACCCAAGATCCTATATTGTATTTTTGTTCTTGATCAGAGACAATTATGTAAGTTATCGATCCTTATAAAGTTCTAGAAAATGAAACCTCAGAATTGCCTATTATTCACACAGCAATCTTTACACTTGGCAAAGTTTAGCACCTGCTCCATTATTGCAAAGCCTAAATTTGCTGGTGAATCAGTAGTGTGACTGGTCAGCTGATCCACAGAAATATTATTTGTAGGTGTTACTGAATGTGTATTTTTGTTATTGAAAAATTGAAACATCTGATCTTCTCCTATGGACTAGCTACACTATATCTAGTTACTGTACTAAAATATGGATTATATAAATTATCTTTGATTTAATTGTCCCTAAATCCATAAGCATATTTTTTCAAGAGTATGTTTCAGTTATATTTTAAGTACAAGGGAAGTAGTTAGAAAATAGAACACTGATTACTAGATTTGTATAGTGAGGACTATATCCTAGTAAAGGCCAGGGCTACGGAAAAATACAAAGCAGATTTTTCACTCCTGGCTTCGATATTTATGAACTGTGTAACTTTGGGCTCATTACTTAACCTCATGGAGTCTCTTTGTAAAAACACTGGATGAGAATTGGAGAAAAATAGAAATACAAGAATATAAGGATAAGGAAGAAAATCAGTACACTGTAGTGAAGCCACCATAATTGCTGTGCTTCATTTCATTATATGATGCCAGACAGAATTTCTAAAGGGTATGAATTCATGGAATCAACACAGAAAATTTCAAATGCAAATGCTATTTATTCAGCATTACTTGATTTGTGTCCTTCTATGGACAAGGCACTTTGTGAGGTGTTAAACATAAGCTAGAGACCCAAGCTGAAAGTTATCTGATCTTATAACAAGGCTTACAGGCTCTTCGAACATAGACAAGTAAGGACACTTTGGTAGAATGAAGGGCAGGAAGTGAATGATACCTGCAATACTGGAGTTGACATTTTGGCCCCTCAGGGTAGGAAATGAAGAGAGGAGAGGCCAACAGCTCTAGAAAAACTTCAGAGAAGGGTCAATGATATGCAGAGCAGAAAACAGTGCTTGGGGAAGAAACAGCATGAATTTAAATATCAAAGATGGAGCATCTCTGGGAACTGAGAAAAATCCCAGGTGGTCACATGACTGGGCTTTGGAGATAGAGGTGGAGCCAAGACTACAAAACACAGGGATTGAACATCCCTCCCAGGATGCTGGGCCTGGGGAGCAGGGTGGCATGACATCATCACAGAGCCTCAGCCTGAGATGGAAATGCTCACAGCCTCTCGATGCAGAGCAGTAGAGGTAGGGGTGGTTTTACTTCTCTGAAATCAGTTAGCCAAAGCCTAGATTGATTTCATACATGAGTATATATAAATATATATACATACATACATAAAATAGTAATATTAATAGAATAACAATAAAGAATTTTACATTTCTAAATATTTATGTTCTGGCTACTGTTCTAAGTACTCTTCGTAAATGAGCTAATCTGCACAAAAGGAAATAGATACTATTGTACCATTGAATAGATATTACCAAGTTGGCATAGGTAAGAGCAAAGGAAGTCAGGATTCTAATGGGGCAGACCGGCTCTGGCTAACTGATTTCAGAGAAGTAAAACCACCCCTACCTCTACTGCTCTGCATCAAGAGGCTGTGAGCATCTCTTAGGCTCACAGGTCATCACCTCTCAGCCACGCCTTACTGTTCCTGAGGATTACGACATGTCAGGCTCTGGTAAGTACCTACTATTAATGTACCATTTAGTCCCCACAACACTCTATTTTGGCATGTTATGTTTAGGCCAATGCTACAGGTTGGTTTTCTTTCTGTTTTTCTATTTTTTTCCCACACAAAGCAGATTATTAAATGAGAAATCCCATGTAAAATTCCAGATTGATGATTTCTTTTGATTAAAAAGAAAACAATACAGCCATACTGAGTTTCCCTCTCACCTCTTGCCAGCAACTGGCAGAAGCGACTTTTCAACATGAATTCTGCCTCACCCTTCCACTACCGTCCTCACTGCCCCCTACTGCCCACATCTAACCTAACTTCTCATCACCTGAGTGATCACTGTGGACATATGAGTATGTGACATCTATCGTAATTATATCTGTGTGTTAAAAAAAAAAAAAAAGCTAAAAAGCTGTAGGACTTAAATGTTTAGATTAGACAGTCCAGGTTCAACCTCCAAGTCCACACTCATAAGTTCCTCTTTTCTTGGGCAAATGCCTTAATCTCTTTAAGCCTTATTATCCTCACATCTAAAATAGGGTTACTAATAATGCTTAACTGAGAGTGTTCTTATGAAATACTTAAACCAGATAATGCCTGAAAAGAATTTAGCTTGGAATTCAATATTCATTTTTATTGCCGTTTTTACCAAGAATACCAGGAAGTTGGTATAAATAGGTCATATATGCCACCTGAAGCAATCAGGACTTAGGCACAGACTGGGGTAGATGAGGTTGTGTCTTGTGTTGAGAAAGCCAGAGGAGAGGAGCAAGTGGAAGCAACCCTTCTGGGGGACATTGGGCCTGCAGCATGCTGCCCGGCAGGAGAGCTGCCCAAGAACTGTCCCAGAAAGAGCCCCGTGGGCATCATTCCGGTGTGGCTTTGACTCTATAAATGAATTTCTCTAGACAGCTGAAATGTTCATCAAAGTGAAACACTGAATCACAGCTTTCTGTAATTCCACCATTTTCTCAGGCCTGAGAAGATGGAGCCATGATTTCCCCTTTATTAGGTGGATCTTTTGAGTTCTTTCACAGGCCCCGTAACACCCATTCTACAGGGCTGCCAGCTTGACCCTGGCCCACAGCTCCACATCTGTGAACCAGATGAAATGTGCCTTAATTAGCCTCTTGTCTTTAACCTGTCCCCATCTTCAAGTCTAATGGCAAACTGTCCTCAGCATGAACTGTCCTCAATAGCGTTTGACACATCACCCTGGTTTATACAATTTTGCTGTGGTTTCCGTCAGCTTGCAGAATAGAATCTGAACATGCCAGTCATCACTGGGGTTCCTGGCTGGCGCCTGGGGTATTTACCCACACTTGCACACCTGACTGCCCCCAGCACTGTGTCCTTGACACCTCCGTGTCTGTGTTCTCTCCACCGCGGGGACTGGACACACTCGGCCTGCATGCCCTCTATTGCATCCACATCACATCCAGCCAAATCCCTTGGAGCCACCGAGCCGGAACCTGACACTTTCTATCGGGGTCAGCAAACCTGTTCTCTAAAGAACCAGTGAGTATGTATTGCAGGCTTTGTAGGCCACCCAGTCTGTTTCCCAGCTACTCCACTCTGCACTTAAAGCAGGAAAGGAGCTGTAGGCAACATGTACAGAAATGGGTGGGGCTGGCTCTCCATTAAACTTTATTTATGGACATGAGAATCTAAATTTCATGGGTCACATAATGTTATTCATCTTTTGATTTTTCCCAACCATTTAAAACCATAAAAACCATTTTTGGCTCAGGGGCTGCACAGAAACAAGCAGTGGCCACGGCAGACTTTAGTTGACTGACTCTTGCTTTATATTCATACTGTTTGCTGATCCATACTCTTTTTTTACTTTTTAAAATTAAGGTATAACTTACATTTAGTGCACCAGTCTTAACGAAACAGCCCAGTGAATGTTGACTTTTGCATCACACAGATCAAGACACAAAACAGTTCTAGCAGCCTAAGGTTCCTAAATGGTCCCTTCTAATCACACCGTAACAGAAGCCCAACCTCTTTTTGCTGCCAAAGCACTCTCCATACTTCCTTTCATAGGCCTGGATAAAGTAATGGGGAAATAACCCTGTGTAATCTAAACTTTCACAGAGCAGAAAGAAATCCAGAAGACAAAGGCGCATAAATGAAACTTCGGCTATCATTAACTATCACAACCACAGAAAAGAATGTCTTTTCTTTTCAAAGACGGGTGATACATCATTAGAAAAACTGAAAGGCAATGTGTTAGTACACATTCATTTTCCTGGCAGTCTCATGCTGACACTGCATTTCCTTACCTGGGTCAAGGTGAGCGTTGCCTGCCTGCAGGTGCTGCACTGTACCCTGAGTTTTCCCGGCTGCACTCTTTGACAGGGGCCTTTGCAATACACATAAAAGCTGTTGTAGATTGATCTACCTGCTGGAGAAGAAAAAGCAGAGGAAGTGGCTAATAATGCTGAATCTAAATTGAGACAAGAAACTCTTTGAAAGCTTGTTAGAGGCAAATTTTAAAACTCAGTCCTCAGGAACATTTTGAAACATTACTGGAATAAATATTCCAATGAGAATACAACAATTTAATTTAGAAAATCTAACTTTATGCTCCAAGAGTGAAATCTTTTCTCTCTCTTGCCAACAGCCCTGTGACTTACTCAGCAAAGTAAGCAGCCTACTGCCAAGAGAATCGGGCAAGTGTATCTGCAACACAGTAAAATCAGAGGCACTCTTTGCTGAGGAAGTTTGAAAAGATGACAGGAATTCTTTCAGGATGCTCCCGAATTCTATCTTGTGCTTCCGGACACAGTTTTGAAGACTGCAGATTTTTCCTCATAATATCTTATCTACAGAGAAAAACCAGCCCATTTATCATGATATAAATGATATGATCACAGTTTGCTGGGCTTCTGGGGTTGACTTTCTAACTCACAGTCACACATAAAATAAGAAAAGAGGCCAACGCTGAGGAACTTTCAGAGACCAAGCAGCTAGGTGCAGAAATGGATGGTTTGCATTTCATTTATGATCTCTCTACCTAGGCAAATACCATTCAAATAATACATTTTCAAGAGTAAAAGGTGAACAAACAACTAATTCAATAGTTCAATCTCAGATCATTTCTCTCAACTGTCACCATATAGGGATACTCTGTAAACTAGGGAAATTTAATCATTTTATATTTCCATATCTGTTAAGAATTAACTTTATTGAGAAGCACTTAACAGAAATACAACCTCCTTCCTGAATTTCTAAATTTTGAAAATTACTAAATAGTTTTTTCTTTTAATCCTTACCTGGGTGGATAATATAATAGATCATGACATAAAAGTTTCTTTGAAAATTTACTATGATCATCAGAGGCATCTAGAGATAATATATTTTTTTAACATTTGGAATGAAAATCTTCAGCCTCACAAATGCATATGATCTATTAAAAACAACTAGAACAAAAATAATGAAAAAAATGAGATTCTAAAGTCCTTTGCAGCTTCATTTCCCAAATTTACAAAAAGAGCTTTTGCAGACATATTGGATTATCATTTGTTTAGCTATCTTTCCTAATATTGTAGGTGACAATACTTTGCAAAATCTGAAGCACAACAAAGACGTAAAGTTTCATAGTTTTATCATTTGTTTGCAATATATTTTATAATTATTACTCTATAAAGATTAATATTTAGTTTCCAGTGGGAAATGGAAGATAAAATGTAAATACATGTTTATATTAATGTGAAAGTACTATTTTCTGACACTTCTGTGTAACTTTAATGCCCTAATGTACAACATATTCAAGTACATAAATATCACATTGCTGTTAGCAAACATAATAATGACATAAAATGTTTCACGTGTAATATAAATGCAGCATAGAACCATGTATTAATGTTATAGAAATATTTGTAACAACTGACTGAAGTATCTGTAATATGTAAGTAAATGTTAATGGAAATATTTGTAACATAAATATTTGCAACATGCAGAGTATCAAAAGATCACAAGAACTGTGATAATTCTGATGTGCACTAAGAAGTGCTTAGTGAAGAAGGTAGGAACCTTTACTGTTAAAACCTTTATCAGCAACAGGAACAAATCCAATTTCACAATTTTTATAACCTTTTGTAAAGGTCAAACAATAAAAAGAAAAAAGGAGGAAGAAAAGGAACAGGAAAAGCAAAAGCTTTGAAAGGGGAGTCAGGGCTGCAAATACGCTAGCATTGTTGAAAGAGCATATTAGCAAGAGTTTTACAATATTAAAAGAAGCATCTCAGAAATTGCAGGAAACTAAGTGACTCTTCTCTCTCCCTTAAGGCAACAGTGATGTTTGCAATATTGTTTCAGCTAATGATATATCAACGCAGAATCTGAAAGCTAAGGAACTTTTCCGCCTCCGAATGCTACAACCTTCGCTGAAGTCCTTCAGAAGTTATTCAGAAAATACTGCATGCCAATGTCTGTGCCCTAGAAGCATACAAGATGACATGCAATCTATTACACACACTGCTTTCCAGACCCAGCCACAAGTTGGGGATTAATAGCCAGTCTAAGGAAGATCAAGGTCAGGCCAGTCCTGGCTGCAGCGCTTTTCAAGCTGTTGGCTCCACTTGGTCAAGCAGCTGGGGCATCAGGTAAATCTTGAGAGCCCCTCCCGAATGGCTTCCCTATTTATTTGGCTACATAACACAATTAAAAGTTGGCAAGGCTTTCTGTGTCATGCTGTGACCTGGACAGGCATGAAAACAAATAACACCCCGACAATCTTCTGGGCAAGATTCCCATCGGCCTGGCTGAAGAGCCTAAAGTAGAAACTCTTGAATATGGAGTCATAACTCTTAGAGGAATGGCAAGGCAGTTCCAAAAATGACCTGAGAAACCTTTCTCGTGGTATGTAGCTGTCTCTAGTCAATAGCATGAATCTCCCCCTTTCACTTGTTCTTGGACCTTAAAATCCTTTCTCTCTCCTAATCAACTCTTCTGTATGGCAGCTTCTTGATTATCCCAATAACTAAAGTAGCTTATGTTTGTGTTCATAAGAGTTTCCTCTTTTTGTATAGTAAGTTTTGACACATAGAGAGATATTTCAAAAATTGTACAAATCACATCCTTCATTGTAATTCATCACTTGCAGATATTTCGCCACATTTGGGTTCCCTGTGCGCGTGTGTGTGTGCATGTGTGTGTGCATATAGCTGTGTACACATATACTACATGTATAAACTATTTGGTTGAAGGATCTGTAACAAAGTTTCTGACATCATGCTACTTCACCTCTAAATTCTTCAACATCCTAAAACTAGGGATGCTTTTCATATAAAACCATTTAGCTTTTTAAGTGATTTGGTTATTTTGTAGTTCTATTCATAGACTAATCAGGTATATTTTAAGTAGGCATTACAGAAAATGACAGTGGTTTGCAAGCTAATAAAAGATGACAATAAAAAATACTGGGGATTCTCTGGTCAAACCAATTTAGGTGGTGCTAAGTGAAGCCACATTAAACAAGTCCCCTGACCATAGCCCTTCTCAGAGCTGAGTGACTCTGTAAAAACGAAAGGATGAAGCACAGGACATCTCAAACTTCTCCTGACCACAGACGCCTTCCTGGAATGCTGCATCGTGTGAAACTGTACTTCTCAGAAAAAAACAATTTAGAAAAAAATATCAGATGAAGGATTCAATCCACTTGTAGGGCTTGATTTATAGAAAGTGAAACTGCTCATGTTTATAAACCCAGATTTACCAAATTCTCCTGGATATCTGCCTACGGCCAAGTTCTTTCCTCCAACCCAAAACATCAACAAACTCATATAATTACTTTGTCATGTGCCAGGAGGTTAAGTCTACTCATGTAATGATTTTGCAAATACAGTATGTTAATTTTATTCAGAAGTTTTGTTTTTTGTTTTTTTTTCCTGCAGAGAAGTTAAAAAGAAAAGTGTACTGAGTTCAGGGCCCTTTTAAAGTGTGAGTCACTGTAGCCTTTCAGAGGTCCACTGGCTTTCTACCATTCCTTAGCCTAAGAAGTCCATCTTCTTCTTCTTTTTTTTCTTTCTTTTTTCTTTTTTGAAATGGAGTCTCGCTGTGTTGCCCAGACTGGAGTGGAATGGTATAATCTCGGCTCACTGCAACTTCCTCCTCTTGGGTTCAAGTGATTCTCCTGCCTCAACCTCCTGAGTAGCTGGAACTACAGGCCTGCACCACCACACCCAGCTAATTTTGGTATTTTTAGTAGAGACAGGGTTTCACCATGTTGGCCTGGATGGTCTTGATCTCTTGACCTCATGATCTGCCCACCTCAGACTCTCAAAGTGCTGGGATTACATGCACGAGCCACCACGCCCGGGCAAGTCCATCTTCTTCTTTAGCTTTCTCTCACACTTTGCCTAACAGAACCCTCAGTCAAATCTTCTCTTTTCCTTTCTTTTCTTGGTCAAAAAAGTTGCTGAAATAACAATGTTTACAACATATTGAATAGAGCTAATATTTGAAAATAGTATATTTTATTTGCTTGGGATTTTTTAGAAACCAGTATAATCTTTACAGTTATCATTTTTCTTTTATGTATTTTAGATAATAGGCTTAAGGGTTGAAGACAGGATACTTAGGAAGAGTCATTTTGATTCAAATGGAAACTTTTCATTAACCTCAGAAGTTTCCATCACTAGTTGTCACTGAGAATTTAATTGCTGGGATAATTTGTTTTCTAGGTGGGGAGAGAGTAAGATTTAACATATTTCTTACCTTGGTAAAATACTGTTCAGTATCAACATATTGTAACAGAGCAAAACAGCAGGAACAGGACTGATTTTAAGTGATATTTATCACATGCGCTATTAAAATATTAAGTAGAACAATGTCACCCAAGAGAACTCTCTGCAATGATGAAAATGTTCTCCATTTGCACTATCTCATATTAATATATACACACACAGAGACACACACACACACGTACATAGCATATGTAGCCATTAGCTACAACTACCTATGGAGAACTTGAAACTTGGTGAGGAATTACTCTCTGAGTTTTATTAATTTAAAGTAGTTTCAATTTAAATAGCTGTCTGTGGGTAGCAGCTACCAAACTAGAAAGCACAGAAGAAGAGAATAAAAACCACTGGTGTGGCTGGTCCCCTCTTCAACTGACAATGCAGAGACTCACTGGGCAGTGAAACAGCTTGTTTTAATCTGTGCTCATATAAAAATAATGTTGGCCCGAGAGAAGAAGGAAGAAGGTTTTACTCATGGCACTGGGGTAGGACAGAGACGGGGGACTTCCTTAGTGCTAGAAGCAGAGCAAAGCTTCTCGCCATCACGTGCCCTTATTTCCTACACCAAGGGGATCTGTTCTTGAGACGCACCTGGACAGCAATGGCTCCATCTCCATTTCCATCACCACCTTTGAAATCTCACCCATATGCTCAAGGTACAGTTAGACTGGCACTTCTTGTATGATTTCTGCCCTTGATTTCCATTATCATATGATATTTCCCTAAAAATGAAATCTAAGAGAAGGAAAGTAGCCAGTGCAGTCTCATCCTCTTCGAACAGCTGGCTTGCACCAACACCACAGAACCAGCTACTGATAAGGAGCTGCTGGCATGAGGCGTCCCCCCAGCCTTTGTCCAAAGCCCCCCACATTGCCAAGCCTGGCTATTGGTGGTTTCAGCTCCTTCCCTCTTTCCTCCTTCTGACTACAGAGTTGTCCTTGTTTCTTACACATCAAGAATGCTGCTGCTGGTGTCATTAGCTCTCATTTTTCAGTTACACCTGCCATATTCCCTCAGTTCAGCCCTGCGCCTAGTCACGCAGGGAGTCACCTCAGTTCTGGTGGAGCCCTGGAGTCTCCTGTGGAATAGATGCATGGCCAGAGTTTCTGGACCCGGGACAGGGATCTGGTCAGAAGTAACAGCAGGGGCACAGAACCTTCTTCCTCATCATCCATCAGGATTCTTGCTACTGTATTTCTGGGTGCTGGCCTTCAGCAGGGCTTGACCACATTTGCTGGAATACACGTCTCCACAAGGACACAACCAGTATGTACCAAATGAACAGAATCAGCACCACCTCTGATGTCCAGCAAGCGCTTCTTTACACGTTATGGAGAGAGAACCCAGTTTTCTTCATGTTGAGTGAAGGTATTCATTAGTTCTAGTTTAACCAATATGTACAGAAATAGTCTAAAGTGGTTCCACATGAAATTCATTTGGACTGGACTTCCTGAATCACCTCTTCTAAGGACACCTTGCTTTGGAGCCTTAAAAAGATGGGGATCGGCCTGCCGCAGTGGCTCAAGCCTGTAATCCCAGCACTTTGGGAGGCCGAGGTGGGCGGATCACAAGGTCAGGAGATCCAGACCATCCTGGCTAACACGATGAAACCCCTTCTCTATTAAAAATACAAAAAATTAGCCGGCTTGGTGGCCGGACCCCTGTAGTCCCAGCTGCTCGGGAGGCTGAGGCAGGAGAATCGCTTGAACCCAGGAGAAGGACGCTGAAGTGAGCTGAGATCCCATCACTGCACTCCAGCCTGGGTGACAGAGCGAGACTCTGTCCCCCCAACCAAAAAAGAAAAAGATGGGGATAACAACCATTTCACCATTATGCAGGTTACTGGGGGAAAAGTTGCTAAACTGGGCAGGTCAAACACGGAGGCTTCATTATCTCACTAGAAATCTCCCTCTAGGGAGCCACAGTCAGCACTCTCTGGAAAGGTCATGCAGCCAACAGATTCACTTGACCGTCCTAACATCCCACTCAGCGCATGGCCCCGTGTCTGCCCATCTTTCCGTCTCGCTATGTGAGTGGACCACTCTCTTCAGTTGAACACTTCCTTCCCTCCCCTTCTGAAGGCTCATGGTACCTCGTGTGCACACCACTGGCCCTCAATGCGCTCACCTTGACCTTTCTGTACCTGTCCAAACTTTTCTATGGATACAACCTCTCTGTATGTAACACTTCACTCTATTTCATATGCTCCAAATGGCTAGTGAAGTTCCCTAAACTCAATAAACACTCAGTAGGTATTTGCTAGGTCAATAAATTCTCCCATATTTTTAATGGGGTGAAAACTGAAGTGAGCATGGTGGTGTCAGGGCAACAAATATAAAATAGAATGCAGCCATGATCATTCAATATCTAGAACATCTTTCCTACCAACCAGACACCCTTTAAATTGTTGGGATATCATATTTGAAATCAGTAAAATTAAACATTAGAAACATTACTTATATAAGAACTAAAATAAAAAAATGTTTATATAGGACTTGGTGTAACTGAATGTTAAGGAGAAAAAGTGAAATTCTAAGTTTACCAACAAGTAGAACTATTCTAAACGAAGACAGTTATTACATGAACACTCTTCACTCCAATCCTTGTCCAATGGGTTATTACACCCGACTGAATCAAACTGCCTGTTCCATGCTTTTAACGAGCCATAATCTTAACTCCTGTGGAGTAACCAAGGTTATGCTATATTGTAAACAGCTTCCAATTACATAACCATCCATCCAGTGAATGTACTTCTAAAAAATACTTCTAAAACATGCTTAGCAATCTCTAAGGAGACTCTACACTTAAAAGTTATAACTTAATTCTCAAATTTTTGCTAGGGTTTTAAGTTAACGTATCTGCACAATAATTTGACCTACTGAGGCAAAAACTGCTGATTAAATCTAATACCTTTTTCTGATTTTTTGGTTGTTGTTGCCAATTTATTTTTTCATTTTTCATTTTGAAAATAATAATGAAATTTCCCATACCAAGACAAAACTGTAGAGTGAAGCAAAATTTAAGAATTAGGTTTAAATAAATAACAAAGTACAAAGCCAAAAAGAGTAAATGTAGTTGCTTTTTCTTTCAGAAATGGACACGGGCCAGGAAATGGGCACAGTTAAGGTGGTGTCAGGAAAGTCACAGCTTTCCAAAAGTTGAATAAACTCCATAATATAAATGTGGATGGAAGAAACCATCAATGCTGCAGATAACGTGTCCAGTTTCCTCACAATGACATCTCTATAGCCTGGGATATGTCCATCTTGTCTTAAAGAGGCAGCACCTATGGGAAAACTGGCTAGCCGTATGTAGAAAGCTGAAACTGGATCCCTTCCTTACACCTTATACAAAAATTAAATCAAGATGGATTAAAGACTAAAATGTTAGACCTAAGACCATAAAAACCCTAGAAGAAAACCTAGGCAATGCCATTCAGGACACAGGCATGGGCAAGGACTTCATGACTGAAACACCAAAAGCAATGGCAACAAAAGCTAAAAGTGACAAATGGGATCTCATTAAACTAAAGAGCTTCTGCGCAGCAGAAACTATCATCAGAGTGAACAGACAACCTATAGAATGGGAGAAAATTTTTGTAATCTACCTATCTGACAAAAGGCTAATATTCAGAATCTACAAAGAACTCAAACAAATTTACATGAAAAAAACAAGCAACCCCATCAAAAAGTGGGCAAAGGATATGAACAGACACTTCTATGCATCCATAGAACAGACATCTATGCAGCCAACAGACACATGAAAAAATGCTCATCGTCACTGGTCATCAGAGAAATGTAAATCAAAACCACAATGAGATACCATCTCATGCCAGATAGAATGGCAATCACTAAAAAGTCAGAAAACAACAGATGCTGGAGAGGATGTGGAGAAACAGGAACGCTTTTACATTGCTGGTGGGAGTGTAAATTAGTTCAACCACTGTGGAAGACAGTGCAGCAATTCCTCAAGGATCTAGAACTAGAAATACCATTTGACCCAGCCATCCCATTACTGGGTATATACACCCAAAGGATTATAAATCATGCTGCTAATAAAGACACATGCACATGTTTGCTTATTGCAATACTATTCACACTAGCAAAGACTTGGAACCAACCCAAATATCCATCAATGATAGACTGGATTAAGAAAATGTGGCACATATACACCATGGAATACTATGCAGCCATAAAAAAGAATGAGTTCATGTCCTTTGCGGGGACGTGGATGAAAATGGAAACCACCATTCTCAGCAAACTACCACAAGGACAGAAAACCAAACACTGCATGTTCTCACTCATAGGTGGGAATTGAACAATGAGAACACTTGGACGCAGGGTGGGGAACATCACACACTGGGGCCTGTTGTGGGGTGGGGAGAGGGGGGAGGGATAGCATTAGGAGAAATACCTAATGTAAATGATGAGTTGATGGGTGCAGCAAACCAACGTGGCATATGTATATGTATCAAACTGGTACGTTGTGCACATGCACCCTATAACTTAAAGTATAATAATAATAATAAATAAAATAAAATAAAATAAAATAAAATAAAATAAAATAAAATAAAATAAAGAGGCAGCACCTCTCTGGAGCCACGACCTCTTTGTCAAACCCTGGCCTGGCCTTGTCACCTTTGGGCAATCAACTGGCCCTCAATGCCTGTTCTCTCATCTGCAATTATTCTCTCATCTGCAATTATATGTCTACTATTATTGTCTCAGTAGACAATAATAGTATCTAACTCAACAGACTGTGGTAAGGATTTTAAAAATAATAATGGAGGTGAGGCACTTAGAACAATGTCTGCTATACAGGGAATGTTCAGCACATGTTGTTTATTTGTATTTGCTGCCAAAAATTTCTGAACTCAAGTTCCTCCTACGGATTCTTCAAGCTGTAGGCATTTACTCCTCCTACTTCCTCAGGTGGCTACTTTCCTGTTTAATAAATGTTGATTCTTAGACAGTATTTCCATCTTAAATCTACTGCATTTTTGTAAATAGAGGAAATATAAATCTTAAATAATTCTTTTTAAAATTACTTCATTCCCAACCAAATCCTTTACAATTAAATATTTAATAATATTATGGAACACAAACCCTGATGGAAAGTCCCAAAATTGATTTAAATTTTTCTAGAATCATATTTGTTTCTGTGAATCACATGGGGTGGATTGTAGAAAAGTTAGGAAGGAAAATAATAAACAATTACAATGATCTAGTCCAGTTGATAAAATTTTCAAGTTGGCTAATATACTTTAAAAAAAAGTATTTCCAAAATAAAAGCTTTTTTTATTGTATGGTTGTAGAATGGTACTAAAGGGGATTCAATATGTATTTCAAAATTTAATACGAATGGCAGACTTGATAAATTTGCATCCACTCTTCTTTGAAAGGTAGGTACGATTGTCAGCATTTTATAACAAAGAAAACACAAGCTAATGGGTTGAATGGTGTCCCCAAGACAGCACCCGGGGTCATCAGAGATTTGCAGGTAAGCCTTCCTGATTAGAAAGCATATGCTTTCCTTTTAACCACATGATAATAACTTTGAGTCAGACGGTGGACTTTACTAAATACTGTAGGGGACTGATTCCATGGCTCTTGCAAAGTGGCACTTACACACAGATCGGCAATTATGGACCCAGGCCAGCAGTCACAAACACCACTGCAGGTGCTGGCTCACTACCCCCACGTCCCTCATGCAATCAGTGCTAACAGCTTCATGGAAATTTCCATTAATGTTTTAAAGCACTGGCATTCAGTAAGAATGTGCAGGTACAGCAATTACCAATGAGGAAAATTAAGTCTCGTTTTCAAAGATTAGCACATGCTCTACAAATTGAATGTTACCCCAAGAAATGGAATCCATGGAATGACCTGAGAATCAATACAATTTCTTTTTTATTTTTACAGAAGTAGTACTTTTCTTGCTATTTAAAAAATAATTCAAATTTTTTTTAAAAAACATTCTAAGTGTTAGAAAAACCTGTTACGTAAATGAACCCTCAGAGGAATGGCATTAATTAGAGAGTAGAGCAACACGGTGTGAGCCTCCAAACTCCCACATTCTTTATTCATCTTCAATAGCCAATATAATTAGTTTTGTATAAATATTTTATTTACATATAATATTTCCTATCTTCACTGCTAACATAAAATAAACCTCTTACAAATTTTGATGCTTTAAGCATCTTATTTCACCTGTAATAAATAAGACAAAACATTCAATGTTAAAAAATTTGGATCATTTCTAGTATTGATTTCCAAAAGCTTTTGGTGGTGATTGAGATTCATAAAATCTCTACTATCTCTTAAAAGAGAAGAAGAAATATTTTTCTCTAGTAGCATACTGAAAAGTTAGAAACACATGGTGATGTCATCATGCTGGGGGGAAAACATAGATTATTTTTTTCTTTTAATCAAGACTGATAAGACTATGAATTACATATTGTTCTAAAAGTCTGCACTGGAATAACTCCAGCTGAAACACTCTTCACTGGTACTGTGGGACCATGAAAGTCTTTCTATATCATGAGTATCTCAGTCAAAAGGTTTCCAGGAATCCATCTAAGACCTCACTCAGGGGCCGCCTCTCTCCTACCCTAAATACTCCTTGCTGTAAGTTCCCTTCAAGTTGAATGTCTGTAGCAGGCTGAGCTATCCCATCTTCTGCAGTGACTTCAGCTGTTTAAGTCAGCAATCCCCCGAGATTTGAAGCTTCTCAAGGGCAAGTTTCATGTCAGTGGTCTCACTTCTATTCCCCACCCCCACCTTCAACCAAAAAGAATGTTGTCCAAGGAAGACATTAAACCCCGTGAATGATCAAATAATTAAGAAATTGGTGAGATTAAGAAAGCTCGTTTAAACTCAACATTTTAAAAACACAGGAAGGTTGCTCGGCCTGTGCTACAGATTACAGTAATGTTTCTGTTTACTTTTGATATTGTCTCTGCCTAAAGAAGAAAAACATCGGGCTTTGAGAATGCTGCAGAGTCACAGGCCGGCATGTATTCTTCATTGCCTCTATAAAAGGTAAACTCAGAGAAATCTAAACATGCTTATATACAGTCAGGCATTGTTTAACAACAGGGATATATTCTGAGAAATGTGTTCTTAGATGATTGTGGAATTGTGCAAACATCAGAGTGTACTTACACACACCTAGATGGCATCACCTAGTACACAACTGGGCCCTATGGTACAGCCTATTGCTCCTAGGCTATGAACCTGTAGAGCATGTTACTGTACTGAATACTGCAGGCAACTGTAACACAATGGTAAGTATTTGTATACCTAAACATATCTAAACATAGAAAAGGTAATGTGACATTATGAGGGCTATGATATGACTGGGTGATAGAAACTTTTTAGCTCAATTAAAATCTTATGGGACTATTGTTATATATGTGGTCCATCCTTGACTGTATGTCTTTACGTGGTGCATGACTATATTAGCAGTCAATAGGAAAAAAATGAAGATATAAATTGATAATTTATCAGTCAGTATCTAGCTTTCTAGATGTACTTTAATCTTGTCTGGAAAAAAGGATTGGGTTGTTTGGGGAAAGGGAGAATGAAGGTTAGAAAGTGGGGTGGTGCTCCTGAAGAAACAGAAGAATATGAAAAACCTATCAAGATGCCATCTATCAATAATGTTAACAATAAATATTGGGGGAAATCTCATGTGCACTCAACACTAGTAGTTTGTGAGAAAACAATAAAATAATCAAGACACGCCTCCCTTTAACAGTTTTCAAATCCTAGAATAACACTGAGATGTATTCCGAAACACCGTGAAGGGTATTTCACAATGCATACACAACTGGGAAGGAGCCTAGCATGCTCACAATAGTAAAACGATGCTGGGCACAGTGGCTCATGCCTGTCATCCCAGCAGTTTGGGAGGCTGAGACAAGTTGAGCTTGAGCTCAGGAGTTCGAGATCAGCCTGGGCAGCATAGTGAGACTTCATCTCTACAAAAAATAAACAAAAAAATAGCTGAATATGGTAGCACATGCCTGTACCTCCAGCTAGGAATAGCTAGGAGGCTGAGGTGGGAGAATTGCTTGAGCCCGGGAGGTCAAGGCTGCAGTGAGCTAACATGGTGTCACTGCACTTCAGCCTGGGCTACAGAATGACACCCTGCCTTAAAAAAATAAAAATATATATATATATATTTTCTAGAATTATTACTATAGTAAAAATATTTCCAAAAAAAAAATACACACACACACACACACACATATGAATAATAAGAAGTAAATCCATATGCAGTTTTATAATAGAGTCTTATATTGAAAGTTCTTTGATGTCCTATTCTGGAATTATTCTAGCTTCACTTTCCCATGATCCTGTGTTCTATCCAGGTGCATCCACTCATACCCTTAGGAGGCCAGAAGGCAGCCATGCACCCTACATCAAAAGGTGTTGGCTCAATGCTGTTAGGCAGTGACCCCGGACACATCCCCTATCTCTCTGGAGCTTGGTTCAGGTCTCAGACGTACACCATACACACACGAACACCAAGGTGCCAGGAGACACTGTAGGAAGACCTTCAAAGGGGAACAGATCAAACAAATAGCCACCTGAAGGAAGGGAAGGGAAGTTTAGAGGTGGGGCCAATTCAACACCCAGAGTTCTATGACTTCCAATTGCATGCACTTTGTTTCAGCTGTACCATCGTAAACTTTTCTATCTCCAGTATCCTAGGTTTTGAGCAGCAGAATCATGGTTCCCCTAGAGAGTCAAGACAGAAACCACAGCACAGACTGCCTCCTCTCCTTTCTTCAGGGTTGGATAGTTCTCTCTGTGTAGTTGGGGATGGCAGCCACTGGTCACCTGTGGCTCTGAGCACATGAAAGGTGGTTCCTGAAACTAAGGAATTCATTTTTAAATCTTATTTACATTTGTTTAATTTAAATTTAAACAGCCAGTTCTGTCCAGTGGTTATCCAAATTTGGGCAACACAGGTCTAAGGGAATGAATTCCTTCTTAACACAGATTAAAGGTTCCAGGGAAGTTACCTGTATATTTGTAGACTTTTATCCAGTACATATGCAAATAATTTCTGTCCAGTGAAACAGATAACACCCAAAATGTTTGGCCTGGCGGAAATTTCTTAGTTGATAAATAGATAGATAGAAAGATAGATCCCTAATTTCTCAAGGCTCTCTGAATTGGTCACAGTATGTTATGATGTCCCTCATTCATTAAAAGATTAAATAAAAATTTTTACATGTGTTCACTTTATATTTGCTTTATAATTTTACCTTTTGTAAATTACACTTTAGGATCTTATTTTTCAGGAGAGAGAAGAATGTTAAGGCTCCAGCTTGGGGTTGTCTCTCAATAAGTAAACAATAAATATTCACCTTTCTTCCTCATCCTTTATCCCTGCTAACAGCATCTAGGAATCCTTATTTCATCCTACTTCCCCAACCGCAACCTTATTGGGCCCAGAAATACCACTTCCTCTAGGAAGTCTTACTTAATTCCTCCATTTAATGTAAATCCCCTTCCCCTAAATGCCCATTACATTTGAGTTACATCATTCTTAGGGGTCGTAAGCTACATTCTATCTCACAATATCCCATAGATAATTTTATCTCTCCTACCAGGCTTTAGATTATTTTTAAGGTGAAGGCTACATTTTATTGCATTCTCCCTGGTTTTGATGAATAAAAACGGTAAATATTATGTGGAAGAACCAAATAACTAGACTTGAAACTAACGGTGTGGTATAAAAAAGTCTTTCAGCTTGCAAAAGATAACATCACAATCAACTGGCCTTAAAATAACTTAATCTCTGTGACAACATAATGAAGAATGTTCTCCCAGGCCCATTAAAACGACATGCAATTTGATAATTATTTTTACAGTGTCAGGATTCTAAACAAAATGTTTCTCAGCTTCTGTTATCTGGTGATACTAAATGAATGTTGTCAAAAGATTAAATGTAAATTGGTTATAAATCTTCATTTAACCACATCATGCAGGGAAGGTTACATTACAGCCACAATGTTCGTGTCATCATTAAGAAATGGAGTCTTATTTTAATAGTATTAAGACTATTGAAATTATTGTTTATTCTATCTAATTGGCTTTGGAGTTGAGGATGAAGCTTTTGATAGGCATCACTGAATAGAGGAGCAAAACTGAAATAAAAATGAGGGGCAGGCTGGGCGGTGGCTCACACCTGTAATACCAGCACTTTGGGAGGGCAAGGTGGGTGGATCACGAGATCAGGAGTTCAAGACTAGCTTGGCCAACATGGTGAAACCCCATCTCTACTAAAAATACAAAAATTAGCTGGCATGGTGGCGCATGCCTGTAATCCCAGCTACTCGGGAGACTGAGGCAGGAGAATTGCTTGAACCGGGACCCGGGAGGCAGAGGTAGCAGTGAGCGAGATCACGCCACTGCACTCCAGCCTGCGCTACACAGTGAGACTCTGTCACAAGAAAACTGAAGGGCAATGAACTTAAACCCTTCTGGACCCCAAATGGACAAATGGACAGGATGGGGAATAGCTGCAGCCACTATCTGCAGGAAACACTATCATTGTCTGCAAGGCCATCTTCACTTCCTAACTAGATTTTCCAAACTAATTAAACAATCTAATTTCAGTGAAAAGTCCTTCTTTTAAAAACCCAGTTTGCCTGGCTTTTTCAGGAAATGACTTATGGTTTGATCACCTGTCCGAACCATCTGGCGGCAGGAATGTGATCTAGTTAGACTCTCACAGACGGTGTCTGGGAAGCTCCATCATTGGGCTTTAATGTTAAAGCCACACGGCCACACAGCCAGGACACTTTGATGAACAGCCACTCACGGACACAGTGAGCCCATCATGAGATGATGAGACCAAGTTGCATTACAATGATTTTGACAGCCAGCAAAATTATATTTAAAAATGAAATCTTTCTTTTGGTTCTGTATTTGAAGTAAGGAAAATCACTTTGGGGGTAAAATCAGGGTTTTGGAAGAAACTGATACTTCTTATTAGGTTTAATTTAACTGGCAGTAATAATTAGGACATGATAATTACACCAGGTGAAGCCTGCAATAGACTTAGTTCTACTTTAATACTTAATTGATATTGCAAACACCAAGATTTTCAGTGTACAGACAAATGTAGTATCCTTGTATAAATGTATATGCTCAACTAATGCAGCTATTCTACAATCGAAGAATCTCTCCTTAATCAAGGAAAATGATTCATATCAGAAAAACTGTAAAAAGCACCTCTTGACACATTCTCCATGTGCTACATGAACCAAGGCCCAATCATCTGTTCCCCTCAGTCTCTCTCCTGATATGCATGGTTTCCACATCCCTTTCTACAGCCTCTGTGTGGGGGTGGGAAGAAGGAAGCAGAAAAACAAACACACGCATCCACATGTTCCTTCTCCTTACGGCTCTGACTTCTCAGACTTGGTCCCACTACTTAAATTTTTTTGTTTGTTTATTTGTTTGTTTGTTTGAGACACAGTCTCCTTCTGTTGCCCAGCCTGGAGTGCAATGGTGCTACCTCAGCTCACTGCAACCCCCACCTCCCGGATTCAAGCTATTCTCCTGACTCTGCCTCCCTCCCAAGTAGCTGGGATTACAGGCGTGTGCCACCACATCCAGCTAATTTTTTTTTTTTTTTTGTATTTTTAGTAGAGATGGGGTTTCACCATGTTGGTCAGGCTGGTTTCGAACTCCTGACCTCAAGTGATCTGCCCACCTCGCCCTCCCAAAGTGCTAGGATTACAGGCATGAGCCACCATGCCCAGTTTTAAATTTTTAAAAGAGTATTAATAAATACATCAATTAGAGGAATATGTAAGATTCTACTGAGAAGCACAATTCCTATTAGCGCAAGGGAGACAAAAACACTATCATGGTATTGTTAAGGCTCCAGCTTGGGGTTGTCTCTCAATAAGTAAGCAATATTCACCTTTCTTCCCTATCCTTTATCCCTGCTAACAGCATCTAGGAATCCTTAATTTATCCTACTTCTAAGTAGGAGGTGAGCAGGGGTGTGGGAAAAAATTCTGGCAGGATCTCTATGCAAAAGAAACAGGTGGTTTAGGGTGCGATTGAGAGGTAGACATGTTCCACACAGCTCCAGCACAGAACTGCACGCTGGGGTGACAGGTCTGCCTTTCAGAGGACTAAGCTGCTGTGGCAACAGCCAGCCACAGTCCTCCAGAGGAAGGACCACAGTTCATAAACTTTAGAGTCTCTGGAAGCACTTGCTGGGGAGCAGCGTGACGGAGGTGCTTTCCAGAAGGCAGTGCTGACCAGGCCGCTCCCTGCGGAAGCCCCTCTGGGGAAGGACACTTGGCAGCAGGCATGATGGTGGTGGCTCAGCAGCGGTGGAGAGCTCCTGTGTGCAGCCTGTGCTCCTGCTGAGAGAGGCCCCAAGCCCTGGAGTCATGACATCAGGAGGCTGTCGTGACTCGTTCACTAGGTGTGGGAAGCCCAGCACTGTGTAGTACATGCTGCAGAGGGCAGAACCCTGAGGTGTGTGGCAGCCTAGAGTCCTGCTGAGCATGGCAGCCGGGGCTGGAAACAGTGAGGCCTGTTCTGGAGTGCCTCTGTGCAAATCCACCTATCTGGGGTTGGGGATTGGACATGAGTTATTTATTCAGTTTATTAGTTATTAATTTTTAAGTTTACCAGGGAAATTGCATGCATAGCAAAGTATGGAAACCATTCATTAAAAGATTCATGAGACTAAGGTATCAGTTGAGTGGACACAAAATAAGCATTCCAGGAGTAGAAAGCACCCTACTTTGTGGGGTGACATTGAGACAGTGCTGGGACCCTAACAGTGAAGCTCCCTGTGTGAGGACCTTGTGCCACAAATGAGGTGGTAGATAATGCACATGGGCCTCCACTCGTGTTCCTCCGTGGCAGTGAATTAAAGAACATCCATCTTCTTACTGCTTTTCTGTTTCTCAGTTGCCAACCATATGCCTGTTTAGTTACACACCTCGAAATGGTGGCTCACGCCTGTGATCCCAGCACTTTGAGAGGCCAAGAAAGGTGGATCACTTGAGCCCAGGAGTTTGAGACCAGCCTGGGCAACATGGAGAAACCCTGTCTCTACCTACCTACATAAAAAATAAAAATTAATAAATAAATTAGCTGGTCATGGTAGCATGCACCTGTACTCCCAGCTACTTGGCAGGCTGAGGTGGGAGAAATCGCTTGAACCCAGTAGGTCAAGGCTACGGTGAGCCATGATCCTGCCACTGTACTCCAGCCTGGGTAACAGAGAGAGTTCTTGTCCAAATAAATAAATAAATAAATAAATAAAATAAGAAATCAGCCGAAGACTTCACTTGCTCTGACAGAAACTTTCACAAAATCTACTAGAACGCAGTGGATTCAGAGATCTGTCAAACACTTCTTTATCTAATACTGCATAGGTGACTCCCTGTCTAGAAAAATTAATAAAAACTGACAAGCCACCTGCATTGTAGCTCTTCCGCTTCCTCTACTGCTCATTATTGGCTTTATTTCATTTCTATATTAAACTGCATATTGCAAACTCAGGCCAGCTGGATCTTTGCATAGATACTATATCTTGTTTCTGCCAGAGATGATTTTTATTCAGAATGAACAGTAAAAGGCAACACTACGTAGAAAATGCACTTGAGTTTTAAAATAAAGATGAAAAAACTTGTGCATCATCCAATGGTCCTCCGCAGCATGGAAAAAAAAAAAAACAACATACTTCAGGGAGATAATATCTTTCCTTCTCCACTTCACAAATGGATATCTTCAATTAAAACACTTGTTTGGATTCATTAGTGTTTCCTTGATTTGATTCTTTGGTCCATGAGTAAATACATTTTAGAGATTAAATGATTAGTTTCTTTACATATAAACTAGGGCTAATAGTATTTGCCTTTAATGATGTTGGAGAATAGTAAATAAAATAAAATACCCTTGCCAGGCATGTACAGTTGCTCCCTTGTATACATAAAGGATTGGCTCCAAGACCTCCTATGGACAGCAAAATCCAACAGTGCTCAACACCTTTATATAACATGGTGTGGTATTTGCCTATAATCTGTGTATATCCTCTCATATATTAAAATTGTTTCATCAGCAATGGGGAAAAGACTCCCTATTCAATAAATGGTGCTGGGATAACAGGCTATAGATATACAGAAGAATGAAATTCAAGATGGATTAAAGACAATCCATCTTGGAGTTCATTTTTGGAGTTCATTGATTCCTATCACCATACAGAAAACTCAACTCAAGACGGATTAAAGACTTAATGTAAGACTTCAAACTATACAAATCCTAGAAGAAAACCCAGAAAATATCCTTCCCATTCTAGGCCTTGGTAAAGAATGTATGCTTAAGTCTTCAAAAGGAATTACAACAAAAGCAAAAATTGACAAGAGGGACCTAATTAAACCTGCATAATTAAAGAGCTTCGGCATAGCAAAAGAAACAAACAAGGGAGTAAACAGGCAACTACAGTCTGGAATCTTCAGGAATGAGCCCAGCAAGGCCAGAGTTCATGGGGGAAAAATTTTCAACATAAACGTAAAAGAGTGACTAAATCAATCAAGGGTAAGAAGTGAAGATTCAAGTACAAAGCAGAGGGCAGCAAACCAGGTAGGAAGGAATCTGTCACCTACGCAGTGAGCATAACCCAACAGGTAGTTTCTCAAATCAGAGACCCAACCAGTAACCAAGGTAAAAGAGGGACTAAATCAATCAACAAAAAAAAAGTCAAGATGCAAGTTCAAGGCAGAAGTCAGGAAACCGAACTCCACATGGACACAGAATGGTCTATTCATGGCACAGCCAAGGGGAGGGGCAGGCAGCCGTCAGGGAAAAGTACTCAAAAAGGCAACACTCACCGAATGACTGAAATTTGGAGTCATGGATTTCAGCAGGGATTTGCAGTGAAAGAAACAGGCATATAGAGACTAAGTTCCCAATAAACGTTACAATTCATCTTTTCACTCTCCTCTTGAAATGGGATGTATTGTGAATGTATTGAGCTAAATTATCCTGCATGGCTTTGGCCAGCTATCCCATTCTCTGGTGAGTGTTTATTTTCTAAGAGTTAGATGAGTAAAGAGCGGAGAATGGTAATGTAACCAATCTGATGCCTTGTTAGAAAATCTTCCCTCATGATACCAGAATGCTTTGGTGTGAAAGATTGGTTCCTACTGGAATAGTTTCTTTTTTAAGACTAATGCACAAAAATGCATATTCTGCCTATGTTTCTTCCCATGATGTGTATTCATTTAGTGAGTAAGGAATTATTTCTTTTCTTCCTTGTTCGCCTCAGTCCTAGTGTCCAGCTCAGTATCTTGCATTTGCTGCTAGTTGATGACACTGAATTTGCAGCAAAATGAAATAGACCTTCTTCAATTGGTCTGTTTGTCACTGAGTATATGTGTCATTGCTGTGACAGTAACCTGGCTGATGAATGAAATTTACTGGACTATGAACAGTAATAAGATATTCCTGAAGCTCTGGTTTCTCACTTTGCTATCTTAAACCAAAGCTATTAAACTCTTCAAATAAGCATGCTTTATTCAGTAATTCATAGACTTCAATTAAATTTTGAGCAGCAGAGAACTCTGAACATTCCCATTGATGCCACCGTGGTATGGCCAGAGCTAGGCTCAACTGCTCCAAAATCGTCAGCCAAACACCTCAGTCTCCCAAGCCAAAATTTGACATAGACTATGCTTCTCCGGCCTTATTTCATTACTCAAAATAAGATGATTGAAAAATGTATGAAGCTGACAGTAGAATACTAGTGGGCACAAGAGAGGAGATGTAAATATTCAGGTAAAACTCAATCAGTTCAGAAAAAGATTTTTAGCAGATGCAAATTAATTGGAAAAAATGTCAGATGATAAATCTTTGCTTTATCACTTTGCAGTCTGGGTTTGACAAGGACATAATCCCTAAAAAGAAAGGATTTTCAAAAGAATCAACAGAACGTTAAGGGTATAGAGAATTCAGACACTAATTCAATCATACATAATCTTATCTAACAGTTAATACACTTTCTAAGATGACGTACCAGTTGGAGGATAAGATGCAAAGGATGAAAAAGATAAAAGTAGATTTAATGCAATGTTTTACAGGTAAAACATTGGTTTTTGGTTTGAATAACGACCTTTTACTCTTACCACCTTGGACAACCTAGGAGGCAGAATTCTATGATAATCCCCAAAATTCCAGCCCCCTAATATACATGTCCTATGTAACCCTCTCGCCTTGAGTGCAGGTGGCACCTGTAAAAATGATCAGATATCCTCCTATTAGGAGGTTATATTAAATAGCAAAGATAAAGGATTTTTGTAGATGTGCAAAAGGTCAGAAATCGGCTGATTTTGAATTAATCCAAAAGGAGATACCCTGGGTCGGCCTGACCCAATCAGAGAAGCTCCCATAGAAAAACAGTCCAGATCTTGTAGAAACGAAGATATGGAGATAGAGCTTCCGACCGCTTTGAAGATGTGAACTATCATGCTGAGAGTCCCACGTGTCAGGGCATTGCAGGAGCCTCAAGGAGCTGAAAGCAACCGTGGCTGACAGCCAGCAAGAAAGCTGGGACTTCAGTCCTACAACTTCAGGGAATGAATTCTGCCAACAATTATGTCAGTGTGAAAAAAGAATCCCAAACTGCAGAAAGGAACATGGCCCAATTAATGCCTTGATCCATTTGTGAGATCCTGAGTGGAGGACGCAGTTAAGAACTTCTCACAATGTCTGCGGGTCAGACCTGAGGAAATGCGGGACCTGACTCACAGAAATTGTGAGATCATAAATGGGTGTCGTTTAAAGCCACTACACTGGTAGTAATTTATCACACAGCAAAAAATGACTAATACGTGTGGCTGGTTTACTTCACCTCACTGTTAGTTTTCTTTTTATTTTATTTTATTTTATTATTATTATACTTTAAGTTTTAGGGTACATGTGCACAATGTGCAGGTTAGTTACATATGTCATATGTATACATGTGCCATGCTGGTGTGCTGCACCCATTAACCCGTCATTTAGCATTAGGTATATCTCCTAATGCTATCCCTCCCCCCTCTCCCCACCCCACAATAGTCCCCAGAGTGTGATGTTCCCCTTCCTGCGTCCATGTGATCTCATTGTTCAATTCCCACCTATGAGTGAGAACATGCGGTGTTTGGTTTTTTGTCCTTGCAATAGTTTACTGAGAATGATGATTTCCAATTTCATCCATGTCCCTACAAAGGACATGAACTCATCATTTTTTATGGCTGCATAGTATTCCATGGTGTATATGTGCCACATTTTCTTAATCCAGTCTATCATTGTTGGACATTTGGGTTGGTTCCAAGTCTTTGATATTGTGAATAGAAGACCATAATAGGAGGGCACTTTAAGAATTTCATGTGATTGACACTCTTGGCATGTAGCTAGCATGTAATAAAAGCACAGTAGAGGCAGTTAATCATAATAATAGCGCTGCTAATAGCACTATTAGTAGCAGCAGTATAAACTGCAGTAATTGTGACAGGCTGGAACTCCTAGATATGCTTGTAAACAAAATTAAAAATAGGGATGAAGAATTCTACAGGCTGGTATTTGACTAAATTAAATCAATGCTTGATTAAATCTATTGACATCTATACATATGTGTATATTGGCTTATTCCAAATAGACACATGACACACACACACACACACACACACACACACACACCATAATGCTCCAGAAACAGCACAGTATACCTTTCTACAAATACACTATGCATTTTCCTACCTTTGTATCTCTTTCTTATGTCCTGGTTTTTCCCCCTGAAATGTCATTCCCACAGCTCTACCTGTAAAATTTGTTGATTTTTCATTGCCTACCTAGGATTATGTGTATTAACAATGTTCCAAGAGCTGTTGTTGTCATTTTGTAATATGAGATAGGAATCATATGAGATAAATATTACTATTATTCCAATGTATCCCTTTTTAAAGGACAGGGAATGAAGGACTACAAAGACTGATTTGGCTGTGTTCGTGGTGTGGTGTCAGCATCTGAAATTAGTCACTCAAGCTCCTGGTTGTGCCTTCCACCACCACAATAAGCTTTGAGTCGATGGCCCCTCATAGACACTCCTCCATATCCAAAAAAGATTTTTTTTCCTTTTCTTATCTCTTAACCATATTTTATTTGACTTAGTAGGGTTTAAGCTAAGACCAAGCTGAGCTATATTTGGCATATAGATACACTGAGTTTACAGAACTGCCTAACAATGTTCTGGTCAACAATGGACTGCATATACAGTGGTAGTTTTATAACATTACAATACTGTATTTTTACTGTACTTTTTCTATGTTTAGATACACAAAAACTTGCCAATGTCTTATAATTTCCTGTAGTATTCAGTCCATTCACGTGCTGTACAGGTTTGCAGCCTAGGAGCAACAGGCTGTACCATGTAGCCTAGGTGTGTGCGAGGCTATACCACGCAGGTCTGTGTAAGTCCACTCCATGATGTTCACACAATGCCAAGATCACCTAACGGTGGACTACTCAGAATGCATCCCCCTCAAAAAGTGACCCAAGACTGAATTTACATCCACTAATGTGCATGTGGGGAAAGACAAGTTGGAGAAAAAGCTTGATGCGTGCCGTCATTTATACTTTCCCAGTTGGAGGAGAGAAGACAATCAAAGGGAATTAACAGAGAGGCTGCAGGCCTTCTGGAAGGAATCTATCTTGAGGGAAGTAGGCCTGGGGAATTGGATGATGCTGCATCCTCTTTCTGGGCACAGACCCACCCTGACCCAGCTACTCTAGTATTATATGCCCTAGGGAGAAAATCATGGCAAGAAATTAAGGTTGTTGCTGCAATCCCCAGGGCCCAAGCCATCTTGCTCTGAGCTGCTATAAGAGTTTTACACAGTGCAAAGCCATTTGCTGATCAAATTTTATTAAAAACCATACTCATCTGAGATGCCCTGTGTTAGTGGTAGCCGAAACTCCTGGTGTCCTTGGGAGAGACAGGCCTATTGTCTTGGTTCATTTTCTGTGGTTATAACAGTATACCTGAGACTGGGTAATTTATAAAGAAAACATTTATGTAGCTCACAGTTCTTGAGGCTGGGAAGTCCAAGATTGGGCAGCCCTGTCTGGTCTGCATCATAACATGGTAGACAGCAACACGTGGTGAGAGCACATCTATGAGTGAGCAGGTGCAAAAGACAAAACACAAAGAGTGACCAAACTTTATAACAACCTGCTCTCACAGTAACTAATCCAGTCCCTCAAAAGTAAGAACCCACTCTTGTCAGATGGCATTAATCCATCCATGACCGTAAATACCTTATGACCCAAGCACCTCCTGAAGTTCCCACCACCTTTAAACCAACACACCTACATTGGTGACCAAGACTCAACAGGAGCTTCTGTGAGAAGAAACCATATTCAAACCATAGCACCTGTTGAACTTGAGAAATTCAGGCTTATGTGTTATTGTGGTCTATTTTTAAAGCTGAGAGATCGGGACACCTTCTTTCATCTCTTTGGTATCTTCAGAATTTTGAAAAGTATTTCTAAGTTAATGTAACCTTCTTTTTCATACTAACCTGACACTGATGTGCCCAAACAGACCTGGAGAACCTGAGATCTCTGCTGTGCACATCTCCCCAACACTATGCACCTTGGAGCTCCTCTCATCTCTGCACCCTCCATGGAGCCAACTTCAATGCTGAACACACAGCAGAGGCTTAATAAATGTGCTTTGACCAAAGATTTTGTTGTATCAACCCACAGTAACAAAATTGACAGTAGATGTAGCTGATGTGTTTAACTTCAGAAAACATATATGGGGAAATCTCATATAAAAGGACAATGTGGATTTACCTGGGAAACAGTTATTAACTAATATAAACTGCTGGCTACAGGAAATGACTGCTGTTAATGTAGGGCTGTATATATATATATATATATACTTTTGTTATATATTTATACTTCTATTATTTTATATATAAACATATATGTTTAGGAAACCATATGTATATACAAATGGAAAGAGTTGGAAGCAATGATCCCCCAGGGGAATCTATTGCATACAGGTAGGGAGAAGGCATCAATAAGTTAAATAATAATAATAATAATAATAATAGTAATAATAAAATTACATCAAACTGGGCAGGTTAGAAAGAACTTAAGGAGAAAGAGTCAGTGCTTACCCTAAGAAAGAAAAGACTCATAAAAAAAGAGAGACTGAGAAAAGCAGAAAAATAAAAATCAGGGCTATGCGCTTTGAGACAGGCAGACAAGACAGAGGCAGAGACAGATACAGAGAGAGAGACAGAGACACGCAGGCACCAGAAAGGAGAGAGTGCTCCCCTCCAAGGCCGCGCTGCACCCCTTCCTGGGTGCTGTGGATAGGGGCCCTAGGGCTCCTCCTTCCACAGTAGCACTGTAATGGGAAAGGCCCACAACAAGCATGAAACCAGTCCTCATGAGCAGAGCCATGTGGGTCAAATTACTGCAATTTGGGAGAAATTCTGCAAAGACGTTTGGGAGGGATTTGTGCAGGAGGAACACCAAGAATTTTGTTTGTTTGTTTGTTTGTTTGTTTGTTTGTAGACAGAGCCTCGCTCTGTTGCCAGGCTGGAGTGCAGTGCTGCAATCTTGGCTTACTGCAATCTCCGCCTCCTGGGTTGAAGCGATTCTCCTGTCCCAGCCTCCCGAGTAGCTGGGACTACAGGCGCCTGCTACCACGCCCAGCTATTTTTTGTATTTTTAGTAGAGACTAGAGACGGGGTTTCACCATGTTGGCCAGGCTGGTCTCAATCTTTTGAAGTCGTGAACCGCCCGAAGACTCCATGAGTATAACAAGATTAACTTGAGCCTAAGAATTCCTAGGCATGGGCAGCTCGCTGCTTCACCCACTGGCTCAGGCCAAATCAGTTCTTCAAAATCAGTCATGGCTACAGTCCCCTCCTTGGTATATGCTGCTACTTATGAGGAAATCCTAATCCTGAGCACAGAAGTTCATTCTCTTGCTGCGCTAATGATCCGGCCAGAAAGTGCTGACAGCCGGCTGGCTGCCTGGCTGGCTCTCCTGCAAACGCACAGTCTTCTTGTCATACAGCAGGAGAAGCACAGTGGATAACCAGTGTATATATCTACATTTAACTTTACGTAACTATCCTAGTATACGTATGGGACTGGCATACAGTCTTCCGCATATGTACATCTTTAAGTAGTTGGTATGATTTCTCTGTAATAAAGTCCAAATTTTAGTGTGTGTGTTAATTCTCTTAACATCCACGCTCTTTAGTCATTGACTATTGCATTCATTTTTAGCTATGCAACACTTTGAAAATAAGGGTTTTCCCCCCCACCTTAATGTAATAAACCAAACCACTGCAAATTTTATCTTGCTTTTCATTATCTGGAATAATTTAGCTACTTTTTTTCTCTCTCTACCCTTTATATCTATATCCATTAGAACACAGTTCCTGAAAATCATGGTTTTTGAAAACCCAAAACATATCCAATTATAGTTTAAATGCAAGAGACTCTCTCAATGATCAATAAATCTGACACCCACAAACACTTGTTTTACTTTAGAAATGGCGCAAATATGTGAGTCCCAAATTATGAAATTATGGTGTTGATTTTCACTTTGTGCTTGACCTCTACCTGAAAGTACAAAGCTGAGGTCTAATTTGACATTAATTAATCTTACTCTCTTCCCCTCACTCTTAAACTTGAAAAACATAGTAGGGAAAAATGCACTAGCCTTCTACCATTCTTATCCCCTATGTGACATAAAAACAAAAGTGAAGTTAGCTACTTAGTCAAAGCTGGCAAATGCATTCTCACCATCCCTAGTGTCCATACAGAAAACTTGCATGCCTTCAGGACAGAAACCACTAAGGTTGTGTTCCTCTACTGAAATTTGGGGGAAGTCCAAAAAGATGGACAAAGGATGTTGTATTTTAAAAACCAGTAGTCCCATTAAAAAAAAAAAAAAAAAACTTAACTACTTAGTGACCTGAGTGACATCAATGTGTTCTTGTGAGGGCTATTTTCTCATGTTTGGTGGTGAATGTGCAGACACAATGTTTATCGTAGAGAGAATTCTCCAAATAGAAGGTGTTGAAACTTCACTACACTGAGCTCATTCAAGGACCTGGGCATAAAGCAAATTACAAGAGGGATTGAACCACATAATAAGAGAGAAGCCTTTAGTCTTTATTTCTACTGAAGCAGGTATGCTTTAGAGAGACATGTTTCAACTGAAATGTACAAACCACAAAATCACTAAATTCAAAATTCAAAAGAGAAATTCATCATAAGGGCTGTGGAATTGGCTTCTTAGAGTATATTTTGTGGAAAATAGAAATCTGGAGCACTACATTTGAGATGCAAAGCATAAGTGGGTCCCCGATGTTACAGTTGGTCAACCACATGTACAGACAGGGACTAGAGACTCTTCTCTCCACCTTCAAAAATGACAAATATTGGTAATGAGAGTCCCAGAACTAATCCTTTCCTGTATAAATGTGAATGCTCATTTAAAATTTGAGAAATAAAGTTATGATTCATTAAAATGAAAAACAAGAAATTTAGGGAAAAAAGTTCTTAGTCCATTGATCGCTCATCTCACTTTGCTGAAAGATCATTAAATGGTTTGAAATTAATGTCTGATAAATATGTGAGCTGATTGAAGTTATAAATATCTTCAAACAGCTATTCAAAGCTTATTAAAAATCTTCACTTTAATGAGGCAAAAACATGAAAATTGGCTCTACCTAATGCCTAGCAGAGTCCAATATTGCACTTTACATATCGGTTTACAAACATTATTTCCAGGTGTCTTTAAATAGAGCTCCAATCTTGCACTGTTCTGATTTTTCAAAATCCTTCCAGATATTTGGACTCAAGTACCATCACTAAGAATAGATCCCACAGTAACATCAGCCTAGCCACAAGCTTCCACATGCACCACCAGTAGCTGCTGCTTTGCGGTGTTGTATGCTGGATCTTTTGCACACCTCTAAATGATGGAAGGTACCACAGCCCAGTCTATGGGACCACTTCTGTTTTCTATCCATACTCGCTGCTCAAGTGATCTTCTCAGTCCTATGGCTTACGTATCTACCCTTTGCTTTTTGCTAAATTTATGTTTCCAGCTTTGAGCTGCAGATTTGTACAGCAAATTGTCTCCCTGACTCATCTGCCTTGCCATCTCTAAATTACTATGTCCAAATTAGAATCCCTGATTGTTCCTCAACAAAACCTGCTTCTGCCTAGTCTCCCCCATCCCAACAAAAACACCCCCAGTCACCCAGGTGTTCAAGTAACTATGATTCATCCTTAATTTCTCTATTTCCATCATATTCAGCCTCTAATCCATCAACAGATACTGTAGGTTTTATCTTCAAGATCACTCTAGAATGAGACCATCTCTCACCACCTTCAGAATGACACAAGCGTCACTCACGCAAGCACCTGCTCTTACTGGAATCCATTACCTGCATCCATTTCAGCCTGTCTGAGCCATTTCTCCAACAGAGGCTGGGCTGTTCTTTTAGAAACATGAATTAGAGCCCATTATTCCTTTGCTCAGCACCTGCTGATGGCTACCTATGCACATTCTTTACACACATCTGCCCCTGCCTCTCTCCCAGATCACCAGTTCATTCCCAGATCCAGCTACTCTACATCTACATACACCAAACTCAATATCTGCCCTCGGCCTTGGCACTTGCCATTCCCTCTTCCTTTCCACTGTTCCTCTCAACATTGCACACCTAGTTCCCTCAATCTATCCAGCACTCGACTTAGAGAAGCCTTTCAGAAATAGTCTGTTTTTGTACAAACGACCAATACCTGTATCCTTTCGATCTGTTTGACATTTCTGTATGGACTCATAACTAGCTCAAATTATATAACAAATTAATTTAATTACTTGCTTACTGGCCATCTTTCCCACTATAAGGTCAGCTCCCTGAGGCTAGGAATCCTGCCTGTTGTTTTCACCATTACATCTGAGTACTTAGAACCACTCTGCCACAGAGCCTGCACTCCGTAAACATTCCTTTATTGAAGGAAACATAATTGAATGTGCATCCCTTTTCACAGCCTGGGTACCAGACAATTCTTATATTCTATTATTATAAAGGTAAACTGAAGTGCAAATAAACATAACTTTGAATAGCAAGGTTGTAGGTTGAAATCAAGTAGTCATTACATATGTATATATGCATGAGCATATCTTACTGAAGAAATTTTTTTATTATTGGCCTATATGGAGCCAATGAATACTCAAATTAACTGTAAGTGTGTCTATCTGTTGGCATGAGCCAAGAAGTATGACAACAGTGACGGTTCACAGAGCAGGATGTAGCTGGCTGCATTTGCTGTATACCAAGCCAGCTCCTTGGCTAGAAGCAAGTGGGAAGAAGCACACCCTCTTTGAAATAATCCTGCAAGAGGCAAGCTGGGCTTGAAGTCTGGGAGGAACCAGGGGAAGAGTGAAGAGGAAGGCACTCAGCTGATAACCAACTTCCTCACTTGCTCCACTTATATTTAGTGATTGCTCTGATCACATTTGAATAATGCTCACCAGACACTGTTAGTCAGAACAATGTGTCCCCTAGGACTGATCTACTGACTTCAATTTCATGTTCTAATACAGAACAGCATACATAACTTGAAGATAGGAATCTACACAACTGTGAACAATAGAGGAGGGTCACAGAAATCTAATAACAGCCTGGAGAGAATCCCATTCTTGCTTTGCTGTCATGCCAATGAATTGCATTCTACAAGAAACTCTGTTAATTCACTGCTCCTATCTTGCACCAGGCAAACCAAGTCACAGTGAAGAGAAGGTATCCATGGCTCTTTAAAGCAGTACTTTATAAAAATTCTATGCATGCCCACCTGAAAATAACTTAAAATCTCTGTTGTAGCTTTCTGATCTTCTTTCTGTCTCATAAAAAATATTTCAAAGTAACATCGTGGGTTCAGACACCTGTCTCCCCAATGTGATGTAAATTCACTGGACTGATGGTGCCTGTACTACAAATGCTGGAGGTGCTGAAGGCATTCCATAGATGGCTTATCAGCTTTCTCAGAAATTAAGAGGAAATTCGCTCCTCACTGGAAACCTCAGATAAATATGCCTCCCTCTCTCTCTCTCCTTTTCCTTTCTCCCTCTCCTTCTCTCTCTCCTCTAAACCCAGTTAGTTTCCAAAGAAAATATTGCAGAGAGCTGAGAGATCCTCCCTAAAACAGAAGCCAATCCTCCTGATCACCCTCCATGTAAACTGAAATACTAACATTTCTCAATGTTTATAAAGAAAATTTACTTTCTGAAAGGGAAAACCAAATTTATTGTCCCAGTGTTATAAATAGTGTTTGTAATTACAAATTGATTTCAGAGAATGTGAAGTTCAGTTATGCCTAAATAGATAAGCATACTTTTTAAATGGGTAAGAAGTCATTGGGAAAAAATGTAGCAGTGGTGTTCCCTAACTCCCCAAAATCTTTTCAGATGAGGAACTGCATTTTATTCATACTCAGAACTGCAACAAAGTGATAAGGTGTGAGAGGGAATCCTGGAAAGACAGAGCAGACAGTATCCGCTGCCTGCTGGATCTATATCTAGGACAGTGAAATATCACAATTTGATCATTTGGGAAAATAACAGCCATACACATACCATGGTCCTAGGAAAATTATACTTGTGTGGTAATCCCATTCAATAGGTTAATACCGAATATGCTGAGGTTTTGGTATTGTGAAATTAGAGAGTTACCTATTCATTCACAAATCAGGAAGCCTAATTTAACCACCTGATCCACTGTCCCAAATGATTAACTACATCCCAGAGAGAGAAAAATATATATGAATTAAACAAGGCAATCTCTCCCAGAGAAGACAGAAGGAAAACTAAGGAAATGCAGTGCTCTGTAATTTCTCTGGCCCCACCTCACTAATAAGGGCCTGGCTGGGTTAAGGCTGCTGTGTCCACAGTATCATAGTGTCATCATCTGTCACCTAGAGATGGGGGTCTGTCACCGTGACCACTTCCATACCCCTTAACCTCTCAGGGAGGTTAATTTCACGGCCCTTGGAAAGCCAATTTCTAACATAGTGTCAGAATAAGGTATCACTTTCCCAGAACAGGGAGAGAGGCTTTATCTCAGGATTATGCGAAACGAGGGGTATGTAGGGTATGAGCAGCCATATAGGGATTTGGCTAGCCTGACAATTTCTGCATCGCCTGACTCCTATTTTCTGAGCCTAGCTCACGGCACTGTTGCTGACCTGCAGTGCCTGTTGAAGGCTATGTGCTCAGGGCCTTTGCACCTCCCCTCCCATGCCTGGCTACTGTCCCCTTCTTCTGCGGGGGCTGCCTTTCTTTCCTTTGCAGGGGTAAAAGGATGATGACCAGGAGAAAGGTGACCTTTCCTCCTCACTCCCCAACTCCTGGGGGTTCATCCCCATCTTCTTCACTAAATATAGCTCAGTTTATCAAATGGCCAGTTGAATGTCAGGGAAAATGGACCCTTTTCCTCATAAGTGGTAGATTAATTGCTTTTCCTTTCACTTTTCTGAGGATAGGCATATAATGGAGCAGCCGCTTGGTATGAAATCATTGATTTGCCTCAAGGTTGAGATTAAGCCAGTCACTTCAAACATTTTAATATTAGCAAAAGGCTTTGTGTGATTTTTTTCTTCTCTCTGCTGTGACTTTATTCAAGGTCTTTAGATCACAGGGGCTTTGACAAGTTTGTCAGTGATCAGGGGCTGCCTTAATCAAGTAAGAAAAAAAATCCCGCCAAGACCTCCTATGCATTTATATGTTACAGGACTGTTTAATGCCAGTATCTGCACAAAGCGTGGTGTGTAAACTACAGGCTTTAGAGGATATTAATTAATACAGATTGGAGAATTTCTGATGCAGCTCATTAACAGAGATCAATATTTAAAACTTATGTTTGGGTAAAAAAAAAAGTCATGGTAAATAATTGAGTAAAAGAGGAAATACACACCAGCATAAAAGTGTGTTTATTTATTTTACATAAATATCACCATGAGCACTAATGAACAACTATATTTCCTTACAGTAAAATAATACCACAAGGAGACTTCTAAAAGAAAACCATTGATAGAGTCCTATAGTCACCCTTATGTACAAAAAGTCACATGAATACTGCAAAAAGAGGTACATCTTGTTATTTCAATATTAACTCTCCAAGAGGTTTTTAAAACATCTCCAATATCTATATGTAAAGGTTATTCATTAATATTGGCTATTATTTGGATGTGAATCCTAGAAAAAATATAGACATTTTTAAAGCAAAGCACATGCAAGTATTTTTATATAATTCATTAAGGAATGTATTGACTGAAAATACACCAAGATAATGCATATCTCGTAATTCAAATTGAAGGAACTTATTCTAAAGAAATGCTATACAAATATGCATGTACAAGATGTTCACTGATGCAGTGTTACAAATGCAAAAACCTGGATAAAAACTAATAGCCTCAATTATGTTAATGGAAAGTGAAATACTGTGAAGCCATTAAAATGACTCTAATATCTGAGGAGAAAAAACCTCCTCCTCATTTTATAGACAAAGATGGTCAATTAAAAAATAACGAAAAAATTTTCCACTTTTGGGGAAGCCATTTTATTGAATACACTCATTTATTTAAACATTCAAGAAATATTGGATGTTTCTGCCAGATTTCATGTGGTTAGAAACTTCATCCCCAAGCCCATATATTAATTTTAAGTGGGGCATTTGGGAGGTAACTAGGATTAGATGAGGTCATCGCAGAGGGGTCACCCTGACAGGACTGGTGGTTTCATAGGAAGAGAAGGAGATACGAATGGACATGCATGCTCTTGTCCTCTCACCATGTGAGGCAGCAAGAAGGCCCTCACCAGATGCCGGTGGCATGCTCTTGGACTTTCCAGCATCTAGAAGCATGAGCCCAATAAATTTATTTTATTAACAGATTATCCAGACTGTGGTATTCTATTATAGCAACAGAAAATGGACTAAGACATATACTGAAGAGTTGATGACAAAAATAAATACGTGATTTTGACACGTTCTATGAGGAAAAGAAAAAGATGCAGCTCAGAATCATAGTATTGAACCTAACATAGGATGGGGGAAAAAAGCAGAGAATGTGTTGTTAGGATACTATGGGAAAATGAGAACAGGTACACGACAATTTGCAACTAAGAATGTTTTGGACTCAGAGGGAGAATGCCCCTGGCATCATGTCGAGGCCGGGCCACACTGAGTTGGGGCAGGGGTGGGGAGACAGAACTGAGGAAAAGTGGAGACTGGTCCCAGCGAGCTGGCTTTAGGATTTTGAATTTTGATTTATTTCAGTTCAGTTTATATGCTAAAAGGTTTGATTCAGTTGGTTCATTGAAAAGATTTACCAGGGAAGAAATGACACAAGTCGTATGTTTTAATTTAGTTATATAACATAATATAGAGTTGTCCCTGAGGATCTGAGGAGGGTTGGTTCCAGGATGCCCATGGATAAGATGGTCTGCAGACACTCAAGTCCTTGATATAAAATGACAGAGTATTTGCATATAACCTAACACACATCCTACTGTATACTTTAAATCATCTCTAGATGACTTGTAATACCTATGACAAGGTAAGAGCTGTGTTAATACTTTTCATATTTATTTTAAAATTTGCATTATGTTTTATATTTATTGTTATTTTTTACTGCTTTTCCACCAAGTACTTTTTATGGATTGGTTGAATCTGCAGATGCAGAACCAAGAATAGAGGGCAGACTGTGGTGACAGACACCGTCTGTGTTATCATTTGAAGAGCTGTCCTGTGGGAGAAATGACAGCATGACAAACAGGCTGTGTGGACTTCAGCACATCAGCACAATGTGCCTCCAGTTTTTTCATCTGGAAAAACAACTGGCAGTGGGTGGTAAGTGATATTAATGTTCCTTCCAGTTCCAAGTGCAGTTTAGTGCTTTGGGAATAGTATTCAGAGATTCTCTTATGGCAGTGACATTTTTACCAGTGTTAGGTGAATAAAATATAACTTTATGAAAAAAATGGTATAAAAGGATTAGTATGTTATTTTTCTTATACACAGGAAACTAGCTGAATGAGAGGCTTAAGGGATATTTGTCTTTTATTATGTGAGGTTTTTTTGAAATTTAAAATATGAAGAACCAAAACTTACCACTAAATCCTACCGTCCAGATTGCTTTTAAAAGTTCTACTGTGAGAGGTAAACTGGGAATCTGAGTGTGTTTCCAGTTGTGTAATAATTACATTGCCTTATTGTTTTTTAGCCAAGTAATATTCTTATCTGGAGGCGATGTTTAATATTGTTTGAATATCTATGTGACTTGCAGCACTATCGTAAATGAGTCTTACGACATGCCTCCGTCATTCTGATATTGTGGACAAATGATATTATAGCTATCTACGAACATTACATATAAAGAATGCATATTGTCAAGATTGAATTTTACCTGAGGTCTGAGCCCCTGGAAAACAATGAAAATTAAAGAAATACTCCTCATGGCCGGGCGCAGTGGCTGAAGCCTCTAATCCCAGCACTTTGGGAGGCCAAGGCAGGTGGATCATGAGGTCAGGAGTTCGAGACTAGCCTGGCCAACATGGCGAAACCCTGTCTCTACTAAAAAAATACAAAAACTAGCGCGGTGGCTGGTGCCTGTAATCCCAGCTACTCGGAAGGCTGAGGCAGGAGAACTGCTTGAAGCCAGGAGGTGGAGGTTGCGGGGAGCCGAGATTGCACCATTGCACTCTAGCCTGGGTGACAGAGCGAGACTCTGTCTCAAAGAAAGAAAGAAAGAGAGAGAGAGAGAGAGGGAGGGAGGAAAGAAAGAAAAAGAAAGAAGGAAAGAAAGAGAAAGAAAGAAATGAAGGAAGGAAGGAAGGAAGGAAGGAAGGAAGGAAGGAAGAAAGAAAGAAAGAAAGAAGCTCCTCACCCTTCAGTGTGATCAAAAACAGCTTACTGCCAGGTCCCCCTTTCCCCATATGAATTAGATGTGTCACCTAACACTGGTAAAAATGTAACTGCTATAAGAGAATCTCTGAATAATATTCTCAAAGCACTAAACTGCACTTGGAACTCGAAGGAACATTAATATCACTTGTACCCGTTGACTACATAGGACAAGGCCAGACTTCCAATTCCTATCCTTTGCCTCAACAATGATTAGCTGGATTGCTTGTCCCTACTGATGAATCAGAAATGCTTGTTGGTTAAATTTGGTGAAGGTTCTCTCTATCCTCAGAACCCTGACTTGACAGCAGAGAGCCTCTCCTGAGAAGAAGCTGGCCCTAGGGTAAAACCCTCTCTCATTTACTATCCCATATGTCTCTCTTCCACCCCACTCCTCCACACCAGTTCTTACTAGCTTGTTTATTCCCCTGTATAAAAGAAAGCCCAAGCTTGGTGTGGTGGCTCACGCCTGTATCCTAGCACTTTGGGAGGCCGAGATGGGCCGATCACTGGAGGTCAGGAGTTTGAAACCAGCCTGGCCAACATGGTGAAACTCCATCTCTACTAAAAATACAAAAAAAAAAAATTAGCTGGGCATGATGGCACATGACTGTAATCCCAGCTACTCAGGAGGCTAAGGCAGGAGCATCGCTTGAACCTGGGACGCAGAGGTTCCAGTGAGCCGAGATTGCGCCATTGCACTCCGCCTGGGTGACAAGAGAGAAACTCCATTTCGAAAAAAGAAAGAAAGAGAGAGAGAGGGACAGAGAGAGAAAGAAAGAAAGGAGAGGAAGGAAGGAAAGAGAGAGAATGGGGGAGAGAGAGAGAGAGAAGGAGGGAAGGAAGGAAGGAGAGAGAAAGAAAGAAGAAAGAAAAGAAAAGAAAAGAAAACGAAAGGAAAGAAAAGCCCCTTTTGCCTAACCCTTGAGATGCCTGCAGATCTTATGGTCAGAGCATTCTTCTATTGCACCCATCCTCCTCCCACTATTCGAATAGCCCATCCCTAAGCCCCTGCAATAATCCTTTCTAATAACGTCTACTCTTACTAAATTGAGATTTATTTTTTATTTGACAGGTTTTTTAATGAGAAATGCTTTTTAAGAGGTTAGAATAGTTTTGGTGGTTGTTCCTTAGTCTCTCATCACATCCCCTTTATGACTTGGAAAGGTAAATTTAGCATGGAAAAAAATGTGATTATTAGAAAACAAAAAGAATATTAAATCATGAAAGAAATTTATGCAAACAATAGGACAAGACCTAGTACATAAAAAGAGTCAGTGAAGCGAATAAAAACAACAAAACAGCATCACCACCACCACTTAACCACAAAGTGAAACAATTTACGTAATGATTTCTTGCTTTTCTTCTTCATATTATTGAAAGTTTCTTTGTTCACATTATCTCCAGTGGTCTGTGAAATGTTTGCAATGCATCAGTGCTCCTCTGAACAACTTTGTTAGGAATGAGAAGTGCTCTACCTATCAACAACAAAGGCAGCCGAATGACTAGAAATCAGTTTGTTGAAAATACTTCTTGGGTTCTGCCTTACCTGTCAATCACAAAAAGAAGGTGGAGAAGGGAGACATGCTTATGGCATCCCAGTTTTAAGGAAGAACATTTTAGCAATAAGCAAGCAGTTACCAAAAGGATTTAAAAAGGCAGTGGGTTTAGGTGCTTTGTTTCACTGTGAACATGAACTGTCATAAACGCATATCTGATATTTTAATATCAGATATTTGGTTAAAAAAAAAAAGTGAGGGAGGAGGGTGCATTTCATTATCTCTCCCAGATATGTACTGGCCATCTGGTGGGAAAGAAAACGGGCAGTCCCAGTCCAGGGCCCAGAGGATCTCCTTTGTCCCTGTACATACACACAAGAACGCACATATTACATTATCCAGGTAGAGAACATGTGGTAGGTTACAAAGAAGCCATGAAGAAGAAATAGGAAACCTGAATTGTAGTTGCACTCCTCTCAATATCCTCATCAGCAAAATGAATGAGTTGTTAATAATTACAAATGTACCAACTGTCATACGTTGCCATATGGCTTGTATATGTGTTTGGTATTTTAAATCTACAACATACAGTCATGCGCCCCATCTGCATCAATCATGGCATGTGTATATGGTGGTATTTTGTATTTTTACCCTACTTTTTAATGTTTAGATACAAAAATACTCTCCATTGTGTTACAGTTGCCTGCAGTATTCAGTACAGAAACATGCTGCATGGGTTTGTTGTTTAGGAGCAATAGGCTACACCGTACAGCCCAGGTGTGCAGTAGGCTATACCATCTAGGTTTGTGTAAGTACACTCTATGTTGTTTGCACAACAAGAAGATTGTCTAACCATGTGTTTTTCAGAAGTATGTCGTCATTAAGTGACACGTGACTATACATAAATATGTTAATAGCTAGTAATGAAGACATAAGCTCTAATTCTGATCAAGCCTAGACAAAGCAACTCATACACATAATTCTTAAAATAAAAACCTAAGAAAGATGTTAGTATTCCTTGTTTCTGGAAAAGGAGCCAAGACCCTGGGAGTTAAGCGGCCTTCTATGAGGCCAGATGACTGGGCCAGGACCCACTACCTGGCTGACCCCAAAGCCCACCCTTTTATTCATTCTGCTGCATTGGTTGTGACCTAGAATATTCTGTTGCTCTTCTGGTTGTTTAGAGAAACAGAAAGAAGACTCAGAGTAGACTCTGAAATGTCCACTCCCCAAACACTGCCCAGAGCCACTGGAGGTGTAATGTGCCAGGCACAGCTGTGTGGGCAGCAAGGCACGTGGAGCAGGAAGCAAAGGATGATGCCGAGGCACGGGCCACGTGTGCAGTGCCTGAAGGGGGTCTCCTCTGGTCGTGGCTGTGCACCAGTGACAGAAGGGGTTACTCACTATGATACTGGAGACCACCATGATCACTGACATTTCCTTAATGATGCACAAAATGAAGCTCACAAGTATCCAGCAAGTGACCGGAGAAAACTCTAGCATACTTCTCTGAATGTACACTTCAGAGAAGGAGGCAAATGCTTAAATGTAATATTTTAGATAAGTCACTGAATACAATTAGTATAGTAAGTACGCTATGGATTTGATGGTATGTAGTAATACGTCTCTATGGCAAGCTCATCTCCTGGAAAACTGGAACTACATTTGTCCACAAGCCTTTCTCACTGAGCAGGAACACAGCTTGCAGGTCGGCCGACTCATCTCCCCAGATTTTATTTTCTATTTTATCTATATTTTTCCTGGCTGTAATTTGTTTCTGTTTTGTTACATTTTGTAGATTCCTACAAACCTCTTTAACTATTTTGTAACGCAAGATATTTGAGCATAAATCCCTAAAAGACATATTATTTTATGATGTAAAGGTTTCATTTTTGCCATTTTACAGATGATTAAATAGAGGCCCGGCATGGTTAAGCGGCAAGCCCAGAGTCAGCCATCCAATGCAGCGCAGAGCTGTGATCCAACCCACTTCCACTCCCACGGCATCTCGGCTTCGTGGGAGTTGAGGAGCGTCTCAACTGCATGTCAGGAGAATCCATGAAAAGGAAAGAACCCAGAACAAATGGGTGAGAAAGTTCAAGACTATGTTCAGCGTTAAGAGCAAAAGCCACCTGAGAATTCTGCTTGCAGCCCCTTCCCAGGCATTACAGTGCAAAGCTAATTAGGGAGAATGGCATGAGTAGAAGACCACCAAGACCACCAACTGAAACGGGTGTTCTCATGGCCTCCAGTGGGCTTGACTATTTTTATATTTTTAATATTTTGGTCCAATCACTACTCTATACAACTTAGCTGTCTTAAAACAATAAAGCCAAAACAAAAATAAAACAATAACCCAGGCCTCCCAGATGTTGGCTTCAGTCTGTGTTCACAAGTTATCTTCCTAATATCACAGCATGAGCACTACTTCCCCATACTATTCTCATGAGATCTATGGCCAGGTCCAAGGTCGCATCATAGTAAATCTTTATGAAGGTTAAGAAATTTATAACATTTGCATTTGTTCACGAGTGTCAATAATCCCAACCGGCAGGTTTTACGCTCAGGTTTGAATGACACTTTGCTAACCAAGCCATTAAGGTTTGTTTCAAGGAGTCGGGGGAAGCTCCCCAGCAGCTCTGAGCAAATGAGGAGCCAGACAAAAACAATGAAAAATTTTTTTTAAATAAGATCTTCGAAAGTATATTATTAATTCTATCATTCAATAAGTGTTTTGGAAGACTATGCAAATGACATCTTGCAGTATAAAATCTGTTACAGAACAGACCTTCCAAAATTTCTTAGTCTCCTTCTTTCCTTCCCACGCATGCCCTATGTGTGGACTGGCAGCAATGTTTTTACTTTTAAGAGGAATTTCATCATTTGGGAAAAATTTAGAGATATTAATGAAAAATTGCTATGTGTCTCATGGCTACCTACTGATTAGAAGCAATTAACTTATTTCTATTTTAAAAAATTAGGCTAGCAAATGAAGCCTGTAGGAGAAGCATATTTAATAAATATAGAAATATTAATTGTAGGAAGTAACAATAACACTATGCAAAGTTGTCCTGTACATTGAAAAATCATACTGATTGTTTACCTCCTTATTCACAGCAAGGGAATCAAGACCATGGAAGTCAACCTGTAGCTGTATAATTGCGTCCAAATCCCAGTGAAGAGTAAATGCTAAAGCATTAGGGTGAACCCATTAAAACTGAGAAAAGAGAGGGAAATAAATCAATACTCAAGAGTAGAGTTACCTACCGAAGTACCATTCAGTTCAACACATTTGGAGGCCTCTTTTTCATATATGATGAGTTTTCACTCATATACACTGAGAAAAAGGTGAAGCATAAAACATCTAGAATGATGTTTTGAAGAAGGTGAAAGAATCACTGTGGTGAAGACTACAGAACTGCCCTGCCTCCATCTCTCCTAGGCACTTTAGCCATCTTACTCTAAAGCAGATTTGGAGTTGACTTTTTAAATTTCCTTTCAATGTTAGAAATTTAAGTTAGAAAATGCATGTTAAAGTTGATTAAAACTTAACAAGTTATTCTGACCCATTTTCCTCTTCTACTGCAATTCTGTCAAATGTCTTTTATGATGCCTTTACAATTACTGTTATCATCATCATTATTATTTTAGTCTATCATGTAGGAAAATATAACTGGATTTTGATTTCCTTAAGAGGTTTTCTACATTATTTAGATTTGTGTAAGAATGTTATTGTAAGTAAATAGCACCAAATCTTAAGGATACAATATATAACTGCTAACGCAAACAGTATTGGAGAAATGCATCTAGATATTCATTACTTTATTAAAAAAGACATAGAATTGGCATAATAAATTGCTAGATAAAGCAATTGAGTGAGAAGTGTAATGAGTTCAAGTAGAGATAAGATCATTTTATGGAGATAAATGAATTAGAGAGGTTGTGATTGAGAAGTGAGAAGTGGTTAAAGTGTTTTAAGACAAATTATAATATCTAGGTCTTATCCCTACTTATATTGATAGGCATGATTTGGTGGGAAAAAAAGAAACATTGTCACTTTAAGTATTTCCCTATCCTAAATGAAAGCTACTTTATTCAAGAGTATAAGCTACCCTAAGTTTCTTTATTTTAAACTTTGAATGCTTCATCACACAAATGTTTATATTTTAATAGAAATGTATTGTGTCTGATGATATCCAACATATATATACAGGCTATTGAATTCTATATGTAGTAATAATCATGAAACTCAGTGTTTTCTCAATTATATCAGCAAATTCTCTAACACAGATATGCCAGGTTTTCTTCAACTTTGATGAAGTCACTTTAGTTCTAGTAAAGTAGAATTCCTTCTAGAAGGAATTTAAAAGAAGCTGGATTTCCTGGCTTCCCCCTATCCCCAACAAGCACCTATATAATTTATCAGTCCATATTTCAAACTACTTTATTTATTCAATTACAACACATTCCATGGATAATTCTAAAATAAACTCCCACATTTAAAATTAAGGAGCCATAAAAGACACTTTTAAAATAAGATAAGAAATTGCATAAAGAGAGAAGAAAAAATAAAATTTTTCACAACCTACAAATTACCACCAAGTTTTACATTGAGTTTGACATTCCTGGTATTCAGAGCAAAATATGGACACAAAGACTCATGCACGCACTGGGTGACCTCATTTCACTGTTGTATGTGTGATTCCTCATTCTAAGTATAGAATCCAGGAGGTGCGGGTCCCTTTGTCCCCACCAGGAAAATGCAGTTTTCCAAAGTGTTAAGGTTGGTTGCCTTTTTCCAATGGGAGAAAACGCAGGCCAGAAACTGAGAAAGTTGCTTAGTTCATACAGAAAGCAGACTGCCTAACGTGAACCTCTTAGTAGTCAGAGCGACATATGCTATTGAGGTAATGTGTTCCTTTATTTTCTAAATGGATCCTTCCCAAGTAAAATGTACCTAAGTACATAAACCATTTAGTGGGAATACATACACAAAGAGTTGCCTCCTAGATGTAAACGTCTCTTGAACAACAAACAACTATTAACTCACACAAAAATATTTTGATAACATTTTCACAATTATCTGCTAAATTAAAGGAAACTACTCACAGCAACAAATGCCATCAACATCTGGCAGTGAAACAACTTTGAGTTACATCTGGACAAAAATGACTCATGTCTACCCTCACCTGTTGCAGGCTTTACACCTACAGAGAGGCAGCTCCTCTTTGCCACCAACATATTTAGTTTCTGGACTGCATTTTCGCCTTCTGTTGCAAAATGGCAATCAACCTTATTACCGTAGAAAACTGCATCTTCATGGTAAGGACAAAGGGGTCTGTACCTTCTGGAATTATATTCAACACTTACATTTACATGAAAGAGCCTTGAAAGCAATAGAATAATTAGACATGTTTGTGAGATAATTATGTCATGTAATGATCCTATTCCCCAAAGAGCTGTTGGTTCCTCTAGAAAAAAAAAAAAACATTTATCAGCCAATCTTGCAGACTTGTAGGATCTGAAGAACAGCACTGTTCTCATCAGAGCTAAAAGCATATGCTATGAATGGGGTCCTCCACATGGCAATGACCGCAATAAATTACCAGTGTGTGTTCTGTTTTCTTGAGATGGGCTCAATTTATCATTTTATTGAAAAGGTTCCATTATGCTAATGTCTTACAAAATCACATTCTGCTGTTGCTGGAAGGTCATGAGGGGATATAAATTTTTGCATTTAGAACTAAGAAGCTGTATAGCAGTCACAGACTCCAAGGGTTAATAAGAAGCCATCAAAGTACATTCAAGGACTTATCAATGACAGCTCTTCAGCATGCTCTCCTAGTTAACAAAAGAGAAAAAGGGGAATATTGTTCCAAGCTTAACATCACACACACAAAAATGCTTCAAGTATAAACGTATTAAAACTTGGCTTTAACACAGGTTGATCATTTGAAAAAAAAAGTCATTGAAATTTTATCTGTCAGTGTGAAGTATCAGTATAACAGGTACATTTAATACATGTTTAATAGAGGTTTCTAGTACATAGTACTCAGTTTCTTTAAATTAGCTACCATCTTCAAAGACTTTCAAAGATAAGTTTGCTGAAGATCTACAAAGAATGCAAAAATTAATATGCATATTTTAGTGTAACCTCATTGTGTCTATAAGGAGGATAATGGAGATTTTTGACTAGCCTCAAATCCCACATCTCAGTGAGTTCTTAGGGAAAAGAAAGATGATGAGCTAATTATTCAATGCAAATTAGATATTATTCCTTAGAGAAATGTTTTGTTTCCATCTTTTCAAGAATTACTGATTCCTTCCAATCATGAAGGACTGTGGATGTAATTCACGAATATATGGTGCCATCAATCTATCAATAATTTGCAGTTATGGGCAACAACTGTCAAACAGCTGAGTAAAAACACATAAAACCAGATAGCTCCCTTTGGACCAATTATTGTAAACCATAGAAACACTGAGGAAAAACAGTTGCTCTTTAGAAACACTTGGTATATATTTGGCATCCAATTTTTTAATGCAACCTAACAAGCAGAATGTAAACAACAGTAACTGCATTGCTAGATTTGTCATTCTGTTTTGTCTGGTTCAGCAGCTAAGTGGTTACGAATATTAATATTCTACAACATCAGTGTACCTTAAATTCAAGAGGCCATTTTGAATGGATCACTGATTGCATTTTGATGGAATTCCCAGGGAGGTGATGAGTAAGAAGCCAGGTTGTGGTCTAGGGCTGGGCATATTCAATCTTATTCTGTATTAAAGTACAGAGATGGAGATACACAATATGCTCTTTCCTCACCTGGAACTAATTTGACAGGGAAAAAACAGCTTTAGAAATGGGTCTAAGATAGTTTGGAAACCCAAGTTCACAAAATTGTGTTTAAAAATATATAAAAGGATTATAGAACTTCTTGACAAATTCAAATTATTATATAAAGTTTCTCATTGAGTAGCTCCAAACACTGTCAAAATTATTTTTTCTGTCAGTTATGTATGTCCTGTCAACAGGTATATGCATTCACGCCAAATGAACAGGCCATGGAAAGTAGACATCTCTTTATTTGGGAAACCATTACTCAAAGATTTTACCAAAAAAATAAAAAAAGATTTTTGCAAGAGCTTGGGGTGAAGTGGTTGTTTTTGCATCAGGGTATATGGAATTAATGTTGATTCTTCCAAATCATGATGACTCTAATGAATCTAATCAAGTACACATAAACACTTTGATCTAATTCAAAGAATATGGAATTTTGAATCAAAAGACAGTGGTTCCAATCTTAGCCTCAATATCTTTTAGCTATGACAGTTTGACCAACAATTTCATCTTTACTCTCAGTTCTCCATAAAAGAAGGAATGATAATTATGGCCCTAAGAGATAATGTAAGTGTAAATGTTTCACAAACTTGTTAGAAGAAAGGGAAATACTTATTATTCTCTTGAGAGTAAAATATTGTATCTCTCTGGTGATGTAATGGTTGCAGGGAGCAAGGTATATTTACCAAAACAGCTTACATATTAAATAGGACTATTTTAGGTTCATTCTCTTAATAATCATAAAAAATTTGAAACTTAGAATTAAACCAAAGAGATTACTGGTACTCTTTCAATGCGATGTAGATTTATTATATGGGCTATTTTACAACTCTGTAGGAGCAGTGGTTCACTTTTTTCCAGTGGAAATAAAAAGAATTTCTGTCCAGTGGAGCAGACAACCTCAAGTATTATGGTTTATTGCCCTGTAAACACTTGACAAGATTTGTATCTAGTCTAGCAATCTTATGCTAACATCTCTTTATTAAATTGCATATTTACCTATCTATAATCAAGACACTAATTTTTCCAAAGCCTTTTGAACCAATTTATACAGCTTGCTGCTTCTTACATTAAGTAATAGGTTGAAGAAAATTTTTGACACTTGTACATTTTATATCTAATATAATATCTAATATAATATAAAATAGCAAAACAGCTATTTTACCTTACTGGAAATTATAATTTAATGGTTTTAGAGGTCACGCTCAAATGGACCAAATAACCTTCATTTCCAGGAAGTTTGCCTCATGGACTAATAATATACTAAGGAATAGTTCCTGAAGTCAGACAGATCTTGAAATCTGCAACCGGGGTTCTCCACTTTTTCCCCTTTCTCTTTTCTGAATTTGTGTGTTTGGTTTTGCTTGGAGCACAGACTCACAATAATCTATTTCCCTTTGGTGGTCACAGTGATTGGGAATTGCCTTGATAGTCTGACTGGCAATCTCTGGACCTGGATGACACAGCTTTATTCTTTGTTGAATAAGAGGCAACAGAGAATATGTGTAAGTCACTTGTGTTTACTTGTCTCTTGGTGACCTCAGATCAACTAAAAATTGTATGCCCACTGGGGAGGAAAACAGCTCTTTGAGGTCTGGACTAGTACATTTTTGTGATTCTCTATCTTCTTTTGACGCATGACTGAAGTTGTAGGACTGAAGCTATAAATTCTCTACATGGCTTTGTGTCTACATATCTGTAATTCACAAAAGCTGTTGCCTCCATTGTGTGAAATGTTTCCCTGCTTGTTGCAGGCTGAATTATGTCAAAATTCCTATGATGAAGCTCTAACCCCCAGCACCTCCTAATCCAACTGTATTTGATTAATTATAATGAGGTCTTTCGGGTGAGCCCTCATGCAATCTGACTACTGTCCTTATGGGAAGAGGAAATTTACACACCAGACAAGGGGGTATGTAGAGGAAACCCCATGAGAGGAAAAGGAGAAGACGGCCATCTGTACACCAAAGAGAGACGCCTAGAAAGAAAGCAAACCTACAACACCTTGATCTTGGACATTTGGCCTCCAGAACCACAAAAAATAGATTTTGGTTGTTGAATAAAAATAAATAATGACATATACAAATGGAATACCGGCAAAATTCACAGAAAATAAAGCAAACTCTGAGTACTTCAAGTGTTCTAGACTTTTAAGGAAAAATCTCGTCTTATAGAAACTGCTTGCTCAGAAATCCAATCACATACATATGGTGAATCTTTGGACAATGGAACAGTTTTAATAATTTGGGTTTAAGAAAGGAAAAACTTTTCTTTCATTTTTCAGTGTTAAATATGTGATAAGGTTTCTATTTTACATTTTAACAGGTTGGGGTTTGGTTTCCCAGGAAAAGCATACTTAATCCGAACTTCTCGTACTTCTCAAACTATTTTTCAATCACAAAATCTTGCATTACAGTGACATAATTTTAAAGTTTTTTGAAAAATATACATTTTTAGCTGACTAAATAGAATAATAATTCTGGCAAGTTTTTCTGTAGTAGGTTCTTATATCTTTATATATAACTTGCAAACATAGATTGATCTTCAGACAGCTAGATAATTTGTATTAAGGCTGAAAACAAAAGCAATGATAAACAGACATAATATTTAGTTTACATATTTTTGGCCCTTTAGTTATACATACTATAGAATGGCTATATTTTTGAGTCACGCTAATTGTTTTAGTTTTGCTACTTTAGGAGCCTGTAGCTCTAAAAATTGTACTATATATATTTATAGCTTTGTTAGTCTGCTAAAATGTTTGTGTTTGACACGCAGCTCTCTATTATGACTTTCCAGTTTCTTTGTGAAATCAAAGATCTTATTTTGATTACAAGTTATAATCGGATTTGGTGGCTGAGACTTAAATAGAAGAAACAGTAACAGAAAAATACAACTATTTATCCAAAGTAATGGGATGAGCTTTCTTTTTCAAGAATGAAAATAGGGTATTTTTTCCCTAAAGCAAAGTGTTGGTTTGTACCAGTATATGAAATGACACCGTGAAAGATAAAACTTGAGAGAACACAGCAAGTTGAGGAAAATTTGAGGGAAGTGAATTTTAACTGCTTTTGTTTATAACACCTATGTCTGAAAAGAAGCTATAAAATGTATTAAAATTCACCTAATTTTGATTGGCTTATTTGTGAGATAAATTAAGGGGGAAAATGATCTCATAAAACCTATATTTCCAATGCATTAATGCAAAATTAAAAGTAGTCTTTTTCTTAGTTGAATTAATAAATTCATCTTAGAATTCTTACCAAGGCATAGTAAAAATACTATTTTTCCCTTTTGTGTGATATGACCAAAAAGCAGAGATTTTATAACCCACCAGAATAATCTCTGCTTTGTGTTGATTCTAGCATAGTGTTAGATAAATAAAAATCTACAATTATGAAAGGCAAAGTTTCCTCACTTGTGAATGAACCAAGATTCCCTGCAATCATATTACATTTACCAACAATTATTTTTGAATACTTGTTAATTTGATTAAATCGATAATTAAAGGCACCTAGGATTTTATTATAGCCAAACGACCAAGTCTACTCTGACAACTACTTTAATTTCCCCCCAGTCCCATGATCAGATCTAAAATTTAAAAATATAGACCATAAAAATTCAACAATATACTTTATACTTAAAACTGGCTTTAAAATCTCCCACAGGCTCCCTGGAGAGAGAAGCTGGAAAGCCTTAGGTTTGTTTCAAGGGTTTTGTATTTCTTAATCACCTCCCCACTACAGAAGAGCTATGGAATGAGCTGTCAAATAAGAAGGACGCTCAGCCTTCCCTGGGTTCAGTCTGTGTACATGAAATGTTATGCACAGAAATCTGTTACTAATCGAACATTTTATGGGAAGACCAAGGAGAGTCATCAGAGCCCATGCTGTCCATTATATGTTCTTACTCTCCGGAGAAACACTGATCAAACTCTTATAAAATAGTCATACACTGTGTCACAAAGGGTTATTTTACACTCGTCGTTCTGATATTGCTGGTCACTGTAGTAATTAATCCAGCCTTTTATTAGTATCAAACTGGTTTCTGTCTCCATCTGATGCTTGCCTGTGAACTGTGCTATAAACCAGAGGCCTGGGGTTGTATCTTCAGCGTATATTCCTGTTTCCAGACTTCTCAGAAAGGAGTGTGCCAGATACTCTGAACTACTGATACTTCAAAGAATAGACTCTTGGGTACTGGCGTTAGAGCTGACATCAGCTCAACAACTTTCAGACTGTACCAGGGAATGAATCAGAATTTCCAGGACTTATTTTAGTCTGGAAATAGATGTTCTTCATGAAACTAGCACCTAACCCAAGATCCAAAAAATAACAATTAATTACAGAAGAACAAATGAACTGATGAGTTCAATTATGGCTACTTACTTTGAACGTTTTTAGTATTGCATTTAATGTCAATTTTTATGGATATATGAAGTTCTCTTTCTTCTTCATCGATATCACTTTGGATATAATAGACTATTGCTTTTGTATATATATATATTTTTTTAAGATAGAGTCTTGCTCTGTCACCAGGCTGGAGTGCAGTGGCATGATCTCGGCTCACTGCAACCTCCACCTTCCAGGTTCAGTGGATTCTCCTGCCTCAGTCTCCCGAGTACCTGGGACTACAGGCGCACCACCATCACACCCAGCTAATTGTTGTATTTTTAGTAGAGACGAAGTTTCACCATGTTGGCCAGGATGGTCTCGATCTCTTGACCTCGTGATCAGCCCGCCTTGGCCTCCCAAAGTGCTGGGATTACAGGTGTGAGCCACCAGCTGCTTTTGCATATAAAATTTAAAAAACTGTAAGTAGTATCTGATTTTTAGCATCCTTCGAAAGGCAGAAAGAAATACTTTTACTGAGTCTCCTTACTTTTTCATGAGAACATAGTTATTAACATAGGTTCAATTAGGATTTGTTCTCATCTTACCAGGATACAATTGAACAAATTGATTATGCAACAAAGGATACACATGGAGAATTATATATTAGAATAAATCTCACTTCATCAAACACAGCGGCACGCTAGTCCGGAAAACTGACGAGACACATAGCTAGTGCCTACGAAGCCCAGTGGACAAATCAGGTTTACTACCTGGCTATTAGAGTCCTGTTCCTGAGAACTTAAAGAAGAAAGGAATTCATCCCAATTTATATATACAGTGCAGGCAAAATATGGTGGAGAGAATGTCTTGGAATTGTTTCCCGAGCTTTGAGAAAGAAAAGCAAATAATAAAGGCTTTTAAAAGTCAAATCTAAGATTCCTTAAAAAAAATCTCAGGCAGAATTAATTATCTGGGTCAAATTATATGGCTATAGATTTGTAAAGCAAACTCAAGCAGGCCTATCTGGTTAATTAACAGTCTCATTGGAACTATGTAAAAAATAAGTCCATGTTTCATCTGGATGAAAATAGCATTTTTCTGTGATTAAAACAAAACAAAACAAAACAAAACCTTTGTGGGCTAGGTGCAGTGTTTCACGCCTGTAATCCAGCACTTTGGAAGGCTGAGGAGGAGGGATCACCTTGAAGTCAGGAGTTTCAGACCATCCTGGCCAACAGGTCGAAATCCTGTCTCTACTAAAAATACAAAAGTTAGCCGGGCATGGTTGCAGGCACCTGTACTCCCAGCTACTCTGGAGGCTGAGGCAGGAGAATCGCTTGAGCCCAGGACGCAGAGGTTGCAGTGAGCCGAGATCACACCACAGGACTCCAGCCTGGGTAACAACAGAGCAAGACTCCATCTCAAAAACAAACAAACGAAAACCTTTTTGATTATTTATAAGGGGGGAAATGGAGTGTAAAAAAATAGCCACAACTTAGAAATGGGCCAAATAGACAACTAGATGTCCTTTTGGTGCAGCGTTGAGCTTGTTTTCCTATTGGCAGGGAGCTGTACCACTTTGTAGAGGCTGAGATACCTTGTACATTTTTGTTTGGTAAAGATTTCCATCCAGTGTAACAGATAACCCCAAAGTCAATGGTTTAATATCCTCCCATTTATTTATCTCTCTCTCTCACATACACATGCTAGAAAGAACTTTTCCTTTGATGAGTACACAGAAGTACAGAGAGTTGTATAATGAGTAACCATCCCCCAGATTCAATTATAAATAATGTGCAACTAGCTGGTTGTCCCACTTCCACTGATCCTAAGATTGATCACATGGCATCAGCCAGATTCCCTTCACTTATATCAACCCATTCACTTTCATCTAATAGTTTCATCTATTTATATCTGTTGGCAGAATAAAGTAGGACTTGCAAAATGGTGAATATCTAATTTCGCAATGCATCTCCAATTATTGTCTGAAACTTCTCTGTAAAGAAAAATTTTCCTCAACTACTAGGGCTATTTGGTTACCTTGAAACAGAACTCTTACAGGAAAAGCTAGATAAACCCTTATTTTATTTTTTTAATTATCAATTTCCTGAATTTGATTTTAGGGCTCTAGTTATTTCCAGGAGTTTCTAATGTATTTGTTTTTTTTAGCAAAATTATGAATTGTTAAGTCTTCAATAACTTTTTTGTCTTAGATTACACTTGTTTTCATCTTGAATTATCCCATCTTGGGACACTGAATCTTCATTAGCCCCTGTGTCCTTCAAGTATGTCCCTTCTGATTTCATAATCTCCGCTAGCTTTCAAATAAGATAGCCACACAAGATACACAAGGTTCATCTTGCATATGATTTGTCCCAGGCCTAAAATCTTCTATTCTTCAACGATTCCTTGTCTTTTTTAGTTAAAAACAGTATTAAGAGACCACAATCTGAGTGGCCACAAACTTACTCCTAGTTAATAGGTTTAGATGAATGATCCAGACACTCTATCTGAAAAGAGGGGAGAGTGGGAGGATCAGGAGATAGGAAAAGACTAGTACATGAAGTGTAAAAACTGGCTGCTCATCAGAATCACCTGTGAAACCTTCAACATAGAGATTCTCAGGCCTCAACCATTATGGAATATGATGATCAAAGTGGAGCCCAGGTTATGTAAAAGGCCCTCAGGAAATGAAGTCACTCCGGGGCCCACTAGGCAGGAGTGCTGAGTTACAGTCTCCAAGCAGCCACATTTCCAGACCTTGGGATCCAGTATATTAGATATGCTTAGCAGTTGAAGAATTTCTTTCTTATCTTAAATAGTAATACATATTCATTCTAGAAAGTTCACATAAACCAAATATTCGAAATAAAAATAAGTCACAATCCCATCACAAGAAGAAACTGCTATTAAATCTTGCATCTGCATTTTAATATTCTTCTTTATGTATGCACATGCATAAATGGGGATATACACGGTTAGTTATTTTTTATAGAGTAAGATCACAAACTACTCAGTAATTTGGAATTGAATTTTGTCATGTGGTGTCTTTCCATGCCATTAAATGATATTCTCAACATCATCTTCAATGGATCCATAGTGTTTCATTTTATAGAACTGCCAAACATTCAGAACCTATGGTTGTACCTCTTGATAGTTTTCCATTTTTCACTAATATAAACAGTGTTGAACATCCTTCTAGATAATCTATTGTGTATATCTGTAATATAATTTTATCGTAAACTCTGAGAGTATAAATGACTAAGTCAAAAGGTCGAAACTGCATTTTCTCTTGTGAGAATTCTAAAATAATTCCCTATCAGTTTAAAGTAAGAAAAGTCTAGAGCACATGAAAAGAACTAGAAATGAAGAAGCAAGTGTGCATAAAGAGGGAAGGAAACATGCTGACTGTTATCTTTTAGAGCTGTCACACATTGAATTTTAATGTTTGGGGAAATAACCAATGTAGCTGTTAGAAAGCTGTGATTCAAACATGGTAGCACTAAACGATACATCACTGTATTGGGGGCAGGTGCAACATAAACCTCCCATGGATTTTGTCAGGTGAAGAATTCAGGAATAAGGTTTGCCTATTCGTATATAGAATTTTGAAGTCAGGGTACCTTCTAGTGTTGACTGCAATGGTTAAGTCATCTGTCTGTCTCTGACAAAAGAGCTAGACCCTGCTTCAGGAATGCAAACTTCTCCCACTGGTATGGTCTGACTGTTTCTGTCCCCAAATAATTCAGAGGTTGAAACCTAATCACCAATGTGATGGCATTCAGACATAAGAAATTTGGAGGTGATTAGGTCATGAGTATGGAGCCACCGTGAATGGGATAAGTGCTCTTACAGAAGATGCCCTGGAGAGCTGCTGTGCTCCCTTCACCATGAGAGGGCACGGCTGGAAGGCACCATCTATGAACGAGCAAGCAGCCTTTGGCTGACATCAGCTTTAAAGGTGCCTTGTTCTTTGACTTTCCAGCATCTAGAACTGGAAGAAATAAATATCTGTTGCTTATAAGCCACTGACTTATTTTGTATTTTGTCATAGCAGCCCAAAGGGGCTAAGACACCCACAATTGGGAATCTTGGATGAGAATGAACTATATTTCCCATTTTCAAAAAGCTTATCAATGAGTGAATAAACAAATGTTGTTTTCATTCATTTAACACATATTATTAAGTTAGTAAGCATCAACAATGTGCCCAGCACTGTGTTAGGTACTGCAACAGCCCAGAGTGAGAGGAAATGCCCCTGCTTCCTGAAGCCTGCCTTCCAGCGGGCAGCCTACCACCTGCGTGTGCTATTCTGGTGGTCAGGATGCTGTTGTCTACAGTAACCTGGTAAATTAACTGTGTTAAAAGAGTACTTTTTCTTTCTTCACAGAAACAAGAAAAATTATTTGCCATGGAGTCCAAGAGAGGAGCATATCTATTGAAATGATAATTGAAAGAGAAACTGGAAACATCACCTGTATGAAAAATAGTGGATGGCTCTGTTAATGAAACAGGCATGCTAGTGACAACAGGCAACTAATCTAATCTAATCTAATCTAATCTAATCTAATCTGTTTCTCCATAATAAGCAGCAATCATACAACCCACTAAATGATGCTGTTGCTTGTCACTGAAGATGTCCATATTTTATTGGGACATAATATTTCTTCTTGGCATGAAGAGAATGGATTAAGCAAATGAATAAAAGCTATGGTTCTACTTTACCAGCACAAATGGACAAATCCAAAATAAATAACTGTTACAGCAACTATGCTAACCATATTAATTAAAATATGCAAGGTATACTCATTCTCATTTTCATAAAAGGAAATCCTAAACGCTCAATTTGAAGTATGTTTCCTCACTATTTGTAGGAACTTCTAGTACTAGAATTCTTGGTCCACCTTTCCCCAAGATTGTATTCATTTGTTAAATATGAGACACCACCAAAATTGTAATGATGCCACAATGGGAGAGTTAATGAAGTAAAAAAATATTAAATGAGTCAACTATTATTAAAAAAGAGGCAACTTCATACCCATCAGTTAGAAATCAGAGTCTGGCTGGCTATTTATCATCAAAAATCTTTTATTGGTATAAAAAAGTCCACACAATAAGCAGCTTTTTAAAATAACCACTCAGGCCAGATTATCACTCACCAAGCTGTGACTTTATGTTCTTTGTAACAATAAAGAAATTACACGGCAAACAACAATCTGTGAAGACTTGCAAATCATACTTTCCTAAGCTATCGCTCTAGATTAAAATGTTAGCCTTAGTTTTCAGGGGGTTAGAGAAGAGTGTCTTATCTCCAAACAGAAGAACTTCATGAAGATGCATACACACTTTCTTCTTGCAGCTAAGGAAGTCTTTGACTAGGTAAAGATCCATGTATTTGAATCATGAAAATATCCAAAAAGACGGGCTGGGCATGGCGGCTCGCATCTGTAATCCCAAATACTGGGAGGCTGAGGTGGGCAGATCACGAGGTCAGGAGTTTGCCACCAGTCTGGCCAACATGGTAAAACCCTGTCTCTACTAAAAATACAAAAATTTGCTGGGCATGGTGGTGGGTGCCTGTAATCCCAGCTTCTCTGGAGGCTGAGGGAGGAGAATTGTTTTAATCTGAGAAGTGGGGGTTGCACTGAGCCGAGATGGCACCACTGCACTCCAGCCTGGGTGACAGGGTGGGACTCCATCTCAAAAAAAAAAAATAATAAAATATCCAAAAAGACACATTAGCAGGACTCAGTTCCCAGTGTGTTGTTTGAGGCACTGACCCTGATCTGAAAACAGTGCTCAGTTGATTCAATCTGAATCTGTGTCCACAGTCTTCCTCCTCACTTAGAATAAGAGCTGTGTTTGCATTTCATGATGAACACGCACTTGCTGAAAGCTAACTTGTTCCTAACTGCCCCCATCCTTCATCCACTGCCAGAGCCAGCTTTGTTAAGTCCCCTGTGACCTATATCTGTGACCTATCCCTAGCTAATCTTCTCTTTCAAAGTAGGAAGTGGGGTACACACTCATCGCCAAAGGGTCCTTTGAGCAAGTCCCAGTAGAAAATTTATCCACTTTTTGGATGAAATACTCAAAAAAGAGTACTACATTTCCCAACATAAAATGGAAAACAAATACATATGCCATACATCATTCAGGGCTGGAAAACAATGAAAATGTAACACTCCAGAAAAACAGCCATGGGAAGTATTATTCCTCATGCCATCCATCATTATCATAGAGCACCCACTATTCTAATTTAGCTCCAAATGTGTGGTGGAGGTGATCAAACTTTAAAATTAAGTAAACAAAGAGATTCATACAAAAATAAAATAAAATAAAATAAAATAAAATAAAATAAAATAAAATAAAATAAAACCCTGACCCCAAAACTAGAGTAACCTGACATCTCCCAAGTATGGGTTGGGGACCTAGCACCTGTTCTGGGGGCAATTCAGGCAGGTAGCCCTGGATCTGTAAATCTAGGTAGTATTTTAGAGCCTGAGCACAATATTGGGCCTTTGTACATGTGAACTAGAAAGCAAAGGGATAACTGAAATGGATAACAGTCAGCACTTGGTATATTCCAGGCCTTTCTCTAGGCCCTTGTCATGAAGTATCTGACATCAAGTTCATGAGTTAGGTACTTTTTCCTTATCTCTGTATGAGAAATGGGGAAACTGTGGCCTGGTATGTTTAAAAACAAAACAAAACAGTGCACTATTCACTTGAGGATCTTATTAAAATGAAGGTTACTGATTCAGTAGGTGTGACAGGGGGCCAATGATTCTGCATTTCTGATAAACTCCCAATTGCTGCTGCTGGCCCACAGATCACACTTTGGACTGCAAGAAAGTAAATTGTCCGAGTCCTAGAGGTAGCAAGAAGTAGAGCCAAGACGGGCTAAGTTGCTTGGCTCCGGGGCCCACACTTACTGCCAGTCGGCTTAGCATTTGCATGGCAGACACATCACAGCCCAGGTACCATGAATGCGCTCAAGGATTCAAAATCAATGTCTGTCACCCTTTTTGACTGCATTTTCTAGCAACAAAAATTCTGTATTCAGTGCGTAGTATATACCAGGAACTGTGGTAAACACTGGTTCAAAGGATTTTCATTTAATCCACTGAAGTAAATTATCGGCCATTTGATTCCCTTCTTACAGGAAGCAAATCACAACCCCACTGATGCACTGGGATTCTAGTGAGTTTAATTATCAGGCACAGAAAATATCGAGCATTAATCTGCAAAGAATTAGAATCTAATAACACACCTCTAACACCAAAGGTAGTCAACCTTTGGGGATTGAGGAAGAACTGTAAGATCTTACAGAGCATCAGAGGTATCATTTGGAAAATTAATTATAGTCAAATAGATGAAGAAGGTGTAGGAGTTTGGGCCTGATTCTGTGAAATTATCAAAAAGTAATCTAAAAAAGAATGTAGTGATATTTTCCTTGTCATAAGGGTTTCACTTTCTACTATATAATAGATATTTTATTAATTCTGTTTTTCTTACATAAGTAGACCATAAATTCCTGATTTATGTGTGAAATGTTTGGAAGCTACAGGTCATACAAAATAACACCTTCCATAAAATTTCACAAAATTTCCATTAGTCCTTATTTACTCAGAACAAATTTAGAAAGATTGAAAAGAGTGTATTACAGACAGTTAAATTCTACCACTTAATTTGAAATTTTTTCTTTATCTTCCCTTTAAGAAAGTGGAATCCAGCAGCCTGCCTGCATTTTTGGCAGACTCTGCAATAATTTCAATGCTCAGATGATTCCCAAGATGGACCTTCCCAGCTGTAAATACCCTGCCTCTGCGCTCATTCCTGTCAAGTGCAGATCTCCCCATCTTGGCATATGGGCAGTGTCCTCTGAAACACTTCAGGGTTTGAAGAGTAAAAAATGTAAATGATTTGCTTCATTGGCCATGTAGGCCTCCAGGAGAGGGACACCCAGACACTACCATTTGTAGAGGACTGTCGATAGAAGAGCACACTGTCCAGCCAGGGCTCGTGGAGTCTTGAATGCAATGTCTCCCTTCCTCTTGAAATCACAATATGACTTTGCAGAGGTGACTTCAGAAAAATCAAAACATTTTGAGGCTCCCTACAAGTACCTTACTTAACTTCAACAACAAATGCTGTCATTTCTCACCTACTCTCCCCCACAGTTACTTTTTATTTCTTTATGTTTCAAAACAGATAACAAACCACAAAAAGCAAAGCAACTCCCACAGACGCATGAACCCAAACAGGCATGAACAAAAGCACAAGGTAGACGGGGCCAGCCTCAGCCTGTGCTGCCCCGGCATGGTATTCCTCTCCACAGCTTTTGTCAATTGCATGCTGACACTCCTTCCCGCTCTATTTCATGGCATGTCTCCTCTCCTTTTGCAAGTATATAAGCAAAAACATGGGGCCGGGTGTGGTGGCTCACACCTGTAATCCCAGCACTTCAAGAGGCCGAGGTCAGTGGATTACCTGAGGTCAGTAGTTCCAGACCAGACTGGCCAGCGTGGCGAAACTCCATCTCTACTAAAAATACAAAAATCAGCTCAGCGTGGTGGTGGGTGCCTATAATCCCAAATACTCGGAAACAGGCAGGAGAATTTTGAACCCAAGAGGTGGAGGTGGCAGTGAGCCAAGACCACCCCACTGCACTCCAGCCTGGATGACAAGAGTGAAACTCCGTCTCAAGAAAAAGGAAAAAATATGCATGGCATGAAGAACACTTTATCTTAAACACCAGAAGAGGTGGAGAGATGAGACGCAAAGTCACAGCAGCTGTGACTTTTGGCATCAGAGCTCTTGAGTGCGGGAAACCCACTCTTCCGACTTCATACATCCTCTGAACCTACAACAGATTCGACGAAGCTTGGCCACCTGCATGGAACCTAACTCTTCCCGACATCTCCAATGTTGGCTTCTTGTCTTTCAAAGCCAGGCTCAGGGTCTCTCTTTGCTTCTCCCTCCTCTAAATCCCCATATTACTGTCATTGTACCCATTTTTTAAAATCTACTCCATTTCAACTTATGTATGTGCATTTGCCAAACTGTGAGCTCCTGGAGGGTCTGGTTCCTGTTACTAACCTTTGTATCGCCTGTTCCCATCAATAGGTTTATTATACGTAAGAATTATCCAGAAGGCAGCAGATTAAAACAAATGTGAGTGCTGCTCTTTGACAGGTATATGGCCCCAAGGGATGGTTGTCTCGAAGGACCCCTCTACCAAGCTCTACCTTCCTCAGGGCAGGACTGTCGCTTGCTTTCTGCATACCCAAGGCAAACTCTACCACGTTTTCCATATGCAATTATTAACCATGTTCTCCTGCCACATGTGACTCCTAAGAGTTGAAGAGCTGTAAGAGTTATATTTCACATGGTGGATAAAGCTTTCTGACAGTATGACAAAACTTTATCTCTCGTTACCCATGTGCCAGGCAATGGAGGTAGAAAATGTATGAGATGACTGACTTGACTTTGATGAGTGCCCCTCACAAGTGTAAACAAATATGTTGCAAGTAATGACATGACCATATGTAAAGCACTATAGAGAGGAAGGAGCACACTTTTGGAGGCTGAGGCGGGTGGAATACCTGAAGGCAGGAGTTCAAGAACAGCCTGCCAACATGGTGAAACCCATCTCTACTAAAAATACAAAAATTATCCAGGAGTGGTGACGTGTACCTGTAATCCCAGCTACTCATGAGGCTGAGGCAGAAGAATTGTTTGAACCCAGGAGGCAGGGGTTGCAGTAAGCCAAGATCACGCCACTGCACTCCAGGCAACAACAGCAAAACTCTGTCTCCAAAAAAAAAAAAAAAAAAGAGTAAGGAGCAACTAGTTCTGCATCTACAGTGGCATACAAACTTCTTGGAAAATATTTCAGGATTTTCCCCCTACCTCAACCATCCCTCCCCAACCAGAAATATATGTGAGGCTGGCAGACCTCTCACAGCAGTGCAATCGTCACTTTCTGTGTTTTAACCTTTAATATTGAAAAGTAAAATTTTCAGTGTTGGAAGAAAGATTAAATCCTGGCAAAATAATAATCTATTTTTAATTATTTTATGTTGATATCAACTCCAGTATGACTGCCAAAATTTTGGGTTTTTTCAAGGAAGATTTACACAAGAGGCACTCCTTAAAGCTGTGCAAAACACCAAGAAATTCACGCCCTCTCGCTTAAAGTCATTAGCATGTATAACACACATTTTCAAGTACTTGAGATTTGGTTTTGGATAAAATGAGAATTAAGTCTGAAGCTTATCACTTTATTCCATTAGCAGGCCTCCATGACTGATAAGCATTTGGCAGGTGTTAGTTAATATACAATCCCAGAATAATTTTCATTTTGTACTATATTCAACCACTGGCAAAAAACTGTTGATAAAAACATATTCTCTAACTATTATAATGTATCAATGGTATATCTCCAGTGTTCAGGTCTTAAATTCAATTGCATTTATTTCAAATTTCTAAAAATATTTGTCTATTTTTATATTTTTTCTATTTAATCTTTACAAGTCATATTTCAATAACTTATTCTAGCACATAATGCAGGAATGTCAAATCTTTTGGCTTCCCTGGGCCACAGTGGAAGAAAAATTGTCTTGGGCCACATATCAAATACACGAATGACAGCTGATGAGCTAAAAATAGAAATTGCAAAACAACAACAACAACAACAACAACAACAAAACCTCATAATGTTTTAAGAAAGTTTACGAATTTGCGTTCAAAGCTGTCCTAGGTGGCATGTGGCCTGTGGGCCATGGATTGGACAAGCCTGATGTACTGTTTCATCAAAACTAGTCTCTTTCATTTAGCAAGAAGTAAAAGGTCTATTGTATAGTAAATTGTTCTTCCATATAATTAAATGCTTTCTTAGTAAGCTAGACAGTAACACTCGAAAAAACTGGAAAACATTACCAACGTTTTTATTTTTATTTTTTCTCAAAAGCAAAAATTTCTGAAAAAGTAGTATACCTTGTGATATAGTTTTAAAATCTGACTACTTGGCTGAAATCAATTAACATGACTCTTCAAAAAGGTCCATTTTAAGACTATATCTACTTTCTAACCAAAACATCTAGAGGAAATGCAAAAATTCCTTTCATCTGAGAGCTATATTCTGGAAAACACAGGCTACTGGATATTTTACATAAGCTCTGGAGTGAGACGGTCCCAGGGTAAGGCTTGAATTGTCTGGGTCAGTTCCTCAAGTGGTCTGTGCAGTTTCCTCATCTATAAAGAGGATATGAACATGGTCTACCTTACAGGGCTGCAAGGAATTAAAAGAGGTATTTCAGGGAAACAGGGTTTCCTATAGTGCCAGGTTTGCGGCAAGCACTCACCGACACCGCCTGCAGGTACGGCCCGTTCGCGATGTTCTGGGCAGTGCAGCAGTTCTAGGATTTGAAAACCTTCCGGGTTGTGTTGCCTCCACCCTTTCCTCCTGCAGTTCCTTCACAAGCAGCCAGCATGAGGCTTCCTGAAGTCAGATCATGTCACTCCATTGTTCAAAAGTCAAATTTTCTCAACAGGGTCAAATCCTGGGCCCAGCAGACCCTACCTGACTTCTCCACCCTGCCCTTTTTCTGACATCCTCTTCTCCGAGCTCCACCTGCTCCAAGCTCCACCCCATACTGGCTGCTGCGTTTTCTGGGCGGGGCCCTGCCTGGGGCTCACGAGTTGCTGTCGCCTCTGCCATTTGGCACACAAATGGATGCTCCCTGAGGGTGCCCTCCTCACAGTTTAGCTCATCACGCAGGCCTCGCGGCTGCTGTATATTACAGAACTCCCCACCAATACTCTTGGTCCCCTTGACTCTGCTGTTTCTCCATAGAACACACACTTACTAACTGCTCCAAATAGAATACCTCCGTTGAGGTAGGCATTTTGTCTGTTTCTATTTTCTGCTACATCCCAGTACTTGGCACTGTGCTTGGCACAGAGTAAGGACTCAATCATTATTTGTTTATGTAGTTCATTAACTGTATGACGGATATTAGAGGAGCCTCCTATTTTTTTGCTAGGTCCAATAGCTTCATCTCATCTGTCAGGAGATGATGAATGGTGCCTCATTTAGGAAACACCAACAACACATGAAGGTAATTTACACACAGGCACCCTGGAGCCCAGGTGCAGCTCAATGTTCTTGTTCAAAACGTAGTAAAATAGATTTTATTCATTGACCATATTTTAAGGAATACTATTTTTTACTATTTCGGGCAGTACTACTCAAAGCACAGCCCCTGGGCCTGCAGTGTTAGCATCACCTGGGAGCTTGCTGGAAACGCAACTTCTCAGCTTCCATCCAAGGCCAACTGGTCTGGGCCCAGTCATCTGTGCTTTTATAGGTCCTCAGGTGATTCTGATGAGCACTAAAGCTTGAGTGGCACTGCTGTAAAAACTACTTCAATGACTCGTTCCACTTCTTTGACGTCCTCTTACAAGTCTTTAGTGTGACATGCTTGCGTTCTTAGTACCAACAGTGTAACTGGTTCTTCATGTACATCATGTTATCACCTCTCATGTTGACCACTTATCTTTTGCCAACTAAAAATACTTGAAAGGCACCTTCTCGGGTTTCAGAAGTTTCCATTTGTTTCAACAACATGTGAGGCTACAGCCCAGCTATTCACCCATTAGAGCCCTCCCACGTCCAGCCAGCACTTACATTCTTCGAAGTTAAAATTGAAGACTCTGGAAGCACAGAAAATTGGGATTTCTTTTAATCTCTTTTTCTGAGGCATAGGTTTTCAAACATTGTATAACCAAGGATTTTTTTCATCTTTTCAAATGATAGATGTTGTATGTGTTTAATATGTGAAGTACGTAAAGAGGAATGGTCTCAGGCTGCTGTGATTGGCTTGGTGTGTTCACCTCTCACCGACCTGCCTCTGTTCTCCCACCCAGCGTCCGATTGTTCCGTGAGAACGACAGGTAGGATCCATAATTGTAAGGCTGGAAAACCTTAGCCATAGGGCAGAGTTTCTCAGAGTGTGGTCAGTACCAACATTTTGGGGCCTCTACCCCCAGAAAAATACATCAAAATTTCTGGTCACAGAAAAAGAATGAAATAAGACTTTTTTTCTTGCCATTCTGGCCATCAAAGAAACATGGAAAAGCATGCAAGATAATTCTGCACATGAGAGTCTGTGAATCTCTGCTCTAGTAACTTTACACTATCATTTTTAGTGAAGAAAAATAATCATATAGGCATACTGTTTGCATATAGTCATTTCAAATCATTCCATTCAAAGTCTTAACTCAAACCAAGAATGAACCAAGACATTTGAAGAGATGAAATCTCAATTTCTCTGTATAATTTTAAATAAAGCATTTGTTCTAAAAGCTAAATGCACAGGAGTTCTGTTGAATGACTATGTTTACAATTTTAAGCAATTTAGTAAACATGTATCACCACTCTTCTAAGAGATTTTGGGGAAAACTACAGTTAATTGGACAAAAACTCCATCCTCAAAGAGATTAAAAGGTGAAGTCAGAACTGGAGTACAAAATAGCAAGTAATAAGGAAGAGTCCTAAGAGTTCTGAAAAGGATTCCTTCCAGTTCTAATGAGTAGGAGAGGATTACTTGTAGTTTAGCTGTTAGTTTAACACAGAGTTAAATCTGAAAGTTGACCTAGGATGCACCATCTCTCTTTTCCCAATCTTTACAGATGCAATATAACTTTACAGAGGCCTTTTAGTAGCAGCACGTAGGGTGCCAAGAAGTTGCCCCCAGTCTGTAGTGGTGCAGGGAGAAGTGTTAGGATGGCAACCCTGCAGCCCCCAACTGCACCATGTAGAGTTGCCTGAGCCAGTCCCTAGCCTGCAAAAAGCACAAGGCTGGCAGGCCACAAGACAGAGGGGTAAATGAGAAACAGGGTGATCAGAGGTTAGATGTGACTCAGACATGGGTGGAAAGTCAAGGTGAAAAAGCGCATCATCATAGATCATGCAGTACTCTGAGGGCTGCTGTCATTTACCACATTCCATAAATTTACTAGAATGTATTGTCTATTGTTTGGGTTGAAATAATCACACATTTCAATTTAAAAATATAAAGAGAATATTAGACATTTAGCAGAATTTTCTCAGTGCCTACTGGCACTTCAGACCCTATATAGAGAGAATACTATATTTTCTTAAAATATTATGGTCTAGAGAGAGAGAGGGAGTGAATTGAAAGTGTCAATAATTCTAAGTTCATTCTCATAAAAGAAAATTCTGGAGAAGACCAAGGGCAATTTTATGATAAAACAAAATAAGAAGACTAAAATTTCCAGATGAATATGGTTGATAAGAGAGTAGAGCCAGATGCACTAGGAAATGTATTAAAGAATGTGAATATGTACACAATATGATTCCTGTGCTCAAATTGTTTTTAATATTCAGATAATAAGTAAAGGTTTAATTTTGCTCTAAACAATGTGATTTTTTTATTTTTAGTAAGAATTTTATTTTGGGAAATCAAATTAAAGAACTAGTAGATAGGTCTCCTAACATCATAAATCCAATCTGTTATACAGTTGTACAGGAACAAACATAGTAAATATAGGGTTTGGTATCAATTTTTGTTTCAGGCGTACATTGGGGGATTTGAAACGTATTGCCTGTCGATGGGGAGGGACGACTGTACATGTGAGACACCCAGAAAAAATGCATAAATCTCAAAGAGGTGCCTAAAATTCAGGCTTGAATACCATCTTCAATGGCAAAGGAAGAAAGGGAGAGGAGAAGACAAGAGTAAGGTTTGTTAGGCAGATTATTCAGTTGGTGCCTTCTCAAGGATCAGAGTCTCCAGAGACTCTGTCCTCCTCATCCTAGTAAGGAGAGGGAGACACCCTTACAAATGGAGACTTCCTTGGTAGATATAAATTTCCCTTACAAAAGGGTCACTTCTACTCTGTTTTTAGAGCTTTTCCTGTGTCTACTCTTTCTCAAAATAATCAGCTTAAAATAATACTTATGCTAAAGTGGCATATTTTGGGGTGGCATATTCTGGTCTCATACACACTCAAGGTGGAATTTTCCTTTGTTTGGTTTATAATGTTGGAGCATGAGTATCCTTCAGCAGGGCTTGTTTTTCTCTAGAGGTGTCAGTGTCAGAATGATCTTATACATACTCTGGTTGAAACGTCAGAATTGTTATGGGCTTGGGTTCGATATTTATATTAATATATTATTCTGGTCACAAGGGTATTGCAGGGGTTTAGATTTATCTCATTTTTCCCCATTTTTGACATTTATTTCCATTTCTCAATTTTTCTTTCCAGACCTGAGGTGCCCAGCTCACATGAAGCAGAGCCTCTTTCCCTCCCACAATCATCTCAAGATCACCACAGCATCAGTTAATGCCTTACTTTCTGGGCTTATCTACTCCTGTATTTAAAGATGTTGTTTCTACATTTTCACTTGTCCTTGGAAATTATCTTTTTTTATTTTTTGCAAGATCATCAAAAAATTTTAAGTTCCTTAAATTTTATTTAGTAATTTTAGTAGGAGGCATTTCTTATTATGTTAGGCTTCCATCTTGCAGGTCCCAGAACTTTCTGACACTGTGAAGGCCATACCAGCCCACAACTGCCAGGATCTATTGTATGTGGGAGGAAAATCAACTTCTACCCTGTAAAGTCATTGTGATTATTTTGTGTCTTCTGTCAAACACAGTAAAAATTAATTCTATTACACCTTTGACTATTTAGATTAGAGAGTAAAAGACTAAGAGGCACATATTAATTTTTTTAAAATAACTAAACAATAACCATCTTTGCCAAAGAAAAGCATTTTGAAATGGGTGGTAGCACAGAGAGAAGGAAGAGTCCTTTCACACTAAGGATGTCATTGCCATTGGCATATGTGGCTTTAGAAACTACAAATGGCTCGATTAGCTTTAGAGTTCTTTCTGCTTTTTAGAATTTTTCTACATCACTAGAAACATATCTCTTATATTTAATCTCAATATGAAAACCTGTTTCATAGTACTTACAATAAATGCATTCTCAAATTTTACATCAAAGTACTCCACCTACAGTGATGTCTCCTTGTAGTGAATTAGAGACTCCAATCCAAAACGTATCATAAACTAAATATGCACCTGGCGAGGCCATGCTCCATGCAGATTGCACTAAACAAACAAACAAAATGCTTTAATAATCTTAGAGCATTCCAATTACCTGGACTTCCAGCTGGTGGTGAGTCCTTCCTGCTGTCAGTGTGCAGAATGACAGCCAGCCCCACAGAGTCTCCTGGGAGGACTGAGCTACTGAGGTCCACCCGAGTCAAGCTCTGGGGCTCCCGCTCACAGCCTCCCGCTGCGTTTCTGGGGTTGTCGCCTCCAGTTGCATTCATTTCTTGACCTTTTCTCCACGGTCTCTGCACAATGTGAACAATGCTCTGCTGATCCAGGTCACAATTCTGTTTTGGAGCAAGGTAAAAAAAAAAAAAAAAAAAGGAAATATCAAACATGAAATGCGAGATAGAGTTTAACTTGTCCTCTGTGGTAGAAGGGAAGCGAAAGTGACATGTAATTGACCAACTCAGGCGCTCCTTTGGCCACAGCAGTTACACACTACACATGCTAGACAAACAACACTGAACTGGGGCCAGAAACAGAAATTTGGGAATACGTGAAACACAACAGAATGCTGACGTCATATTCAAAAGGACATAAAATCTAGCAGGAAAAAATAATTACCAAACTGGATCTATAAGCACAGTGAAAACAATAATTCTTTTTTTCCCCCCAAGACAGAGTCTCACTCTGTCATCCAGGCTGGAGTGCCGTGGCGCGATTTCCGCTCATTGCAACCTCTGCCTGCCGGGTTCAAGCAATTCTCCTGCCTCAGCCTCCCGAGTAGCTGGGATTATAGGCGGGCGCCACCACACCTGGCTACGAAAAATATTCTTAAATAGTAAAACTGATTGACATCAGAATTGATATGTCATTCATTTCTGTTTTATAAAAGTACAGAAAGTGAGTTATTATTAATTAGAGGGCATTTCTTTACAGCATCGGAAATGAATGCGTTTGAGTAGGCTCCACACACACCCCTCCACAGGCACCAGCACACACATCATTACACTGGTGGGGAAGCAAGACAGGAGCACAATCCTGCCACCCAGGGTTCATTCTCTTTCTGACGATTTAACCATGAAAACCAGCTAACATTTACGAAAAGGTTTTGCATCTATATATTGACACGTAGGAACAGAAGACTTTAACATTTTGTAGCATAAAAATTAAAAGTCAGATTACTTGCTAGGACAAGAACTAGGCTACCCTAAATGGAATTCTAGTTTCAGAATATCTACTACATAGGGCCGGCCGCGGTGGCTCAGGCCTCTAATCCCAGCACTTTGAGAGGCCTAGGTGGGTGGATAGCCTGAGGTCAGGAGTTCGAGAAGAGCCTGACCAACATGGCGAAACCCCATCTCAACTGAAAATACAAAAATTAGCTGGGCGTGTTAGCGTGCGCCTGTGATCCCAGCTACTCGGGAGGCTGAGGCAGGAGGATCACTTGAACGCCCACCCCCACCCCCCCAACCAAAAAATAATAATAATATCTACTACATAGAAGCAGTTACTCATCTGCTTGCTACCCTCTTAAGACACAGCAAGGACCTTACTCTCTCAGTAAATCGATGTGGCCGGGCGCGGTGGCTCACACCTGTAATCCCAGCACTTTGGGAGGCCAAGGCGGGTGGATCACTTGAAGCCAGTAGTTTGTGACCAGCCAGGGCAACATGGTGAAACCCCATCTCTACTAAAAATACAAAAAAAATTAGCCAGCTGTGGTGGCATGCACCTGTAATCCCAGCTACTTGGGAGGCTGAAGCAAGATAATTGCTTGAACCTGGGAGGCGAAGGTTGCAGTGACCCAAGATTGCGCCACTGCACTCCAGCCTGGGCAACAGAGAGAGAGACTCTGTCTCAAAAAATAAAATAAAATAAAATAAAATAAAATTAAATTAAATACAAATAAACCAATGCCTTTCAAATACCTCTTGCCATTGTCATTTTAGGAATGCTCCAAGAACACTCAAGTGAAATGCATCCATAACTCATAGCAATGAATGATGCCCTCCCCTGCTGCTTTCTCAAGCTCTTCTGTTGCCCTCACCATCAATGTCCCTCGAACAGTGGTGCCCAGCACTCACCAACACCCCTGACCCCAAATACAATGGCTGGAATCTGCCTCCTCCACCCAGGAGGGCACCAGGACACCCTTCATCCTTAAATCCCATTCCAACCTCTTCTCTACTCTCACACCCTGGGGCTCCGTCTCATCCTCAGGCCCTGTGCCCCCTCCCCATTCTCAGAGCTCCCAGCCTCTCCCTAGGACTGCTCCTGCTCAGCAGAGGCCACTGTGCATCATTCTCTGACCTGAAGTGCTCCCCTGCATGACTTCCCAGTTTCTGTCAAAGGAAAAACCATCCCCCACATCACCCACTTCGAGCCTTCCCCTCCCACCTAAAAATCTCATTATCCTCCCATGTTTCGTTACGGGCTGCAAGAGAATCACTATCTTGAATTCCTCCTACCTAATCTTTGACATCGGCAAGGCACCAACAGTTAGCAATTCTGTCTCAGAATTACCCTTCACATCTTCAACTCTTTTACATCCCAATAGTCACCTCCCCGTTTTAGGCCTTCCTCATGATAATAGCTTTGTAATTACTCCCCACATCTGATATCGCCATACTCCAGTCCAATACATACAAGAATTCTGGGTGTGTGCTACGTAGTCTTTCTAAAGTGTCTCAGTATTACTTGTAAAATGGACTGTAACATCTCCCATGTTCTTCAAGTGTGTTTGTACTTTTTTCCTTTCTAAATCATGATCTAGATTTGATTTTTCATCTTCCTTACCCCTCCTATATGATACATGTGGCAGATTAAACTATTCTTCAAAATCATGCACGCCTGTACATTAGTGCGCATACATCACGCTCTCCACTTCCTCCCTGCGATTTGTGTCCAGCCACATGAATGGCTTTGGCCAAAGGGACGTTAGCAGATGTGGTTGAACCAGGGCCTTGTATTTGTCCCGCTGCTAAGGTCCATCAAAAGAACATCCCTGCCAGGCACAGTAGCTCACACCTGTAATCCAAGCACTTTGGGAGACTGGGGTGGGCGGATCACTTGAGGTCAGGAGTTCAAGGCCAGCCTGGCCAACACGGTGAAACCCCGTCTGTACTAAAAAGACAAAAATTAGCCGGGCATGGTGGTGCATGCCTGTAATCCCAGCTACTCAAGAGGCTGAGGCAGGAGAATCACTTAAACCCAGGAGGCGAAGGTTGCAGTGACCTGAGATCTCACCACTGCACTGCACTGCACAGAGCAAGACTCCGCTGCAAAAAACAGAACTTCCCAGAAAGCTTCTACCTGTTCACACATGGCCCAGACCTGAGTCCGACCCACTGAGGTGACCAAGTGCAGCCACACTCACAGCATGAAGCAGGCACCCGCAGCTGAAGCCAGCCTGAGGCCGCGGGCACCCCCACTGACCTGTAGGCACATGAGAAGATGGCATACTTTTATGGCACTGAGATTTGTGCTTGTCCTTTAAGCAATAATGGCAGACAGTCCTCTATTTTCCATTCTATTTGGACAAGGTATCACTGTCCATGATCAGCTCTGTGTCAGGCAGCACTCCTCTAGCTGTGCACAGCCTCTAGCCTAAGTGTTTCAGAGAAATGGGCATCAGGATCCGAGTATACTCAAGGACCTGCACAGGAGCACGTGAGCTTTGCCACAGAAGGAAAAGTGGAGAATTAGCACCCTAGCCTATCTTGAGGTTTCTATCCACATTTTGTCTCTACCTTTCCATGTTCAGGACTCAGGTACTTCCTGTGATCCTCCTAGAGAAAAGTAACACCTTTCTCCCTCATCTGAATCTAAAAATCTTTGCTTACTGTGCTCTTCTTATTGCAGTGGCTAGAGCTTGGACAGTATATATATATACACACACATATATATATACACACATATATATATACATATATACATATATATATTGTGTGTGTGTGTGTGTCTGAGTCTTATCTTCCAAATATATATATATATATATATTGTGTGTGTGTGTGTGTGTGTGTGTGTGTGTGTCTGAGTCTTATCTTCCAACTTATTTTAGAAATACTTGAGAGCAGCAACTTGGCCATACTAGCATTCATCAGAACACCTCACACAGTGCTTTGGAGCCAGGAGATGTAGAAACATATCTATGAATTCTAAAAGTCTGAAAAAATGAATGACTGAAGGGAAGTAAGAAAGAATGAAGGAGTGAATGAATCAATGAATATAAACAGTCATAAGCTCAGTGCCCAAAGTGCCACAGAGGGAACCAGCAGAACAAGAAAGAAAGGACACAGAATTTAAAGTCAAACAGACTCAAGCTCTACATAATTTATTAGCTGTATGAATTTTGGCAAATGATTCTTCCTTTCCCAGCTTTCTGCCGTTGACAATAATATATCAACTTTGAAGGCTGTTTTGAAGATTTAAGGAAATGTAAAGAGCTCAGATCCCGATCCGCAATGATACATCGTTGGTAGTATTGTTACCATTTATGAGTTTCAGAAAACTAAAGAGGATGGGTCCCTAATCTTGTACATGAATAAAGTGTCAGAATTCTGTTTAGCTACACACTTACACAATTCTGTTTGGAAAATATACAGAGAAGGCAGAATAAGCAGAAGCTATCAATGTGACAGTCTCTCTGGTAGCATTCCAACTTTCTGTGAACTAAAAATCGATACAAAAAAATAATTCCTATATCACCATATAGCCAGATGCCATGAAACACGTGCAGAACCTGAGTGAATTTTCAGGGACAGGTAAAATGTGAGAAATGTTGATGAAATCTAAAAGATTTCAAATCCAGATTTTCCTAATGCTCAGGGTACAGCTGCAAAGGGGAAAAGAAAGTTCTCAAACAGATTTCAATAGTTACAGTGATACTTATAGGACGCATTTCCCTCAGTCGCCATCCCTGTTTCTGAGATCATTAATTGCTTAATCTTTGACTCTTACAGAAAATCTTCTTGGTCCCAGAAGCGGTGCCTTTGACAGACGGTGGACTCACACACCACACTGGTTCAGTTCAAAGCTGCATTCCATGGACAGTACATTGGATACAGTCCAGTTGTACAGCCATGAAAAGCCCCAAATACTACTTAGTTCTCCTAATATACAAAAAAATTCCTCAGATGTGGGAAGAAAGAGTTTTTCTGTGGGAAGACATCAGAGTGCTCCAATATGGTTTCAGGCTACCTCAGAGCAGAAACAATGTCTTATTTATCTTTGTTTCTCCAATAAATAAAATATTACCTGTCAAAGAGAAAACAATACAGTTCTTTCTTTTTTTATAACAATATATTAATCCAACAAGTAAGGCAGTAACAAATTCTTCAGTGTAGACAAACCAAGTAGGTATTTCTGTAACCGGGTTTGGTCTTACACTGTCAAACACAGCTGATGACCCATGGGAGACTGAGGGATCAGTATCTTGGGCTTTCTGTCTATAGGATCCTTGACATGGAAACATACCAGTATTAACAAAACATCCATGGGAGTTTTTTTTTTGCCAAACAATGATCAACTCTCATCTGGTTGGACATTATCCAATAATATACAAAAAACTGATGTATTTTTCTTTTTCCAAAAAGAAGTTCCTTCAACGGCACATAGTTAAGATCCAAATATTTCAGATTCTTCCAAGCACTTAATAAAGAGTTACACAGATCATCTCTAAAATGATTAATAATGAGATTCTAAAATTGTTAACAATACCACATTATTAATACATTGTTTTCAGGAGTTATGAAAATAATTATGTTAATAATAAAAAACATATAGAATATACTTAGCCGTATATTGCAGACCATTACAGGTTTTGAGACATAATAAATTATTTATTATTCTCATACTCTGATCAGGGAATAACTATCACCATCTGCTATGTCTCAATGTGTCCTCAAAATTTATTTGTTTCAACTTAACCATCAATGTGATTGCATGAAGAGGTGGAGCCTCTAGAAGGTGAGTAAATCATGATGGGGCAGAGCCTTCATGAATGGGATTAGTGCCCTTATAAGGCAGTGCAAGTGACTTTCTGTCCTTTTTGCCCTTTTAGCTCTTCCCCTCTTCCAGCAAGTGAAGACGCAACAAGAAGGCCCTCACCAGACACTGAATACCAACACCTTGACCTTGGATTTCCCAGCTTTCAGAATTTTATAAATTGCCCAGTCTCAGGTATTTTGTTATGGCAAGACAAAGAATACAAGACAACATACATAAAGTTAGTGTGTAAACAGAGCTAGAAATAGTGTGTAAATCCATGAGAACTGTGCCTGGCACAGATAATGCTGTTTTACAGCTTACTTATTGTGGTTGCTGTTGATTCCACTTTATAGAAGACAAAGGGGAGCCACAGAGAAGTTCACGATGGGTTCAACAACACCCAGCTCCCGAGTGTGAAGCCAGGGTAGGAACCCAGGCCATCGACTCCTCTGCTGGTGTTCATTGACTCTGCTGAGAGGAAGTGGAGACTTGGATGAGCCACACAAACTAGGACAAGTCTACAGGGGCCCATGGTGAAGACCAGGGTTTGGATGCTGCAATGGAACCACCCTAGGTACGAAGGAATGATTCAGAGAAGAGCCAGATAGCTGAAATGTTAAAAACGTGAGAAGACAGGATCTGGGACTGGGCTGTATAGGAGGTAGCAAAGTAAAGATTAGTCCAGTGTGATTTTAAAAAGGAAACAAAACAAAACAAACAAAAAAAAAAGGATGAAAGTAAGAACAAGTGGGTTGCAGAGGAATCAGTGAGAGTATGGAAAGTGAAAAGAAGATGGTATAGGTGAGCTGGTAACACACCTTGCAGACTCCGGATGCTGGTGCCGGCTCAAGGTAAAGTCTGTACCTCTGGAGATCCCGTCACCCCAGGGAAGACTGCACTTATCACATTGTATTGTAGTTTCTTTGTATGAGTTGCTCTCTGTTACCAGACAATACCGTCTTTAAGAAAAAATACTGCAACTGTGTCTGTAGTACCTACTGTAGCGACCTGTTGATAAAACACACTCCCCTGTGTCTATTGAATGACTCTATGATCCTTTAAGCACATACCTAGAAGTGAGGAAACATTTCAGATGGCGTTAGTAACTTACCCAAGTCAAGTCTGATGCATAATTGGGAAATGAAAGAGCCAGGCCTGCAGCCTGTTTTCTGGCTCTGAGCCCAATGCTGTATTTCAAACATCCCACGTTGGATTGTCCACCTCTCTGTGCTCATGACATAAGTAGACATGTTGGCAGAAGTGCCCAGCCAGCGTGCTTTTATCAGCATACTGATCAGTCTATACTCATTGGTATACTTACTGTACCACTGTCTATGGTCTGTAAAGTAGGTAGGGCTGTCTTCAATATCTTCAGTATTATTCATTCATTTTCAGTTCCTTCTAAATCTGTTAAACTCTATTTCCTCATACAAAATGCTTAAAATCATTTCAGTGTATGGCCAACAAACATATGAAATAATGTTTAATATCACTAGTGATCAGGGAAAGGCAAATCGAAACCACAATGCGATACCACCTTACTCCTGCAAGAATGGCCATAATAAAAAAATCAGAAACAGTAGATGTTGGTGTGGATGCGGTGATCAGGGAACACTTCTACACTGCTGGTGGGAATGTAAACTAGTACAGCCACTATGGAAAATAGTGTGGAGATTCCTCAGAGAATCTAAAAGCAGAACTACCATTTGATCCAGCAATCCCAGAGGAAAAGAAGTCATTATACAGAAAAGATACTTGCACACGCAAGTTTATAGCAGCACAATTCACAATTGCAAAATCGTGGAACCAACCCACGTGTCCACCAATCAATGAATGGATAAAGAAATCATGGTATATGATGGAATACTGCTCAGTCATAAAAAGGAATGAATTAATGGCATTCACAGCAATCTGGATGGGATTGGAGACTATTATTCTAAGTGAAGTAACTCAGGAATGGAAAATCAAACATTGTATGTTCTTACTGATAGATGAGAGCTAAGCTATGAGGACACAAAGACATAAGCATGATACAATGGACTTCAGGGACATAGGGGAAAGTGTGGGAGGGGAGTGAGGGATAAAATACAACATACACGGTGCAGTATGTACTGCTTGAGTGTTGGGTGCACCAGGATCTCACAAATCACCACTAACTAACTTACGTAAACAAATACCATCTGTACCCCAATAACTTATGGGAAAAAAATCATTTCAGTGGAAGGCTGTCATCCTTTCTAATGTGTAATAACTTTACATTTTAAAGACTGAACATTTCTGATTTTTATTTGGATTTTTAATAGACTACATTTTCTATCTAGAAAAGGAATACGATCAGCCAAGAATGATCAGACTAATTTAAAAGTCAATAGTGTTAACAGATTCTAATGTTAAAACATTTTTACATTGAGTTCTTTCTTAAATAACTTTGAAGACACACTTTTAATAACACCTTAAATTGTCCTTTTTTGTGCTGAACAATCTTGGCATTCTTTCTATTTTTTGCTTCTTCTGAAATTAGCTTCTAACAAATAGATTTTTTTTTTAAGGCAGGGTCTCACTCTGTTGCCCAGGCTGGAGTGCAGTGGCATGATCAAGGCTCGCTGCAGCCTCGAACTCCCAGACTCAAGTGATCCTCTTATGGCAGCCTCCTGAGTTGCTGAGACTACAGGCACATGCCACTACACCTAGCTAATTTTCTAGTTTTTTTTTTTGTTTTTTTTTTTTTTTGTAGAGATGGGATCTCACTTATGCTGCCCAGGCTGGTCTCAAATTCCTGGGCATAAATGATTCTCCTGCCTTGGACTCCCGAACACTGGGATTCCAGGCCTGAGCCACTGCACCTGGCTTTAAGCAGGTGTGGTTGGAAGCCCATCACAGTTTTTAATAACGTATTTTCTATGCCAAGAAAAGACAAAACGGCAATGATTTAATAAGTTAGGCCGAATGCAGTGGCTCACATATGTAATCCCAGCACTTTGGGAGGTCAAGGAGGCAGATCACTTGAGGTCAGGAGTTTGAGACCAGCCTGGCCAATGTAGTGAAACCCGTGTCTACTAAAAATACATACAAAAAAATTAGCCAGACGTGGTGGCACAAGCCTGTAATCCTGGCTACTTGAGAGGCTGAGGCAGGAGAATCTCTCGAACCTGGGATGTGGATGTTGCAGTGAACCAAGATCGCACCAGTCCACTCCGGCCTGGGTGACAGAGTGAGACTCCATCTCAAAAAAAAAAAAAAAAAAAGGTGTTATTTAAAGGTGTTTTTTAATGTAATGGCTAAGAACTATTTTGTTTGGTCACTGCTAACAATGCAATGTGTTTCAAGACAAGATGAGGCAGAGATGTTCACAGTAAGTCAGAATAATCAAAAAGGGAATTGTTCCCAGTGATATTTTTTCACTTGAACTCCAGTTCCCCTCCATAGTTTTCAATGAACACTAAATGCCAATTTATATTAATTGGGTGAGAACAGAAACTATCCTTTCAAACTGATCCTTCATTTAAAAAAAGGAGGACTTCTAAAAGATGAATATTTGTGATTTAGCCTTTGAATTTATTTCACATTTCTTATGACTGATTTTCATTATGATCAAAAATATTATGCTGTGTAAAGATACTGAAAGCCCCTTCTCTGGTTCCCAAAGGCAGGGAATACAATTACTGTGAAAGGTCAATTAGCCCCACACTAATTGGCCAGTGCAGGCCTGGGCCTTGTCACCTCCATGTCCCTCCCGCCACAGGCCTGAGACCTTTCTGCTGCTCATGAGGACCCTACACCAGAGGGGCTCCATAGGGGGCGGGGTGGGGGGGGGAACCGCTCAGGAATCATTCGGTTTGGCTACATGCCAGCAACTGCAGTAAGTGATTTAGTTTTGAAGAGCAGAGGACAGTGCTGTTTGAGCATGTAGGGTCGGGATTTCACTTCTCTGGGTTCCCTCTTTCATGAATACAAAGGATATCGGATCACCAAAGCTATGCCCATTAAACCCACTTTAAAATTGTGTTTTATATTGTCAACAATGCAAGAAATGCCTCAAGTATCACTTCTTTTTTCTTTAAGTATTATTTTGTTACTAGTTGTGATAAATATTATGAACACTTTAAAATATATATATTTTATTTGACAGAATTAAATTAATGTTTTTAAAGCCATGGAATACGCTGTATAGAATTACTGGGGTCAGGGTTTGAGAGCTTAACAACACACCTTCTTGATGAAGCTGACCCGGAAACTCAGGCACGTCAGGGAGGTCAGCACTACCCAACAGAACCACATGTGAGTTTATGCCACGCTTCCCAAATTCCAATGGTTGTGATTAACACTCAAAATCATATACCTCCGCGATTGCAAAACAACATCTGTGCAAGGTGTTTACTGTGGGATTATTGATAATAGAAAATTATGGGCTGGGTGCGGTGGCTCATGCTTGTAATCCCAGCACTTTGGGAGGCTGAGGTGGGCAGATCACCCGAGGTCAGGGGTTCAAGACAAGCCTGGCACACGTGGCAAAACCTGGTCTCTACTAAAAATACAAAAATTAGCCGGGTGTGGTGGTGTGTGCCTATAATCCCCGCTACAAGCTGGGAGGCTGAGGCAGGATACTCGTTTGAGCCGGGAGGCCGAGGTTGCAGTGAGCCTAGATCGGGCCACTGCACTCCAGCCTGGGTGACAGAGTAAGCCTGTGTCTGAAAAAAAAAAAAAAAGAAAAGGAAAAAAAATTTTCAGAAACAAGTGAAATGCCTGACCATAGAAGACAAGTACAATCTGTGAAGAAAAAAGAAAACAAAGCAGAAAATAGAATATAGTAAGGGACTTTCTATGTCAAAAGCAAAGAAAATTAAGAACATACAAAAGTAGCTGTTTTTGTAAAAGGAAACGTAGAAAGGAAAATCGAAGTTAGTGAAAATGGTTACCTATGAGGGAGTAGGGAAATGGGTTAAAGGGATCGAATGGGAGCCATGTTTCCCTAATGTGACTTTATCTACGGTTTCAGGTGTGAGGCACAGAAAATGTTTCACACAATCACAACAATACTTATTAAATAAAAAGGAGGAAAAAAGCAAACTCTAAAACTGAAAATTACCAGAAACATATTGAGCTGATAATGTCAGTACATAAATAAAAGTAGTTCAAGTAACTTTTGGACACAGTGCTCTGTATATCCTTTAGTACAAAAAAAGGAACCCAAAAGAAATTTTGTACTTTATCTACTAAGTTGATTACTGGTATGATATAGGTGTAGGAATTCAGAAACTATTTGTATTTATGTTAAGATGAAAAATTACTAAACTTACTGCTGTTTTTGGAAACCAAGCTTTTCACAGTGGCTGAAGAAGGTGAGAAGGAGCTTCATGATGTTGGAGTTGAAATAAAGGGAACAAAATGTACTTATGAATTTTAAAAAAACCCGATTCATTGAGGGGAAATTACTCACCTATCCAGAAGTTGCAGAATAATGAGACCCATCTATCTGTTCATCACCTTATTCAACAATTATCAACTTGAGTCCAACCTTGTTTTATCAGTATGAATTATCATGGATAAACGATATTATCAATATCACTACCCACTTTCCCTTCCTATATTATTTTGAGACAAATCTCAGATATCATATTATTTACTCAACAAAAATGATCAATATGTATCTCTATGAAGGAGGAATTTTCCTATAAAACATAACTAGAATACCACTAGAGGAACTGAAAAATTACAAATAAACATTTAATGGCATCAAATATTTATGTGTCCATAATTTTAATTGTTTCCCAATCTGTTTGAATCGAGATCCAAACAAGTCCATATTTTGGGACTGGAAGGAATGTATATCTCCTTTTAATTTCATTTTATTTATTTATTTATTTATTTATTTATTTATTTATTTATTTATTTATTTTGTGAGACCAGGTCTCCCTCTGTCACTCAGGCTGGAGTGCAGGCATGATCAGGGCTCATTGCAGTCTCGGCTTCCAGGGCTCAGGGGATTCCTCACCTCAGCCTCCCCAGAAGCTGGGACAACTGGAACGTGCCACCACATCCAGCTAATTTTTTGTATATGACATACAGACAGGGTTTTGCCATGTTGCCCAGGCTGGTCTCAAACTTCTGGGCTCAAGTGATCTGCCTGCCTCAGCCTTCCAAAGTGTTGGGATTACAGGCCTGAGCTACTGTGCCTGGCGTTCAATGTTTTTTTATTAAGACATAACTAATATATTGTAGTTCTCCCTTTTAAAGTGTATAATTCAGCAGTGTTTAGAATATTTGCAAGGTTGTGCAGCCATCAACACTCTCTAATTTCACAACATTTTCTCTTAAGTTGCTTTTACAAGTTCCCTCACCCATCTCTCTTCCTGTTTTTACAATTAAATTTGAAGAAAAATGGGTTCATCCATTGCAGAATTTCTCATAATCTAAATTTTGCCAGTTGCATATGGGTGGTATTAGTGAACGAGTTCCTACATTGTCCCTATTTCTGAAAATTTTATATTTGTGGCCAGGCGCAGTGGCTCACGCCTGTAATCGCAGTGCTTTGGGAGGCCGAGGCAGGCGGATCACAAGGTCAGGAGATCGAGACCATCCTGGCTAACATGGTGAAACCCCGTCTCTACTAAAAATACAAAAAATTAGCCGGGTGTGGTGGCAGGTGCCTGTAGTCTCAGCTACTCGGGAGGCTGAGGCAAGAGAATGGTGTGAACCTGGGAGGTGGAGCTTGCAGTGAGTGGAGATTGCGCCACTGCACTCCAGGCTGGGTGACAGAGCAAGACTCTGTTTCAAAAAAAAAAAAAAAAAAATTATATTTGATTCTACAGGCTTGACTAGGTTTAGGCTTAATATGTTTTGCTGGGATTCCTGTAAGGTGCTGCTTTGTTCTTCAAGAAGGAAGCACTATCTGACTATGCCTGAGTCTGACTACATTTGGCTGTAGCGTATCTTCTTTATGGAAGATATGCTAAAATTGTAAAATGGTGATCTTTTAATATTATCACTTCTTCTCCGACTATTAGATAAAATATTTCTATCAAGATAAATTTTCCCTCAATAGCTATTTTGTTACTCAGAGATAAATTTTGTATAGGAAGGCAGAATAAATGCTCTATTCTTTTCTTGGTTTATACATTTTCAAAATAAGTTGACTCTAGCAATGAATAAAAATGCAATTTTTAAAAGCATTATTAAGAAATTATAGAAAAGGCCAGGTGCGTGGCTCATGCCTGTAACCCCAGCACTTTGAGAGGCCAAAGCGGGTGGATCACTTGAGATAAGGAGTTCAAGACCGACCTGGCCAACATGGTGAAACCCTGTCTCTACTAAAAATACAAAAATTAGCCAGGCGTGGTGGTGGATGCCTGTAATCCCAGCTACTTGGGAGGCTGAGGCAGGAGAATCGCTTGAACCTGGGAAGTGGAGGTTGCAGTGAACCAAGACCACACAATCGCACTCCTGCCTGGGTAACAAGAGTGAAAATCCGTCTCAAAAAAAAAAAAAAAAACCAAATTACAGACATACACATATTAATAATGTCCATCGATTGTACTTATTATTTTGATTGGTGGTTATCTATAGCTAATTGGCACATCTTAGAATGGGTTCCTGAACTGTGGCAGAGGCGCAAGAGTCTTTGGTAGCTTCCCTGCCATCCTGTACGACAAGAGACTCCAGCCTGCTTTGAACACTTTTTGTTCTAGACCCGTAATAAATCATTTTGACAAATAAAAATGGTATTTAAAGATGACGATGTGGATGGTTAGAGATACTCATTGCTACTGGATTCATAAAGGTTTGTCAGATTTTTCAGTGACATGAGGTATGTTTTGTTCATTTTTTAAAGATAAAATACATCATGAGTTCAATCTGATATTTCCCATTCAAACCGAGGAGTATACGGTTTTAAATAATCTCCTTTGTCTTCCATCTTAATCTTCTTTTCTCTTGTTCAAAATCATGAAAATGAAATGATTAGATGTCACATAATTACTCATTATTTTAGACATTATGTACACAATGTGAATGATACCATTAAATTGATTACTAATCATAGTTTAAGTTTTTCTGCTTGTAGTTCTTTTTGTCTTGGGATGTACCTCATTAAAGATGTATAGTCAAACTGCTGTATTCTAAAGTCACTTGGAATAATGTGGCTATGATTACAACTAAAGATACTTGCATTCATTTTTTTGACTTTATTTTTTATTCTTAGAATTTTCTATTTAAAATATTTAATTCTGTTTTATAATTATGGAAAATATTTTCAAGTTTCTAAAGTAAAACTTTAAAAACATAAAATTGTCAAGGATGTCTCACTTCTACTTTTGTTTGTTTAATATATTCACTATCTTTTTGTTTGTTTTTAGATTTCTGCTTTACCTCTTTAACAGAAGCTGGTGTATGTGTGTGCGTGTGTGTGTGTGTGTATTTAAGCACCTTTCGTAGATAATTGATAGCATGTTATATACTTTTTTCACTTAATTTCCCCTACAATTAATTCTACAGTAGTATATACACATTTCCTTATTATTTTTCACAACCATACAGTAACCTCACGTGTGGATAAATCATAGTTTATTCAACCAATACCCTATGTTCTATGACAAATGAGGTCCCACTGGCCAAGTTTGGGAAAATATAAATACAAAAAAGAATAGATTGATAACAGGTTATAATACATTAAAGAAAAAATCCATGAATATATGATAATATTAAAAAGTATACGTGTGAGGAGTAAGAAAGAGTTCTTCCATACAGAACAACAGAATAAATATGGCAAGAACTGTCGGCACAGACAATCATATTTTTGAAGGCACTGATGTAATAATTAATTCACTCAAGGATCACCAGTAGAAGCTACAGCAAATGGATCCAAGATTGGTGGGAATCGGGATTTTGGCAGTTTCCAAGTATCTGCCCACAGATTCCCTAATAATTTCATAAGAGGAGGGTTATTTCTGCAATGGGAGATTTGGCAGGCATCACTGTAACTAAGATTCACACGGGCATTGTCAGTTACGAAGGATTCAGCATTAACAACAACAAAGTTTAACCCAAATTTAGCAATGAGGAGACAATAAAACAAATCGAGGTTGCAGGATAATTCTGCAAACAACTGACCCTTACAATTCAAATTTTTAAAGGTGCAAATTAGGTGTGTGTGAGAAGGCTGTTCTATACTAAAGCAAAATAAAGATACATGATAACTGAATGTGATCTGTATATTTGACTAAACTTTTGGTCAGAATAATTTAAAAAATTATCCAAAGCATACAAACAACCTTTAAAACTCATCAGTAAATAAATAAACAAACATTAAAAAAGGGCCAAAGGCTTTAATAGATACCTCACCAAAGAAGATACAGAGATGGCAAAGAAGTAGGCTCCACATCTTATGTCCTCAGGGAGCAGCAAATTAACGCAAGATACCACTACACACCAGTTAGAATAAATCCCAGAACAGAGGCAACACCAAATACTGGTGAGGACGTGGAATAACAGAACTCTCGTTCATTGCTACTGGGAATGCAAAACGGTATAGTCACTTTGGAAATCTGGTGGTTTCTTACAAAACTAAACATACTATAACCGTACAATGCAGCAATACCTGGAGTATTTACCCAAAGGAGTTTAAAACTAAAATCATGTCCACACAAAAGCCTGCACACAGATGTTTACAGCAGCTTTATTCAGGATTGCCAAAATTGTATGCAACCAACATGTTCTTCATCAGGTGAATGGATAAAGTATCATACATACGGATCATGGAATATTATTGAGCACTAAAGAGAAATGAAGTATCAAGCCAGGAAATGACATGGAGGAACCTTAAGTGCATATTACCAAGTGAAAGAAACCAACTTGAAAAGGCTACACATTGTCTGATTCCAATTTGAAAAGGCCACATGTTGTATTATACGACATTCGGAAAAAGGCAACACTATAGAGACATTGAAAATATCAGTAGTTGCCAGGGACTGAGTGATGATGGAGGGATGAATAGAGACAGCACAGAGAATATTTAAGGCAGTGAAAATACTCAGGGTGATACTATGTTGATGGATAAATATCATTATACACTTGTCCAGACCCACAGAGTGTACGCCAAGAGTGAACCCTCATGTAAGCTATAAATGTGAAGTGATTACAATGTGTCAATTTAGGTTTATCAGCTGCAAAAAATGTACCGCTCTGGTGGGTGATGTTGATAATGGAGGGGGTATGGGCACATTTGGGCAGGGAGTAGATGGGAAATACCTTCCTCTCTATGATGTGAACCTAAAACTGCTAAAAATTAAATAAATAAAGGCTTAAAAAAGCTATAAAGGACAATTTGGGAACAATTAGGAGGATCTTTGAATATGGACTACAAAAGAAATATCATTGTATCGATGTTAAATTCCTTGAAATTTACATCACACATTACACTGGCTACGCAGAAGATTGTCCTTTGCCTTTGTAGATATAGACTGAAGTGTTTAGGACCAAAATGTCAGTCTATCTGCAATTATGTTTAGCCTCTTGAGAGACAGAGGAAACAAAGGAGGGGAAGGTGTGAGTGAGGGAGACAAAGAAAGATAAAGCAAATGTGGCAAAGTGTTAACAGTTGGGGACTCTGGAGAAAGGTTGTACAGATATTTGCTATAAATAGATTTTTTTAAAAAAAATTTTAAAGGTTTGAATCTCCTAAAATATCTTCATACTCAGTCACTAAATGGAAAGTAACCATTCAAAATAAGAAATGTTGGCGAGGTGAGGTGGCTCACGGCTGTAATCTCAGGACTTTGGGAGGCTGAGGTGAGTGGATCACTTGAGCTCAGGAGTTCAAGATCAGCCTGGCCAACATGGTGAAACCCTGACTCTGACTCTACTAAAAATACAAAAAATTAGCCAGGGGTGGTGGCAGGAGCCTGTAATCCCAGCTACTTGGGAGGCTGAGGCAAGAGAATCGCTTGAACCTGGGAGACTGAGGTTGCAGTGAGCTGACATTGCACCATTGCACTCCATCCAGCCTGGACGACAGAGACTCCATTAAAAAAAAAAAAAAGAAAGAAAGAAAGAAAGAGAGAGAGAGAGTGAAAGAAAGAAAGAAAGACAGAAAAAGAAAGAAAGAAGGAAAGAAAGAAAAAGAAAGAAAGAAATAAAGAAAGAAAGAAAGAAGGAGACAGAAATAAAGAGAGAAGAGAAAAGAAAAGAAAAGAATCCTCTGTCTTAATCCTGAGTTCTAATTTGATTGCCTTGTGGTCTGAGAGACTGTTTGTTATGATTTCTGTTCTTTTGCATTTGCTGAGGAGTGTTTTACTTCCAATTATGTGGCTAATTTTAGAACAAGTGCTATGTGGTGCTGAGAAAAATGTATATTCTGTTGATTTGGGGTGCAGAGTTCTGTAGACTGAGTTCAAGTCCTGAATAACCTTGTTAATTTTCTGTCTCATTGATCTGTTTAATACTGACAGTGGGGTGGTAAAGTCTCCCACTATTATTGTGTGGGAGTCTAAGTCTCTTTGTAGGCCTCTAAGAAGTTGTTTTATGAATATGGGTGCTGCTGTATTGGGTGCATATATATTTAGGATAGTTAGCTCTTCTTGTTGCATTGATCCCTTTACCATTATGTAATACCCTTCTTTGTCTTTTTTGATCTTTGTTGGTTTAATGTCTGTTTTATCAGACTAAGATCGCAAACTCTCCTTTTTTTTTGCATTCCATTTGCTTGGTAAATATTCTTTCATCCGTTTATTCTGAGCCTGTGTGTCTCTGCACATGGGAAGGGTCTCCTGAATACAGCACACTGATGGGTACTGACTTTTTATCCAATTTGCCAGTCTGTGTCTTTTGATTGGGGCATTTAACCCATTTACAATTAAGGTTAATACTGCTACGTGTGAATTTGATCCTGCATTCATGATCCTAGCTGGTCATTTTGCACATTAGTTGCAGTTTCTGGAAACTGAACAACCTGCTCCTGAATGACTACTGGGTAAATTATGTAATTAAGGCAGAAATAACAAAGTTCTTTGAAACCAATGAGAACAGAGACAATGTGCCAGAATCACTGGGACACAGCTAAGGTAGTGTTAAGGGGGAAATTTATAGTACTAAATGCCCACATCAGAAGGAGGGAAAGATCTAGAATTGACACCCTAACATCACCATTAAAAGAACTAAAGAAGCAAGAGAAAAGAAATTCAAAAGCTAAAAGGCCAGGCATGGTGGCTCACTCCTCTAATCCCAGCACTTTGGAAGGTTGAGGTGGGTGGATCACTTGAAGCCAGGAGTTCAAGACCATCCTGGCCAACATGGTGAAACCCCGTCTCTACTAAAAATACAAAAATTAGCTGGGCATGGTAGCGTGTGCCTGTAATTCCAGCTACTCGGGAGGCTGAGGGAGGAGAACTGCTTGAACTGAGACCTGGAAGGTAGAGGTTACAGTGAGTGGAGATGGCGCCACTGTGCTCCAGCCTGGGCTACAGAGTGAGACTCCATCTCAAAAAAGAAAAAAAAAAAAAGCTAGAAGACGACAAGAACTAACTAAGATCAGAGCCAAACTGAAGGAGACAGAGACATGAAAAACCCTTCCAAAAAATTAATGAATGCAAGAGCTGTTCACATATACACCATGGAATACTATACAACCATAAAAAAGAATGAGATCATGTCCTTTGCAGGGATATGGATGAAACTAGAAACCATCATCCTCAGCAAACCAACACAGGAACAGAAAAAAACACTGCATCCATGCCATAAAATACAACTCAGCATAGTATTCCATGGTGTATAAAAAGGATGAGTTCATGTCCTTTGCAGGGACATGGATGCAGCTGGAAACCATCATTCTGACAAACTGTCACAAGGACAGAAAACCAAACCCCGCATGTTCTCACTCATAGGTGGGAATTGAACAATGAGAACACATGGACACAGGGAGGGGAACATCACACACTGGGGCCTGTGAGGGGGTGGGGGGCTAGGGAAGGGATAGCATTAGGAGAAATACCTAATGTAAATAATGAGTTGATGGGTGCAGCAAACCACCATGGCACATGTTTACCTATGTAACAAACCAACACATTCAGCACATGTATCCCAGAACATAAAGTAAAATTAAAAAAAAAAAATAAGAAAATAAGAAATGTGGTATTACTACAAAATTTTTAGGATGAAAAATTGTATGTATTTCATGCTATCTGTCATGAATTCAGCTATCTAACCTGCTATATCCTACACATAGTTTACAAACTGACCTAAGAAAGGAGGGAAAAATGAAAGCAAAATCCAAAGTTGCTTATAAAAAAGAAATCTTTGCTTTGGAATATGAGAAAGCTATTGTATAAATACAGATTACCAATATGGTTTAAATAGAAGAATTATAGTCAAATACCATAGCAAATGAGTTAAAGTTTTGCAGCTCATTACAGTTTTGAGGTCTCTAAAATGAATAAGCATAATACCCAAAATAGTGACTTTGTAGAATCCTAAAATCCAGTTATGCAGTCTACAGCAGCAGTCCTGAATCTTTTTGGCACCAGGGAGTGGTTTTGTGGAAGACAATATTTCCACAGATGGGGGCAGTGGGGATGGGGTGTGGTTTGTGGATGAAACTGGCCCATCTCAGATCATCAGGCATTAGTTAGATTCTCGTAAGAAGCACACAGCCTAGATACCTCACACGTGCAGTTCACAATAGGGTTTGCACTCCTATGAGAATCTACTGCCACTGCTGATCAGACAGGAGCTCCAGCGTCATGCTCATCTGCCCATGCTCACCCGCTGCTGTGCAGCCCAGGTCCTCACAGGCCACAGACAGGTTCTGGCGCCACGGGGGTTGGAGACCCCTAGTATAGAGCAACGCATGGGCAAAAGCACTGCATGAGTAATCAAGGTCAAAGGCAGAATGAATGGATGTTCTAATTTACTATGGAGGCAACATAGCAAAACCTCTTAAACATTTTACAACAAAGATCCTGTCCATATTACAATCTTCAAACAGATATGGACTTCCATACAAGAAGAGTATATTAAAAAAAAATCCACACTCTCTCAGATGTTCACCCAAAGTGATAAAAATGGAAACAATAGAGAGAATCACATCTGCTAAAATCCATATTAGAAAGTATACAAATAAAAGTGCTTATGATAAACAGCTAATGAGAATAAATGGATACACTATTAAGCTATCTTGGCAGAATTTATCAATGTCTTAGATGTACATGCAGAAATTCTCACATATGTCCTCAAAAACACATGTACATGGATGTCCTTTGCAACCACAGTAAAAACCATGGCAACAATCTAAACAGTCATCAATATTGGGCTGGCTGCCATTCATACATACAATTGGTAAACATTTGTTATAACTCTAGAAGTAACGGAAAAGAAGGCGGTCAATTTTTTAAATAAAATCAGCAAGTTGCAGAATAGCATGCACTATTATTATTAGCCCATTTGTCTGTATGTTGTATATCAGTCTGTATATGCATTAACTTATTGGGTACACATAGCAAATTCTGATTAACTCTGAAGAATGGGATTAAGTGATGGAAGAGAGGAATTTGTATGTTTGTGAAATTTTAAAAAGTCTAAGCACACATTACTTTGATAATTTTCAAAAGACACCTGGGAAATTATTTGCAAGTAAAATACTCATTTAATTCCTGATAAGCTTTCCTTTCTTTCTCTCTCTCTTTTTTTTTTTTTTTTGACAGAAAAGATAATGACAGTAAATGCTTTACTTAGAATAGAATGGAATTGTTTTTTCTACTTTTCTGTCAATGTCTTTATGGATGATGTTGTCATCTTCATTTTGTCACTGTTAGTTGTAACTTCTTTCTGACCTATGTTTTACCCTTTCTGGCTACAAGCTCATTTTACACACAGTTATTTATATGAACAGTTGGGAGCCACTCACTCACCTCTCTTTTGAGAAAAGAAAAATACATTTGTGCTTTATAACTTTTATTATCTTTATGCCAAGAAGTCTTTTTACTTTCACCTTAGATTTGTGTCTATTTTTGGAATGGCAGAGATGCTGGAAATCATATTTCAATCCAACTGAAATGTAAGTGTGAGTGCGTGTGTTTGTATGTATGCGTGGTTTTATGTCTTTAGAATTCTTTGTGAGTGCTCCAGTAAATCTGGTGCCTTCTGAGACGACAAGAGAGGATTAAGGAAATGGTATGAGTTTTTTGTAACTATCTCAATGAAAAAGTAGAGAAGCATAGAGTGAAAAAATCCTTAGAACAGTCTTGCTCTGTCACCCAGGCTGGAGTGCAGTAGCATGATCTCGGCTCACTGCAACCTCCGCCTCCCAGATTAAAGCAGTTCTCATGCCTCAATGTCTGAGTAGCTGGGATTGCAGGTATGCGCTATCACACCCAGCTAATTTTTGTATTTTTAGTAGAGACAGGGTTTCGCCATATTGGCCAGGCTGGTCTCGAACTCCTGACCTCAAGTGATTCACCCACCTCAGCTTCCCAAAGTGCTGGGATTATAAGCAGGAATAAATGCTACTGTATTAAAAGTATTAGATCCTGATCCCTGCTTGATGTGTTAAGCTCAGTGTCCTCTATCTGAAATAAAGATACACACTAGCGTGTTCTCCAGATTCACCTTAATTTTACCTGAACAATATTCTAAAATTTTCAAATTATAGCACAAACATACTAAGTACACATATAATTCACAAAAATTAAATACATATATTTAGCCAAAAGTAAATAAAATAAAATCAGTAAAATAAACAAATCTGAGAACTTCATGAATGTCAACCACAGCCTAAATGCAAAGAAGGAATAAAACAGCTACTTCTTGGCTCTTGGGCTTTCATGGGCCCAGGATCCACTAATGTAAAAGTAATTTCAGAGATTTTGAAGGGTAACTGGGTATATTTACGTATTGTGTTATTTCTTTCTTTTTTTTTTTTTTTTTGAGATAGAGTTTTGCTCTTGTTGCCCAGGCTGGAGTGCAATGGCGCAATCTCGGCTCACTGCAACGTCCACCTCTCGGGTTCAAGTGATTCTCTTGCCTCAGCCTCCCAAGTAGCTGGGATTACAGACATGTGCAACCATGCCCAGCTAATTTTGTATTTTTAGTAGAGACCAGGTTTCTCCATGTTGGTCAGGCTGGTCTCGAACTCCTAACCTCAGGTGATCCGCCCGCCTCAGTCTCCCAAAGTGCTGGGATTACAGGCGTGAGCCACCGCGCCCGGCCATATTGTGTTATTTCATCTCACATCTTGACCCTTGAACTTTGCCAGTTCTCCTGTAAATAGCAATTCCACTGTAGTTACTTACATTTGAAGTTTGGGCAGTTTTTGATAAATATCCTTATTACTGGATTTTCTTTTCAAAACGAACAAGAATATTGGACAACTCAGGTCCTCCGTTTGAAGACATTCACAGCTGAGAATGATATTCGTATACATCTGGGCCACAGACTAGCAGTTCATCTAGTTAATCAGTTACTACGTAGCCAACCTCACACGTTGCTATTTACTGCCAATATGCTGCACAGCTACAAGTGTTATGGGCTAAATTGTGTCCCCTCACAAGTCATACATTGAATTCCAAACCCCCAGTATCCCAAATGTGACTGTTTGGAGATAGGGCCTTTACAGAGGTAACCAAGTTAAAATGTCAGCATTAGGGTGGGTCTTATCTAACATGAATGGAATACTTTTAAGATGAGATTCAGGTATAGACAGACATAGAAAAAAGAGCATGTGAAGGTACATGGAGAAGACAGGCATCTGTAAGCCCAGGAGAGAGGCCACAGAAGGAATCAACCCTACTGACACCTTGACTTTGGAATTGTGAGAAAATAAACATATTATTTATTTAAGCCACCCAGTCTGTAGTGAAGGCTCATTTTATACAAGAATTATACAACATTTTACTGGTCCCTCTCGAATTCTATAGCAGCAGCCATGTATCAGGGATCTTCACAGATATTTTGGAGATTTTTTTTTTTTTCCAAGAGGGCCTCTGGCATATACTCTTGACATAACATGTGGGCACCATGGGTAGTACCTCCTTTATGTCAGATACTTCATTTTAATTAGGGGATGACTGCATTATTTCAAGACAAAGCAGGTGTAGGTTATTATTAGGTGTTGTATCAAAGAAATAAAGAAATGTAGGATGACATGGGGTTATTCATTTCTGCATTGAAAATAAGGGGAAATAAGGAATTATATAGTAGGATCTTCGTAATTACACTGAAACCAGTATAGTGCATGCTTGTTGAATGAATGAATATCAGTAATAACTCTCAAGAACTGTATTAAGCACCATATTTACTAAATATCTTACATATTATTTGTGATCAACAAACCACACTGAGAAATAAGTATTGTAGCAGAGACAGCTGGCACCTCATCGAAATCTGTTTCCTCCTCTTCCCCGACACCAGATGACCTGATTTCCCAAATTCCTTAACACTTAGGGTTGGCTACACCTCATCAAAATCTGTTTCCTCCTCTTCCCTGACACCAGATGACCTGATTTCCCAAATTCCTTAACATTTAGGGTTGGCTACACTGATTCCTTTTATCTGATGGGTATGACTAGAAGAGATGTGTGCCACTTTCAAGCCAAAGCATGTTCACAGAAGTTGTAGTGAACATAGACAGACAACAAACAGATAAATACATGACAAAATGGTTGATAAATGTGTGTGGTGGCGGGGGCATAGATGGAGAGATGGGCAAAATACAAGTTAGAGACAAACTCTCAACTGTAAGCTGGGAGCTCACATCCTATGGTTTCAACCACACAACCAAAGACTACAAAGTGCAGCGTGGCAGCATAATCAAATTTACATCATCAGGTTTTGGATTGTCAATAAACTTTCTAGAGATTACTCTGCACATCCAAAATTTAAAAATGATATCAGATACAACAGCTAAAATTACTGGGTTGAAACTGGAAGCTTCCTTTTTAAACAGAGCTGTAAATGTATAAAATGCCACATTAGGGCACAGGTTTTATCACGTTTATTTGCTAGCTAATTATTGAATCCAAAGCCTTTCCAAACTTGTTTTTGGATGTTCTTGTGTTTGTTTGTTTGTTTGTTTTTCCTAAATCTTTATAGCCGTGAGCCTTGATCTTCATGTTTTCTTTCTCAGAAATCAATCATTCCTTTGTGCTACATACCACCTCCTCCTTCCTGATAGTAGGTAGGCCATCTTCAAACTCCCTACAACTTCACTAACATTTCCAACTCATTTTCATACTCTTAAGCCCACTGGCATTATACATGCAATACTGACTCCAATAAAATTTATCATGTGGGATTAGCATAAGCAGAGGTGGCAAACTTCTCATTTGTTGCTCCCAAAAACAAAATGCTAGATCTCTCTCAAGTAAGAAGAAACTTGTATCACAGTGTGGTTTGGATGGTTGCTATGACAATATCGAGTTCTTCTTTGAGAAAGACCATGATAAGGCATTCATTAGGAACATAAGTACCTAGCAGTCAGGGTTGTTTTCTTTTTCATTTTTAAAATATCTGGCCAAGTAGCTGGCGTTTAAACAGATCAAGCACTTTACCCACATTCTCCAAACTTTAATTTCATAACGACTCCTTGAAATAAGATGATGGACAACAAAACTGGAGCTCAAAGAGATGCATAACTTACCTAAAGGGATATCACTGGATTTGCATCCAGGTTCATCTTGCAAAACCACGTTGAACTGCTTACTTTGACTGAATAAATCAGCAATGAGTACAGATATCTACTTTAATTAACACATCTAAATCTTGCTTCATTCTATAACCGAAGCAGTTAAAGGGTAGAATTTGGAAGCACTTAAGATGAACCCTCCAATTCTTCTCTATTGTCCCCAAAGGCTGTCCCATCTAATGGTACAGATGTGTGAAACTCAGAAAAATGATAACAGATTACAGATGAGATGCAACGAAAGCTTCCAGCCAGGAAGGTGGGTGAGGAAGATAGACAAGCTCATGAATTTCCAGAGGAACATATCACAATTCTGATTTGTCTGTGAGGAAAAGACATGATGTCTCCCTATAAAAATTCACTGCACATTGCCAGGCATGGGGCTTCTGGCCTGTAATCCCAGCAGTTTGGGAGTCTGAGGCAGGAGGATTGCTTGAGCCCAGGAGTTCAGAATCAGCCTGGACAACATGGCAAAACTCTGTCTCTACAAAAAAAATATAAAAATTAGCTGGGCATGGTGGCACATGCCTGTGGCCCCAGATACTCAGGAGGCTGAGGTGGGAGGATCGCTTGAGTCTGGGAGGTCCAGGCTGCAGTGAGCCATGATCACGCCACTGCACTCCAGCCCGGGCAACAGGGAGAGACCTTGCTCCTTGCAAAAAAATCACTGGACATAATGAAATTATGAACATAAGAAAAGGTTGGATTTAAGGGCTATTTTAATGTAATTCCCATCATTTTCATCATTCTTTTGTGATTCATATTATTTACCATGGAAGACCTCTATTTAAATCAAAAGGATTAACTGGGAGGGATACATTGATAACAAATAACTAGCTATCACAAATAGAAATTTGTGAAGGGATGGAATGTAAGAAAATTAGCTTTGATTATGAAAAATGAAAGAGAAAAGCCTAATGTAGAATTCGCAGCTAAGTGGGAGCAACCCAGGCCAATCATTTCAAAGGCTGGTCACACCCAAGGCGTGACTAACCCAGCAGCAGATGGAAACTAGATTCTACATTTCACCATGCTTGGGGTGGGCTTGGGGCTCCATGACCCACAATTTTCCCACTGCATTTCCCGGGCCAAATGCCTCAGGTTCTGTCTTATTCCTGAATCCTGTTCATGATTAGAATCATGCTCAAGAGCTAAAATCTTCTTGTGAACTTAAGCCCCACTGATGGAAGCACTGAATATGCCTAACTCTTACAGTTTCCCTCCCTGCCTGGAAGTGGGCTCTATACCAAGCCAGGTGGTCCAGAGCCACTCTTCTGCCCACATCCTATCCTCATCCTCATCTTAAATGTAGCCAACAAGAGGAAAAACATCCACTCTGGTTTTGGCTGCTGGTAGTAGGCAGGGGTCTAAGGTAGCTCTTGAGTGTCTCACTCCCTGATCTGTGTATCCGCCTTGTATGAGCAGCATCTGTGACTATGAAGAATGCCACCCGTGTGATTAGGTTACACTACAGGGCCAAGGAGAGGGGGGTTTTCAGATATACATCAAGTCTGTAATCAGCTGGCTTGTTCAGCAAAGGGAGATTATCCCCGGCGGGCCTGAACTACTAAAAAGAAGTGTGTAAGTGAGCTCCATGAAACGGGGTCTCAAGTTCAGAGACATGAAGGACAGAGACTTCACGTTCCTGCTAGGCTTGAAGAAGCAAGTCATCGTAAATTCTACAGCTGTAAGAAAGTGAACTTCTCCGAAAAGGACACGGAGCCCTCACCGAGGCCCCCACCAACCCCTTATTGTAGCCTCATGAGCCCCTAAGCAGAGGACCCATTAAGCCAAGCCCACACACATGGAAATGGTGAAACACTCACATTTTTCTACCATGATACCATTTATAAACATCGGATACATTTATCATTCCAAGGATTCTTGCCATTTGCAGATACCTATGCTCGGCTGCTGAGGAAGGCTGAAGCCCCTTGAGGACAAAGAAACATGATGCTTGTTGTCATTTGATCAAAACGGGCTCTTGAAGCTTAGGTCAGCGGTACCATTGTGAAGTCTGTTTTTCACTTTAAGGCCATGTGAGACAAAGAGATCTGTTGTTGTCCGTAGGGTTTTACTACAACATAGGATGTGGAATATGGCAAAAGTGTAGTTTCCTACACATGGGTTTCCTAGGATGGCAGTAATCAAGTACCACAAACTAGGGGTTTAAACAATAGAAATGCACTGTCTTACAGCTCTGGAGGCCAGACCCTGAAATCAAGGCATCGGCAGGGCTGGTTCCTTCTGAGGGCTGAGAGAGAAGGACCTGCTCCAGGGTGCTCTCCTTCCTTGTAGATATCCACCTTCCCCTTGTGCCTGCACATCGTCCTGCCTCTGTGCTTGTCTGTCTCTCTTTTTTTTCCCCTTTTTCTAAGGACACTTATCATATTGGATTAAGGCCCAGCCTAATAACCACACTTTCACTTGATTACCACTGTAAAGACCTGATCTCTCCAAATAAGGTCACATTCCCAGGTGCTTCAAAATAGGTTTTTTTTTGGCCAGGCATAGTGGCTCATGCCTGTAATCCCAGCACTTTCGGAGACTGAGGCAGGTGGATCACTTGAGTTCAGCAGTTCGAGACCATGGCCAACATGATGAAAACCCGTCTCTACTGAAAATACAAAAATTAGCCGGGCATGATGGCAGGTACCTGTAATCCCAGCTACTTAGGAGGCTGAGGCAGGAGAATTACTTGAACTTGGGAGATGGAGGTTGCAGTGAGCCGAGATAACTCTAGCCTGAGCCAACAGAGCGAGACACTGTCTCAAAAAAAAAAAAAAAAAAAAAAGATTTTTTGAAGAACACAATTCACCCCATAACGCCGATAATAGAGGAAGGAGAGAGCATCCAAGGACTAGGTACCTTACTGGAGGGCAGACAGCCAGCTGCCTCTGCTGTGGCAGCAAGACACCAAGGTGATCCTCCCAATTTCAATAGCCATGGGATCATCAAGGGCAGGAGAAAGGGAAAGGAAGAAACTTGAATGTGACTGCATATCTAAGTTCCTAAATTGAAACAGAATGACCTACCTGGAAGTAAGAATATGATTTTTTCCTTCCTTCTGAGAGTGGAAATGAGGGCTTGTGAGAAAGTTGAAAAATAGAGAAAGTTTCATTTCAGCTTATCTGAGTTGTGCTGCATGAATATTTTTATTCGCCTCCTATGTCCTGAGCATGAGAATTGAGCACCAGAGGAAGAATCCAAGACTCCTTCACTTTATCCCCAGTCCACAGACCAACCATTGTCCTCAGCAATAGACTGACTGTCATTCCCTCCCATTTTGCATGCAGGGATTGTACACACTGAAAAACTCCCTTCTGTCTAACCTCCCCTGCAGCAGGTCAAGTATAGTTGTTTGCTTTAATATAAGATATCTAGTGTACTAAGACTTCATTGAATAAGTTTCTTAAACAGACGAGCAAGTCATTTTTCCACTCTTGAGTGGCCTCTTAGTGAGTTAATCATTTTGTGGAAATACAAATAAATCTAACACAAAATATCAGAATTTTTTCCTTCTTAATAGAATTTAAATTCTTAGATTTAAAACATCATAATTTATTCCTTGTTAGATTTTTCAAATAATATATTCAAATGTCCATGTTAAATGTCAAATTAAGAGACAATGATTTTTATGAGTAATTTTTTATCACCAAAAGTTAATTGCCTCATGTACATTTCTCCGAGTTAGTAATATTATGACAATATTAATGCCATAGATTTTCAAGCTAAAGCAGATCTATTTTTCAAATGGAAAATTAATTCTAAAAAAATGAAAGTACTAATTTAAATCATTAATGGCAATTTCCTCTTTGCAAACTGCCTTGAACTTTTCCAGTTCTGCCCTAAGAGTCCAGGAGAAGGAAAATACAAACTTTCTGGCATGGAAATAACATAAGAAGGAGCTGCAAGTTTCTTGGCAAAGACATTGACAACTTTTCAGGATAATCACAAAAGGGATAGGATAACTCTAAAAATGAACATAATGCTAGTCTGAGCCAGTTAAGTGCTCACTTTCATAGCTTCTGGTAGAAAGAGCATTCATGGAATTAAATATTAAATATGTTCTCTGAAGTTCTGAGATAGTAGGATAACTGTCTGTACTTATAAGAAAGGAGCGACTCCATGGGTGATTTTCCTAAACATAGCAGAGAATCAGGAAAACAGCCAAGCATTTGCTGAGACGGAGGCACATAAAACATGAATCTGAGAATCCCAAGGGTAGAAGGGAGAAATGTGGAGGGTTATCATCATAAATCATGTTAGAAACTAAGGCAAGAAACTCATGGTGACCTCTGGACACTAAAATGCAGCTGGTCATAATTAAGCTTCAGGCTTTGCTCTTCCTGGGCCAGTTCATCGGCATCGTCTACTGCCAGGCCTTGTACCAGTCTACAGAAGCGATTGCCTGGAACAAGCCTCTTGATGTTATTGAAACTTACGAACCAACTCTGGTACTAGATGCAGAAAGCATGTCACAAGAGGGATGGGTGGGATGGGGGGGAAGGGACATCGCAGGAATCATGCCACTTTCCAGCCCCACAACCCTCTGGTGCCACGTCCACCCTTGTTCACTATTACCAACCCAGTATCCCTCCAGCCCTTCAGGGGAGGGTGTCAGGGATCACAAGGAAACACATGGGACCCACACATTTCGAGATGCCTCACCTCCTGCTCGAAAGTCAGGTGAAGAAGGATTCTTGAGCCAAACATGAAAGATTTTTTGAGAGCTAAGCTGACAGGAGAATTTCCCATAAAAAGATGAAAGCCCTGGCTTTAACAGAGCCCCTTTTCATTTTTACCTTTAAAAAGCTTTTCCTTTCATGTTACCCTGAGGTTATTCACCGCTACGACAACAATCTCCAAAGACGTTTTCTCCATTATAGAAGAGGAAAAGGTTGGCGTTGGGATTTGGTCAGGAAATGAAGCGTTGAAGACAAACAAGATGTTCTAATATAGAGCAAACCTGATGACTCATTTTCTAAGTGAGCAGCCGCTTCCAGATACAATTCATATTATCTTCCTAGTTATTACTATTATTATTACTGTTATTTTTTCTTTCTGAGATGGACTTTCACTCTTGTCATCCAGGCTGGAGTGCAATGGCGGGATCTCGCTTCACTGCCACCTCTGCCTCCCACGTTCAAGCGATTCTCCTGCCTCAGCCTCCTGAGTAACTGGACTACAGTTGCCTGCCACCACACCTGGCTAATTTTTGTATTTTTAGTAGAGACAAGGTTTCACTACATTGACCAGGCTGGTCTCCAACTCCTGACCTCAGGTGATCTGCCCACCTCGGCCTCCCGAAGTGCTGGGATTACAGGTGTGAGCCACTGCGCCCGGCCTCTTCCAAGTTATTCTGTCATTTGGCACTGATCCGTCTTTCAAAGACATTCAATTAGTCACCAGAGATGCAACACCATAAGGGAGCAGAATATTTCAATATATTACCTGATATATTTTATTTCGTCATTACTCTTTTGTACCCTGTAGCTTTCTACCTTAAAGGCTCCACCTACAGGCAGAGGCTCATTGCCTTAGAGAAGGAGAGACTTAAAAAAAATCCCAGGCAAACAGAGGGTCAAGTAACCAGACTTGGAATTGCAGAGATGTTGGTGAATCTACAGCAGCCACAATGGTCCAGGATAGAATCTACTCCATGGAAGCTTGGAAGTGGGAAGAGCCGAGGATGACCTAGAGCCCATAAGAAGATAAGTCGGAATCAGCTGGAGGAAGGTGGATACCCACAGGATGTGTGATGGCGTCTGGATGAGAGCAGCTGGGTGAGAAGCAGCACCACTGCCTTCCTTAGACCCACCAGGATCAGTTCTTTCGGTAGTGATGGAGATGGGGAGGGGGAAATAAAAACCCCCAGATCTCTTCGATTAGGTGAAAGTAAAGCAACCAATGGAATGCCCTAATTCTTTCTGGGATCTCCTACAGCACACAAAAAACCTCATTTCCAACACTGGGTAGCAGCAATACTGTAGGTATGGCCCCATGGAGTGTCTATGCACAGAGTCCTGTGGTCACTGGGGACCCAAGGGGTGCAGTAAATACCTCATGAAGGGCAAGGAGGAGGTCAAAGAGACTTTCTGAGAATAACAGTATTTCCAAAGGGTGCTGGCTCAAAAAATGAAAATATGTAACCCAGATGTTTAGCATCCTGGGTAAGATATTAACAAGCTTCAACATCAGATGTAAAGGGAAGGAAAAGAAAATTGATTCCACAACATCCCCAGTTTCACTTCAGTAGAGGCCAATAAGACAGAAGCCAAAAGGAAATTAGACTTCCCTTCCTCAGGCAGAACAGTGGTGAGGCCCTATGGTCTGATCATCCCCAGGAAAAGGATGAAAGGATAAGAAGAGGGAAAGAACCCGAATGGGAAAGAGTATTTCTCAAAGGGGCCCAAGTTTTAATTCATAAGATTAAAAGAATGAGGGTTAAAATGTAAACAAAGCCACCAAAATATAGAAAACACAGATTTGGAATTCTAAATCCATGTGCTCCATTCATGGAGGAGGTGGAAACTTGCTGAGCTCTCGGACCACTCAGCCAGTTCACAGACATAAAAGGAGACCCAGCGGAGAGGGAGTGGGTGAGTGGGAGATCACCGCCCTGGAGAGGGCAGCTGTCCCATTGGGGGACCCCACCTCCACTTTTTCGAGTGCTCTTCCTCCACCTCAAGCCTGGTGGAAGCCAGGGGATGACTCAGAGATGGGAACACAGAGGGCTCTCCTCCCAGCCTGAAGAGCTAGAGCAGGCTGTGTCAGGAGGAATGTGAATACAGTGGGTGGACCTGTACTCCAGGGCTGCGGGAAAGACTGGGGTTCCCCAAGGACCAGATATGGGCAGGTGGAGAGACAGAAAGAGAGAGAGACAGAGGAAGAAGAGAGACAGAGAGTGCCCGCCACCGCACCCGGCTAATTTTTTGTATTTTTAGTAGAGACGGGGTTTCACCGTGTTAGCCAGGATGGTCTCGATCTCCTGACATCGTGATCCATCCGCCTTGGCCTCCCAAAGTGCTGGGATTACAGGCATGAGCCACCACTCCCGGCTGGGAGAAGTCTTAGGGCTTAGACATGAGGGCCACCTGGAGGGTGGCAGGACCCTGGAAACAAGAAGCCAAAGTCAAGTCTTCAGGGGAGCAGGAGAGATCAGAAGGGGCCATGCAACCCGGCTGAATAGAGAGGCATCATATTGGGAGGCAGGAGAGATGCAGAAAAGAGGTTTCCAGAGGTGCAAATGTACTAAGAGTTCATGAAAGCCCCCGGTGCTGAGAAATCAGCTGGAACCCTTGGCCAGGCTCCAAGTACCCGAGCCAAAAGCTCTGTTTCCTGGCCCCATTCCCCTCCTTCCTACACCCTTCCAAGCTTCCTCAAACTTCTTCAGAGCTTGGCCTGAGAGACAGAAGGAGGTGAACAGAGAGAGAGGAGAGAGACAGAGAGAGAGAGAGAAGCAGAGACTCTAATTAAACCTCTTCCTCAATGTCAATGTCAGGCAGAGAAGAACCTGTGGCTTGAAATGAGCAAGAAATACAAATTGTGGAATTGATTAATAACTTGCCTGAATACCAGGATTAGTAAATTTAGACTTTGTTCACTACTTCAACTGCCCACAGGACTGAGTAAAACAAAAATCACAGACCCTGCTGAAACTGCAGGAATGATTTAACTCCTGCACACGATTTAATTGGGCAACTGGAAAAGGAAATACAACCTTTTGTTCTGATGTTATTAAAGATGTGCTTGCTCAGCATCATTATTGTATTAAGTTTTCTGCTGAAGAAGATTAAGAAGAGAATAAGAATAGAATAAGAGTAAAAAAAAGAGAAATACAATACAATAAAAACATAAAAGAAAAGAATAGAAAAAAGAGTAAGAAAAGGAAAAGAGGGATGTAAGTAATGCAGATTCAGGTGTAGGCACAAACTAAGTTCCATCTAGAGACTACTGAAATACTGCACTCACTTTGATAACCCAGAAAACACAGGACAAGATCTGCACGAGATCTGGATCTGGGTTGTGCTTCCTCGATCACTAACCCTAGTTACCATACTTATTAGCTAAAACCTCTGCCTCTAGCTTCTCATTTGGAACATACATTTAATATACAGCCCTACATAAGTTCAGCCAATATGCAGCTCAACAATTTATTAACTAGGCAAGTTGTATTTCAGAATCTGTGTGAGAAGCGGCATGCACGCAGCCTCCCAGCATTCGCTGGTGCTGGGGCTTGTGCGTGACAACATCAGGGAGCTCTTCCAAATGCTGGTCGCTCGGTACCCATATGGAGGCATTCATCCTCTAGATTGCCAAGCTTTCTTACCAGAGGAAGATTTAGGCTGTGTCCACTTAGGGCCAAAATAATCAGTTCAGTTGTTACGTGTGCACCATTTATACTGGGGTTTGACAGAATTTTAAACTTTTTACTCGATTGCCTTGATATCATGGAGTTATTGCTATTTATCAGTCTATATTTACACAAAAGGCCTGACGTGGCTACACGCAGGCCCTGCGGTCTGATACCACGTAAGGCACCCACAGCATCCCTCACCAGCTGAGATCGAATTTATTCACACACATGCATCTCCCTTCCAAATGGAACTTATTCTGACTTTAGATCTCCTATTAGGACTAATGCCATTAACTAATTGTCCAATAATTTCAGCAAAATTCAAAGTATAAAACGGAAGTATTACCTGGCCCCACTACAGGAGTTGTGGGAACCTCACTGGCAATCAGATTTTTCCTGTCTGTCTTCTCTTGCTCTTCACTTCCCAGGAAAGCAGGCAGATCCACTAACTTCATAATTCTAGAGCAAAGTGGGGCCTTACACACAAGCCTACGCTTGCCCTTGGAGTTTATTTTGACTTCTGCATAGGTGGCTGCCACTGCAGTTGTCAGAATCTGAAATTCGGGAGATGCCCCTTGACAGGCAGGGACACCATCTGATGGCAGTGTGACAAGGTGCATTGTTAATACAGGAGAGCTTTCTAATTGAGAGTGGATACCCATGCAGAAATTTTTGGATGTTCCCAAGGCCACTACAAAGAAACATGAAATATAAAGATATATCCCATGAAACTACAATTTTGGAAAAGTAAAAATAATTACAGCAAGTTTGTATCTGGGATTTGTTCATTTTAAATAAAATTTAAAAACAAAAACAAAGCAAAAGAGAACAAGGAGGGGAGAGGGACAGTAAATGGGTAAAAAGAAGGAAAAGATGGAGGAGAAAGACCAAGAGCTGTCAAGGCCCACAGTCGCCTTAAAACAGAATGTGCCCATCCCCCCACCCCCTTCTATGCCAGAGCCCAGTACCTCACTCCCTATCTGCGCTGCCTCCCAGCCAGGGGCCTTGACAAGCCCACACTCTCCAGGAAGGGTATGAGCACAGCCCCTACTGCAGGAGAGGATGGAGACAAGCTCTGTTCTTCTTGCTTTTATGTGAGTCTGATACTCATAACACTCATCTCCTTTCTGAGCATTGCAGGCTTTAAGGACCCTCTGGCTGGCTCCTTAACCCAGCTTCTGAAATCCCCCGGAGCTGCCTGACTTCCCACTCTGGACCCTAAGTAAACACTTACAGAAGCAGTGGATGCCGATTATTTCTTACTCCACAACTGTCTATCCATTCTTTTGCCAACCAAATTATTATGTGCCAATCACACTGAGGCAAAGCAAAAATGAACGCACTTTAAAAACATTAAAATGTGCTCAGATTGCAAATGTATACAGCTATTATACCCAGCAGGAAAAAAGCCAATTAATTTACGTATTTAAGAAAATTTTCTTACTTGAGGACAAAAATTAAAAAGGGGAAGGAAACTCATGTTGAATTTCACTTAGAAAAGTCAAAGTGAAAATTATCAGAATATCTTCAGCTACCCAAGGATTTACTGTAACTAGAAAAAAGCATCATTTCCATGCTGCCTCAGCTTTCCAAATCTATCATTCTAATCCATTTTTAAAAAAGAATAAAATCTGAAAAATAAAGTACATCTCCAGGCCTCTCATATTGCAAATGACGTGTCCAATCGTACTTCTACAAGGAAAAAATTAATGGCAAAGGGGGCCAAGAGTTAACTGCTGGAATGGTTAACTAGAAAAGGCCCAGTCGAAATTAATCCCCATGATTTCATGTGAATTTCATAGCCATAGCTTAATCCTACATGTCAGTACAACAGGAACCGCTTAGCTCTGCTAATCAGATTCTAGAATTTTTCTTTTCTTTTCTTTTTTTTTTTTTTTTTTGTAAGCATCTTAGTTTTGCAAAGGCAGCTGGCTGTGATGGTATTGGTCACTCTGCTGAAGAATATACATGGGACCTAAAATAGCTCTGGGTCCTTTTCAACTGTGGCAGTTTCATCAATGGCATCCGTTACAAGATCCTGGTAGTAATATTGATATAGCAAAGTACCAATTAAACCATCTGCACAAGGGTATCCATCCACCTGTGTCTGATACCATGTAAGGCATTCTTTCACATCTGGCACAAAGAAGGAAAAAAGGCACAATTCTACAAGATTGGATTTTGAAAGAATTTCTGTTTGAAGAGTGAAAAGAATAGATGTGACATGAATGGACAGATGAATTAGGAGGCATACAGTGTAATAACACAAAGAAATTATTGTGGGTTCATATCTAAACTCCATCAGAAAATATATTCATATATTCTGTAACATGAACACATTTAATCTATAGTGGTTGTTCTCAGAGTAACAGAAAAAAATATTCTTACTATTAAGTTCACTTTCAGAAAAATATAATTAAAAACCACATAGGACAAGGAGAGAAAGAATAAATTTCCTTGAATCATCTAAAAATAAATGTATCAATATAGCAACATACCACTGTGGGCTCTTCATCCTTCCTGCTTCATTAATTACAGTCCAGTGACACCTCCATGCCCAGTCCTAGCTAAAAACCATACTCTCAACACTAAATATTAAGTCTCAGATTCTGACAAGTATGTTCATGTCAGTAGTTACAACAAGCAAAATATGTGAAATCAGGATTATAGCTGTGGGTGCTAGAAGTGGATTCTCTGTCCTATTATTCCCCATTTTCACACAACTACACATCCATCCATCTTCCATCTTTCCGATTCTGTTCTGTGCCCTCAGAGATTGACACCCACAGGCCAAATCACTTGGGCTCCCTTGTCCTGCAACCTCCAGTTGGGTTTTTACAAGGGGAGGTACCAGGAGGTCAATGGGTACAGAGGGAGGGGAGAGAGAGAGAGAGATTGACTGGGGCTTCCCTCCATCCTTCCTGGCCCTGCTTGCTTGAAATCTCTAGTTCCGGTGGGGACTGCAACCCTCCAGGATTTACCACCCACCAGATGTCCCTTCTGCTAGGGCTCCAATTCTCATTAGCTCTGGGAACAGCATTTATTCCTCTTGTCCCTAAAGACCTAACAATAGTAACAGCTTCTCACTATGAATAGTTCAGGTGTCTTGACATCTTTCTTTGTTTTTTTTAAAACTGTTTTCTTCAGCCTCCTATCTGAGGGTGCTGTTTTCTTCTGGAATCTGAACTGACACACCCTGGAATTACAGGGTTATGTTTCCCTGAAGGGAAGGGTGACAATAGGAAGTACTAATGAAGATATTTCCCCCTCAGGATGACATATGCTCTCTAACTTAGTGACTCTCCCCCCTCCCACCCCCCCCACCCCCCCACCCCATGAGGTCTGCATGGAGGCACCAGAGGACATATTTACAATTCTTGGCCTTCACCTTGATGAAAGCAGCAATCTTGGGGAGAGGGAGAATGGTAAGGAAAAACTGCCGAGGTGCAAGCTGTTTCTTGACCCTGTGCCCATCCTGAGCTGTATAAGACTGTCAGAGCGCAGGAAAAGAAAGCCAGAGCCAGGGCTGAGCCAGGTGGAGGAGGGGAGGGCTGGAAGCCTGGACCTCTGGGAGGTGCTGCCCCGCCATGTGCCCTGAGGGCCTTGATGTGGGAGCAGAAGAGATGGCCTGGCGTGTCCAAGACAGTGAGGGCCTGGTTCCAGCCCCCGCTCTTCCAGGAGCTAAAAAGAGCCTCCACATCCTACTGCACTGAAAAGAGGAGCTGGCCTTGCTGAAGGGAGGATGGCCCACAGGGGCTCACAGGGTCAGGGCAAAGGGTTACCTTTGGGGAAAGCTGCAAGGAGGTGTGAACTGGAGGCAGAGCTGCTAGAACACATCTCAGATGCCAACCTTAACAGCGAAGACGCATCAGGCATCTCGGCCCCTTCGGGCAGACGGAGACGCTGTGCTGGATGGTGGGACGCTGCCCATGACACTGCTCACTGTGAGCTCCCGACTTAGATTCAATGCCAGAAACAGGGGCAGAGAGGCCAATGGCTGAATAGAGGAGACTTCCAATCTGAAACGCTTGAGTGTCTCTCCCGGTGTGTAAGATTCTGGTTTTTACCCTTAGGTGGAAGGTGGAATGGGCACACTAGAACACTATTCTTTTCTCCCTCTTTGTGAGCAGCTTCTTCGATAAAAACAGTCTATTTTCTTCCCAGGTGCTCCCAAGTGTTCAGTGGCTTCAGTGAATAAAGTCACTGGAAGATATGGGGCTCATTTCTATTTAATTAGATATAACTTTTCATTATCATTATTGTGAACTTGGCTTTAAATTATGCAAATATATATAAACTATATATTATCACTTCCCTTTATTTAATCCTTTATATATATGTATTTATTCCTTTAAATAAATATATACATATATTTATTCCTTTATATATATGTGTGTCTATAGGTCTGTGTTCTCATGGCCATACAGTGGGCTGCAGGCCACTTTGCAGGAATTCTTCCTACCTACCACACTTACTGCTTAGCACACAGGTGTTCAAAAGACATCTGTAACAAAGAACTAATTACACATAATTATAAAGTAAAGTAAAGCTAGACCAGAATGACATAAAATCTGAATCAATGTTTCCATGCAGAAAATCCTAGCTTTCACTACAGCTTTATTCATTTCATACTTATATAAAATGCTCATGGTATTTTTCCACATACTTAGTGCTGAGTTACACTCATGTTTGCTTTCCATTCTCTGCTGTCTTTTTTTAATAATACAGAAATTTTCATACAAAAATGTACTGAACACGTGTAGTAGCATTATAGAATCAGAGCAGTAGCTGCAAATGATTTATGAAACTATCTACTCTGGATAATACAACAGTGTTATACATACACAATTACTTCATAAAATATGGAATACAAACATGAATAGGAATGCCTATGACATTCAATGTGTTTTATCGGCCTTTAAAAACTTATTTCTGAACACAGTGGCTTTTCTTCTTCTTTAAAAAAAAATCACATTCTATCAGAATCCATCTAAACTATTTAAGAGATGTGAAAAGCTGTCATATTTGCAAAGACCAACAGAGAAAAAGGTATTACAGTTATCCATTCCACCTCTTGATGCCAGTTAAATATTTTTGGGAGCTCATTTAGGTTTCTAAAAGAGAAGATCATGCAAAATGCTTATTTTAGGTCTCCTTAATGGAGACTGAAGAATGTTATGCAGCTCTCTGCGTTTTTTTTTTCTTTTTATGTCTAAATTATTTGACTTCTTTAAACCTTTCACCTGGATACTTTTCAAGTTTTCCACATGCATCTTTAACAGAGGAGGCCTGGAACCAACCAAACTTAGATTAGAACACCTCACTTCTCTAAAGTTAACCCTTACCGGGCAAGCTCAGTCACTCATGAAAGAGTCAAGAGCCAGGAGGTAGACAAAAGACCACTGAGCTGCCACATCTTCACAGGACCAACTAACAGGCCACAGAATTGCACCAAAGCTTGAGGTCTGTAACCTGTACTCAGATCCATCGTAACCCACTTATTCTTTTTGTAGACAACCTACCAACAACCATTAACAACCTTGTCTTCAACCTACATATTAACAAAATAAAATGCATGTCAGGACACAGATGACAGTACCTAAACACCAACAGCAAACTGGAGCTGATGGTGGAGCTACATCCACAGACATACACTAAAGAAGAATAGATTTTTTTTTAATGGATGCAATCAGAACTCCACAGTTTTATAACTTCTGAAAAAAATGATAATATATTTATCTAGTACTTCTTATCCATGATTTTTATAGAAGAAATCGTTTAATTGTATACACATATATCAACATAAAAAAAAGGCCACAGAAATGCAAAAACTTTTTTAAACCTTCCAATGACCAGGAAGATATGCACTATGATTTCTCCTTTGTGCATCAAGGGCTTTGGGAGCTAAAGAGGCTTGCCAAAGTAAAGTAGCGCTGTCCATGGAAGAGAGAAGACCAGATTCCAGGCCATTTAACCCCCAAGGCTACTGATCTTTGTAGTATAGTCAAAGACGCAGACTCAGCATTCTTAAACTTCTGATTGCCTTTCACTCACTTGCCTGCTCTTGCCTCCTAAATATATGTCTGTTCTTAGGAACTGTATTTGGTCTTTGTAGTAGTCAGTGAGGGCTGCCATAACCAAACACTACTGACCGGGTGGCCTAAACAACAGACACTTATTTTCTCATGGCTCTGTAGATTGCAAGTCCAAAATCAAAGTATCTGGATGTTTGGTTTCTCCTGAGGCCTCCTGCGTTGGTCTTCAGATATCCATTGTCTTGCTGTGTCCTCACATAGCCTTTTCTCTGTGTTTGTGCTCTCATGGTATTTCTGCCTTTTCTTAAAAGCATGCCAGACCTATTACATTAGGGCCCAATACTTACAGCCTCGTTTAACATGAATTGCCTAGGTAAAGACCCTATCTCTAAATACAGCCTCACTGGGGAGGTTAAACTTCAGCATATAAATTGGGGGGGGGGGGGGTGTGCAGAACTCACTTTCCCTGAAAGGCATATTTATTCTCAATGCTTCGATTATATCTCCAATATGACGTACACCAAACCTGTCTCTTCAGGTCTCAGGTCTTATTTGTGCTACAGTCACAAATTTATTTCCAACTACCTACTCAATATTCTCATTCTGATATCCTGTTAGACTAAACTTGTATCAAACCAAACTCATTGGCATCCTGGTTAAAGACATTTTCGGTAGATGCTCAACCTTATTTAATCCCCTCCTGTTGTGTATGAGAGGAATCCATTAATAGGATGGTATGTCACTCTTATTGTTAGCTTATGTTATAAGACATAGGCAGCTTTAAGAAAGGATTAACCTAAATTAGACTTAACCTAATCAAGTTAACTCTTAAAAGAGACGTAGCTCATCCTGGTGAAGAAGACTTCAATCATGAGAGAAATTCAACAAGAAACAGATTGTTCATTGTTAGCTTTGAAAATGAAGGGAGCACTCACTGTGGCAAGGAATGCAGGCAGGTGACAGTCCCCGGGGAAGAGCCAGTGAAGAATGGAGTCCTCAATCCTACAACTATAGGAATTGAATTCTGCCACAGCTACCTGAGCTTGGAGAATGACCCCAAGCTCCTAATGAGATTTCAGTCCTTATTGACACCTTGATTTCAATCTTGTGGCACTCCAAACACAGAACACACCTATCTATGTTATGCCAAAACTCCTGAGCTACAGAAATGGTGAGATCACCAACAGGGGTCTCTTTAAGACTCTAGATATGTGGTAAGTTGTTACACAGCCATAGAAAGCTAACATTACTTGGTTACCCTCTAATTCACCTCCCACTGCCACATTTATATTTCTTGTTCAATTAGTTCATTATTTTGGTGCCCTTTTACCAACCTCATTGAACATTATCATAATGCTAAGGGCCTGTGGGTGAGTATTATATGCCTTAAACATACACACACAAACACACACACACACACACACACACACACACACACACACAGACACACACACTTCCCAGAGAAAGTAGTTACGTGACTTTTGGAAACATAAACAAACTGTCAAAAGAACATAAAACTAGTTACTCATATTTGGAAAGGTAATTCAGTACTATTTGTTCTGCTATGGTGTAAAAAAAATCCACAATATTTTAATGGCAATAGTTATTAAATAGTGAAAATCTAGCAGCATTTACATCAACTAATGTTAAGTTCCATCAGTACTATGCCCAAATATTATTTTATCCCTTATCATGTTAATTCCTGCCATTGAAACTTACACCCAGTTTTCAAAGAACTTTGATTTTTGCTTCACCTAAGATAGCAAGTCTATTCCCCCAGTTTGGCAATACAAAAACTTTTGTTTCAGGCAAGCCAATGTTCTCAGTGCTCCACTGTGCATCTCTGTTCAATGCGATTCCTTTCAGAACCACTTATGAAGAATTCCTCTCCATCAATCCAAACCTTTGAGATGCATCTAATATAACTTCTTGTTCATAAATTCATTAATTAACAAACATGTACTGAAGTACCTACTGGGTATACTAGAAATGATGAGACGCTTTTCCATTGGAAATTGGTTAAAACTAATAAAGATTAGGAAGCTGTAAAAAAAAAAATTAGACAAAGATCTCTATGCAACAATATCAAATGATACTGGTCAAAATTCATCTCTACTTTACAAAAGATGTCTGTAAACCACAGGAAGGAGACATTGTTTTTAAAAGTATACATGTATAGTTGGCTATCTTTTGCTTAACAGAGAAGGAAAATAAGAAAACATCTGCTTATCTTTAAGAAAACAAGCTCAGGAAGAGTAAGCTGGAAACATGGTGTTGACGGAACACAAGTGGTGGATGGAGGTAGTGGAGGGCCAGGAGGAGGCAATGGGAGGATAGGAATGAGGAGGGAGGCAGCCTTCTCTGCAGGGAACTTTTTGTATAGATTTTGCTCCTGGAAATATGTTAAAGGTCCAAATAAATTCAGTCAACAAAGGCAGGACAATCCTATAACTGAAAACATACGGAAACAAATAAACCTAATTATATCTCAAATAGATATCATTACCTCTGTGAAGGGAGAAAAAAAAAAGAAATAGAAGTAATCCAAGTGATTATAATTCATTCAGAATAGGCCTTTTCCTCACCTCTGAATTGCAGGGGTTGTTGGTATTTAAGTGATTGAAGGTCGTCTCTTATGTTGCCGCAATCCCCTATTATTTTGGCAGGACTCATGACTGGTTTAAATAGTCCGTTTTCATCTTTTATTTATGCTGTTTTTTTCTCCTATGTACACACTATAGAAATGGAAACTTCACTGTAGTAAACTTTTCCCTCTTTGTTAATGACCACTGCTGGCCTAAAAATGTTACCTTTATTTTAACATTGCTGCCTATGGCTATTAGAAAAAGTTGTTTCACACATAAACATACTTCTTGGAACCACAAAATTTCCATATAACTAAAATGTAATGCTTGACTCATCCAGTTCTATCTATCTATCTATCTATCTATCTATCTATCTATCTATCTATTCATCCATCCGTCCATTTATCTATCTATCCATCTACCTGTCTATCTATCTATACTTCCCCCACACTTATATATGATCCTCTTTTAATGACTTGGGGAACTTTTCAACATTTTGTTACTCCACTGGCTTTTCACACAAATGCGGAAAAGACAGACTTAAGGGTACCAGATAAACAAAAATTACTGAATAGCTAAGAGCAACTGTCTCGAGGGTCCTGGGGACCTGGAGGCCCTGCTGCCAATGCTGGGACCCAGCACCTCCACTCCAGCTGCTGCTGCCAGATGTGAGTGCCAGGGTAGTCAGATGTGTTGTTTAACTCAAGTGAAAATGGAAATCCAGGTTTTTAGATGTAATCAAACCGTTTCCAAATATTGGCATTCAATTCAAGATATTTATTTCTAAACTATGTGTGGGCCGCTCCCAACCCATCTATAGGTCACATTCAGCTGCTGAGGACATTGTGAGACCTCAGATATGGAACAACAAAACCAACCAGAGATACCTAAGCACCAAGTTACGTATTACAAACAAGATTTGCACACAAGGGAGAAATAAAACTGGGAGCAGAAGTGGAAAGTGCTGCAGAAGGAAGACTTGAACTGAATTTAGAAGGAAAACACTACATCTTAGAGTATAGAAAATAAAAGGAAAAAAAAAGTTTGCCAATATGTCATGGCTAATTATGCCCTCAGTGTCTTTGTAAAAGAAGTGCCAGGCCACTATTCACTGAAACTCAGCTTGGTTTTACCAAACCTCGAAAAGTTAATATGATGACACATCCAGAAAGATGAAGATAAACATGACATGTTTATAATGTGATTTCCCCATTCTACCTCTAATTTTTTAAAAAAATTATCATTGCTTTTGTTTTAAAGTTGTGTCTATGTTTCACATAGTGCTTCTGATCTTTTCTCAATGTCCAGTTGTTTTCACTTCTTGCTGGGTCAGAGTATAATTCTTGAACAAGCTTTGCTCTTATTTCCAAATGCTTTTAGACCATGGGTCCAAAAAGCCATATTAGCTAGAATTTTGCATAAACTGAAGATAAGAAAACTATGAGTGCATGACATTCTTATAAGAAAAATGTTTTGGTTTTTAGTTTCCTAACTAAGTTTTGTTAAATCAATGTTGTCAGCTCTGACTTCTAGTGTCTCCGTGTCACTAGCATTTGATTGCTGAATAAGTATTATTTTGGTGTATTTTAAAGTATTATTATCTGTCACAATATATATGATTTTGGAACTATTTCTAAGTATACTGAAAATTCTATATCTAAAACCACATATACATCTATCATATAGATACACCTATCTATATCTGTTTTAGATACATATTTTACATATATACATGTTAATGTCATGTTAATGACATGTTGATATCATCTCTTTTCTTTTACATGTTTTAATCGTTTTCTTGCTCAATTCCCTTGACTATTTCACAATGGAAATAAAAAAGAAGTTCTTAGGACCAAATCTTCTATAACATTATTACATAATTGGGTTATTTCTATTATTTTTTAAATATATGGAAAATAATCTTCATAAGTTCCCTTTCTCCCAAATAGTATATTGTAAATATTCTTATACAATTAAAGATGGGTCAGAAAAAGAATTCTACAAGAAGTTACCCTAAATGAACCCTAGTCTACATAACAAAAGATGTACAATGGTCAGAGATGGCCAGACTGAGGGTGTCGGGTAATTTGGTAATGCTGGTTCACAAGAAATGATGGTTCTAAGGGGCTGCAGGGCTGGAGAGAGACCAGACACCCCTCTCTGCGGAGGCCACTTTCTAGTAAATGATCAGCTGGTGTTAACCCCTATGGGGCAATTTCCAAGATGAGTAATTACTTCTTGTGCATCTAAATCTTCCCTGAATGTGCAGCTGGGAATACTTTCATTACATGTTATTCTTTCCACACCATAAATTAATCCCTACACGTGCTGTAGATCCCCTGTGAATCTCAAAAAGGAGTTGCGAAGATTAATCATTTAATTTGTGTGAATTGTGTGAAAATTGTTTTCCCCTGGCTCTTTGAGAAGCTCAGTATATGCTCAGCTGCACACAATGGAAGTATTTGAACAAATTAATTTACTGAGCAACTACTATGTGTCCGGTACTATGCCAGGCAGTGGGAGAATGAAGAAAATTATTAGACAACCTCTGACTTCAAGAGATTTATTAGCTAGTAACAAAACTGAAATGACATGGTTAGGCCACAACCTCAAATGCCTATGGCCAATGAGGCAGAGCTAAGAGCAACTGTTTCAAAGGCCCAGGCACGCTGCCAATGCTGAGGCCCAGCACCCCCACTCCAGCTGATGCTACTGATGGACACGATCACCAGTGTGTCCAGATGTGTTGTTTAACTCAAGTGAAAATGGAAATCCTGCTTTTTATGTGTAATTAACCAGTTTTCCAATGTTGGCATTAAATTCAAGATTTGTATTTTTAAAACTATCTATCTGTGGGCCAATCCCCACCCATCCGTAGGTCACATTCAGCTCCTGAGGACATTGTGAGACCATGGATCTGAAACAGCAACAACAAAACCAACTAGCGGGATGGTGTGGTGGCTTGTGCCTGTAATCCCCTCACTTTGGGAGGCCAAGGCAAGTGGATCACTTGAGGTCAAGAGTTGGAGACCAGCCTGGCCAACATGGTGAAATCCCATCTCCACTAAAAATACAAAAATTAGCCAGTCATGCTGGTGGGCGCCTATAATCCCAGCTACTCAGGAGGCTGAGGCAGGTGAATCGCTTTAACCCAGGAGGTGGAGGTTGCAGTGAACTGAGACCATGCCACTGCGCTCCAGCCTGGGTGGCAAAGAGACACCGTCTCATTAAAAAAAAAACAAAACACCAACTAGATATAACTAAGCAGCAAATTAAGCACCAAATTATGTATTATGTACATAATAAATTATGTATTACAAACAAGATGTGCATATATGGGAAAAATGAAACTGGAAGTGGAAAATGCCACAGAAGGAAGACCTGAACTGAATTTGGAAGGAAAATACTATACCTTTGACTATAGAAAATGTAAGGGGAAAAAAACAGTTTGATGACATGTCATGACTAATGATGCTTTATTGCATGCTAATACAATGGAGATTATCCTAAATGATGGAGACATGACCTTCACAGAAAAATCTGGAAGGCACTGCAAACATTGAATAATTTTCATATAAACTCAGATGTGAACAACATCCATGCTCCCAAACATTTCTCTGCTAGTAATAAGAAGATGATTATGAAAAGAAAAACCTTGTTCCTTTCAGCTATTACGATATAAAAAGTGGTTATTGTTAATACATTGTGAGATCAAGAGGGTTATACAGACAAGAATGATGACCCTAACATTTGCTTTCAAGATGTTTTGAAATATTTGTCAAGTTGGTCATTGTGTGGAGATGACATTTAAGGATTAAAGGCTCTTTGCAAACTTCCCTCTCCTGGCCATGCCTGGCCTATGCAGGATCCTTTCTAATAAGAAAGGATGCAAATGCATGGGTGATGACAGGCACCTGGCCTTCTTCACTGTCACTGCTACCAGGAACCGAGGGATCACTACACATGTCTCGGTTGTTTGTAGCCCCTCAGGGTCAGGAAACACCTTTCAAATCCACGTTTTATTTCCTGATCGATGAAATGCAGCCACTGTGGCATATTCATGCATCTCTGCTAAGAAAGAAATAATATTCATGCATCTCTGCTAAGAAAGAAAAGTCAAAAATAGAACGGGAAAAAAACTTTTTGTGGGAAGAGAGAAACTGGAACAAAATTGGTTGGAATAAAAGATTGATGAAGAGGTATTCAAAGCTTGCAGGGAAAAAACTGGGAAAACAATTGATGTCAGGAAGCTTTAGATAAGACACTCAAAAATTTCATTTAAATATTTATTGCTTGTAGTGAAATTGATCGGTATCTCCGGCATGATGAGGTCATGAAAGAAGAGATTGATGCAGGCAAATTCATTATTTCTGCTTCTGTTCTTTCTGTTTTGATATTAGTCTATTTTCTCCCAATAAACTATCCTATTGCATACCTCCCAACTTTTGCCATGTGTGGTAATGTAATTTTCCTGTCATCTTTTATGAAATACTGGAGTACCCATCTGTTGTACGGGTAGGGATAAAATAGCTTCCTTCAGAAGAAGACACTGACTGTAAACAGCCAAGCCCCATGAAAGACAAGTGAATCTTCTAGTGGTCCTTTATCAGATTATATTTTCTGGTGCCAGGGCAGCCCATCTTGCTTGACCTTTTTTACTTATGTACATGAGAAAAACCGTGGGTCCTAATCAGTCATATGATAATATTCTGGGTTTTTTTTTTCTAGCATAGTTATTCAACTAAGATATTTTAATGCAAATACTCTGATTTCAATTTATTGAAATCAAGGAAATAAACATAAAAAAATGGAAACAAACAATGTAATTTAGTCAGGTATCTTGAAAGATCAAGCACTACATTATGTGTCTCAGAGACTGGCTTCAGAAGTCAGCCGCTGTCCTCAGAGACATGACTGACCTTAAAATGCAGGTGACAATGATACCCCTTTTCCTCAGAGATTGTAGCAAATCACAACTCGAAATCTCACAAAAACAAATCACAACAACAGAGTCTCACTCTGTCACCCAGCCTGGAGTGCAGTGGCACGATCTCGGCTGGCTCACTGCAACCTACGACTCCCAGGTTCAAGCGATTCTCCTGCCTCAGCCTCCCGAGTAGCTGGGATCACAGGTGCCTGCCACCATGGCCAACTAATTTTTCTATTTTTAGTAGAGATGGGGTTTTACCATGTTGGTCAGGCTGTTCTCGAACTCCTGACCTCAAGTGATCTGCATGCCTCAGCCTCCCAAACTGCTGGGATTACAGGCGTGAGCCAGAAAATCACAACTCTATCCGGAAGATGCTCCTGAATCTGACATCCAGGGGGATAGGATCAGCTGCCTCCTTGGATGTGGTGAAGGGATCTTTATCTCAGCTGTCTTGCCGAATAAGCACATGGAGCTGATTTCGATTGTGCACTGCAGATCAGCAAAAATCTTTCTACTTACACTGTGCGTAAGCTTGAGAAAATAATATCCTTTATCTGTATGGAAAAAGTTGTACTGTTGAAATTATTTTTAATATTATCACATTGTAATTGTTAGATTAGATTTTTTTTTAACTTTTAAGCTCAAAGGTACACGTGCAGGATGTGCATGTTAGTTACATAAGTAAACTTGTGTCATGGGGGTTTGTGGTACAGATTTCTTCATCACCCAGGTATTAAGCCAAGTATCTATTAGTTATTTTTCTTGATAATCTCCTTCCTCTCATCCTCCGCCTTCCAGTAGGCCCCAGTGTGTGTTGTTCCCTATATGTATTCATGTGTTCTCATGACTTAGCTCCCACTTATATGTAAGAACATGCTGTGTTTGGTTTTCCCTTCCTGAATTAGTTTGCTAAGGATAATGGCTTCCAGCTCCATCCATGTCCCTGCAAAGGACATGATCTCATTCTTTTTTATGGCTGCATAGTATTCCATGGTGTATATGTACCACATTTTCTTTTTCTAGTCTATATGAGAATATAGACGGGAAGACAAAGAGAGAGTAATGGAAGATAAGAGCTAAAGCCCCACCAAACCATCTTGATTTTTGCCACCAACTTAGAATACTTCCCTCATGTCCCATGTCAACCAAAACTGCAGCTGTCTGATCCACCGTCTCATGTCCAGGCCAAGTGGCCTCTCAACATCTGTAATACCATAATAGCTTCTTCCCTGGATGCCCTGCCTCTACCAGGCCAGTTCCCCACCATAGCCAGAGGGCCGAAGTCCTAGCAGGCGCCATGACGACGGAAGCAGAGGATGCCAGAAGCAGAGGATGCCAGATGCAGGGTCAGGAGCTGAGGAAAGCAGGCAGCCTGCAGCAAGAAAATGGGTCCCTGGAGCCTGCAGGAGCAACAGCCCTGCCGACACCTTGTTTTCTGCCTGGGGCGTTCTGACCTCCAGAAGTCTAAAGGAAGAAATTCCTGTTGTTTAAGTTCCCACGTTCATGGTAATTGTGGGGTGGGGGAAGCGGGGAGGGATAGCATTAGGAGATATACCTAATGTAAATGACGAGTTAATGGGTGCAGCACACCAACATGGCACATGTATACATATGTAACAAGCCTGCACATTGTGCATATGTACCCTAGAACTTAAATTATAATAAAAAAATATATATATAAAAAAATAAAGCAGCAATGGGAGACTTTACAGTACTGGATACATGAAGATTTTATGTACAATTTTTAAAAACTAGTGAATTCAAAACAACTGACATACCTTTAGGGTCAATGAAATTTGAAATAACCACAGCAAATACTTTGTTAGTGTCCATATTATTACATAATTATTAATAACATTAAGTGTACCATCTTTTCAGTATTTAAGTGAAAATTTACAATCATTCAGTAAGGAAAGTTCTCTGATGACCATAGGGTTCTTTTTACTTGGTAACTGAAATAGTGAAAACAGAAAATCATAAAGGCTATCTTTTTCCAGCAAAGCCCTGGCTGGAAAGAAATAACAACGTCATAGTCTCTGCTAACGAGGGCAACTAACTTTCCTGTAACAGTTGAAGTTTTGTTATAGTGGTTTGAAAGATTGCTGATTTATAACTTTGAGATTTAAAACACTTGCTATAAGAATAGATTTGTTAAAATATTTGTTGTAGCAAAGAAAAATAGCTGTGAAAGATGCTTCCTGGGAGATGGTTTGTATCTGGCAACTCATAATCATTAGCTCACAATGACTTCACTGATCTGGGTCTAATCAAAGCATGAGGAATCTGAAAATTAGAAACATAGCTAAGTTATCCTCCCCTGTAAAATCTATTATACACGTGAAAATAAAAGTGACTCTAACAACACATAATCTCAACTTGTTTAACTAATAATAACTTTTTTCTTTTTTTTTTTTTTTCTGAGACAGAGTCTCGCTCTGTCGCCCAGGCAGGAGTGCAGTGGCACAATCTTGGCTCACTGCAACCTCCACCTCCTGGGTTCAAGCGATTCTCCTGCCTCAGCCTCCCAAATAGCTGGGACTACAGGTGCGTACCACCATGCCCAGCTAATTTTTTGTATTTTTAGTAGAGACAGGGTTTCACCGTGTTGGCCAGGCTATAAATAATTATTATGTCATATTCTTAAGACTGCTCAGTGCTTAGGGTGAGAAAGCCTTCCCAAGGGAGGGTCTGTTCTCTCCTGCCTGGACATAGAGCATCGCACATCTCTCTCCATTTATTTTCTATTCTTTGAGACAATTATTCCTCACGTTCAAATATTCTTTTTCTTTTCACTGTCTGTTTTTCTGTCTTGAATAAATCTCCAACATCCCCCACAACTATCCCTTTTAAGTTTCAGATACCCAGACAACAAAGCACATAACCAAGATGCTTGATCACACACACGTGCATGCATACACGTACACACTTATACACCATGCATATATGCGTGTGTTTGCACACAAAAATCTTGCTTCGCAAACAGAAGAAGGCATGTAAATAACTGCTTGGAACTCATTGGCAGATAAAGAAACAGAGGAGATGTCAATTATTTAAGATAATATCCAGGAAAGAAAATGGGTCTTTTCTCTTAGTATTGCTCCCCTGCCAGAGCAGGTTCAATCCTAAGATTTTTACCTTTATCCCACCCCTCCGCCACTGTTTCATTTTATAGACTTAGGATTGTCATTTGGCTTTTCCTTGACCAGTTCTTTCCATAAGACTTGCTGGCCTATGTTCCCTTTCTGATTTTTACTATTCTCTTGTCCTTGCTGCCCTCACTGTAACTGGCTTCTGTTCATTTCTCCAACCTGTCAAGAGCATTTGGAATCCCATTCCTACCCAGCTAGGTTCTGTTGCCCCATCTGACTTTACGACACCCTCATGCAAGGTGACTATGTACTCTACTCCATCATCCCAGTCACTGATGAAGAGCCCTGGGCACAGGGCTGACCCTGGCGACACAACACCTGTGTCTGCCAAGTTAATGGCATTCCATTATTAATTACTCGTTAGGAGAAATGTGGGGGATGACAGGGGATAACACACACCTCTAACATTCCCAGACATCGAAACAAGCATCTCATGGGCTTCTGTGGAAGTTCATTTACATAAGTGGTTCTTGATCCTGATCTTGTAGAGGTCATAGAGCCTTTGCGGATCGGATAAAAGCTACGGATTATCTTTTCCAAAAGCTGTGCACACACACACATGCCACAGCATTTTGCATAAAATTTCAGAAGATTCAAGGATTTCCCTTGAAGTACATCTCTAGAACTCCTGGAGTTTAGAACATTCAGGTTAAGAGTATCTAGTGAAGATACTTTTAAATATTGTAGCATCTACATTATCTTTAAAAGAAATGTACACTAGATGCCAGAAGAAAATATAATTTGAAGGATTTTCTTTAATCTAGATGATATCACATATATACCTTAAAAATAATCTTGATTGACCTATGCTCTCAGGCCAAAGAAAGAATTATTCATGCAATCAAATGAAAATGATTTTTTTCTGCTGTAAAAAGTAAAATTATTTTTAAAATTGTGGTAAAGTACACATTTCATACAATTTGCCATCTTATCCATTTCTAAGTGTAGAGTTCAATAGTGCTAAGGACGACAGTTGTGCAGCCAATCTCCAGAGCCATTTCATCTTAAAAAACTGAAACTCTATCCTCGTTAAAGCATTACACAATAACTCTCAATCTCCCCCTTAACCCAGTCCCTAGCAACCAACATTTTACCTTCTAGTCTCTATGAATTTGGCTACTCTAGGTAGTTCACAGAGTATTCTTCTTTTTGTAACTGGCTTATTTCACTTAGCATCATGTCTCAAGGTCTTTGTTGCTGCATGTGTCAGAATTTCATGCGTTTTCAAGGGCCGAATAATATTCTATTGCATGTTGCACGTATATACTGTATCAATTTTTTTTATTTTTTTGAAATGTAGTTTTGCTCTTGTTCCCCAGGCTGGAATCCAATGGTGTGATCTTGGCTCACTGCAACCTCCACCTCCCGGGTTCAAGCGATTCTCCTGTCTCAGCCTCCCAAGTAGCTGGGATTACAGGCGCCTACCATCATGCCCAGCTAATTTTTGTATTTTTAGTAGAGATGGGTTTCATCATGTTGGCTAGACTGGTCTCAAATCCCTGACCTCAGGTAATCCACCCACATCAGCCTCCCAAAATGCTGGGATTACAGGCGTGAGCCACCATGCCCAGCCGCTGCGTCAGATTTTTGTTTATCCATTCACACATCAATGATTACCTGGATTGTTTCCACCTTTTGGCCATTATAAATAATGCTGCTGTGAACATGGGTATGTAAAATCAAATTTTTGGCAAAGAAATCTTACTGCTGTGTAAATACTATTGTTTGTTTTAAATTTTTGAAACTTTTAAAAATCATTTCATTGTTAGGCACAACTGACAAAAAGAGAAGTACACAAAACAACTCAATGAGTCATCAGGTAGCAAACAGTCATATCGCTGCCACCCAAGTCAAGACACAAAGAAGGTTTCCATGTAGCGCTTGCTCTCTGAGATGTGTCTACTACACAACACAGAGTTCCCATGCAGAATTAATTTGGTCTCCCCAAGAATGCTGCCAGACAGAGATTAGTAATCCCATGTTCTGGGTTGAGTAAAGGGAAGCTTAGAGAATGTCTTACAAGGTCACATAGCTAGTAAGTGATAGAAATAGGATTCTAAACATCAGCCTTTTTCACCGCACCTCCACATGGGTTGGACTACGTAGAGGCCAGCTGGTGCAGTAAAACACATCAACTATATTAAAATTATCCAGAGGTATAAATGTGACTGATACTTGGTTAATGACCACATTGTTTATCCTTTTGATATTCTTCATTGTGACTTCTGACCACTGTTCTAATTTTGCCCTTTAGAGTAATTTAAACAGATGCCTTAACATTTCCACATGCAAGATCCTAAGTAGCTAAAGAACGTGGGCACGTCCCCAGGAAGACTCATTCCCAGGAATTCTCCCCAGGTTCTCTCCGGGAACAGCATCTCCAGGCAACTTACTCCCCTGACTGTCTTCTTGTGGTCACATTAGTGTGTTAACACCCCTAGTAAGTAAAGGTATGTCCAGAACTGACACTGAATTTTAGATGTTCACTATCAACCCAACGAACAGTTCATTCACTCATTCAACAAATATTTCTTTAGAGCTTTGCACTATTGCAGACTATACCTCCTCTGACAATGCTTTGATTAATGCAGGGAAAGTTACAGGCACATTTTTCTACTCTTGCCACACTGTCGTCTTATACTGAACATGGGATCAAGTAAAATCTGTATGCGTTTCACAGGAACTACTGCCAAGGAAGGTCCCCAGCATCCCATATTTATATAATTGGTTTTTCAAAATGATCTTTGTGCTGTCTTCACAGTAGATCACCAGGGTTTCATGTGGTAATATTTCAAAATTAGTATTTTGGTGGTTGATCAACAGAATCCAATAATATTTTTTAAATGTTTTTTCAAACTTTAAAAGTTAAATTTTTATATCTGTTTAGAAAGAATCCTTTCCTTCCTTATATGCCTCTCCTTCCTTAAAAACAAACAAATGAAGTGTGTATAATTGTTCTCTGTTGTTATGGTTTGCATCTTATAGCCATGAACTCTAACGACCGACTTCCAAGGGCTAAAAGTGGTAATTGATCTAACTGCATTACAATTTTTCAATATAAGCAACTAGTTATTGAAGTGGCTTAATTTAGCGAGGAAACACCTAATGAGTCAATGGGTTTATTCGGTTAATTCAGTGAAAAGTGCTAATGATTCAGAAAGTTTAAGGAGTTATTGTAAGGCAGCCTGTAGGAAAGTACTAATAACCAAGCTATGACCAACTGCCTCAAGAGCAGGGTTGCCAGGGTAGGCAAGTTAGGATACAAAGCACTCAGTGAAATTTGCATTTCAAATTTGTTGTTCATCTGCAATTCAAATTTAACTGGTTGTCTTGTGTTTTATCTAGCAACTCCATTTTGCAGCCTTCAACATAGCAATGATTAATTAACAGGAGATGTTAATACCAGATTTACTTCTCCATGGGAATTCACTACCCACAAAAAGGGTAGCCAATGTATTTTGCTGTTTGACTTCTGCAAAATTAGAAGACATAAGTCTTTTTTGGAAATGGCTTAAAAATAGAAGGGGCAGGATAAAACTGCAGATGCCAACTGTCATTTTCCACTCCATCCATTCATTTCATAAAATTATACAGCCAGAAAAAGATCATTTAGTCCAAATCTATATACTTAGAGATGTCACAAGACCAAGAAAGTATCTTACTTTTCAATAATTCCTCAGAATCTGACTTTGCATCTACTCAACCTATTTCGTTTTGGATGCTGCAAGGTCTTCAGAGCTAGAAAGGATGCTGCAGTAAATCTGGCCATCAGGCAGCTAACAAAGAGGGCACACCAGACAGCAGACAATGGGCTAATGCTGGAGATGGCCCTGGAAGGGCATGGGTCAGGTTCTATGATGTCCTGGTGATAGAAGCATTCCAAGGCTGGACAGTTCTGCAAAGGGGATAGGAGCTGGGGAAATCAAGAGGAGCAGTGGCCAGGAAAAATGTGCGTGACTTAGGCATACAAGATGTATAGGACCATGAAAAATGGGAAAGCAAAACTCCATAAGAATTTTTGGTAGGCTGCTAGTTTTTTAAGTTACATTCCACAGCCGGATGTGATAGAGTCCCAGTCATGATACCTCATGTCACTGGCCAACAGGGTTGATTGAGCCACAACCAGGCTTATGAAGTTGGCTTTGCCCCTACTCACTGCTTCAGCTGAATATCTCCCTAAACTGAACATTCTGGTAAAAATGACATCTTCCTAGAAATAAGACCAATTTAAGCATAGGTGAGATTTACAGTCTATAATAGAGAAAACCATAATTTATGACTTTTTATAAGCTAAGTTTACCATTGCTAACACTGTTCTTTCTTTCATGCACACATTCCACCGACAAACAGCCAAAAATTTTAAATAAACCAAAAGGATTCAATACATATTCACAGTTCTGTACTTATTGGCTCTAGAAATTGGGGCCTTTTCCTTTTGTTTTATGCTAATTAGGCTTGAAGTCATAATTTCCCTTAAACACAAGAGCACTATTAAGCACCAACTCTGGGGTATTTAAAAAGTTACAAAGAGAGTGCGAAAGGGGGAAAACAACATGAATACGACCTCATTCCTTTCTTTAACAGGATCTCAGTATAGTTAATGAAATAAGAGATATTTATATGAAAAGTTGGCATATATTGCCTGTGCTTTTATGTAAAAGCTGCATTAGTATAAAAACAGTAAAGATTACAGAAATTCAAAGAATCCATATCACTTTTGATAGGGGTGCTCAAAATTTCATTGCAGTAAAAAAAAAAGAGGGAATTGAACCTGGACTTAAACAGTTAAGATTCAAGTAAAACTGATTATTTGAGCATCTACTCAATGGGGAGAGTAGGCTTATTCACATATATTCTCTAAATTTATGTCATTTCATTCAAACATTAAAGCATATCATTTACCAGTAAAGCCTCAACCATTTACTTCTTCCATATTTCATATATAGGTAATGATATGGTTTGGCTGTGTCCCCATCCAAATCTCACCTTGAATTGTAATAATCCTCTCATGCCAAGGGCAGGGCCCGCTGGACATAATTGAATCATGGGGGCACTTTCCCCGATACTGTTCCCGTGGTAGTGAATAAGTCTCAAGAGATATGACGGTTTTATAAATGGGAGTTCCCCTGCACAAGCTCTCTTGCCTGTCGCCATGTAAGACCTGGCCTTGCTCCTCCTTGCCCTCTGCCATAATTGTGAGGCCTCTCCAGGCATGTGGAACTGTGAGTCAATTAAACCTCTTTGCTTTATAAATTACCCAGTCTTGGGTAAGTCTTTATTAGCAGCATGAAAACACACTAATACAGGTAATAAGGTATGCTAGTAGAAATTAAGTTTGTACTGTGTTTGTTTTCCCTATTTTTTGGGAACAGATGTATCAGAAACTCACACACTCACTCAGCTGGGGAGAAACATGGGGATTCTCTCTACAAAGAGCACAATCACTGAAAGTAGCCTGCCTGAAGGATAGTGTCCTATTTCAACTTTGACATGTGATGGCTCCTGAGGGTAGAGCATTGAAAAGAAGGCAAAGGATGGTCGAGATACGTCCCATTCACCTATTTCCCTGTCTCAAGTAAATGTATATCCTGGGAAGGACAGACAGACATGTAATAGGGAGAAGTGAGGTGGCTGGCTACATTCAGTTCAGTAATTGAATATAGACACAGGTGTTGGTTCTGAAGTTTTTTTAACATGGTAAAATATATATATAATCTACCTTTTTAGTCATTTGTAGTTGCACAGTTCAGCTACATTAAGCATATTCACATTGTTGTCCAACCAACACCACCATCCAACTCCAGAAATTTTTAATTTTCCCAAACTAAAACTCCATACCCATTAAACACTCACTTCCTGATTCTTACCCCTCTCCAGGCCCTGGTAACTGCTATTCTATTTTCTGCCTCTAGGAATTTGACTACTCGAGTATCTCATAAAAGTGGAATCATACGCTATTTCTGTGTGACTGCTTATTTCACTTCGAATATTTTCCGAGTTCTTCCATGTCATAGCATGTATCAAAATTTTATTCCTTTTTAACGGTGAATAATAATATCAGAAGATGAAAAATGCCTACAGCAGCAAAAAGTAAGCCAAATAGATGTGAAGCCAACAAAGGGCCTCCATGTTATATACATACATACCACATTTTATTTATCCACTTATTCATTGATGGACATTTAGCTACTATGAATTATACTGCTATGAACAGTGATGTACAGATATCTGTTCAAGTCCCTGCCTTCAGGTTTTGGGGATATATAACTAGAAATGAAATTGCTGGGTGATCATCTATATTTCAGTTGTGTGGAACCACCATACTGATTTCCACAGCAGTTGCGCCAGCAAAATACAAGAATTTCTATTTCTCTACATCCCTGTTGAACTTTTTACTTCCTTTTTTGTTGTTTTGATAATAGTTATCCTAATGGATGTGGTACTTCACTGTGGTTTTGACCAGCATTTCCCTAATAATTAGTGATGTTGAGTGTCTTTTACTGAGCTTATTGGCATGATTATGAAGATTTGAAAGTTACATTTTATAAACATAGCATCAATCCACGCATGCCAAAGATATAACATTTGTGAAAGCAAAAACAAATTGAAGAAACACAAACAGGTGACTTTTCAATGCCACTGATCAGCATGCTACATTTAGTACTTAAATACTGAAAAAGAAACTTAAAAATCCAAATATAGAATAAACGGTTAAGTGTATTACAAAGCACTTGTCGCAAAAGAACACTAAGTTATAAAAGTAGGAAGACTGGTAGGTAATACACCAAAATGTTTAAGGTGGTTATTTTTAAGTGTGTTTCATAAGTAAGCTTTGTTTTATTCTTTACACAGTCTTCATCATTGGCACTCAAGAAATATTTCCTGATTGAGTCACAAATTAATTTTTTTATAATAGTGTGTAATTATGAAATAAGAAACAAACATATTTGTTTTAAAAGGAAAAATAAAGTAAACTCCTAGTAAATTGGTTCTGCTGTACATTAGAATTGTCTAGGGAGCTTTTAAAATAATATAAATGTGTGGTACTTCTCTTCATCAAAGATCAGAATCTTTGGGGGTGGAGCCCAGGCATCTGTAATATTAATACACAAAGAAAGTTGAGAACTACTGTTGTGGAAAATAAGAATGAATTAGGCCCTTTGGAAGTGTTCCCTTCATCGTCCGTTGCCGCAGTTGATTAAAGATGAACCACTCAACCAGCCTAAATTGTTGACCCACAAAACCATGTGCAAACTATAATAGCTGTTTTAATGCTCTAAGTTCTGATGTGGTTACTTACACAACAACAAATTATCAACTCACTTAAAATTTTCCCCAATAAGAGCTTATTGTGTGTTAGGCACAATACAAGTGCGTAACATTCATTATCTCATTAAATTGTCATAACAAACCAATAAGGAAAATACATTATTTCAAATGAAAATAGGCTTGGGATGCTTACACAGTTTGCTCTTTAGCATCCAATTCCAATCACTAATATACTAACATTTGCCTAATATAAATTAGACGAAATTAAGAGACAAATTGCATGATATTGCATTGTAAATACATAATACATACACAAATACACAAAAATTCATTGTAAATAATTCATCAGCATGCTTATTTTTCAACTAATGTAAACACTCAGCATTAAGTAGTCAGTTAGGTATGCCTTTGGCATAACTGAATAATATACATTGTACTCATTAGGTAACTTCTCATCATTCATCCTACTTCCACCCACTTACCCTGCCAAGTCCATTGTCTATGACTGCACACTCCATGTCCATGTGTACACATTATTTAGCTCTTACTTATAAGTGAAAAAATGAGCAATTTGTCTTTCTCTATCTGACTTGTTTCACTTAAGATAATGGCCTCCCGTTCCATTCATGTTGCTGCAAAGTACATGATTCCATGTTTTTTATGGTTAAATATAATTTCATTGTGTATATCTGCCAGTTTCTTTATCCAATCATTCATTGATACACTTAGGTTGATTCCATATCTTTGCTATTATGAACAGTGCTGCAATAAACACAAAGTGCAGGTATCTTCTTGATATAATGATTTTTCCTTTGGGTAGATACCCAGCAGTGGAATTTTAAAACTGTAATAGAAATACAAAAAGCCAAAAAAAAAAAAAAAAAAAAAAACCCAAGCATTTTAAGATCAAACAAGCAAAAAAAACCAAAAAAAACCCCACAAGATTTCAAGATACTTCACCAAAAAAAAAAAAAAAAAAAAAAAGAAAAGCAAATAGGTAAATGAAAATATGTGCAACATCATTAACCATTAAGAATGTGCAAATTAAAACTATTAAGACACCACTACACACCTATTAGAATTGTTAAAAATAAAAAGACTATTTCAAGAACTGGCCAGGATATTGTGCTGCTAATTGGGAATTTAAAATTATATAACCACTACAAAAACAGTTTTGCATTTTCATGAAAGGCTAATCATATACCTCATATGGTCTAGCCATTCCACTCTTAGGTATTACCCAAAAGAAATTAAAGTTTATTATGAAATATTGAAAAAACGAAAATGCATTTCTAAACAAGCCTTGGGTAAAAGAAGAAATGAAAATGGAAATTAATAAAATTCAAAAGTGAATGAAAATGAAGACATAACATAACAAAATTTAGGGGATGCAGCTAAAGCAATATACAAAGAAAATTTTATGGGACTAAACAAAAAAGTTTCCAATTGTCTTCACATTCCACCTTCACAAACAAAAAATGAAGAGCAAATGAAAAGCAAAGCAAGAAGAAAAAAGAAAACAATAATGATCAAGGTGAAAAATCACTGGTTGAGAAAACAGAACAATAGGAAAAAGACCATGAAACCACAACTTTGTTCTTTTTATTGATCAATAAAAATTACACTGTCTTGTCAGACTGATCAGGAAATAAAGAGAAAGGATACAAATTACCAATGTCAGAAACAAGAGAAGTGACAACACTACACATTGTAGAGATACCACAAGGATAAGAGAATATTCTGAGCAATTTTCTACCTATAAATTTGGCAACTTAGACGAAATTTTAAAATTTCTGTAAAGGCTAAACACAAGGACCTACTAAATTTCAAGCCAGAGAGAAAAGAAAACTTGAATAGACTTACGTCTGTTGAAGAAACTGATACTGCATTAAAAAACCTCACACGAAGAAAACTTTTAGGCCCAGATGTCTTCACTAATGAAGTCTATCAAACGTTTAAGAAAGAAAAAAAAGCAATTCTACACAAATGCTTGAGAAAAGTGAAGACAAGGCAATACTTCCAATTTATTTTTTTTCAGCCATTATTACTTTGATACAAAAACAAGACAAAGATATTGTGAGAAAAGAAAACTGAAAATGAATATTCCTTAAGAACACAGAAATGTTAACAAATAGAATTCAACAGTATGTCAAATAACGATACATCGTGACTGAATGGGGTTTCACCCAAGAATGCAAGTTTGATTTAACCTTTGAAAATCAAACATAATTTACCATGTTAAGAGAGTGAAAAAGAGAAACATAATACTCTCACAAGGTTTAAAATAAAAGCATCTGACAAAAATCTGAAGTCTGTCTTATACAGTCCCACAGCAAATTAGGAATAATAGAGAACTTTCTCAACCTGATAAAGATCATCTATGAAAATCTACAGTTAACATCACATTTAATGATGAAAGATTGTCTACTTTCCCTCTAAGATTGAGGCCTTAATGTTAAGTCTTACGACTTCCACTCAACATTATACTGGAGCTGATAGCCAGTGCAATAAGTCAAGAAAAATAAAATGCATAAGATTAGAAAAAAATTAGAAAATTCCTATTCTCAAATGACTTGATTGCCTCCATAGAAATTTCTATAGAATCTACAAAAATGTCATTAGAACTAATAAGTAAACTTAACAATTATCTCGGTTATAAAGTCAATATACAAAATATCTAAAATTGGAATTAAGAAGCACCATTTACAATAGATCAAACATATAAAATATGCAAAAATGAATTAACAAACAGTTTCTGTGCATTGTACACTGAAAAGTATAAAACATTGCTGAGTGGTATTAAAGAAGAAAGACCTAAATAAGTGGAGCAATATTTGCTCTGGAATTGGAAGACATAACATTATTAAAATGTCATTATCCCCCAAAGTAATCTACAGATTGTCAATCAAAATCTCAGAAGATGGTGATAGAAACTGACAAGCTAATTCTAAGATTCATGTGACAATGCAGAGAACCTGAAATAGGCAAAAACATTTTGAAAATGTAGTACAAAATTAAAAGACTAACACCATCTGACTTCGGGTCTCATTGTAAAGCTACAGAAATCAAGACAATGTGGAATTGACATCAAGATAAATAAATATATCAATGGAACAAAATGAGGGTAAATTCAAAAATATGTTGACCATTGAGTTTTTGACCAAGTATCAAAGGCAATTTAATTGATAAAGGATGGTCTTTTAAACAAATGGTTCTGGAACAATTGACTATCCATTATAAAAATATGAACTACAGTCTATATCTTGCATCTCTTGCACCATATATAAAAATGAACTTGAAATGGATCTCACCAGTAAATGTAAAATCTAAAACTGAAAATTTGAAAAACCACTTATAGAAAAAAACGTAAGAGAAAATCTTTATAATCTTTGCTTAGACAAAAATTTCTTAGATAATAATACAAAAATCTATAAAAATCTATAAAAGACTTCATTTATTTTGACTGTCAAAATAAAAAAAAATTAAAGACTTCAAATTTAAAGATTTTTTAAAAAGCCAAATATTGACAGAATATCTTGCAAATCACATATTTGATATATGCTATATTCTTGTATCTAGGATATATATAAAAATTTTCAAATTCAGTAAGAAAGCAAACAATCATATTGAAAATACTAAGAAAAAGATTTAAACAAACACTTCATCAAAGAAAATACTTGAGTGGCAAATAAGAATGAAAAGATGTGCAACATTTTTAGCCATTAGGGAAACGCAAAATAAAACCACAATGAGATACTACTACAAACCTATCAGAATGTCTAAAATTAAAAAGGCTAATCATACCAAATACTGGTGAAGGTTGGGAATAACTGAAACTCCCATGCACTGCTTCTGGGAACATAAAATGGTAATCAGTTTGGAAAAGATTTTGGTGATTTTTAAAATTGAGACATAAGCTGATCATATGACTAAGCTATTCTACTCCTAGAAATGAAAGCATATGTCTATTCAATAATTAGTACACAATATTCAGAGTAACTTTATTTATAACAGTGCAATAGCCAAAAATGTGATAAAAACAAATGTCAATCAACAGGTAAATGGGCAAATACTGTGGTAAATCTACACACCTGTATACAGGTGTGCAACTTTCTAGTGTGTAGATTTACCACAGTGTTTACCCATTTACCTGATCATTTGTTTTTATCACATTAAATATACCAGCAACATGAAACAATTTTAAAATAATTATGTTTAATAAAACAGGACAGAGTAAGGAGTGCATTCTATATTATTCCATGTAAGTACATTCTAGACAATGCAAACTAATCTAGAGTGGCAGGAAGCAGATTAGCAGCTTCTTGAGGCTGGGAAAGTGGGGAAGGTGCCGCAAAGCAGCACAGAGAACTTCTTGGGGAATTTCTGTGTTTACTGTCGTTACTGTGGTGATGGTACTGAGGTATACAAAGACACTAAAATTCACAAACATTTATATGCCAGATACATGCAGTTTATTGTATGTTGATTATGCCTCAATAAATCCACAAGAAAAGAAACCCAAATTAACCCAAAATTATTTGTAGGGGTAAAGTAAATGCATTAGAATACAGGTAGACAAGGAGATACTGGAAATCTTGAACAGTATCAGTAATGCTTTGCTAAGCACTGGCACAGGGGGTCCACAGGTGCTCAGTTCATAATTCTGCTTCACAACTTGCACACACACTATAAACTCTAGTATATATAAAATAGTAAAAATATTGATCCTTATATACAGTTAAAATGGCCTCTATTTCACAATGACAAATATGTGTGTGTATGTGTATGTATCTAGGTGTAAGTGTATATGTGTACATGTATAAGTACTGGAATGTGTATCGGCATGAAGGGCAAGAATAAAAATAAAAATAAAATGACAAAAATGTCTCACATGAACCAATGGCAATATTGTGTCCTAAACTAGTGAGTATGACTAATTCAACTTTTGCATCTGATGTAAAACAAAACAAAACAAAATTACTACTGTTGCTTTAATCCACTGGGTGATTTCCCAGTAATTTAATTTAAAAAAACTGGCATTAAGAACTAAGCAGAACCAGGATATTTTAATTTGGAAAAAAAAATCCATAAATACACAAGTAATAACATTATTTTAAAATTAAATGACTGATTTCAGAAGGAAATGTTTTCAACAACTTTATTAGTGCCAGCCAAATAATGGGTTAGCTAGAGCCCTTATGCCACAGCTCCTGGAAGACTTCTGGCTCTCAATTTAAGCTCTTTGAATGTAAAGAGAGCCAGACAAACAGCTTTTCTTCTCTAACACTCCATTTGGCAGGTTAACACAAGTTATCGATTCTGGGATTTAGGGTTGCCAAATGCTTTCTTAAGAGCTCTGTGCTATTGACTATCTTCGTTTCCTCTGCACTTCTTTTCTTAGTCTTGGGTAAAATTTAAAACTCTTTGTACCATTTTTCAACTCATCTCGACGGAAACAGCCTCAATTTACTATAAAAATGTCAATGGCTCACTAGTGACCTAACCTCAAAGGATTGGGAACGCTGCCTCAGACATCTCTTTTCTATGTTCCCAGGGTCTACAGAGGCTCTACCACAACTAGATGGGGAAGCCCAGTCTGTAATCCAGCAGGACAGTGGAATGCTACTGGTGAGACCTACAAACTAAGTCTGCAGCACAGTCCTGCAGCTTCCCCGAAAGCTCAGCCCAACAAGCTTCCTGAATTTCACATTCATTTTACACAACATACATGTTAGTAGATATTTTTAACGTACATATGTCTATTTAGGGGAAATTATTAGCATCATTATTGCCAACTTACAAGTTATTATTTTGCAAGTTTTATGCCCTTTAGAAGTGACTTTGTAACAGTTTAAAATATTATTTTCTTTAGGTAAAGAGTCATATTTGAAAAAGAATAAGTCAAACAAATTGTATACATTTTATAAATTTGTTGAAAACCTTATTCTTAGAGACTGTAAAGCAATGGAGATCTTTGCAAACATCCGTGGTCATGTCTAATGGTGACGGCACACATAATAGCCAATCAGAGCTCAGTAAAACATAAGCCAGCAAATCAGAGGCCGCTCATAGAAGGAGTCCAAATTCCTTTACTGCAGGATGAATAACTTGTAAAATCCAAACATTCACATTCTAATCCTCTGAATGAATGCTGAGTAGGGAGGAGACGAAGCTTAGAAGCAAAAGGAAGCTTGCATACTTTGACGTCCTGTATTGTTGAAGTTACAACAAATTAAGACAAAAATAATAGTTATGTTAGAAGACAAATTAAACACATGAATCATAAAGTAGAAAGAATTTTTGAAGAAATGATATTCAGCATTCCCAGGGATTATAAGTCAGACAAAATTAAGTCATGCAGCATTTTAATGTAAATATTTTGCATGATACATTTACCCACAGGCTTATCCTAAAGCAGTATGTTTGCACTTTTATCATTTGCCTTAGGATGAAAAAAAATCAATGAATTTAAGAGTTTTAAACCTCTTTAATATTTGCACAATATTCGATGTGCTATAATCTCATATAAAACTACCTCCTAGGAGAGCTTTTGAGAATTGCTTTTGCCTGGGGTCTCTGGTACTAATACTTCAAGAGATTAGAAACATCTTACTTAAGAAGAGTTTTCTTTTTGCCCATTAAAATCAAACACTGAGGCAGAAGAGATTCATAAATCAATGATACTCCCCTGAACTGCCCAAAGTTTGCATCATAGATTAAAAACCAATCCCAGAATTGAAAAAGCTACAGGGCCACATATCTGTCACAACACTAATTTACTGAACTTAGGAAGAAAATAACAATAGCATAGATTTAAATAGTTTTCTATGCAATATGCAATGAATCAATGTACTGACTTGCTTGGGGTTTATGAAAACAACAACTGACAATGAATATCATCCTAAGTAAAGAGAAGAGTTATGGTTTAAAATCGTGTGACTACACAATTCCTACATTTTTTTAAAGAATAATTTACATCAAAATTTTTCTCTAACTCTAACCCATTATCACAGATTCTTTTCCTTGCATTCTTTTCAATACTATTTATCTGCTATGAATAATATTTCCATGTTTAAAGCATTCTATTATTTTATGACCTAACAAACTCCAGGATTTAAACAATGCTCATCTAACAGGAAATACCGCCCTTCCAATCTAACCTTTATATGCTTTCGTTTTCTTCCTTTTTTTCTCTCTGAACATGGAAAATGAGTGCCATTTATATGCTGAATATTGATCAGAAGAGAAAAATATATGAGGTGTGAGTTATATTGTGACTACGGTGATTTTCCATCCACTCAGTATTACTTATCGCGTCAATCACTTAATCCTGCAGCATAAGTTCTTTTTTGCTTATGATGCAAAGTTTTGTTGTGTTTTATTTTTTATTTTTGTTTTTTGAAAAAAGACATGAGTAATCTGATTTTCTTTGGACTTCACAAAATCCATGAAAGAAGATTTACTGAAAATTCGTTTCTTAAAAAATGTGAGGTCCTTGACAATGGTTTTCTCTACAGTTTCAATGTTAGGTTTTGAAAATGTGAGGTCCTTGACGATGGTTTTCTCTACGGTTTCAATGTTAGGTTTTGAAAATGTTAGGTCCTTGACAATGGTCTTCTCTACAGTTCCAATGTTAGGTTTTGAAAATGTGAGGTCCTTGACAATGGTTTTCTCTACAGTTTCAATGTTAGGTTTTGAAAATGTTAGGTCTTTGACAATAGTCTTCTCCACAGTTTTCAATGTTAGCTTTTGAAAATGTGAGGTCCTTGACAATGGTTTTCTCTACAGTTTCAATGTTAGGTTTTGAAAATGTTAGGTCCTTGACAATGGTCTTCTCTACAGTTTTCAATGTTAGGTTTTGAAAATGTTAGGTCCTTGACAATGGTTTTCTGTACAGTTTCAATGTTAGGTTTTGGTCATCTCTGAGCGTGCATAACATGAATGGAAAGTTTTTTTCGGAGATCAGACCGTTATGATTTTTGGAAGTGTTTCCTGTCAAGGAGAAGCTCATGGTCTCCAAGGTCTTATCTTTCCACTGGGTGGATGGGCCAAGGGAACACGAAGAAGCATAATGGAGCTCTGTCTGAGAGAATCACCAGAGTCTTCCCCAGCGTTTCTCAATGGTCTGCAAACAGGTCTGCGGGCTTGGATCACAGATGGAGATCCAAGATGGACATGGGCATTTACGTGGGCAGGGCAAGCGACGCTGGCCACACTGCAAGGCCCTCAACGTTCCCACGTGAAAAAAGAAATTGTTCCTCAAACAGCACCACTAGGTCGGGTGCGGTGGCTGACGCGAGGAATCCCAGCATTTTGAGAGGCCAAGGTAGGCAGGTCATGAAGTCAAGAGATCAAGACCATCCTGGCCAACATGGTGATACCCCGTCTCTACTAAAAATACAAAAAGTTAATGGGCATGGTGGTGCACACCTGTAGTCCTAGCTACTCAGGAGGCTGAGGCAGGAGAATCACTTGAACCCAGGAGACAGGAGACAGAGGCTGCAGCGAGCCGAGATCGCACCACTGCACTGCAGCCTGGCAACAGAGCGAGATTCCGTCTCAAAAAAACGAACAAACAAAAAACAGCAAAACAAGCACACGTTTCTTGAGAAGCCCTGCTTGTTCTGTGAACACAGTCATTTCTGCCTTTCCTTCACAGTAATTCAAAAGCATTCACTGAACAACGAATGTGTATTAGAACTTAGAAAGATGGGTGAATAAGAAACAGCTCCTTCCTTCAAAGGTCTCCCTATCTACGGGAGAAGAGACCGGTAAATAAAGGGCCGTGCAGACGTATCTTGTAAGTGCTGAGCTAGCAGCGGGACAAACGAATAAAGGAAGAAATGGCAGCTCTGATATTAAAGCCCTCAGCTCCTCCTGGAAAGAGGAACCAAGCCTTGGTGAAGCTTCAGAGAAGAAGGAACAATTAAAACAGGCTCCAGGGATGAGGAGAATGGACTGGATGGAGGAAGAGCAAGCGGCTGCCAAGGTAGGTGTGCCTCCAAGCACAGAAGGCAGCCAATGGTCATGCCCGGTTCCTGGGCCAGAGAGCAGGGGGGTGGTGCCAGGTGGTGCTAGGGCCCCTCCTACATGGCTGGAGTTTCTCTTCTTCTCTAGTTCATTCCATGTTCTAAACACAACAAATCACATTGCCTACAGGTGTTAGGACCAAGAATATTAAGTTCCTGAACCAAAATGCCAATATTTGGTAAAATGGCATTCCCTCATTTATATATGTAAGTGCGTATCTGTATGTGTTCGTGTACTTCTATAAAATCTGCCATTTTTTAACTTCCTAAATATAATGGCTAACTCCTTTATTATAGACAAAATAACTAAATAATTGCGCAGACATAATCCAACATCATGGGTTTGATTTTCTTAAGGGTAGAACAGCTCCAGCCATATAAATGCAGTGTGTGAGTGAAAATGAGGATGGAAGAATGGGTGCAGCACGGGGGACCCAGCAGTCCTTGGGCCAAGGTCTGGACCCTCAAAAGCAGTGGAAGTGGAAGGTGGTAGCTCCGATAGCCAGTGGGCACATACGCACAGACAGCCTCACTTTCCAGCTCCAAAGCCTTCCATATCGATGGCTCCTTTTAGCACTACAGAATCCTAAGGAGAGATGTCAAAAATGTTTAACAACCGTTGCAGCAGTACCGGGTTGGAAGGGACTCCGTAAGCAAGTTCCTACCTCCTGAGCATCAGGTCTGGCCTTGGTGATGGTTTTTCTCTGTCAAGGAGATTTTCAGCATTTGCAGTACATTAATTTTATGCATGAAATTTATCTTCATGTACTGTTCCTTTGTTTATTTTTGAGAGGAATATAAAGGGGAACTAAGAACAAACTTTTGCTCTAAGCCCTTCTCTAGAAAGAATTCTAGAGTAACAGGATCTCTAAATTTCAAAGGAAGCCAAAAAATAAAAAAATAAAAAAACTCAATAATTTTGTACATTTTATATATGTTTTGGTAGAATAAAATAAATCCTGTAAAACCACAGAAAGGTAATTTAAGTACTTGGAAATCTATGTCAATATAGCCAAGATAATGGAGGTAAACTAACCTGGATCAGAGAAAACAAAAGTTGGAAAACACTGAGGGATCATCTTGTCGGCCTATCAGAAACGGTATCCCATCTACAACATCACAGCAAGTCAACATCCAATTTCTTCTTAAGGCTTTCCAACAACAGGAACTTTGCCATCTTACAAGGCAGTCCATCCTATCAATGAATAGCTCGACGTCTTAGAAAGTTCCCCTCAGGAAAGAAATCTGGTCCTCTATACCTTTCATCTACCAATCCAAGTTCTGTCCTCTGGTGTCCTAAAGAGCAAGTCAGGTCTTTCGAAAATGATGTCTTTTCTCATATTTTCAGTGCTTATCATGTGCCTCTATAATTATGCTCTTTTGCATGGTTTATGAGCACATTGCTGATGTGATGTGGGGTCTCTGCATTTTTTCTTGGTGCTGTCTTGGGAAGCAGCATAGTATGGTGGTATCCTCTGAAACTGCAGACTCCAGGCCCAAATGGGCTGTGGAAAGGGGACCTTCTTTATACATGTACATAAGTTCTGAGCAATAAAAAATTTTATTCTATCTGGTATTTGTGCAGTAGCTTTTTATAAAAGAAAGCAAACAGCTTCACCTCTGTTTCTGTTATATATCATCCTGTTGGTTCAGCCCATAATTCCAACTATAAAGGCTGAAACTGAATTCTAGATATTGAGTCTGTCACTCAGGGCATCCACTGTTCCTGCAAGCTCAGAACCAAGTCTGCTAAGCATTCCTTCTGTGTTTTGTACAAGCAGATGGAAAATGTCTGAAACAAAAAGAAACTAAACAGGTAGTGCTTTCACATGCCACTAGAGATTTCCTTCTACTTCAACTGTGCCATTGTATTTAAGTGAAGTTCTGGAAGTTACAAATCCCCATGTTACTCTGCTGTCCTATGAAAGGCTATGAAGAAGGTGCATGTGTGAAAGTGCCAGCTGCTTCACTGACACACTCACCTTCACAGCCTAAGCAAGGGTGTTGATCCCACTTGACACATCAGGAACCCGTGTTGTGGAGGCGTTCAACAGCCTACCTAAAGCCACTGAGTGGGTGGGAGGCAGGTGAGTGACTGCAATACAGACCCCAGGGGTCGTTCACTTACAAACACATCAAGAGAAGACACAGTGTTGATGCCCAGATACATCGTTTCAGGTTTTCCATCGCTCTATTACGATTTTAGAAATGATAATTTTAGGCTGGGCACACTGGCTCACACCTGTAATCCCAGCACTTTGGGAGGCCAAGGCAGGCGGATCACTTGAGGTCTGGAATTCAAGGCCAGCCTGGCCAACGTGGTGAAACCCCATCTCTACTAAAAAAAAAAAAATAATAATAATTGCCAGGAGAATTCTATCACAAGAAGCACAAGGATGATCTCTGTCCCGCCATAACTCAATCACTCCCAACCAGGCCCCTCCTCCAGCAATGGGAATTACAATTTAACAGGAGATTTGAGTGGAGACACAGAGCCAAACCATATCAACCATCAATCCTAAACAGTGGGTTTAACTTTCCTTTCAGGTCTCAGAAAAGTACACAGGACAATAAATTATGCCTGCTTCATCATTTCATTTATGTATCCATCCCTTCATTCTTTCATGCTGCAAACAACATAAACTGTAGCTCATTCCTTTCTTCTGCTCTGTGAAAACATTTTTACAGCTTCCCATCTTTCTTCCTACTTATCCTTGGCTACTTGTCATTTCTTCAGCATTTGTACTTCCCCTTTCAAAATGTGAGCTCGGTGGACACCACCTAAATTGGTTTTGTTATATATCACCCCATTTTTCTTTCAGAGTATCATCACATGTCAGTGAATAGTTGGAATTTGTTCTTCCAGAACCTTAAATCAAATTCCTTCAGAGGATCTAGACCCTGCCTTTTCTAGAAATGTGGAGGCCAGTTTTCCTAAAAGCCATAGTACGTGTCTGATTGACCTGGCATTTTCTTTCTTGCTGACTGAGACCTCCGTAGCGGTGGGGTTATTGTCTCTGACACTGCAACTCAGTATGGAATATGTGTTCCCCTTGTAGCTTCCTCCACCATTTTTGAGAACGCATGTTAACCAATAAAGTCAAAACTTTAATGACTTTTAGTGGGATGTATTCAGATATTTGTTCATTCAATAAGTATTGATCAATTTCTTGCAAAATGCCAGTCTTGTGACCTATGTAGTTAAAATGTCACCCCTACTCTTCCTTCCCAAGAACTCTGCCATCTGCACTTTAAAGGTTACAAATGCTGGCTCAGCTCAACCAGAATTAATCCAGGCATGTGGTTTCTTTAGCTAACATGTTGCATTACAAAACGAAGTCATTTCTCCAAAATTTCACATACAAGATTTCACATACAATTCCAAATTATTAATTCCTCTTGAAAAACTGGAAGACAACTCTGAGACTATATATCCATAGGGCCAAAACCAGTGAGAGACAAGCAGCAGCTTCCCCTGCAGAAAGGTTTTATTTCTCCATGTGAATGAAGATAAGTTCTCCAGGAGCAGTGTCAACACAGCACACAACCTGGCCTGCGCCCCTCTCTCTCCTGAGCCCTGTAGGCATCCAGGTTTATACCTCCTGCCCTAAGTAAAGCCTCAATCCTCCTCTCCTTTAGGAATCACATAAATTATCTCTGCCATTCCTGCTCCCTTGGATTGGTAAATTATCGTATCAGTATAAACCCATGCCATCACTAGCCCATATGGCCCTTCATGAAAAATTGGAAAAAGGCACCCTTATTCTACTTTATATCCATCTGTTGGAAAATTGCTGTGAAATACTGATTTTGTCATATGAAGTTACATGGCTTCTTTATCCTAGAAATTTATCATAATAAATAACCAATAGCAAATCTTGGAATCGTGCTGTGTGAATGGTGTCCCTCCACATGGGACACTGGCAGGCAGGGCCCAGACAGCACCAACATCCACGACAGCCCCCAACCCACACCTGCTTGTCACCTACTACAGTTCCATCCAATAGCACCACTACCAACACTTCCACTGCCTCACAAACAGCTTCATGAAGGCCATTATGCCAAGGGGAGGTTTTCTCCTTCCAACTATTATTTCTATGAAATTTTTTCCTTCTAAAATTTGCTCTCCAAATATTTTACCCTGCACAGGGCTCTACATGCTGCTATTTGAAAGATCAGTAGCAGAATCGTTACTAACTTTCCAAACAGATATTTTGAGATAATATTAAGGGGACTTTATTTCCATAGTTTAAAGAAATATTTTGCCCTGTTACTATACTTTTTCCTATTTTGAATTTTAACTAGAGAAAGAGACCCATATATTCTTGATGTGAAAAGGGACAAGTTACTCTTTCTCTGCTACTCTCTTTTTATAAAAAATAAAGCAAATAAAATGCCACATTAAAATCTTTTTTTTTTTTTTTTTTGAAACAGGGTCTCACTGTCCCTCAGGCTGGAGTGCACATGCAGGCACACCTCTTGTCATTGTGCTTCAAGTTGTTGTGCTTTGCAGATACTGCATTTTTTAACAAATTGAAGGTTTATGGCGACCGTGCATCAAGCAAGTCCACAGGAGACATTTTGCCAACAGCCATGTGCTCACTTCATGTCTCTGCATTACATTTTGGTAATTCATATAATATTTCAAAGTTTTCCACTATTATTATATCTGTTATTGTGATGTATGATCCACGATCACTGACATAAATATCGTCTAGTTTTGGGGCACCACCAACCATGCGTATATAAAACAGCAAACTTACAAATGTTACATGTGTTCCGACTGATACGCCAACTGCCTGTTAGACACTGTCTCTGTCTTTCTCCTCAGGTGGGCCTCCCTATAGCCTGAGACGCAACTATACTGTATTAGACCAATTAATAATGCTACGATGGCATCTAAATGTTCAAGTGAAAGGCAGAGTTGCATGTCTCTCACTTTAAATCAAAAGCTAGAAATGATAAAGCTCAGTGATGAAGGCACGTTGAAAGCCAAGACAGGCTTTGCACCAGGTTGGCTGCACCAACAAGTTAGTCAAGTTGTGAATGCTAAGAAAACTTCATGAAGGCAATGAAAAGTGCTACTCCAGTGAACACACAAACGCAACGAAAGCAAACAGCCATATTGCTGATACGGAGAAAGTCTGAGTTATCTGGATACAAGATCGAAACAGCCACAACATTCCCTAAAGCCAAAGCCTAATCTAAAGCAAGGCCCCAACTCCCTTCAATTCTACGAAGGCTGAGAGAGGTCAGGAAGCTGTAAAAGACAAGGTTGAAGCTAGCAGAGGTTGGTTCATGAGGATTAAGGAAAGAAACTGTCTCCATCATGTAGAAGTGCGAGGTGAAGCAACGAATGCTGCTGTAGAAGCTGCAGCAAGTTACCCAGAGCATCTAGCTAAGATTGGATACACCAAACAACAGATATTCAGTGTAGAGAAAACAGCCTTTTATTGCAAGATGCCATCTGGGACTTTCATAGCTAGAGAGGAAAAGTCAATGCATGGCTTCAAAACTTCCAAGGACAGGCTGATTATCTTGTTAGGGGCAAATGCAGCTGGTTTAAAGCCAATGCTCATTTCCATTAAAATCCTAGGGCCCATCATGCTGAAATTTCTGTGGCCATGCTCTATAAATGGAAAAACAGCCTATATGCCAGCACATCTGTTTACAGTGTGTTTTACCGAATGTTTTAAGTGCACTGTTGAGAACTCCAGCTCAGAATATTACTGCTTATTGACAATACAACTGGTCACCCGAAAGATACACAAGGAGATTAATTTTGTTTTTACGCCTACTGACTCAACATCCATTCTGCTTCCCATGGATTAAGGAGCAATTTTAACTTTCAAGTCTTATTATTTAAGAAGTATATTTCATAAGGCTATAACTGTCACAGATATTGAGTCTTCTTATGGAGCTTGGCAAAGATCTTTGAAAACCTTCTGGAAAGGATTCCTCATCCTAGGTGCTCTAACAACATTCACGATTCATGGGAGGAGGTCAAAATATTAATATGAACAGGAATTAGAAGATTTGGATTCCATCTTTCAATGACTTACTCCTCAGTGGAGGAAGTCACTGCAGATGTGGTAAAAATAACAAGAGAACGAGAACTAGAAGTGGAGCCTGAAGATGTGACCAAATTGCTGCAATCTCATTACTTGAATGGATGAAGAGTTGTTTCTTATGGATGATTTTGTTTTGGTTTTTGAGACAAGAGTCTTGCTCTGTCCTCCAGGCTGGAGTGCAGAGGCCTGATCTCAGCTCACTGTAACCTCCGCCTCCTGGGTTCAAGCAATTTTCCTGCCTCAGCCTCCCGAGTACCTGTGATTATAGGTACACGGCACCACGTTTGGCTAATTTTTTTCTTTTTCTTTTTTTTTTTTAATTGTTGTATTTTTAGTAGAGATGGGGTTTCGCTAGGTTAGGCAGGGTGGTCTTGAACTCCTGACCTCAGGTGATCTGCCTGCCTCGGCCTCCCAAAGTGCTGGGACTACAGGCGTGAGCCACTGCACCTGACCTGTAGATTGGTTTTGAGACATAATGCTATCGCATAATTCACAGACTACATTACAGTGTAAATATAACTTTTAAATGCAGTGGGAAACCAAAACACTCATGGGTTGCACTTTCTTGCTGTATTTGTTTTACCGTGGTCTTCTGGAATCTAACCTGTAGTATCTCTGAGGGTGTAACAATACCAGAGTTCGTTTTTTCTAAATATACCTTTTGCTAAATCACCACCATTTTCTTAAAAAGCAATATGTTTATGCCAACAACATACTCAGAGTGAGATTAAATTCTTTAAAAGAAGTTGACTTTTTGAATGTAATAAACTTAATATATAATAATTACATCAAACTGCTCTTATTTCTCCTATTTTATCGCTCACCAGTGATTTTGATAATGCCTTCTTCTCCTCACCCTTCTACACAGTTCAAGGCCAGGCCTGCCATTCCTTCAGAGGTAGAGGGCTACACAACTGGTAAGTCCATGCCAAGTGAGGCGAGGGTGGCCAACTCTCCCAGCAAAGAGAGGGGCCCTGGGACATGAGACTTTAAGTGCTAAAACAGGAAACGTCCTGGGTAAACTGAGGAGGATTGGTCTCACTTAAGGGCAACTAGATTCAAGTAATTACAGTGATTCCGCCACACACCTTGGCTTTCTCTGAGCAGTGCAGCCCATCTCACACTGGAATGCATGATGCTAACAAGAACCTCTGCAGGGTAAGCAAGGGCAGCAAGGACAATGGAATGGTTGGGCTCCATCTGTGAAATACCAGAGCAGCAAACAGGAGTATGAGAGGTTTCCATAACACTTTCTGAAGACTGTTTGTCATTTTTCCATTTATCTAATCAGGTGTTTTCATAAAACTCAACAGAATATGTATACAAGTATAAAATGTATACAATGTATACAAGTATAAAATGTTCATATTACTCTATCTTCACCTCTTCTTCTTTTTCACTAGAAAGATGTCACACTCTCAATGCCAATTTCAGTCTATGTTACAGCTACAACGATACCTCCTCTCTCTGGAAGCCTCAGGGGAATGTCTGGGTAATGGAGAGCACCGTATCCACACTTTACAATTTTAAAACCTAAAGCCACACATCAGGGGCACATGACAGTGCCAACTGCCAAGTACTGAACTGACAGAGATTCACACCATAATGCTAATTCTCTGCACAAGGAAGGAATAAAAGTATGTGTCAAAAATCTGAAAATGATTGATGCCTGCCATCTCATCAAGACTGTCTGTCACACGATTTCGATTGATGATTTGAGATTGCATGTGAGCGGGACGCAGGTGCTGCAGGTTGCCTAACTAGCTCAAAACTTATTCTCAGCCACACAAAGACAAATGAATCTCCACATCAGAATACTTTCCATAAAGTTCATCAGACTTTACTACATCTACAAAAGGCTTGAGGTGGTTGGCCTAATCTCAGGGATACTAAATCCCTAACCATAGAGAACAGCTCAACAAATCAGCCACTTTCAAAGGTACTGGTGAGTCCAAGAGACCCAAAAATGTGAGAAGCAGTGCTCTGGCCATAGTGAAGGCACTGAATTGTTTTCATCACTGGGGGAGAACATATCTACTCTCAGATAAGGATATCCCTGGATTTTCCGGCTGTCGAGTTGAGACTGCTAAGGACTCGGTCAGAGGTTTCTAATTAGAAGAACAACTTGTGATTTCAGTGATTATTTCTAAAGCACACAGTACTGTTTAAACATGACTCTTATGAATCTTGTGACTAAAAATATTGAATTAGTAAACTCTCATCTCTAAAAAGGAACCCCAAATATTGACTTGAAAATAACCACTTTTAGCCACAAGATTATAGATGCAACCTGTTGAACCATTTAGTATGAATCTGCCTAATTAAGCGAGAGGATTTCAAATAACCAAATATTTCTATTATAAAACACAACCCAAAATAACAGTTAAGAAAAGTTATCTCACCTCCACCATCCTCACATAACCAAGGTATTTGAAATTGTTTTAATATTTGCATAAATATTTAAAAAGTTTCACCTTTAACAGAATAGGTAACTAGACGATGCCTCATCTTTTCTCAGAGTTCAACACAGTTGGACCCATTCTTTAGATGAATGTACTTACTTATAAAAATGTGTGATGAATGTCACTACATTAGCACATAATAGATAATCCAAGTTATTTTCAGACTTAATCAGTTGTAAGTAAAGTGTGAGGGATTTGAGAACACAGAGAGAGGGCTGGTGGCCCTGCAGCTCCTGGTCAACATGGAAAGTATGCAGCATTTCCCGTGGAGCCTCTCAGTCTCACTGGCAGCTGCAATCAGCAGGTCTCGATCCATCATCACTACTCCTCGGCCCCATACGGGCTGTGGGGACACATGGGTCTAATAACAAAAACTAATCACTTGGCAGTCGTTTATGAAAGAGACATAGGAATGGAAAGAAAACCAGGAAAAATGAAACAGATGAAGAGACATAGGAATGGAAAGAAAATCAGGAAAAATGAAACAGATGAATACGAAAGTACACTGAAGAGACTGATGTTAAATGGAATGGGATTATAGAATATTTTAAGAAAATGTGAGTATTACAAGTAACAAACTACCTCTAATAGCAAAATATTGCCATAAAAATACATTATTAACGTTACATAATACATATTTCATTATAACATATTATAAATGCATCCTTAAATATCTTTAAAGTTTTAAGAGGATAAATCTAAAACTTAACTTTCAGATAAGTTTCGAACATGCATAGAATGTAGAGATTTAACTTTGATAAATAACTCTGTACTGGGACAGTGGCCCGGGAGACAGAAGGAGAAGGAGCATTTGCTCCTGACTTCAAGGTTCTTACCATCTCCAGGAGAGACAAATTGTACAATTATAACCACAGCAGGAGATGATAAGGCTAATAGGGAAATCTAAAAGAAGTAGTCTCTGATTTTTGTAATTTTATGATATTTCATGAGAACCAAGAAAATCAGAAAAGCTCTCTAATTCTATGCATTTTGTCCCAATTACTCAGTTTCTCTATTTCAAGTAAATTGGATATAACACTTGAATAGGATTCTGCCTTGATAAGTATTTATCCACCTTATTCTAAAGTTTAATTCATTGTTCTGAAAATTGGATGAAAAATAGTGAACTTCTTAAAGGTTTATGAATAAAAAATATATAGTCAAACCATAATGAAATTCTTCCTGAATACCGATGTCTAGACATTTCCCTGTAGAAAACTGGCAGATATCTAATAGAGTATTGCTTCTGAAAATTAACTGTGTAGTTCTGTGGTACAAAATCACTTGTAAAAAAATCTCCTGGTGTCAAAACAGCATGGAACTGGTACCAAAACAGATATATAGACCAATGGAACAGAACAGAGGACTCAGAAATAACACCACACATCTACAAACATCTGATCCTTGACAAACCTGACAAAAACAAGAAATGGGGAAAGGATTCCCTATTTAATAAACGGTGTTGGTAAAACTGGCTAGCCATATGCAGAAAACTGAAACTGGACCCTTTCCTTACATCTTATACAAAAATTAACTCAAGACCTAAACGTTAAGACCTAAAATCATAAAAACCCCAGAAGAAAACCTAGGCAATACCTTTCAGGACATAAGCATTGGCAAAGACGTCATGACTAAAACACCAAAAGAAATGGCAACAAAAGCCAAACTTGACAAATGGGATCTAATTAAACTAAAGAGCTTTGCTCAGCAAAAGAAACTATCCTCAGAGTGAACAGGCAACCTAAAGAATGGGAGAAAATTTTTGCAATCTATCTATCTGACAAGGGCTAATATTCAGAATCTACAGGGAACTTAAACAAATTTACAAGGGAAAAAAAAACATCAAAAAGTGGGCAAAGGATATGAACAGACACTTCTTAAGACATTTATGCGGCCAACAAACATATGAAAAAAAGCTCATCATCACTGGTCATTAGAGAAATGCAAATCAAAACCACAGTGAGATACCATCTCATGCCAGTTAGAATGGGGATCATTAAAAAGTCAGGAAACAACAGATGCTGCAGAGGATGTGGAGAAATAGAAACACTTTTACACTATTGGTGGGAGTGTAAATTAGTTCAACCATTGTGGAAGACAGTTTGGCGATTCCTCAAGGATCCAGAATCAGAAATACCATTTGACCCAGCAATCCCATTACTGGGTATATACCCAAAGGATTATAAATCATTCTACTATAAAGACACATGCACACGTATGTTTATTGTGGCACTGTTCACAATAGCAAAGACTTGGAACAAACCCAAATGGCCATCAATGATAGACTGGATTAAGAAAATGTGGCACATATACACTGTGGAATACTATGCAACTGTAAAAAAGGATGAGTTCATGTCCTTTGCAGGGACATGGATGAAGGTGGAAACCATCATTCTCAGCAAACTAACACAGGCACAGAAAACCAAACACTGCATGTTCCCACTCATAAGTGGGAGTTGAATAATGAGAACACATGGATACAGGGAGGGGACCAACACACACTGGGGCCTATCAGGGGGTGGAGGGATGGGGGTGGATAGCATTAGGAGAAACACCTAATGTAGATGATGGATTGTTGGGTGCAGGAAACCACCATGCATGTGTATACCTATGTAACAAACCTGCCTGTTCTGTACATGTATACCACAACCTAATGTATAAAAAAAAAAAATCTCCTGGTGTCACTTCGGCCATTCAAAGTCAAATGTTCTTCTAAATCTAGGTATTCATTAAATTAACATTGTAGAGGGTTTGCTTTTTAGTGAAATAGTTTTTTTTGAAACCTCACTAATTGGTATAGTGACTCTTGCATGGCTCTTCCATTGGTATACATATTTAAGTTTGAATTATTGCTAAATCCTCTTTGTGAATAACTAACTTGGCCTTGTTCTTTAGTTCTGTGTCAACCTATTTGGTAGAAAGTGGCAAAAGTAGAGGCAAGAATATTTCAAATCATGCAAGTGATGCTGAGCTCAGTTTCTGTCATATATTTAAGCACATCTGATTATGGCCAACATTTCCCTTCAACTTTCACTCTACATGATTGCAATATAGTTTTCCCACGAGTAAGTGAGAAGTGCAGATAATACTTTCAAAACAAAACAAAACAACGTTGGTGTGTAATAAGACCCTGAATAAGCTATTGATCTGTGAATTAGCACCAGGCACGATGTGAAGTAGTTTACATATATTATCTCATATCACCTTCTTAATAACTTAATGAGGTGCTATTATGATAAATATTATAGGGTGAAAAGGACAAATCATTAAGAAGTGAGGTCACTTGCCAAAGTTTACATAGTAAGTAAGTGATGGACCTGGGATTTTGACTCACTGATTAATTGACACGACAAATAATTAAGTGTCTACTATGCACCATGCAGTGTGCTAGGGAGGGAAGAATCATTTACTTACTCCTCAGTGACTCTAAGGCCGATTTAAGGCACGGCTTCTCTAAGCTCTTGTGTTGTCATTTGCCGCATGACACAGACATAGAAACTAGATTGATTTTCCTCCTTGTCAAGCCCAATTATGGTGATGATTTTAAAAAATATTATTAATGATTACCTTTGGCTTCTAATCCCTAACATGATATACTTATCTACTGATTACAGAAATCTTTGCTTAGTTTTATTTTCCAAGCAAACACAAAATATGATGGTAGGAAAAAAGAGTCCAGGTTGCTCCTTTCATAAAATCTTATTCCTACGTTTCTCTCTTGTGGCACTTTAAAAAAAAGTATCCATGAAAGCCAAGGATTGATGTAAATAACCATTAGGAAGAGCTTAATGTTGACAAGTAGAAGTTGAGTTTGTTTTAGAAAAACAATAGGAAAACCTGTTATATACTGTCTGCAGTGCTAAATAAATATTTCTCATCAGAAGAAATATCTGCTTATTACATTTTTGTCTTCCTGATTAGTATGCTTTACTCCTGACATCAACTTGAAAAAAGATGCAATAAATGAGAAGTTTAAATAACACAGGTATAAGACTGTTAACCTTGGGATCAAGGGATTATTTGTTAATATTTTTAAAATGATAATACCTTTATATTAAGGCTAGGTTCTAGATGCACCTCACATTCTCCACCCCTTTCTGGCTTTGCAGAAGCCATGACTGGGTCTGTGGAATAAAGCCTTAGCCATCCCGTGTAGTTGTTGTTTGCTACTACAGCAATAGCCATAGCTCTTACCCTCCCCTAGGAACAGCAAGTTGCATTGCTATCCTGGTTTCCCAGAAACAGTAATAAAAAAAGAGTAGGAAGTATAATGGTAGACTACATGGTGGCACTAGTGGTGGATCAGGTGAAGTATATTGGATATCTGAGACTAGATGGGGTCTTTTTAAGTGTACTTACATAGGATCAAACAACATTTAACTTTCTGAATATGCATTTAGTAAGTATAAGGCACAAGTTGTTTCTGTACATTCATTTTCATGGAAGGGGTGTGTGTGTGTGTGTGTGTATGTGTATGTGTGCACGCACGCTCACAAGTGTAGAAGACAGGGATTATAGAAGTAAAATAACAATGCAAGATATGCAAAATTTAAACAGTTAAAATTTTAGGAAACCTACATGATTTCTAATGTTGCAAGATAAGAAACCTTCTGCTAAAACCAACATATACAAAAACGTTACTTATGAAATACTTTTGTAGAGATTTCACCCATGAGCAATAGAAAAAAAGGAAAGTTATTTAATATATTAGAAAATCCTAAGAAACGTGGTCTATGATCACTCCCTCTCTGGCACCTTTACCATAGTGATGACAGAGCTATGCGGAAAAGAATTTCTGTGCCAGTTCAGCCATCTGCTGTCGGCTCACAAATGGAGTTAATAGTCTAAAAGGAAAGTTTGTTTTGAGGTGCCATTCCCATGTGCATACAATCCACAAACTGCAGTGTATAAACGTGGCTTAGTCTAATACCAAGTAAGACTTGGTTTTTTTGAAGGGCATATTGCACAGCATTTTCTGGAAATGCTCCCGATATTAGATACGTGCCACATTTGCATAGAAACATATGGTCTTCAATGTGCAATCTCAAATCGTCTACAGAGACTCTGCAGTCAGAGATTCCCTGTTTTACCTTCCCTTTATAAGTCAATTTTCACTTAGCAAACTATCACACTGTGGTGATTTGGAGGCATTATTTTAATTCCTAATGTAAATTTACTTTTAACAGATGTGATTCTATGAATCATATAAAAGCATATGATATTAGTTATTAGCTGAAATGATGCCAAGGGGTGTTACGTGCTGGAAACTAGAGCAACTGAGCCAAACCAAGCTCACCCCCATCACTGCCCTCACAGCTGGGTCAGGGAGGTCTGGCCTGGCCCTTGTCCATTCTGAAGGTTGAGAGAAAAATGGCATCTTTATGATGCCCCCCTGCCCACCGAGATGCTCAGATATATTTCGCCCTGTCCTTGAAGCAGCCCCACTACTACTAACAGTGGCTCTGAAAATGTGGACTTGACAGATAGTACCTGTCACTGGCTTTCTATCTATCCAGGCTCCACTCCTTTCTGGGCTGCAGGTTTGAAAATGGATGTGCCCCAGGGAACCTGACTGAATACAGTGAGTTCACACACAAGCAGGAAAGAAGTGAGTTTGTTTTGGTTTGGGTTGAAGCAGTTGCTCAAACGTGATAGGCAGAAGAGGTAAGGATTTCACTGTGCTTTAACAAAATGCTTCCATGGTAATCAGTCCTGTATACTGTATAATCACTATACAGAAACAAAGTCTGCACCAAAAGGTAAAGAATTTTCCTAGGACAAGACCGCAGCTCCACAAACAACCAAGGGAGCTGTTCAGAAACCTCTTTCTGTGCTCTCTTACTTCCCTGAGTTCATCCCCAGGCCCCAGGGCCTCCCATTCCAGATGTGAAGAGGTGAAGACCACGCCTGGAATAACTCTGAATACAACACAATTGCTCCTCACATATCAGCTGTTCTTTTCCCTGTTCACTACTGAGAAAACATAGATAAATTATGGCACTTTCTGTCTAGCATTGAAAATGGTCATTTTAAGAATCAGGGCAGATGTTGGCTACACACAGAAAGCTGCCCAAGGGTAGGCTTGAAGCAAAATAAATTAAGAAACCCATCATGTACTGTTGAGTGCAGGGAAACAAACTGATAATAGCAACAAGTATGCATCCTTTTCAAGTAAAGAAAATGAGTCAACCTGCTGATTGCATATTGTGGTGACTGAATACATTGTGCAATGATTAACAAAAGAACTGATTGTTCGTAATTCAAGGAATATCTTTCCATTTACTGAGGCTTTACTTAACCTCTAGCAATAGTTTTGTCAAGTTATTCACAAAGGCCGTATAAATCTTCTGTTAGATTATTCCAAGGTTCAGCATACTTTTGATGCACGCAATTTTAAATGGTAGCTTAGAAAAATCACATCTTCTGCCTCTTGTTAGCATACAGAAACGCAATTGATTTCAGTATGCTGAATTTTTATTCAGCAAAGTTATACATTCTCTTATGAATTTATATGACTTATCGTTATATTCTTTTGAGCTTTGTAGTCACATCAGCTATGAATAATGATAGGTTCTTACTTTCCAACCTTGAAACTTGCTATGTTTTGAATGTGTCCCTCAAATTTCATATGTTGGAAACTTAATCCCCAAATTCGTATGTTGATGGTATTTGGAGGTGGGGCCTTTGGGAGGTAGTTAAGATTAGATAAGGCCATCAGAGTGGGGCCCTCATAATGAGACTGGTGGCTTTATAAGAAGAGAAAAGAGATCTTAGCTGGCATGCTCTTGCCCTCTGCCACGTTATGACACAGCAGAAAGGTCCTGACCAGATACCATTGCCACGTTCTAGGACATTCCAGCCTTCAGAACTATGAGCCAAATGAACTCTTTTCTTTGTAAATTACCCAGGCTGTGGTATTCTGTTGTAACAACATAAAACAAAGACAATAACTTTTGTTCTTTTACTAGCCATATTACTTTTAGTGGACTGGTCATAATGAATATAATCGTGTTTTTTCCCAATCTTAAAAATAACCTTTGAGCACTTTTGCCGTATTTTCCACAGTTTTTAAATAGATCTTTTTCTATTAGATTAATGAAAATTTGGCTGGGTTCAGTGGCTCACACCTATAATCTCAGCACTTTGGGAGGCAAAGGTGGATGAATTGCTTGTGCCCGGGAGTTCGAGACCAGCCTGGGCAACATAGTGAAAAATCTGTCTCTACAAAAAAAAAAAAAGCTAGCCAGGTGTGATGGTGCATGCCTGTAGTCCCAGCTCCTTGGGAGGCTATGGTGGGAAGATCACAGGAGCCCAGGAGGCCAAGGCTGCAGTGTGCTGCAATTGTGCCACTGTACTCTAGCCTGGGTGACAGAGTGAGACCTTGCCCCTCTACCCCCACCCCCAAAAACAAGAAAAAAAAAGTCCTCTATTTCTAGTTTGATAAGTCTTTAACCATGACTGCATGAGAAATTTTTTAAAATACTTTTTCAGCATCTACTGAGATCATGTAATTGTTTTAATCTGTCAATATGGTGAATTACATTATTGATTATTTATGTTTACATAACATGACTATTTCATGTTACTCCAGACAGGTATATCTGGAATAAATCCTAGAGGGTTGTGAGATATATATCTATGGATATATACACATATCTATATATGTGTCTATATCTATTTCTAAATTTGCTTTCCTAGTATTTGTAGTCATATCATCCTTTAACAACATTTTAATTTCAGATTTATATTTGTTAAGTGTACTTTTTTATTCCTAATATTATTTGTGTCTTTAGTACTTTTTCTTGATCAGTCTTGTGAGATGTGTATCTATTTTCTTTGCTTTTTAAAGAGCAAACTATTAGATTTATTATATTTATTTTATTTTTTTCTTTGTTGATGTCTGGAATTATTTTTATTATTTTATTTATCTATTTTCTTTAGGTTCTTTCTGTTGTCTTTTTTCTGACATCTTATGTTGGATGCTTAGTTCACTAATTTTCAGCCTCTGTTCCTTTCTGATGAAAAAAAAATAAAGCTCACCAATTTTCCTTGAAGAGCCATTATAGCCACACATGTAAAAGGATCAATTTTTAGTATATAGAATTTTTTTGTATTTTGTATTTTTCTACATTAATAATACCATCTAATTTCCTTTATGATTTCTTCTTTGATCCATTAGTTACTTAAAAGATTTTCTTAATTTTCAATATGGGTTGACCTAGTTAAGTTTTCTAACTTCATTTCATTGTATTCAAAGAATACTGGGTATAAGAAATTAATCTTTGGTTTTGATGATTCTTGCTTTATGACTTAAATATGTGTGTTTGAATAAAGAGAATGTATTATTTGTGATGAATATCACATTTATAAATTTGTGTCAGATATAGTACTTATGTATATATATATTTTTATATAGCATTTATTAATTTTATTGCTTAAATTTTATCTATGGCGCCCTCTTATTTCACTGAGACAAATAGATTTAGAAATCTCCCATTACATTGCTGAAATGATCTATTTCTTCTTTTAAAAAGAGCTTCAAGCTCATTCATATTTTTTTGGTAATTATTTTACTTGAAACAATGGTTTTGAAGATACTGGCTATCAAGCATTGAAAACTAACAATCCCTAAGAGACAGAAACAAATAAGGTGAGTCTTAACATTACTCCAACTTACTGCCTTGAGAGCGTTTCCAGGCTGGGGCCTAAGGCTAAAGTGAGGAGATAAAGCTGAGAGTTGAGGGAGACGATGGCCTCCAAATTTCACAGGACAAAATATTGGTGAGAGGTGCTCAGAGACAGAGTGTCAGAGATCTGCAAAGACTTGTTCAAGTTTATGCATGTGAGAAAACTAAAAAGAACCTACCCAAAAGGATTAGAGATAACAGTGTCAGGGACCCACGAGGGTAAGGAACAATGCCTCTTATACCCACCAGTGAAACTGAAAACCTTGCTGGTTCACAGGGCATTGAGTAGAATACACAGAGTGGCCGGCCTCCGGTGGGCAACAGTAAGCCCTAGACTGACCCTTATTCCAGTTCTGCCTAACAACCAACAACGTGACCTGGAAGGATAAAACTATTTCCAAGTAACTTAACTGGTCCCAGAACAACGACCAAAAATATCTGTAGAAGAGAAAAAAACATATCTAATAATCCACAAAGCATAAGTCACAATATCTGACATCCAGATATTGTGGTCAACAGAAACTGACGAGGAATGCAATAAATACCTATATTAGAAAAGAAGATCTCAAATCAATGACATTTTCTATAATATGAAACTAAATAAAGAACAAATTAAATCCAAAGAAAGTAAATCAGAGTCAAAATCAATTATATAAAACAGGGATGGACAAATTTTTTCTGTAAAGTGTCAGACAATAAATATTGTCATCTTTGTAAGTCTCCTATGGTTTTGTTGCATATTCTTATTATTTCTTTTTACAACCCTTTAAAAAAGTAAAAATCATTCTTAGATGCAAGGCCTTACAAAAACAGGGCTAAATTTGGTCTACAGACTGTAATTTACCCAATACTGAAGTAAAAAGCAAAAAAGAAAAAGAGAGAGAGAGAGACAGAAATTCTAAAAATCAACAGCAAATTAGTTGAGATAGTACAATAGATAAACATGTAGGCAGAGAGAGAAGACATAAATTATAACATCAGCAATGGCAAAGGTTACATCACTACAGATTGTGCAGATATTAAAAATATAAAGACAGATTATGGACAATTTTATACCAGTAAATTTGACAACTTGGATGAAATGGACAAATTCTTTGAAAGACACGGTCAGTCAATAAAAAAGAGATAATAACCTGAATAGAATTTGTTGAAGAGACTGAATTTGTAAAAACCTTTCAGTGAATTCTAGCAAATATTTAGGGTAAAAATTACATGAATCTACACAAACTTTAGCAGAAAATTAAAAAGGAATGACTGGCCTGGTGCGGTGGCTCACGCCTGTAATCCTAGCACTTTGTGAGGCTGAGATGGGTGGATCACTTGAGGTCAGGAGTTCAAGACCAGCCTGGCCAATATGGTGAAACCTCATCTCTACTAAAAATACAAAAATTAGCCAGGCGTGTTGGCATGCGCCTGAAATCCCAGCTACATGAGGGGGCAGAGGCAGGAGAATCGCTGGAACCCAGGAAGCAGAGGTTGCAGTGAGCTGAGATCGCGCCACTGCACTCCAGCCTGGGCAAGAGAGTGAAATTCTGTCTCAAACAAACAAACAAAAAATGAATGACTACTTTCCAACTCAATGAAGCCACCACTGCCATAATACCAAAACCAGATAAAATATTACATTCCTCAGAAACAGATAAAAAATTAACATTTTTCACAAATGAAATTCAACACCGTATTTTAAAAAGTACATTATGATCAAGTAGAGTACATTCCAATAATGAGAGGTGATGCAAAACGGGAAGAGAAGTAAACTTCCTTGCCCTGATAAAGAGAATCTATGGAAGACCTACAGCTAACTTTACAGTTGACGGTAAAAGACTGAAGGCTTTCCCCTTAAAAGGAGGAACACAGTGAGGATGTCTGCTCTTATCACTTCTATTCAACATTGTACTGGAGGTTTTAGTCAATGCAATAATTCCAAATTAAGAACTCCAGATAAACAAAAGACATCGAGGCTGGGAAAGAAGAAGAAAAACTGTATTCCTTCAAGAATGGCATAGTTTCTATGTGAAAATCCTATGGGAACTCCTACCAGAAGTACTAAGTGAGTTTAGCCAAGTTGGAAGAGAATAAGCTCAATATACAAAATTAATTGTATTTCTACATACTAGCAACAAACTGTTGGAAATTAAAATGTTAACATTACCATTTACCACATCATTTAAAAAAATATAAAACAGGAAAACATCTGACCAAACAACAGAAAGAAACAGAAGAGACATTGAAAACCCAAAACAAAACACCACTGAGAGGAAATAAAGTAGCCTCAAGTAAATGAAGTATGTTATGTTACAGGTTAGAAGACTCAGTGTTGTCAAAATATCAATACTCTCCAAATTCATCTATAGATTCATTGCAATCCTAATCAAAATCCCAACAGGCTTTATTTATTTATTTTAGAAACTGACAAAGTGATTCTAAATTTTATAGAGTAACACAAATGACCTGGAATATCTAAAACAAAGTTAGAGAACACTACCAGATTTTTAGAACTAATCAAGCTACCGTAAAAAAGAGTACGTTATTGGTACAGATACAGACAAATAGATCAATAGAACAGAAGACTCCAGAAACAGACACAAACATGTTGACAACTGATCTTGATAAAGGAGCAGAGGCTATTCAGCGCAGAATGAATAGTCTTTTCAAAATACCATACTGTAGCAATTAGAGATTGATACGCAAAAAATGAACTTTGATTTCTGCTTTACATCGTATACAAAATTAACACACAATTGATCATAGTCTTAAATTTAAAACCTAAAACTATATAACTTCTAGAAGAAAACAAAATAACTCCTTTATGACCTTGGGTTAAGAAAACATTTTTTAGCTAAGCTCCCCAAAGCATGACCAAAAAAAAGAGCAAATTTACAAATTAAATGTGTTAAATTTAAGACTTTCTGCTTGTGAAATATACTATTAAATATAGAAAAGACAAGTCACAAACTTGGATAAAGCATTTGCAAGTTATATATCTGAGAAAGAGGACTTATGTCTGTAATGTAGCACATGCAGAACTCAATGGTAAGAAAACAACTCACCAGCCTGGGCAACAGAGCGAGACCCTGACTCTATAAAAAATAAAAAAATAATAAAAATCCAAGCAAGGTGGCATGTGCCTGTAGTCCCATCTCTTCAGGAGGCTGAGATGGGAGGATCACTTGAGCCTAAGGAGGTTGAGTCTGCAGTGATCCATGATCCTGCCACTGTACTCCAGCCTGGGCCACAGAGCGAGACTATGTTTCCAAAAATAAAAATAAAAAATAAAACAACCCAATAAAAAGTGGAAAATGAAGAAAACAACCCAATAAAAAAACGGGCAAAAGATCTGAATGGACACTGCAGCAAAGAAGACATATAGATGGCAACTAAGTACCTGAGAAGATGCCCAGCATTACTTTCTATTAGGAAAATGCAAATTAAGACTACAATGAGATACTACTACACACCTGTCAAATTGAATACCTTTTAATTAAAAGGTAGACCAAACCAAGTGTTGTCAAGAATATAAAACAACTAGAATTCATCTATGTTTCTGGTCTAAATGGAAAATGGTACAACTACTTTGGAGAAGAGATTGCCATTTTCTTTGGGACCAGGCCATTTCGCAGGGAAGTATTTGCACAAGAGGCAAAAAAAAGCACATGACTACACAAAGAACTGTATACAAATGTCCAGCTTTACATGTACTCGTCAAAACCTATTTAAACCCAAATGTCAGAACAGATAAACTGTAGTATATTTATGCAATGAAATAATATTCAGCAATAAAAAGGAAGGCACTTGCAAAATACACTGTAACATAGATGAATCTCAAAATGATTGTAATGGATGAAAGAATCCAGTCAAAATGTATATGCCCTGAGGTTTTTGTGTGTGTGTGTGTGTGTGTGTGTGTGTACGGGTGTGTGTTTATTACAATATATGTAACTTTTTTGCTAGAGTTTTTTTCCTGTGGTATAAAAACAAGGTAGTTTTCCTACCACCTTTGAGTAGATAAGTGTACTTAACATTAAATGTCAAAGGTAGACACCAGAAAGCTTTTGAGCCACCCCCTCCGGACACCAGAGTGCTACTTATTCTAACATATTCTACTGGGTCAGATACAAATGAAAGACAGACTGCAGCAGGGGACACAGAGCTCAGTAATATTGACAGCGGGGTTCAAAAGGATTTGAGACATGGACTTCACAAACAGCAGCACCATAGGTCTCCCTGAAGCACTCCCAGTGAATTCCTATGGTTGGCAATATCTGGAAAATCCCTGCACCCAGGTCATCCCACCAGGGGGCCCTGAGAACCAGAACTACTTTTTATCACTGTGCTTCGCGTAGTCTATGAAGCAGAAAAGGCAGATTATGGCAAGTTGTCACAAAGAACAAGGTGAGTCAAACCAAAGGACTGCCTTTACTTAAGCATACAACAGAAAAGGCTGTGTGTCAAACTTTCTGAACCATTTATCTTTTATAGACTGCTGAAGACTGTTGAGTTCAGCGTCTCTTAATCCAAAGTGCTGTTTTAGAAAAGATAATCTACGTGGCAAAAAATCTGGTCAGGTCAGTGTGACTGCGCATCCTGGGGCCATCTTGATTATGAAAAACTCTAATATGGGAGGAGAGAGACTTTCAGTAACAATCACTCAGGGGAAAGCAATGGCATCACCCTGAAGGGCATGGATTAACAGATAAACAGTGAAGCAGGTTAAAATCTAACAGTCCCATTCCTGTAAAAGATATCTTCATCTCACGTCTAATTATTTTCTTTTCCATTGCTCTTCTCTAATTAGTACTTGCTTAGTAATGGAAGCATCGAGAAAGGACAGAGAGAGTATTATAATTCTAGCAATAGAAAGCTAGACACCTCATTTTCTAGATTTGATCGCACATCTTAAAAGTATCCATTTTTTCCCCAAATTTAAATGGCACCTATAATGGCATAATTTAAACTTTAAGTAGATAAGATGAATAGTTGGGGACTGAATGCAGCGTGCTTACTTTAAAACAAAAATGTGGGTTCCTTATTTCCTAATGAGTAAACAAAAATAGAACTTTCCTATAATTTTCAATGCTGTATTTTATTTTGATTATCTTTACTAGTATGTTGAATGAGAAGTTTTTCACACACCAATGTCCACTGCAAATGTTTTTAGAAGTTCTCACTAAGTGGTGGTAGCAGGCCAATGCCACCATGCTCTCAACTTCACCGTGTGGCAGGTTGATTTAGTCAGCTTCCCGTATTTTCCAAGTTCTGGTTTTATTTTCATCCCCTTAAGCAATGAAAGTCACGACATTAGAGTTGACTCTAAGCTACCTAGGGTAAGAATGGACGGTTAGCAGAAAATACATAAGCAATCACCAAATCTAATTTTTATCTTTCTCTCGAATAGGCAGCACAAAAATTACTGGAACTGCTAAAAAAAAAAATGAAATTGAGTGTTAAGCATTTCAGCAGCTATTCTTTCACATATATTAAATGCTATTTAGCTATTATATATTATGTACATAAAATAAATGCTAAATGCTAAAATGTTAAATTTTAAAAACTATACATATATGAATAAATTTTTTAAAAAATTCATATTAACATATGTATACTTAATTTTTTGAAGAATATTAAAGGTAAGACAATATAGAGACATGAATAATACACAATCTGCAAAAATTAACTTTTGGATTAATCAACTATGTAGTTTACCTTGTACCTAGTTCCTGGAATTTTTGGAAAGTGGCATGATATAATAGAAAGAGCCCAGACATTAGAATTAGGTAGACTGATATTGAAACCCAACAGCCTACTTGATTTTGAGCATGTATTACTTAAGTTGTAGTGTCCTCATCTGTGAAATTCCATATAAATCTAATGTGGGGATTGACCAATTTTATGTGTCTGTAGTGTCAGTATTTGCTAGCACATACTGGCTAGCAAAGAATGTACAGTTTTTAATATGCAAATCTGCTGGAAGTAGGGACAAACTGTACACTTACAACTTAAGCATGCAATTCTCCATAGCTTTTTTATGATTGTAGTTATATTATTATTTTATTGTTATAAGTTCCACAAGTTTCTTTGACTATCCAAATATAACCAAACTAGTTTCCTTTATCTCTTCATATGAAATGGATGTATTTGTCTAGAATTTAATTCTGCAGCATATGGAAATTTGTCTCTGCAATGTTATGTATTCCTGTGACATTCTCTGGACCATTCTCAACCGAAGAGGAAGGTATACACACCATTCCTTGATTTTTAAAAACTTAACAATAAAAGAAAACTAAGAGAGTGGTTGTTATCATACCTCGGTATTTAAAATAGCAAGGCAAAAGCATAAATCCTCTGACCATTTACTCACAATTGCTCATGAGGCAGATAGTGGCAACTTTTAGGAAGACAAGATGAGAATAAAATTGCGTCACAAAGCAGTCTCTTGATTACCAATATTAAAATCATTTGTACTTATCATGAACAATGGGGAGATCAGACCTTCCAACTCTAAATGAGTAATATAACAGATTATAGTCTCTATTTTGGCCAGAATCACAAAATGTACTTTTTAAACTATACTTTAAAAATATGGATCATATGAAGTATGCATAAAAATAAGATGGCATTTCCACCTCTAATTAGCAGCTGGAAAAGCTAGAGTAAGTGTATGGCAAATGTCTACTACGGCCAATTATATTTCCAATGAAGCAATAAAGCATACATTTATTACATAATTTAACAGATATAAATATATATATTTTCAGTTCCTTCCTCCCTTCGTTATACTGAGGAATCTTCCTCTGGACAGTGCTATCCTCAGATGTTTTACTCTTTGTATTATTTGTCTTTACTGTGTCTATCAACCATCAGCAAACCATTAATTGAATAAGTTGATGTATTAGCTTTTATATTTTTAAACTAAGCAAATAAATTACTAGTGTATTTATGCAGTTATCCTTATTTGGAGACTCTTAAAATATCATATGAAAGGTTTTTTTTTTTTTAACGCAAACACAATTTACTTTTCCTCAGTCAATTAAAAATATAATATTGTTACTCTCACTTAAAAGAATATACATCAACAACAGAAATACTCATTAAATGGAACTATGTCAGGCTCTGTGGGAGATTAGAAATACAAAGCCTATAAGACAGTCTACAGGTTTGAATTTCTCTTTAAAAATATTTATTATATTTTTCTGTTTTCATAGAATTAGAGAATAATATATAGTTTCATGTTATATTGATAATAGAGAAATTGGACTTTATTTACAATTTAATTATAGGTGTTTGAAATTATGTTCTAGGCTAGAGATCTAAAACATAGATCTCACATTATCTATTTAATTAAGAGACTTTTTAAAAGGCAAGATATGAGAACTGGAACTTAAATTTTAACACCATCTGTAATCTATCTATATATATATATCACAATTTAGTTTTTCATTTTGCGTAGATATATATACACACACACATATATCATTTCTGGGAGGAGTCAGGAAATACCTCTAAACAATATATACTGTTTCTCTAAAGTCCTTCACCAATTACTTCCCATATTAAGTACTGAAACAAAAACCATTTACCTAACTGCAGCTGCAGTAGCAAGAAGAAAAGCCCATTTCTTCAGCATGAATAAAAGGCAAAAGTAAGCAGGAAAGTGGGTTGGAGATGAAAAAAGAAATACTCAGGACAAACTGGGTATTTCCTTTTGAACCAAATTTAAAAAAAAAACATAGTCAATTTTGATGGATTCTAACGTTCATCTCAGGGACCCTGAGTGACATAAAGGAAACCAAGTCAGGAACAATGTCTCTGTCTTGGGAAGTCTCCTGTGAGGCAGAATTTGTTTACAAGGTAAGGATTAATTAGGTTTACCTTAACTGATCTATTTGACAAATACTCAAATGTAAATTATTAAGAGCAAAGATCAACCCATCAAAAGAAATGAAGATTCTGCATATAAGTGCCCAGCAGATCCGTCTATAGGCTGATACAGGGAGTACTTATACAGGAGTCTTGTTGGTCCTCCAGTATACAGGGGTATCTCAGACATTCTGTGTGAGGGCACTGCGGGCACTTTACACCTGCCACATTCAGAGACAAGGCCGAAACCACCAATGTGACCTGTATTATCTCCCTTAAATGTAGATTTCTGTAATTAAATATCTTCTACCCTTGGTCACTACTACTTAGCAGGATTACGCTATTCAATAAATTGACTATGTAATGTAGAAAGCAGAAAATGTTCTTGCAGCTTTAATCTTCTCTAACTGAAAGATGCTAATTTTTCTACTCTGTGTTCCTAAATTGTGCCCCTTGCTGCTTTCATAGCCTTCCCCCCATCCCCATCCCATTTCTTCCAGGGCCATCATTTCCTCTTTCAGGACAAGAAATGACTACAGTGTTCCATGAATATAATACCATGGTTTACACCACGGTAAGAGACTGTGTTTCACTATGATTGCTGTAAGGTGGCCACATGGGCCCCAGATTACCATAGTAGACTACAATATTTAAGAAATAATCTAATATATAATACATTTTTTTTGCTTGGTCAAAACAAAGTTTAAATTCCAATATTAAAATCACATAAAGTTATTTTGAGGATATCAACAAACTGATTCTAAAGCTTATATAGAGAAGAAGAAGACCCAGAAAAGCCTACACAACACTGAAGAAGAACAAATATCATTGGTACCACCCGACTTTAATGCTTACTATAATGTCACAGTAATAAAGAAAGTGTGATTATTAGTAAAAAAAAAAAAAAAAAAGATAAGATAGACAATAAACAAATCAATGGAGATCCCAGAAATAGATCCACACAAATACAGTCAACTGATCTTTGACAAAGAGGCAAAGGCAATAGAATGGAGAAATAATCATCTTTTCAAAAAATGATGCTGGAACAAATAGCCATCCACATGCAAAAAATAGAATAAATCATTACAGCTTACATCCTTAACAAAAATCAACTAAAAATGCGCCATAAACTTCAATATAAAATGCAAAACTATAAAACATGGAGAAGATAACAAATAAGATCATCTAGATGACCTTGGGTTTGCTGGTGATTTTTTACATGTAACAACAAAGGCACAATCCATGAAAGAAATAATTAATAGGCAGGGCTTCATTAAAATTAAAGACTTCTGCTCTGCAAAAGACACTCCAGAGAATGAAAAGCCGAGTCACAATCAGAGAGAAAATATTCACAAAATATATATCTGATAAAGGACTAGTATCCAAGATATACAAAGAAGTCTTGCAACTCAGAAACACATAAGTAAGGGACCCATTTTTAAATGGTCAAAAGAGTTAAGCAGACATCCTACCAAAGGAAAAATAAAGAAATAAATAAATACAGCTGGCAAGTAAGCATATTAAAAGACGCTCACCATCATATGTCATTACGGAATTCAGAAATAAAACAAAATTAGATAGTACTGCCCACCTAGTTGATGGCTAAAATTCAGAACACTGATAACAGCCACTGTCAGTGAGAATGTGGAGCAAAAAGAACTCTCATTCATTCCTGGTGGGAATGTAAAATGTTATGGCCAGTTTGGAAGACAGTTTGGCAGTTTCTTACAAAACTAAGCAGATTTACCATGCAATCCAGCAATCACACTTTATTCATATCTGGACAATACCTGGAAACAAGATGTCCATTAATGCATCAGCAGGTGAATGAACAAACTCTGGTTTATCCTTACAATAGAATATTATGCAGCAATAAAAAGAATTATTGAGTCACAAATAGATATGAACGAAATTTAAATACATATTGCTAAGTGAAAGTCTGTCTGTAAAGGCTATATACTTTCTGGCTCTAACTAAAAGATATTTGGAAAAAGCAAAACTATATATAGAAGCAGTGAAAGATCAGTGATTGCCACAGGTTCAGGGGAAGGAGGGAGAGATGAGTACGTGGAGTACAGGGTATGTTTAGGGTAGTGGTGCTCTTCTGTATGATGTTATAACGGTGGATACATGCCATTAGATATTTGTCAAAACCTACAGAATGTACAACACAAAGAATGAAGCTTAATGGAAGCTATGGACTGTAGTTAATAATAACGTATCAATATTGCTTCACCAATTTAACAAATGTAACACACAAATGCAAGATGTGTTACTAACAGAGGAAAGTGTATGTGTGTGTTGGGGGAGAAATAGGGAAAATCTTTGTGCAATTTTTCTGTATGTGCAATTTGTCTGTAATCCTAAAATTGCTCCAAAAGTTAGTTTATGAATTTTAATAAACAGTTTGGAATATTTTTCAAAATCTTTATTTTTCACTTGCCATACTGAAAGTTACCTGGCATGGTTCTTTTCAACCTTGTAAGCAATCAAAATATTTCCACAATCTAATTCAATCAAGCTTGGTATTTTACTGTTTGAAAATCTTAGCATTATTTACAGATTTAAGGTTTTTCTATTCCTTCTTTTTAAAATAATAATTAAATTGTTTAATGAAAGCATTTCTGACTGTAAACTTTTAAATGCTCCAAATTTACATTTCTCTGTTCATAAAAGAACTTATTTTTGGTTTCTTATCTTTAAGACAATGCCATATTCATGATAAAAATATACTTCACCAATTTTGAAATAGTTCTAGTAGATAACTATTAAATATCATTAAAAACTCTTGAGTGGATGCATTCAGTTCTCTAAATCTAGAGTGCAGCATATCATAAAGTGTCTCCTATCCCTATCTTATCATTTTAGATTTTTTTCTCCAAAGTAGTGCTCACTATCAGAAATCACCTTGTTTAGGCCAGGCAGAGCGGCTCACGCCTGTAATCCCAGCACTTTGGGAGGCCAAGGCGGGTGGATCACTTGAAGTCAGGAGTTGGAGATAAGCCTGGCCAACATGGTGAAACCTCCTATCTACTAAAAATAAAAAAATTAGCTGGGTGTGGTGGCGGATGCCTGCAATCCCAGATACTGAGGAGACTGAGTCAGGAGAATCATTTGAACCTGGGAGGTGGAGGTTGCAGTGAGCTGAGATTGTGCTACTGCACACCATCCCGGGTGACACAGCGACACACTGTCGCAAAAAAAAAAAAAAAGAAAAAAAAAATATATATATATATGAAATCACTTTCTTCACATATCTGTTTACTTGTTTCCTAAATCATCTCTCCCAATTCCCCAGCCCATCAGCCCCATAGGAACAGATGTACTTGGAAGTGCCACAGCAGAGGAAAAGCACCAGGTAAATAAATATTTGGGAGGTGACTGATTGAATAAATTAACTTATCTAGATTTGGTTTGTCAAGGACATTCAGAAAATTAGGTAGAATTTAGCTCCATGAATGTTGAGAAAGTTGAGTTTTGAGAGCCCTAACACGGCCAATTCATTTTACAGAGGTGGAAAATGGGGCTGACAGATGTTAACTCACCTTGTCCAAAGTCTTAGTAATGGAATCAGGAAAAAATTCAATCACTTGACTTTTAACCAATAATCTTTTTTACTACAAGAGTTAATTTGCTAATGAAATCTCCTCAGTATTTTCTCAAAACAGAACAAAGCCATGAGTTAAGTATTCCTTTTTCTTTGCTATAACTAAATATACCTTTTAAAATTAAAAAAAAAAAAACATAAACATGGCTACAAGTGATCTTATTTCCTGCATTTGAGGCAGCTAAACCAGTATTTCCCAAAATGTCTCAATACCCACTTCTTGATCTGCTGCAAGGAAAAATATTGTTCAGTGGTCAAATACGTTCAAGAATCATTATTATTATATAGAGAATAGACATTTGCCTCTTAATGGAATTGGAAAATTCCTACAGTAAAGATACACGTTTAGTTAAGGGTTTGCTAAACTACTTCACTGTGGCATCCTCTTTTCAAAGAACCCATCAATATTCTACAGAACAAATATGCCATACAACACATTTTTATCTAAAAATCTTTTATAATTGGCTTATATTATTAAGTTTTTATTCTTCAAAATGTTTTCTAAACTGTCTCAGTTCTCATCCCATGTCATACAATATTTTATAATTTTTCAAATTCTCACTTTAATGTTCTCACTTACTAAAATATGGCAAAATATAATTTATATACACATATGTGTGTGTGTGTGGGTGGGTGTGGGTGTGGATGCGGGTGTGGGTGTGTGGTACCTGGAACAAAATAAGTGGAAAAATTTGTTTCCTCTCTCTTATCGCACTCCTTTAAAAATAACACAAACAGAAAGTGTTCTTTCTAATAGTGCAACTTACGGTCCATTTATTTTTTAATATTTGTTATTTAATCCATGACACTCACTTTTTTGAACTGCAGTAAGGTGTTCTTCAACAATTCCTAATTTTTCTGTGAATCGTTTACTTGGACAATGCCACATTCACATATACATCCCCTAACATTTGCATTTATTCAGTTTCCTTTTAAAATAAGTGCTAAACAAATTAATGGATTTTGAAGGAGAAAGGCTCTCCTTTCAAAAGAATGGTAACCTTTACGTAGTTGTTTTTAGATATTTCCTATAAAACCTCTGTCTACTCTCGATACAGTCAGACATCTTTTCTTTTTTTTAAATGTTAAAAATAAGCACATAAAATAAGTCATTTGTTCTTTAAAAAACAAACAAAAAACCAAAAAACAAAAAACCTACAAACACAAAATCATGTAAAGCAGAAATATTTCACAGAGGTCAAGAAGTCAAAAGTAAACACCGACAATGAAACACCGACAATGGTAAGATCCTTGTGAGGCTCTCGCTCCACCTTTCTCATTACTTCTATGTTTCCGTGGCACACCACGGGCCAGTGCTTACTAAGACCTCTGCTTAGTGATGGAGTTAGTGGGTCTGCACCTCTGATTGTGCTGGGCATGAGACATACTGATTAAAAATGGTAAAAGGATAAAGGAACTGGCCTTTGAGAGACAACATGGATAAATGATGAGTTTTTGAATTAAATTTTTGACAGCTTTGATCTTTACTGAAAATTTAAATGAAAAACAAAACAAAGCAAAACAGAGTTCCAGGATTTTAGAAGTGCCTTTTATCTTAAGTGAAATGTTCTCATCAGAAACTTTGGCATCCCATCCAGTGCCTTTGATGCTGGCTGTGAAACAAGACAATCCATCTTCTTAGCTGGGAAGGCAGGCCCTTCACCACCCAGGAAACCATAACTTGTAAACATCAGTCAAGTTGAGATGGCCACATTTTTACTTCAGAAGTTGGCTTTGCATTTGGAGTGGCTCATTAGGGGAAAAGAGAGAGAGAGAGAAAGGGTTATGGACCAAAGTGTGTTTCTCAAAAAATTCATATGTTGAACCCCTAACCCCCAATGTGATCGTATTTGGAGGCAGGGCCTTTCGAAGGTGCTTAGGGTTAGATGAGGTCACGAGGATGAGGTCACAAGCCAGGATTGGAAAGCTTGATAAGATGAAAAAAAAGAGTGAGCTTTCTACTCTGTGTGAGAACACAGCAAGAAGGCATCTCTCTGCAGGCCAGGAAGAGAGGCCTCACCAGCAATCACCTTGATCTTAAACGTTCCAGCCTCCAGAACTCAGAGAAATAAACATGTGCGTTTAAGTGCCCAGTCTATGAGACTTTCTTTTATAGTAGCTGGGGCAGACTAATACCAACAGACCAAGAGAGAGAAAATGGAGAGAAATTTTCTGGCTTGTCTTTTAATTATTCTTTATTTATAAAAAAAGCCACATTGATTTTTGCAGCAGTGATGCAAGTGTGCTGTGCATAGGTTTGATGTTCTGCTCAAATTAAGTCTAAGTTTTTCCACGAAAGGAATTATAGTGTTAATATGCCAAGAGTCCTATCTGCTCACGTACTTCCAGTCTCTGTAAATACGTGCAGCCTGACATCAAAGCAAACCTTGAGGCCATTAACTATAACATTCTTGGAGAAACAGCTGAAGACCTACTAAGAAAAAAGTACCAAATAACCAAAGCTGGCAATTACAATTCCACCCCGAAAAGAAGGAAGGCATGTATATGAATTATGAAAAATAGGGACTGTGCAGCTCTCAGATTTTCAACAACAAATTGCTCACATTCTATACCGTGTGTGTTAAATGTTTAAAAGTAAAAGATCCCAAACATTTTGCCAAATATGCAGTGTTCCAAAGGGAAGTATCAAAAGGATACTCATTTATAAAACTATGGTTCGGTAGATAAATTATAAGGCCTCAAAGAACAGGCTGTTACTTCTACTTGCCAATTTATAAATTGACTCAAGTCTACATTTAATTTATGAAAAATCAAATCATCTCAAGAATGTTTTTGTTATTTTTCTCTACCATGTAAAATATATGTTTTGTATGTTTGATAAGTTGTATCCTATCAATTTTAGAATTTAGCTATTTGGAACATATAAACCACATTTCTATGACTCAAAATAGTATAATGCTTAGTTACCTATCTTTAAAAAGTAATAGTAATGCACTGAGATATTTGGGGGTGGGAGATGGCGGACACAAGTTTAAATTTCAAAAATAAGGGCCGTGTCAAATAACTGAAAAATAATCCTATTTGAATTAAAATAGAATAATATTAAAAATAAATTTCTACTGAAAATTACACCTGTTTCTCTATTTTATTTGTCTTCCTTTTAGGATAGAAGAAAATCCTGTTAGATAAATCAGACTAACATGGGAGACATTGTAAATATTAAGAAACAATAGTAGGAAGAGGCGGACTCACATTCATCTTGCTCTTTCTGCTATTCCCTTCCAAAACCAACGGTGAACAAGCACTCAGGGTGGCCAGGGTACGTGAGGAAGCCTCCTCTAACCCAGAAAAAACTTTATTTCACAAAAAGTTATCCTTCACGATAAAAAACACTGTTCTATAAAAATTGTTTCCCCTGACTTGAGTTATGGGAAAGAGGGTTAGCTTCACTTGGCCCTCCATGCCCCTGCCCAGGCACGTGTCTGTATTAGTGTTCTGCAGAGGCAATTCAAAGTACATTGTCCAAAGCCCCTCTGAAAATCTTTTGATGCTGCTGTAATTCAATTTGGTTTCTATGTTGAATCTGAAGTTCTGTGTTACTACTAACCCCCTTTCTGTAGGAAAAAATGTATTTTTCTATACAAACCCATATGCCATCGAGGTACCTGTATTTAATATACCTCCATTTAGTAGCTAATAAATATGTCTATTTGAAAACTGTTTATTCTTCTTCCATACTTAATCATAGTGAACTATAAATCCAAACTTGACAGCACAAGAAAAGTGACATTTTTCTTCTTTCATTTCTATGCTACTTTTTCCAAATTACTTCTTGTTCTTTTTAAAAATGAAGCAAAGACATCATCATTGTTCACTATTATGCCTTCAGTTAACAAAAACCTTTTAAAAAGATTATTTGAAATGCATTATGTAATATGCATGACTATGTTAACAGGATTATATGCTATTAGATATTGTGATATAAAATTACAACTCACTGGGAGATACAGTCCTCTTTGGGCCTCTCTCCCTTCTATACATCTTGCTGGACTTGCCAAGATCAAAAGGTCCTGTCCGCTTTTAACAGACTATTACTCAGGGTTGCTTATGCAACTGGTAACCTAAAGAGATAAGGCAAGGTCTTCCCCTAGACAAAAGGCTTGCATGCGGCTTGCTATAACAGTAGTCCCAGCTCAGTATTCACCAGCTGTGATGCAAATCCACCCATGAGTAAGTTCCCTCTGAGCCAATTGCTTCACTCCCTGCACACAAGCTGCTGCACTGCTGAGCACTGTGTAATAAAGCCCTTTGCCTTTGGCCCCAAGACTCACGTCTTCCACCAGCAGCCTGATACAGTAGCAGGCTCACTGATTTGTAAGAGGGGTAAAATCAAACCCCAGACTTGATAATACCATCTACACAGACATTCACTGGTATGATTCAAGAATATAAATAACTGGTATTCAATGTATCCAAAAACAATCATGATGAATATTTCACCAATGCATTGCTCTTTAAAATAATACCCAAATAATTATCTGTACTGTTTCCATACCTTGACCTTTCAATTGGACTTTTCCTTAATTTGAGCTTTTTTGAGTTGTCATCAGTGTCGTGGAGACTTGCGCCTTCCAATTACACAGTGGTGTTTAAACAGAAGAAATTCCAAACTTTTCTTCCTTTTGACTATAACTACCCTGGGAGTAAAACGTCCCCAAAATAAAAAAATAAAATAAATAAAATAAAAGAAAGAAAGAAAGTATCTACTTGGCAAGTGGGAGGTCAGAAGAAAAGGGGCTTCAAACATCAAAGAAGGTTCTCAAAATACTCTTTCAAATGAAGAAAGCCCCACGCTCGGTGCCTTATCTTGCAAGCTCACATGGCCAGACAGCAACCTTTAAAGGATTATCTTAACATGCGGCGAGCTGGGCCCTCTCATGTGTTCTGAAATTTAAACCAGAAAATGGCTGCACAACTGACATGGTTGTGGGGTGTGAAGGGGAATCAGGAAGAGGGAGGAGAGGCTTACATTTCCAGAATGAGCCAGAGTTCAGATAAAGATATTTGTGTAAAAAACAAAGCAACCAGGAATATGATCCTGGGCTGTCAATTTGTAGAATACAATCTAATACTTATATGCCATAGGTAGTCACAGAAGTTATAAGAAACTACAAGCCCTAAGGCATTTTTTAGAATACAAATCTCTCTTCTCCCTCTCTCTCTCTTTTTTTTTTTTTTTTTTTTTTTTTGCCAATATGTAGTGTGGGATTTTCTTTGGCTAAAAACTGTTACAATTTCCCTGTTTTCTAAATATACTTTACTAAGCATTTTTTTTTTTTACAATCAGGAGTATTGTAACCTTTGTATATTTTATCAATAATAAAATAAATCCATAATTTAAAAAAACACACAGAAGTGTATAAAGTAAAAAGTCAAAGTCCCACATCCCCACCTCTGAATTTCACCTTTATCTGTGTGTATATGTATATTTTGATATTGTATTTTGTAAGTGTATTGTTCTGTAACGTGCTTTTTCATTTAATAGCACGATTCACATTCTTCCATGTCAGTAAATACAGAGCTTTCTATTTTTTTCACGTCTAGACAGTACTTTACAAGATGATTATATTCAGTAATGTATTTAACCATTCCCCTACTGATGAATGTTGAAATATTTTCCCCTAATTTTTTACTGTTTCAAAATCAAAAATATGTACATCAACTTCAAGCTTTTTACTATAGCCCATGGACTCTTACATGATTTACTACCTGTCTTTGTCTTCCTCTGGAACTTCTTATACCAAATCTTTGTGCCCCTGGCCTTTCTTCCATGCCTGGGCTGTGCCAACCTTGTCTCTGCACCTCTGTGGAATGTCCTGTCCCAACGTATTGGCGTGGTGGTTCCCGCTGTCTCATCACTCGCTCCAAGGTTACTTCCTTGGTGAGGTCTTTCTAGAGCTCCTGTTCTACACAATCTAATTTATCCTTAGTCAATATCTTTTATACCTTCTCAGTTTATTTTCTGTATAGCACCCATCACCCTCTGGAATAATCTTGTTCATGTATTTCTTACTGTTTACTGTTTTCATGTAAGATTTTTCTCTGGTATGCTCTAATGTGTCCTTTATTAGAACAATGTCTGCCACATAATAGGCTCTCAATAAACGTCCACTGAGAAGATGGATAATGGAAATACACTTCAACTTGGATTGTAGCACATTTACACAAATATTTCCATTAGAGAGATGCCTTGAAGTAAAATTACTGCCCAAAGATTTGTACACACAAAATATTGATGGGTACTTGCCCAGAGTACTGCAAAAAAGCTTTAATGGCAATTTATATTGTCACCAATATTATGGGAACGGCCCTTTTCCCACAAATGCAGTCTTATAATGCCAATTTGACAGGTTATAATTTTTTGTAGATTAAAAATCACCTTGTTCTAAAGAATCTTTTTATATTTATCACATTTGTGTTTTATCTCCAAAGTAATCATTGTTGAAAATCTTTTTTATTCTTTTATCTTTTGGGGTTACAAAATGTCATTTTAGTTTTCTTCCATTATTATACAAGATTGAAAGTATTTTGGTTGGCTTTCTTAGATCTTATATCCAACTGGGATTTATTATTATATGTGGCATAATAAGAACTATTATTCTTTTAAAATATATTAATTGTCTTTTGCTTATTAAAAAATAGTCATGGTGGACATTTCTTTAAATTTTCAAAAATAAACACAGAAAAGAAAATAAAAATCACCCCAACAGAAACTTGCCTGATTTCTTTCCACTGCATTCCCTGTAAAGGTGTGTCAATAGAAGTGTTTCTTTGATCATACCTATAAAGCGGTGTTTATAAAAATGTTTATTCCTGGCCAGGCGTGATGGCTCATGCCTGTAATCCCAGCACTTTGGGAGGCCGAGGTGGGTGGATCACCTGAGGTCGGGAGTTTGAGACCAGCCTGACCAACATGGAGAAACCCCGTCTCTATAAAAAATACAAAATTAGCTGGGTGTGGTGGTACATAATCCCAGCTACTTGGGAGGCTGAGACAGGAGAATAGCTCGAACCCGGGAGGTGGAGGTTGCGGTGACTAGAGATTGCACCATTCCATGCCAGCCTGGGCAACAAGAGTGAAACTCCATCTCAAAATAAAATAAATTTTAAAAAATTAAAATGTTTATTCCCTTATACAACATTCCCTCATACTCTGTTGTATACAGTTTGATATGGTTTGGCTGTGTCCCTACCCAAATCTCATCTCGAATTGTAGTTCCCATAATCCCCACGTGTTATGGGAGGGACCCAGTGGGAGGTAGTTGAATCCTGAGGCCAATTACCCCCATGCCTGCTGTTCTCATGATGTGAGTGAGTTCTCAGGGGAGCTGATGGTTTTATCAGGGACTTTTTCCCCTTTTGCTCGGCAGTTCTCCTTGCTGCCATCATGTGATGAAGGACGTGTTTGCTTCCCCTTCCACCATGATTGTAAGTTCACTGAGGCCTCTCCAGCCATGCAGAACTGTGAGTCAATTAAACCTTTTTCCTTTATTAATTACACAGTTTCGGGCAGTCCTTTAGAGCAGTGTGAGGACAGGCTAATACACTGTTTTATCGCTTATGCTATGAACATTTTGTTTTGAAAATGTGATTTTTAATAATGGTACAGTATCTTAATGTGTATGTGTATTGTAATTTGTATGAGTGTATTTTAATGGTTCCTATTGTTCTACAATTAATTCCTTTTTCTGTTATTAAAAATTAACCCACCAATGAAAACCCATGCTCATAAAATCTCCAGGACCGTCTCTGATTTCACTCACAGGATAGATTCCTAAATGTGGACTCAATAAGAAAAGGAGTATAAATTATTTCACAGCTCTTTCCAGGCCTTTTTCAAGCAGGTTGTGTGTACTATTTAAAGTACTATTAATCCCACCACATACAACATGTATTAGGTACTTCTTAAGAGTGCACTGAATATAAGAAATCTGTTACAAAATGTTAGTAGAGCAGAAAGAGAAAAAAAGAAAGAAAAAAGGGATAGAATGAGATTAGATCACCTGGTAAACTGTAGGAAACAGCTACTGCCCCCAGGACTCAGGAAACTCAAGAAAGTACTTTATCAGAACTTCTGAGTGCTGAGTGCATGCCAGGACCCCTGAGGATGCGCCGACTGAGTGGGTAGAAACCACCAAGGCACTGCCTCCCAGTCACGGAGGAGTGGCATGGAGAAGGGATCACAGACACTTCCAGAAGCAGGAGAGAGGGAAGGGTAGAAAAGAGAAAATGACAGCGCCTTTCCTCTGACCTGCCTTTGGATCCACTGAGCAGATGTCACAGGAACTTGCTGGCAAGGGCATCTGGGAAATACAGTTTCCTCCCGAGCCAAGCATTGCGGAGCAGCACAAAGGGCGTGGCTGGGGAGGGGTTGGGAGAAGAGGGAATCACTCTCACACCCAAGAGTGCATGGAGCATATCTGGGTGTCTACACAGGTAAGAGAGTGAGGGGTCAAAACTGGGCTTCTTACGACTCTAAAATGTATTTTTAGAGCAGTTACCAGGAAAGCTGACATTGTTGAATCTACCTGAGAAGCCAGAAGCCAGACTCTTTGTATTACTACAGAATGTGATTCCATGCTGTTGCCAAATGCCAGGAATTTCTACACCGACTGCCATCAGGACATGGAAGTTTCATTGTTTCTTAAAACACAACTATTCTTGAAGACATGGAAGGTCCTCCTTCTTACATCCTTACATCCTTCTTTCTGTGCCCCTCCTAGGCTTGTCACGAGTCAGCACGAATCCCAAAGGTACCAGCAGCACAGAAGCTCACACTCTGTCCTCAGAGCTGGGTTGGCAGTGACAGAAATGCTTATGCAAACACAGGCTGACTTCTCACTGAATGTATAGAACATCTAGGAAAGAAAGGCAAAGGATTTAGGCCAAAGCAATACCTCTTAATGCAGACAACCAGTGGCAGCTAGCTAGTCGCCTGCTCTCAACTCTTCAACGTCCTTCAAATATTTTCTCTAATTGATATAGCATAATTTGTGATGCCAACAACCAAGTGCCTTTTCACAATTACAGAGAGCCAAACCTGTGTCTCTGCTGCTCACTTAGGCTACTTGTAATATTGGCCTAGTTCTCTTAGCTGTCAGCACAATTACCTTGTGATTAAAAAGATAACATCAATAGGAATTTCTTTTTTATCAGCTAAGCCATGGTTACATGTTGCATGGACACTAGCACTCATTACCCCATCCATATTTTGGTGAGATTTTTGCCCATTTCCTTTGTTTTCACAGAAAATGAAATAAAGCATAAGCTTGTTGGTTGCAAAGGTGACATATAGTAAGTCAAATAAACCCATAATGAAGTTCCCTTATACTTCAGGTTAGCTTCAAAATCCCACTCAAATATGTATCCAGAAAGAAATAAAACAGGAAACTTTCTGGAATAAGTTCTTTTGTTGCTATTTTTATATTGAATTGGCAAATGTCATTTCACTGTCTGAGGTCAAGGGAACACAAGGGAACAGGCAGTTCTCGAAACAGAAAAGTTGGTGGTGCTGTGCTGTCCCTAGCTAAGAAAACTCTGGTTCTATGAAATATCATTCCACCTCAGAAAATTTTCACATGATTAAAAGATAACAGTGCCACAAATCTACCCTTGAACATCAGGTGTGACTCTTATTATACTACCCAATGTCTTTTAAAAAATATTTAGATCATTAGCCAATTTGTGTGGGTGATACAATTGTACACATTCCACAAAAATATCAGCCATTTGTCTAGTTCAGCATCTGGTATGTCAATTAAGGATTTTATTTACTCACAAAGAGAAAAAAGTAAAGATATTAGTTTCAAATTAAGTCCAACGGTCTATTGAGTACGTAGTTTAAATGTATTTCAGCTCTTCATCCTCCCCAGGGCAGAGATCACTGGCAGAAATTAGCATTCACGGATAGGAGCCAACAACAGGGTAGCTGATGATGTTTAGGTGAACTCCCCTCTTTATAATAACAGAAATAACCCCTCTTCCCCTACAAAGCCCATCTACATTTTGCATAGCACTAAGGATGGCAGACCTAGGAGCTGAGTTAGCCAACCCTGAAGGTATCCTGCCTCAAGACTTGTGGCTATTTGGAAAAATAAGCATCCTCGTCATGGGGTCAGTGGAATCGGGGCAGTTTGTTGGAGTGAGAGCCCCCAACTAGGTCATCCTGTACTTGTCATCAAGAATGAGTACACATGGCCTCTCTGTCATCAAGTGGCCACCTACTCTTTTTGAGTGGTAATTCTTGAAATATGGTTTTCTCTATGAAGAAAGCTTTTCTCTCCATAGAAAAAGCTTAACAGCAAATTTCGCTGTAGTCGAAATGTTTCACCTTTCTTTCCTTTTTGATGTGATCGTCAGCTCTTGACTGCATCTCGTTTTCTCATGCCTGCTTTCTTTCTGCTGTCAGTCACAATCCTTTGTGACAAGGTGGGATCACCTGGCAGATGATTTGGATGTTGCCTCTCATGGAGATATACCTCATTGACCCTTTCGAATTCAGAGATTTTTTTTTTTAATACAGAAAAAAAGGCATAGCATTTTAACATCACTAACTAAGGCAAAAGATAAGGACACTGGACTGAAAAACCAAGGATGTTGTATAAATATTCGTCTTTGTGTCACTATTTTATTGGCTTGAGGTATCCAGGAAACAACTTCATTTCCCCAAATTACATTTTATTACCAAACAAAAGATGAAAAAAGTACTACTTATCCCATTAAACTAGCATAATGGTTACTTTAATTGGAGGGGTGGGAGAGAAAGAAAGGTGAATCTACTTAGATTTCTTGGAGAAATAAACTTACAAAAATGGAAGCTGGTGGCAAAGCCAAAGTGAAATTCACACTTACTTATTCCATGCAATATTTCTCTGTCCAACCTATGTAAAGCAGTACAAATGAATATAGTCATAGCAACTAATTGAGTTATCAGCATCTCCAGAGTAGATGTTACTAGTATGTCCTGGCGTATGAATGGTAGTATTATGTGGGATATTAGTAGTTCACTAAGAGTCCTATAGGACTTCTTGTGTCTGGAAAAAGAGTTTAGTGAGTGATACTGAAAAACCAACAGCTTGGCTCATGGGCATCATTGAACAAATGGTACTGAGCATGGAACACAGCTACTCAGAACTTATGAGCCAAATGGGTGTTTTCCGTACATGGCTTCTTGTCCAGAATGCTACTGCTATTAGCCCAATGGCCATCACTGGTTATCAAACATCCTGACCCAAGTCAAAGCCAGACGAAGACAGAAGGCCATCGTGGGAAGGCGAAGCGATTCATGCTTAGGGCAAGATAATTATTTGGTATGCTTTCAATCCATTTGTTCAACATTTGCTCCCAGGAGAGGCGGGATGCTTCCTGGGGACAGATTAGAGAAGAAGGGACACTGCTAAGTGCTCATGTATTATTTCAAGCAGTTCACTCTGGGCCCCGACCCAACTCCTCAGGCAACAAAGCAGCACCCTGCAGGTAATAGGAACTGTCCTCTTTAGAAAGCAGTGTGGTGACCAGGTGTTGCTAATCATCAGAGTCCCTTGGTGACTCACAGCCGCCCTCATGCAGCTTTGCGAGTTCTGACTGCCAACACACACGGGACTCTTCCTAAGCATTATTTCAGCTAAATTCTGGGATCTGAATATCAGACTTTCAAACCCGGCTTTCTCACTTTCTACTGGGGTGACCCTAAATACAAGTTATTTAGTTTCTCTGGACTCAGTTTCCTCATTTATAAACATGAGAATAACATTATCTACTCCACAGGTTGCTGTGAGGACCAAATAAAATAACACAATTAAGGTGTTATCTGGTATATAATAACCATTCGATAAAACTTAGCGATTATTATTTATGGCATCCATTCCACAATGGTACTCAATGGTACTGTGTACACTGCCTAAGAATCCTAACCTTTATTTTTGCTCCACTCATCACTTCTATTTCCAGTTCTGTGATGCCAACAAATTGGGTAATTGTACAGCAGCATGTTATTACGTTTCTTCACCTCCCCTTCTTACAATGGGTCCCTTCTCCGCCTTCCTCAAACATGGCAGCCCTGTGGGATGCTGAGGCTCTTGAGGCTCCTCAGTTTGAAATGAATGAGCTTGCTGAAGTGGAAACATTAGAAGGGCATGATTGGGAGATTATTTTGCTCCAGCACCTTCTTGACAGAAGTGCACAAAGCTCTTCAAGAAGACGGAGCTGCTGCCAGATGCCCTCTGTCCAGCCTCCTGGAAGCCCAGGAGAAAGCTGGAGTAGACGCCATCCTTCTGGCCTCCTCCTGAAGGACATACTGGTTTCCTTAATTTCTTTTCTACTTTTTGTCCTTCAGTCTATTGTCCCTGCACAGCTATAGAGAAAACAAGGATGACAGATTCCATGTCGTTTTGCAGCCAGGGAACATCTTTGGCTAGAGATTTGATGGAAGTCAGTGCCAAGTGGCTGTGTCCCTGTAAGCAGTCCATTATTTCTAATGGTCTATTTGCATGCAAACCTCCAGGCCAGAGGCAGAAGTAAACATCCCAGAAACGTGTCCCTGGAGACTCTGGGACACTCTCATTTACACACTGTGCTTCATTCACAGCGCTGAGTTTAATCACACGTGCTACACATGCTATCCTCACGACAGCCCTGTAAGATGGTATTAGCATCTCCATTTTATCAGAAGAAAAATAACTTCAAAGAGGGTTAAGCATTGGGTAAACATGGACATAAAGATGGCAACAACAGACACTGGGGACTACTAGAGAGGGGAGTGAGGGAGGAGGTAGGGTTGAAAAACTAACTATTCGGTGCTATGCTCACTACTTGCGTTGCAGAATGATTTGAACCCCAAAGCTCAGCATCACGCAATATACCCATCCAGCAAACCTACACAGGTACCACCTGAAAGTAAAATAAAAGTTGAAATTATAAAAAATTGTAAATTACAAATAAATGAATAAATAAAATTTTTAAAAATACAGTTAAGAAGGGGACTTTGCAGTCTGGTGTACCTGACACTAAAGCCCGTATATCTTTACCACATCATGTTTAAAAAATCATTTTCAAGAGAGGCAAGAAATTTGATTGGAGAAAAAGACTGAGTATGTAGAATGGAAGATTCTCTAGATGTGTTGATTTTGTTTATCACAGTGTCAACTACCGGAGGAGTAGGCAATTTTATTTGGATGTAGACCACGCACCTTTATCAGGAGTACTTTTTCAGGTCAATTCCCTTCCCTAGCACTAAAAATAATTAATAGATCTCTTTGAGAGACTAAGACAGTGAGGAGAAAGTACATTTACCTACCACAACTAATGAGACCTGAATAACTGGAACAGAATATTTGGAAAAAATAATGGTTTAAATGGTTAACGATGTGTAACTAGTAATATAATAGCTACTTCAATGGAGCTTTCATGTATAACAGAATTTCATTGCAAGTTTAAGTTTTCTTTTGAGAAAAATTTGACTATGTAAAGGTGAGTTTGGCAATTTTAAGTTTACAACTTATTGGTCAATAAGTAGTAGTAAGCCTCTTTTGTGTTTGTTGAGTTAATAAACTATGGTTCTTGGACAATTTCTTTGTTGGATGTTAATCTATAACTCTTATTTGGCCTGTTATTTGACATTTCTAACCTCTTCCTTAAACATTAACCAGAACCCTGAGTACTTTCTTTTCTAACACTGGTAAGTGATTGATTTTTTTTCTTAATTTCGTAACTTTTGAAGCTAAAAGGTGCAATGTTTTGACTGAGTGAATTAGGAATTCTTGTTGGGATTTGGGAAAAAGAAAGTTATGAGAAACTGATGACTGCCTATGTAATACTTCCTTTATAGGAAATTCTTAATACCCCTATATAGGAAATTTTAATACCCTTCTTACATATCTTTTGTTCCTGGTGACATAGAAGAACAAGTTTAACAACATCTAAAGAAAGAAAATTATTAAATATTTACAGTCACAAACCTTTGTTCAAAAAAGCACTTAAAAATTATATTTAATAGAGTTTAATTGAGTAAAGTGAATCACATAGCCCTCAAACTAGAATAGATTTAGAGAGACTAGTGTTTTTGTGTGGTCAAAGAAGACTTATGGAAAAAAAAGGAAAATGATGTACAGAAAATGGAAGGCAGGTACAGAAACAGTTGTATTGGTTACACCTTGGTGTCTATTTGAACTGCTTTGAAGAATTTGTCACCTTTCAGAGGCCAATACTTGGTGATCTTCGTGATTGGAACAAGAGGAGGTTATAGCCTGTTTACACAGTTTACTCTGTACAGGGAAAACTTTAGGCCAGACTTAAAATACGCAAGGAGGCAGCTTAGGCTAAATTTGCTTTAACAATTCTCTCTTTTTGGTCAACCTCCAAAAATCATGAGGGGTTAACCAAAACTCTAGGCACTGATGACATTTTGTCACTATTATAAACATATTCACACAGTTTTCAATTTTATTGGGAAGTAGTTGGATAGTGTGTTTTGTAAAGTGAAAAGAAGGACTTTAGGTTACCTTTCTGTAAGGATTAGAGTAGAAGGAACCTCTGTGTGTTGAAATTTTTTGATTTTAGGAGATAAAACCTGGTCTGCTATAGTTTTTTTTTTTTTTTAAGTTTTAGTTTGATTATGTGATATTTAGTATGAGTGACTTTAGTTTGGTTTGGTCTGGTCGGTTGGAGCGTAGTACATGAGTTTAGTCAAAACAATAGCCTCTTATAATTTTATGTTTTATTTATTTATTTGTTTGTTTATTTATTTATTTATTTATTTTTTGGATAGGTGAAAGGGTGACCCAAACTTTACTGTTGGCTTCGTGGTATTTTTAGCTATTATTATTTTGAGTTTTTGGTCTCAGTGTGTCTTATATGTTACAGTGACTTATTGATCACTTTTTGGAGTTTTTGTTGTTTGGGTTGAAGAGGGACCAGTTGACAGTTTATAGATGCCTGTATGTAAACATTTGAGAAAATATAGTATTTTGGGGAGGCTACTATTATGATTATTAGGAAGATAATATTAAGAGTTTGAAATATGGTTTCTGGTCAGAGTCTCTATGAATCAATTAAAATTGAAGAGTTTTAAACGTGAGTTATATAAACAGTATTTGTTTTAGCCAAGTAGTCTGTTAATCTCTCATAATTGAATCTTTATAATTTTTATGTATAACAAAAAGTGTTCATAACAAAACAGATTCTTTTGGTGTAGTCAATGGATAATCTAGTGTGATTTTATTATTAAGAACAATTTTAGTAACAGAATTTAGTCTTTTGTGTAACAATGGTCTTTGTAGTAGAATTTGTTATGGAGTCTATTATGAGGGATGCATTTATAATGACTGTCCCATTTATTTTAAACTATGGAAAAAGAGACCTAATAAATCATGTCTCCTGAGAAGAGTGAAGGACAAAATCTTTAGGCCAAACTTTATAAATATAATGAAACAGCTTTAGACTAAACTTAATGTAACACCTTCAAGTGTGAGCCACAGTGATGAGTAACCAGGGTCTCAAGCTGGTATTTTTTCAAGCAAAAAATACTTCAAAAAAGCCACTGGAGTAGGGGTGGGGAGCGGGTAAGAAGATCCATATCTGCTTATCATCTCCTGTTTTTTCTTTCCATTTCTTTTTGTATTTGGTGTCTACAAAAGAGCCTTAACATGGTTTAATAAACATGTGTCATAGACTGCATGGAGTTGCTTATGTTGTTTCAGGATACTTAAAGGAAATGCTCACTGGAACGTTCCAGATTTTGGATTTGGAATGTTCACCCAGTTAAGTATACTGTAAATATTCAAAACTCCAGAAAAATACTCTGAAATCCAGAACACTTATGGTCCTATGAATTTTGGATAGGGATATTAGACATGTACTTACAAAATGGTTTTGAAAATTCCTTACTACATGAAAGACTCTGCCAATCTGATACAAATATGGCTTTGTACACACACACACACACACACACACACCCCACTCTCTCTCTCTCTAGATATATATACATATATATACATATTAACATATAACACATATACACAAATAAATATACTTTTCACTGAATTTTGGGTGGACATGGACCCAAGGTTCTTGTCTGGGACATCAGCTACTAGGTCTGAGTCCCCCGTCTGTGCCCTGTGCATCTGGGAATGTGTACACACTCTTCAAAACTCCAGTTAATCACCATCCTCCCTGGGAAGCTTCCCTGCTAGCCTCAATCCAACTCTTGAGAAACAAGAACATCCTCTTCAGCTCTTCATTCTAATACTTAGCAGATATCACAGTGTTTTCTTAGTTGGGAGACTAGATTCTGTCTCCCTCAATTGCCCCAACTTCATGCCCACTGGAGCTCCAGACACCCGCTGAAGGAGGCAGTGACAACAGGATTTAACTCCAAAGAACACGGACCGCACCCTTGTGTGAATAAGGGAAATTTGTTACTCCTGATTACTTTACCCATCCTAGAATACGCTGAATTTAGCCATAAAAGAAGTTGAAAAAGATACTCAGAAGAAGAAAAAAGAACACTAGAGTGGCAAATTGTATTATATTACCAGTTTTACACATATCCACATGGATCCTTATGTTTGTGGGATCCACAGCCTGACCACTGTAATCCCTCACATTCATGTTTCCCCGCCGTGTAGAAAAGCTACACAGGGTATTCCTGCTGTACACGCAGCCACTGTGCAAAGATGACCCCATTCTCCTTGGCACTGAGGAGCCCAAGTCATCCCCTGATAGAGAGGCAGCCTACAAGTGAATACCTGGGGCCAGGGGCCTCCAGAGAGGGGAGTTACTACACCAGGCAATGCTTCTCTCCCAGACAGCTTGAATATTAAATGTGTAAACATACCAGACAGCAAAGTAGTGCAGAAACCAAGAAATGGACACACGGAGAGAGAGGGGGAAAGGGAATGGGAGAGGGAGGGAGTGGGAGAGGGAGACGGAGAGTGAGAGGGAAAGGGAGGGGGAGGGGGAGGGGAGGGGGAGAGAGAGAGGCAGAAGGAGAAGAACAGGGAGAGGGAGAGGGAGGGAGAGGGGGAGGGGGAGGGGAAAGGGGGAGGAAGAGGGGGAGAGGGAGAGGGAAAGAGAGAGGTAGGAAGAGACCACGAGGAGAGAGGAGGAGGAAGACAAAGTAAAGGCAGGAGGAGAAGCCCAGTCTCGGAGGTAGAGACAGCAACAACTTGAGTCATGTGCTGGACACAGTGCCCACTTAGCAGGAACCGCTGCAGCTACAGATGGGTCCCAAATCATGAACGAGGACGTTCTGGTTGCACTTCCATCCTAAGAGGATGGTGGAGGGTGATGCTTTTTGTTTCTTACTCATTTCCCTGTGCATCCATACAGTTAGCCAATACCCTCTAAAGTAATAAAAGTGTATTTCCACTCCAAGTAACTTGGTTGAACTAATATTCAAATCCAAATCTGCAGACTGGTAGGCTGACTAGGCTATGTGAATGTGTAAGGAACACAGAACGTGCGTACAAATTCCATACAGACAGAGAGGACGGGGCTGGCATTAAGGAAGACCAGACACTTCAGAGGACTGGCCAACAGGCCAGTGACACCACAGCTCTTCTGGTGGTTTCAACCCCAGAGGCAGATATTCTTGGCTGCCTTCTTGAGTGCCCTGACGGGGGCCACTCCTGCTGTCTCCTTCTTTGATTTCTCTGGTACGGACTAAAATTCTCCTTGAATCTAGTTCAAACTGTCCAAAAGAGGGGATCTATTCAGTTCGATTCATCATACCGGATGGAGCTCTTAGACCAACACACGCCACAGGCCCACGGCCAGCCAACAGATCGGCTCCCTGATGTCACGCCGTGGCCATGGAAAACCTGAACCATCACAGAAGGAGCTGCCAGCACTGGGACAGGCATGTAAGTCACATGAGACCATCTACCTTGGTCAACCAGGCAGTGCTAATCGGGAGAGTAAGAGGACAGCACGGAGATTAGCAACCCAAAGCAATACCCCAGCATGTATTAGAGTTGACCATTGGAGCTTGGCATGTTTGGGTTATTTTTTTTTTTTTTTTTTTTTTTTTTTTTTTGAGACGGAGTCTCGCTCTGTCACCCAGGCTGGACTGCAGTGGAGCGATCTCGGCTCACTGCAAGCTCCGCCTCCCGGGTTCACGCCATTCTCCTGCCTCAGCCTCCCGAGTAGCTGGGACTACAGGCGCCCGCCACTACGCCCGGCTAACTTTTTGTATTTTTAGTAGAGACGGGGTTTCACCTTGGTCTCGATCTCCTGACCTCGTGATCCGCCCGCCTCGGCCTCCCAAAGTGCTGGGATTACAGGCGTGAGCCACCGCTCCCGGCCTGTTTGGGTTATTAATACTCCAAACTATTCATGCTTAAGGCAATGTGGAATTTCAAGTGAAAGCCAGATGGTTCTTGGGCAAGAGGAGGAAAGAAAAACAAAGCATCATGTGCTTGGGAGAACGCCTAGTAAAACAAGAGGATCCCAGTCTCTCCCAGCAGAGTGCGGGCATCGTTCACTCCCTTTCGTACAGTCCATTCCCTTTCTCGTTGGGATTCACACAGCATGGTCAAAGGCAATACTTTAACATCACAAAATCAAGCTAGGTTTACAAATGTAAGGTAAGAGATAAAGATAGACCATCTATCTGGAGTTCTTTTTTCCCCTTTCTTTCTATGTGTAGAATAAAAGGACAGAGAAGAGACAGAAATTTAAAGGGAAACAAGGCAAGTGCTGAAATAAACCTGCCATCTATTTTAAGTGAAACAATTTATTTGGGTTTCAAGAATACTTTTTTCTGTCTCTCATTCTTCCTAAATCCCAGATTATCAGTCTCATCGAAGATCATAAAGGAAATGACAAAACAATTATCAGAGAGAAAACTGGATTCCACTTAGCAGCGGCTACCAAAAGTGCAGTTTAATGTGTTTTCAATGAATTGGGCCCCTGAGGGCCAGAACACCCACAGGCCAACAGATGTTTCTATGTAAGAAGAGCAACGGCATCAGCAAAAGCAATTTCCCACTTTTATTAATCCAGTTTATTTTAAGGCATGATTATTCAAGCCTTCGTCTGCTATAGTTAGTCTTGTATTTTCAGGATAATAAGACTGGTGAGGCTAGTTATCAAGTGCCCACGCACAGAATTCAAATGGCCTTTGTTCTACCTGGCAGTCTCAAGAACTGTTAAATGAGCTTAAACTTTATTACAAGAAGAAACAGAACACGCTGAGTGAAAGGTCTGCTTAGTTGCTTACCATAAAACCACAACTACTTAGGAAACTTACGCTCTGCATATTCTAAACCTGAAGGAGCCTCTAATGGGGTATTTGGGGTCAGTTTTAAGATGATTCCTCAAAAATGCCCCCAAAGAAGACCTGGAAGGGGATTCCACACTTGGCTGTCTCTGCAGAGCCACAGGCAACAACACAGAGGTGCCATGATTTATCTAATGGAAGCTTGGTAGTGACTCAATATCAAGAACTCACCTTGAGAAGCCACATTTCAAGTATCTGAAAACAACTGGCGGGCATTTATTCAAATACTTTAAATAGATCAAAGCTGTTTATTCTCTAAACTCCTCTCCCCTTCTTACACATTAACCAAGTCAATGTTTTCCTTCTATTTCTCCCAGAGGTCTAAACATCTCTAAACTATATTTGGCCTAAAGTTTTGCTTGACCGCATGATTTTAAGAACTGTTGAATTTGAGTGCCGTTGGCTGGGCAAGCTGGGACGATGGCTGGATACCAGCATTTACAAAGGTCTCATCACTCCATGAGTGATAAATTCCCATTTCTCACATGGTTCCTATGGGCTGCGAGTAGGAGTCCTCAATTCATTGTCCTTCTGAAAGGCCCAGATCTATGAATTGGGAGATTACTTGTATTCAGCAGTTACATTTTCTACTTTTTGTGGGCTTTGAGGAGATTAGAAGGGGTAAGAGAAAGATATTTGACATGATACTTCTTTCTCTACCCCTCAAGACTAAATAAATACTAACTCAACTATCTTACTACTTCAAGTTTCTAAATAAATCTCCCATTCAGGGTCAGGCTAATCCCCTTAACTCTCCTCTCCAGTATCATTCTGATCCCATCCGACACCTCCCAAACTGAGCCTCAATGCCTTTCCCGCACGGACCCGCCTCTGGCTGGTGAAGCCAAAGGTCCTGAGAGCACGCATATGGACAGAGCTAGGCAGGGTTCCTTGGCGTCTCCCGGGGACGTCACATATTATCCTCCATTATGATTGTCACAGTACCTGGTATGAGCAGATAACAGATTTTAAGGCACTTTAAAAAAATGCTTGTGTAAATGAAATGGAGCATTTGGATTCGATTTAGTAGCCTTATACAATATCTGCTTTTTATTTCAGAGAAGACTTCTGAGGTAGCTGATGAACATGCCGGCAGAGAGGCTGAATTCCGAGGTGAACCAGTCGTTCCAATCCAAGGGAGACAGCGTTTGGAAGCTTTAATGTAAACAGAAACCCTGCGGGACTCACTTGTGCATACAGCTGTCAAAACAATTCAATATCCAGAGATAAATAGGGTATAAGATACCCACTAGTATATTATACTGGAATGCAACATCTTTTTAAAATTATGTTGTCATATTCTGTACTTTATCGAGTACCTTCCATTTTAATATTTCATCTAATAGACTGTAATTTGGCACTTTGGGTAGTAAATAGTGAATTAAATGCTGATGTGGCTTATTAGGGCAAGTAAATTTGAAATCAAGTATAGTGATAGCATTATAATGTGACATGTCATCAGTTTACAGAAGAGATTTCTCAAAGGAACACAGAGTTCTGAATACACGGGTGTCGGTATCATCATAGAGAACAGCAAGTATTCATTATTCATTTAGGAAAGGAAATGTGTACCTGGATAATAGTTTAAAGCTATATATATATATATATACATATATATACATATATATGTATATATATATCATTAACATCAAGGCTGCATGAACCAATTTGCTTTGCACAAAGACACAGGAGAGGTGGTATCAAGTAGTGGAAGGAGTTGTGGCTTTGGAATTAAAGATACTCATTCAGATTCTATCATTTGCTAGATATAAGCCTTGAGAAATATACTTCTGTGGGCTTCAATGCTCTCTACTGTTTAAAAAAAAAAAAAACCTTGAAAAGTTCCACCTTGCAGCATTGTTTTCAAATTGTCAATTTCAACTGGCGCTCAGTGAATGGGAGGTGTTGGAAATGAAGACATTCAGCACATAAATAAGGAAGTAAGGTGTTTAAGAGTCTGTATCACTGGACCTATGGGCAGTCTTTCTGGGCCACTCTCCAGCTTCCGTTTTTGAGAAGCTACAATAGCCACATGGGAGAGTCCAGCGACCAGAGTGGCCGCCGTGGTCCAGATAAGGAAAACCGCCATGGATTCAGCCAGACTTAGAGGAGGATCCGCAGGCGAACCGTTCTTCCTCTTCCAGCTGTTTCTGGATAAGCCCACCATGTCCCTTCCTCTGCAGAGCGCACTTGCATCTTTGATTCCCCGCCTTGAAGTCCTTGTCCTTTGCTAGCCTGAGTCATTCCACTCAGCTCAAAAGACAGTGTTAGGGCATCGTCTCCATTGGAAGACAGTTCCTGATGTTTCCTAAAGTTCTCTTTACTCCCCCGTCACATCCTCATAGCATGCAGCAATAAATAGAAATTACCCTGTTTTTCAATTATATTTCTATAACTATTGTTGCCCTCCTCCCTTTCAGTAATGTAAAAAATTTTCACAGTATCTTCTGTATCCTAATTTTCCCCACTCAATTCCATTTTTGAGATTAACTGGCAGCTGCCTATTACCTTTTGCTTTTTTCTCTCTAAGTGATACTTTTAGTAAGCAATTTACAGCTACCTCCAAGGTGAATTTGTGTGTAACTTAATTACATTCACTTATACCCTCATTATAATTACAGTAGCTTAAAATCCCCATCTGTGGAACAAAAGATGTTTCCATTTACCATGTTTCTATTGTGTATAAGCTGTCCTTAACATTAAACACCACAACACTCTCAAAAGATGAGACTATCTCTGGTAAATGCTACACCTGTCCCCCCAACTATCTCTTTATAAATGCCTCAGTTAAAAATGATATGTTTTTTACCATTACGCACTTTTTTCTGATTTTTTTTTATTAGTCACAAGAAATAAAGCGCTAACAAATAGCTGGGTGGATGAAGTGAGTGAGGCCATTAATATTCTATACTGATAGTTAATATACATTCTCTTTTCCACATTACGTCCTTAGACTTCAGGTATAAGTCCAAGTAAAAATTCAACAGAATAAGGAAAACTGCATTCATTAGTAGAATTGTTTTTCTTTTTCCCTTATAACACAGCACAATTGCAGATCTATCAGGAGACACACAAGCAGACCTCCCAGACTCGTGGGTCACACTTAGGGGGTTATTGGTCAAAAATTTCTGGATATCTGCTTTCTGAGAAAGTAGCAAGATTTTGCTGGCATTTAATTTTTGATAATTAAAACTAGATTTTTATTTTATCCTATAACCGGTAGTATTTTCCCCCACTCAGAGTCACAAATAAGGTTAAATAGTACAAGACGTATTTAGTCACCTAATGATGCTGATGATCCATCTCAGCCAAAACAAATCCTTAAAACCAGGCAAATAATATTAATCTCACAAAAGAAGCAACTGTTAACTAGAAATGGAAATCCAATTAAATACATTTCCTGAATAATTAAACAATAATGAAAACTTGAGGAACATGTACAGGCATACCTCAGAGATACTAAGGGTTCAGTTTCTGACCACTGTGTAAAGTGAATATAGCAATACAGGGAGGCATACAAGTTTTGTGGTTTCCTAGTGAATAGAAATGTTACATTTATACAATGCTGTAGTCTATTAAGTGTATAATAGCATTATGTATATAACAACAGCATACACACTTTAATTTAAAAATACATTATTGCTAAAAAATGCTAACAATTACCCGAGCCTTCAACAACTGTAATCTTTTTGCTCATGGAAGGTCTTGCTTTGATATTGATGACTGCTGACTGACTAGGATGGTGGTTGCTAGAAGTTGGGATGACTGTGGCAATTTCTTATAAAAAGACAACAATGAAGTTTGCTGCACTGATTGGCTCTTTCTTTCATGAAAGATTTCTCCATAGCATATGATGCTGATAGCATTTTACCCAGAGTAGAATGTATTTTCAAATTTGGAGTTAATCCTCTCAAACCCTCTCAAAGCCACTGCTTTATCAGCTAAGTTATGCAGTATCTAAATCCTTGGATGTGATTTCAACAATGTTCACAGCATCTTCACCAGGAGCACATTCCATCTCAATAAACTGCTTTCTTTGTTCATCCGTAAGAAGCAACTCCTCACCTGTTCATGTTTTATTATGAGATTGCATTAATTTGGTCACATCTTCAGGCTCCAATTTAATTCTAGATCTCTTGCTATTTTCACCACATCTGCAGTGACTTCCTGTGCTGAAGTCTTGAAGACCTCAAAGTCATCCATGAGGACTGGAATCCACTTCTTCCAAACTCATGTTAATGTTAATATTTTGACCTCTTCCCATGAATCACAAATTTTCTTAATGACATCTAGAATGGTGAATTATTTCCAATTAACTTTTCCCAGTTCCATTAGAGGCATCCCTACCTATGGCAGTTATAGCCTAATGAAATGTATTTCTTGAATAATAAGACTTGAAAATTAGAATTACTCCTTAATTCGTGGGCTACAGAATGACCGTTATGTTAGCAAGCATGAAAACAACATTCACCTCCTTGAACATCTCCATCAGAGCTCTTGGGTAACCAGCTGCATCATGAATGAGTGGTAATGTTCTGAAGAGTCATTTTTTTCTGAGCATTAGGGCACAGTAGGGCTCAACAGTGGACTTAAAATATTCACTTGAGTATGCCCTAAACACAGGTACCATCATCCAGGCTGTGTTGTTCCATTTACAAAGCAAGGTCAGAGTAGATTCAGCATAATTCTTAAGGGCCCTAGGACTATCAGAATGGTAAATGAGCATTAGCTTCAACTTAAAGTCACCAGGTACATTTGCCCTTCACAAAAGGGCAGGCTGTTCTTGGAAGCTTTGAAGCCATGCATTGATTTTTTCTCTTAGCTATGAAAGTCCTGGATAGCATCTTCCAATAGAAGGCTGTTTCATCTACACTGAAGATCTGTTGTTTACTGTTGTCACCTTCATCGATGATCATAACCAGATCTTCTGGGTGACTTGCTGCAGCTTCTACATCAGCACTTGCTGCTTCACCTTACATGTCTATGCAGTGGAGATGGCTTCTCTCCTTCAACCTCATCAATCAACCTCTACTACCTTCAAATGTTTCTTGTGCATCTTCCTCACCTCTCTCAGCCTTCATGATATTAAAAAGAGTTAGACCCTTGCTCTGAATCAGGTCTTGGCTTAATGGAATGTTGTAACTGGCTTGAACTTCTATTCAGACCACTAAAATGTTCTCCACATCAGCAATGAGACTGTTTCACATTCATATTATTTATGTGTCCACTGGAGTAGCACTTCCCTCAAGAATTTTTCCTTTGCATTCACAAATTGGCTATTTGGCACACGAGGCCTAGCTTTCAACCTGTCTCAGTTTTGGACATGGCTTCCTCATTGAGCTTAATTATTCCTAGCTTTTGATTTAAAGTGAGAGATTTGCAACTCTTCCTTTCACTTGAACGCTCAGAGGCCACTATAGGATTATTAGCTGGCCTGATTTCAATATTATTTTGTCTCCAAGAATAGGGAAGCCCAAGGAGAGAAAGAGGTGGGGGAACCGCTGGTCAGTGGAGCAGTCAGAAGACACACATTAAGTTTGCCACCTTGTAAGGGAGCAGTTCATCGCACTCCAAAACAAGAAGATCAAAGATCACCGCTCACAGATCACCAAAGCAGATAAAGTGATAAACTTTAAAATATTGCAAGAATTACCAAATGATAGAGATAGAGTGAGCACATGTTGTTGGAAAGATGGTGCTGCTAATAGACTTGTTGGATACAGGGTTGCCACAAAGCTTCAATTTGTAAAAAAAAAAAAAAAAAAAAAAGAAAAAAAAACACTCATTATCTGCAAAGCATGCTAAAGGGAAGCATGGTAAAATGAGGTGTGCCTGTGATACCAGCAAATATTTATTACACGCTGCATTTCTTTAAATTATCTTATATGGCGGGTATTACTTTTTCCTATTTCACAGGTCAGAAAGCTGTGATTTAGAAAGGAGAAATGATTTGTTTAAGGAAGTAGAGTAAGTAGGCACCAGAGGCAGCATTACATTAGCTTCGAAGTCTTTATTTTCACTAAAATACCCTGCCTTCCCCTCCCTTTTGTTGCTCTGTGTCCCACTTTAGTATTAAGGGGCCTATGTTTATATCACAGTAAAGTCATGACTTAAGTAGTTTTAGACATAGTATTTCCCCCCTCATGAAATTTAACTCCTGCAGCCTATTCTATTTCTTTAACAAAGACATACAGAATCATATTAATTATCTTTTTAAAAAACCTGAAAATACCATTGAGATACTTATGGAACTCACATGAAAGTGAAATAGGGAGTATTTCCCCATTCCCTCAAGGAATTGAGTAATAAACTAAGTTTTAACCACCAATGGCAGCAGGTTTGCATGCCACTTCACCCAGATAACATAAACACACCAGTTATCTGCAACCCCTGTACGCCCGACATGGTATAAAGCAAAAAGAGAACCATTTAACAGCTTTTATATTAGCTAGTCATTCCAGTAATAAAACAGGAAGACAATCATACATAAATGTCACCACACAAAAACTTTCTCTATTACTTATTAATAACCAACCTGATAATATCATTAACGGCTTGTAGAGCTAATTGCGGTGGCTTTTTACTGCTCCCTTTGATATGTGCACTATCCTGAGGAGGATAACATCTGTTAGATCTAACTCATCCCAAACATCAAATGTGACACCGTGGTGTTTAAATAACTTGACTGCGTGCTATTTCAGCAGGTCCTTTCCAGCTCTCCTTTCTCATCTTCACAAGGCTGACCACAGGCAGACGCCTTCCTGTGCTCATTACTGAGTTTCATGCAGACACGATGGAGTGGGAGGGAAAGTTTATTACCTTCATTCTGCTTGAATCCATCCCTGACTTTTTGGTCCTTCACAGATTTCTTTGGGAAAATAAAAATGATATATTGTTTTCTGAACAAAAGGAAATTAATTTCAATCTTTTAAAAACCAACTTGAATGTTATTCAGTTCGGTTTTTTCCCTAAAAAAAAAAGTTTCAGATTCCAAAGTTTTTCAAAAAGTAACTTCAAATTTCATCTATGTCAAAATAAGTAAAACAGGTCCTCTTGTCCTATTGAGAATGACAAGCTCAATATAATGTTGGAAAAATCAATTTCTATAAATGACTAACCCGCCAATTGTATTTTCATTTTTTTAAAAAAAGAGGTGCCTATGCAGATGCAGGATACATACAAATATAGAGTCAACCATCTCCTAGTGACCCAATCATTAAATATTTAGCTGACTTAAATTAACTGCATGCATATACAGTTAATGACGATATATTGTACTGTGAAAAATGCTGAGAGACTGGATGGTGCGTTCTCCCAGCAAAATGCTAACTAAGTGAGGCAATACATTTGATAATTTCCTAAATTTAACCGTGCCACAGTGTCTGTCTACTTCAAAACAACATGTGGTATATAATAAAAACATATAATTTTATGTCAATTTTAAAAGTATATTTATACTAAAAATTAAACTCATTTTTAACTCTATAGTTTATGTGAAACTATATGTTATGTAACTGAAATATTTTCACCTAATGTGAAATCTTGTCTCTGCTCCTGCCACAAAACAAAAACATGAGAAAGTCCACTCGTACTTGTCAGAGGTGGGTTCTCTTCATCTTGTTGATTCCTCTGGTGGGTCTGGTAAGGCTGAGCTTGGTGTCCCCTGGACTCCCAGAATGGTTTGGGTCCAGCACTGGACTGGCCCTCAGGAGGCTGCCCTGCACATCCCCATGCCTGTGCTGGGTTCCGCCCCAGCCTGTCTGTGAAATATGCATGTACGTACGTGTGCGCATATGTGCGTGTATGCATCTGTGTGTGCAGGTATAAGGGACAGAGACAGATAGATGAACACAGATGGAGAAAGAAAATTTGGTAGGTTGTATTGAGATTCCAATCAAAATCTAAAATATGATTTTATAGTTTCAAACTCAATCTAAACCTTTTTTGCAGGGTAATGTTTTATGACTAAGCAGACGCAGAAGTCACTCTCAAATAAATATAGACTATGTCAATAAGGTAACATTGCATTTAATTATCTCCCCAAGGCAGAATCCCTGTCTTTTCTAAATGATGTAAATACCTTGTTCTCTGTGTCCACAATTTAAAATGGAAGTTAATTAAAAAGTCGACTTGAGCAGGGACCCCAAATATAGATTCATTTATTTATTTATTTTTAAGTTACACAAAAGTATTACTATACTAGTGTGCACACTACAAAATATGCTAATAGAATTTTTAAAGCAATGATGTGAATAAAATGAATGAAACATTTTAGAAGGTTCATAAAGGCAACAAGAATTGAAAATCCAGTAATTATACACTAAGAAAAAATAAGCAAAAAATAAATAAATAAAAGTTTCCCCAACCAAATGTTTACTGGAAGGCTGTGATAATTTTTATACTAAAGGTTATTATTCTGAACAAAAGCTTATTTTTTTCCTTAGTAATAGTTCTTAAGCTCAATTTACAAGCACAAATTCTCTAATCTTATTGTGAGAAGGCTGTTACGAATAATTTTTGTTGTTCACACAGAGAAATTGAGAAACAACGATAATAATTGCTCAAATTATTGAAGTTAAGAAGAAAATAAAAATTAATGGTCTAGTGTTTATTCTTATAAACCCTTCTCACAACACACACACACACACACATATGAAGAGAGAGAGAGAGAGACAGAAATTTTCCACTTGTCTGCAAATAGTCCCTAAGGTTCTTAGCCAAGGTGTGTACCTCAAAGTCTAAAGTATGAATTGAAGACTTAAAAGTGGAATCAACAGAGCATTTTATCATGAAAGCCACACAAGTGTGGTATCTGAAATGGTGTTCTAAACATCCTTCGAACGCTGCCTTTTCTTCACCTTATTGCCAGGAAAAGCACAGAAGAATGCGTCGGGTGGAAATCTGCATGGGAGGACAAGCAATGAATCAAGGTGGCCTCTGGCTGAGTAGATGCACTCACTCATTCCTCCAACCAGCGCTGTCTGTGCTAACTCCATGGCGGAATTCCTCTGAGTGCTGGGGAACACAACAGTGAACGTGACAGATAAGGTCCTTGTAAAACACACGGTCTCGTGGGGAAGGCAGAGCCAACAACACAAAAATATTCTCTGCAAAGCAGAGAACTGAGGTAAACTCGTGTGGTTGTCAGTGACTGGGGTGCTATTTTAGAAGGCTGAATTCATGCAATTCTTGAGTTAATTATGTTCTTCGGGCTGGCCCTGGGGACTGCAGTGGCAATGGACCAGGTTTCATTGCAGGAGGAGGGTGTTGGCAGCAACTCTGGGCAGTGTGGGGCTAGGCCGAGGAAGGCGCCTGAGGAGACAGACACCCTTCCTCTCTGACCTCTAGGGCCCAGGTCCAGCTTCCCAAGACACCCAGCACAAGGAAAGCTCCAATCGTCATCTTTCATTTCTATCAAGAGTGACACTTACGGATCTCTAACAATGTTTCTATCCAATTTTGGATCTCTAACTATGTTTCTATCCTGATGAAAAAGGCCAGAGGGTTTAACAAGAAAATGAAAATTAAATGCACTACTTCCTCACTTAGCACACAGCAAGGTTGAGGGGCAGCTTTTCTGAGCCTGACCCTAGGAATTTCCTAACTCAGGTCAAAAGGTGACTGACTCCCAAGCCAAAGGTCTCTAAGGACAGGTGTGTTAATAACACCACTGCCATGGGTGGAGCTTTCAAAGGTCTGCAAGGACAGATGTCTTAACAACACTGCTGCCATGGGTGGAGCCTCTCTGTGCCACGTACTGTGCTCCGGGAGGGACATGAACCACCTCACCCTGGACCCCTCTCTCTTCTCCAGTATCTGCATTACATGTGCCCAGGGGGCCCTTCTCTACTCTGCTGGGATGCCAGCATCTGGCCCAGCATCTGGCACAGAACAGACTCAGCCCAAATGTAGAATATAAAGTCGGGTATGGGGGTCTGATGCCCTGGCAAAGGAACTGAAAGACGTACCCACTGTCCAGTCCAAAGTCCCTAAAAGAAAGTCACAGAGGCCAAGACCCCAGACACTTTTTGTACCCAACACCCAAAGCTTCATTTTAAAATCCTTTCAGTTCCTCCAGAAAAAAAAAACAAAAAACAAAACCTGACCCTCAATTCTTAGACATTTTATGTAAATGAGGAGAAAGTAAGGTGCTGAGCCCTTCCTGATCACTTCTTGTTTTGAATACATGTGTGAGTCCTGCCAAAGTGCAGGCTAGTTTGTGTTCTCCAAATGCCTCCTAGCTCAGTGAGGGTGGTGTGTGCAGGGCTGGGATGGGCCACACAACATATAGGAGCCCAAATAGCAAGAAGGCAGTTGGAGCACAGCTTAATCCTATTTCCAGAAGCAGGTGGAAAGAAGCCACCAAGAAGAGCTGGGGCACCGGTGGGTGCAGGTGATGAGCAAAGCTACCTTCTTCCCTAGGTAATGATTGCCCATGGGGAAATAATCAGTAATTCTTCATCTAGGAAAATACTAGTTGCTGTTCAGAGCCTCTGACTGGAAGTGAGGCATTTCCAAGTATCAAACAATGATTAAAAGAAATAAAAAACCTTTGCATCTTGGCATGCTCATTAAAGAAAGAAAACAAAATAGACGTACACACAGCCCATTTGCATTCCCTCTACCCAGTCTAAAAGGTGTCCGATGATTCATTTTAATCATTTACCAATTTCTTGGTAACCAGTGTGTATCGCAGCAGATACTTGGCAAAAGCATGTTAATTTGCTACTAATATCTGTATAAACCAGACATTAATATTCTCAATTTACAAATAAGCAACCAGAACTTCAGCGAAGATAAGTAATTTAGCCAAGATTATCCTTCTAATAAGTGGTAAAGCTGGAATTCAAACATAGGCCTAGTGGAGTCCAAAGCTTTCCCCACTCCTCAGTAAAAAGCTAAACAAACTTCCTAATTTTCGGAGCTTCCTACATACTCTTTGCACTAGGGTAACAACCCCATGGCTGGCTTTATTGCAGAGTTTCTCTGCACTGGCATTTGGCCTTTGTCTGTCTAATTTTGGCTAGTTGCATAAGATTCTAACTTAATGCAGGCTCAAGGTGAGACAGTATTTTTGTTTTTTCTTAGGTTTATCTCTGGAGATTGCCAATGCTTGCAAGAATAGCAATACTATCATTAACCTAATAATGTTGGATTAACTTCAAGAGCTGGGTAATAGCGCAAATGTTCATTTCCTGTAAATGTTGGAAACTCCTTTAACCTCATGAGATCCTACATAACATGTGGGAAAGAGTCCAGTTCTGACTCCAAAATCATAATAATTCACTCTTTCGTTAACTGCTTTTTAAAAATTAAATGTATTACACCAAATAGTGAAAAATAATAATAATCAGTTTGTACCTAAATTTCTTTAAAGAAATTTTTAGTTTTTTAAAGAAATCTTTCCAACGATTCTGACTTTTTGGAGGGGAATGCCACTTGGTGATTATACTGCTAAGGTATATATATATATATATATATATATACATACACACACACACACACACACACACACACCATATATATATATATATGTTTGGATTTTTTTGAGACAGAGTCTCGTTCTGTCACCCAGTCTGGAGTGCACTGGCACAATCTCAGCTCACTGCAACCTTCGCCTCCCGGGTTCAAGTGATTCTCCTGCCTCAGCCTCCTGAGTAGCTAGGACTATAGGTGCCCCCACCACGCCTGGCTAATATTTGTATTTTTTTAGTACAGTCGGGGTTTTGCCATGTTGGCCAGGCTGATCTCGAACTCCTGACCTCAACTGATCCACCCACCTCGGCCTTCCAAAGTGCTGGGATTACAGGCATGAACCACAATGCCCAGCCCTGCTAAGGTATATTAACGGTCAGTTTAGTATTATTTGACTATTTATTAACATAATAGGAGTAAAATTTAACACTTTTTATGGTAGAGATGGTACAAAAAAATTACAGTGTAATAAATATAAATCTATAAAAACAGAAGTTAAATAAGAAGTAATCTTCTGGGGAAGAAGAAATAATAGAGTATAGATTATTCTTAACGTAAGTCAAATATTTGATAAGGACCACAGGCACGTTCTTTTAATTCAGATGCTGAATTTTCTTTAGTCCTAGAAAGAAGTGTTGTTAGAATTCCAAGGATATTTGGATGAAACTTCGCGGTAAACTCACGTGGAAACTATTTTAGCTGGCCACAGATGTGAAACTAAAAATGTTGAAATACTTATTTCAAGTGGATCTCGAAAATCTGCAATGACTTCACCCTGGAAGATAATTTTCTTACTGCGCATGCTTGACGTGGATTTTGAAAATCTGCAATGACTTCATCCTGGAAGATAATTTTCTTACTGCGCATGCTTGACGTGGATTTTGAAAATCTGCAATGACTTCCTCCTGGAAGATAATTTTCTTACTGCACATGCTTGACGTGGATTTCGAAAATCTGCAATGACTTCCTCCTGGAAGATAATTTTCTTACTGCGCATGCTTGACATGGATTTTGAAAATCTGCAATGACTTCATCCTGGAAGATAATTTTCTTACTGCACATGCTTGACGTGGATTTCGAAAATCTGCAATGACTTCATCCTGGAAGATAATTTTCTTACTGCGCATGCTTGACGTGGATTTCGAAAATCTGCAATGACTTCATTCTGGAAGATAATTTTCTTACTGCGCATGCTTGACGTGGATTTCGAAAATCTGCAATGACTTCATTCTGGAAGATAATTTTCTTACTGCGCATGCTTGACAGCTGGGTCTCCACACTGCATCACTTCCAGGCTCCTTTCACACAACCCTCCTGGCATTCTGCCTGGAAATACGTCATATAGCAAGTTTCACACTTTTTTTACATACTTGCAAAAAATCTTAGGTTAGTGCTAACCTAAGATTAGTGCATTGTATCTAAAAGGCCAACGCATTACATTTTTCCTGAGAATAAATATTGACAACTCCAGGATTTAAATAGTGCACTTGGCTAAGATTATGGATTTTAGGTAGTCTGTATATCTTTATGATATTGTCCTATGTATTTTAACATTCTTCACTTTTCTTAGTACTGCCATTTCATGATTTTTTTTCCTTTTGGATGCTATTGATTAGTACATAAATTCCTTGGTTGTACACCCTGTTTTCATTGCTAATCCAGCAGAAGAAAAGCAATATGCCCAAAATCTTTTACAAAAAAAAAAAGCTTTCTTGCATCTGCTGCTTGCATTCTTTGTGTGATATAGTATTTTCTCTCATTATTGTTGGCCTTCAAAGGCAACAACAGCATAAGGTCTGCTCAGGCCAGAGGGCCTCCTGATATAGTCCTCATGGAGACCACACAGAGCCTTTCCAAGAGGTCAAAGGAGGCCAGAAGTTTTTGGTTCTTTTTCTCCTAACTTTTGTGTTCATTCCAGGTAAGCCTCCATCTCCAATCTCTATCTACTAGAATCTATACACAAGCTGATGCACCAGCTTGCCTGCTCTCACTTGCCTTCCTTTGATGATACCATTATGTCTCTGATTCTACAACTTAAATTAATTTTTCTTTCACTCACGTCTAGTCCAGTAGATACACATTCCTGTTATGGCAAAAGATCATGTACTGCTATTTATGGAACTGTAATTTATTCTGTACTTATAGGTGAATTAGGCAAACCAATAATGCCAGCAAAGCATATAGATCGAGGCCAACATTTGCAGTCATTAGACAAAGTGGACTCAGCCACTATTTCTAAGTCTTTAGTTTGGCCTAATACCTAATGTTACATTGATGCCATACTGTAAGCTCCTTGAAGTAATTTTCCACATTTTTAAAACTCAGCCTATCATTGCTAAAATAGAAAAATTCTAATGCAAGTTGCTCTTTATTTCTATTACCCGTAAGGACACTTGTATTTGAGAATACACACTTGAAATGAGTTAAATATACCAACATGGATGTTTGGCTTCAAAGACCAGGAGCATATCGGGTCCAGGTTCACTGCTAAGCTTTCTCTGACTAGGCATATAAATCTACATCTTCAGTGCTTTTAGGGCCACCATGCAGCGATTCCATGATGCTTGGCTCAAGCTCTGCGCATCTCACATTAGTCCTCCTTTCACGCAAGCTGGCTCCAGTAATTGGGTGACTGTTCTGGCAGAATCATGTGCTACCATTTAAAGTGAACTAGACAACCAGTTGATACTGGGTGAGGCTAGGAGATTCTTTTTTTTTTTTTTTTTTTTTTTTGAGACAGAGTCTCGCTCTGTTGCCCAGGCTGGAGTGCAATGGTGCACTCTCAGCTCACTGCAACCTCCACTTCCAGGGTTCAAACGATTCTCCTTTCTCAGCCCCCTGAGTAGCTGGGATTACAAGTGCCTGCCACCACGCCCAGCTAATTTTTGTATTTTTAGTAGAGACAGGGTTTCACCATGTTGGCTAGGAGTTGGTCTCAAACTCCTGACCTCGTGATCCACCTGTCTTGGCCTCCCAAAGTGCTGGGATTACAGGCGTGAGCCACCATACCCGGCCGAGGCTAGGAGATTCATACAGGACAGAGAAGACATTCTAGGCTTCATATTGAAATTGTAAATGTGAACCCATAAACAAGACAATAGAGATGAACTTTTGCATGCACGATCTTATTTACTCTTACATAATACCACCAACTACCACTTAACTGGAATGTCATAATGTAGAATCTAGACAATCTTTATTAAATTATTAAATTAGCTAAAATCATTCAACATGGTATTGTGGTAAGAGTGAATAATAATTTTATCTAGCACATTTATTTTTGGATATACATTACTTCAAATAGTTGTATGACCACAGGAGCATCATCACTCTCACCAGTTTTTTCTTCTGGGAGACAGCTAATAAACAACTTTACTATAATTTAGAAAATAATCCTTTAGATTTAGTTAAAATTAAAAACATTTCATATACTGGTAGCTCAAATAAAAAAATTTTGGTTGCTCACTAAACCATATTATTTCTCAGACATGATTATATGGTCATTTTGATTACAAAAGAAATACAAAGCAAAGTTTATTTGGAAACCTTTTCAAATGTTTCTACATTGTTAGCAAAGCATTATATATTTTCAAAAGTATCCAAAATTTTTTTTTATTACACTGTAGTAACTTACAATCCAGCTTGTATTTCCTATTTTCCCACAATATTAACAAACATTTACGTATTTGAGAAAGAATTCCTTGAAGCATAATGAGAATATACTTGTTCAAAAATCTCGCTTTCATGTTTTCATTTTAGGACTATAAACATTAGGTAGTTCAGAAGAGGAGGTGCAATGCAAAAGGTCCTCTGCAATGCTAGGGAGCTCTGGGCAAAGTGAGAGCGTTCTGCTTTCCCTTAGAAAGGTCCTGGCCTAAAATGAACACGTACTTCCATGAGCTTAGGGTGTGATACAGAAATATGTATTACTCTATGTAATCCTTATCATTGCGTTCCTACCAACTCAAACATTTTTAAGGTTAACTGAGTACTCGATGTAATTGTAATACATCCACCTAGTCACTACTACAAGATAGTCTGTGTGGCTGCAGGCTATGAAGGATAGCTTTTTATTTTTTCCTTATCAAGGTAATATTTGGAACACTTCAAAAAAGCCATCACAGTGCCATTATAGATGAAAGGCTTCCCGGTAGAAATTTCATTTCCTATACCTGTAACAGGCTTTCCTGCAGAAATGATAGCATATGTGATACATCCAAAAGGCTTATCTCATGAAGTCCCAGTGAAATGTATTAATTTTGCTTTTGGAAAATAAACACATCGCTAATTTACTGAGAACTCTGCAATGCAGTGTAAATTCTGTACCCAAGAAGTAGAGCTCATCACTTAAGTGAATAGAAAAGTAGCCTATAGATGTTACTGTGGTTATGATAAAACACTTTTAAATCCTGTATATGTTTAAAGTTTAAAGAAAAGCATTTGCATCTCATTTTCCTAGTGTAATTAATTGGACCTTGAATGTTGTATGTTTCCCTGTGATATTTGAATGAAAGCCAGGGGTTGTCTTATTATTTGCCTTAATATCTATTTGCAGTAAAAAGCTAACAAAGAAGTGTCCAAATTTGAAGGTAGTGAACCCCCATTTAAAAGATATACTATCTCAATCAACTCACCTATGTAACTTTATTAATATAAAAAGAGATGTCCTGGCTGAGGGCAGCCAGAAGTTACTCTGGGATAACTAGCCTTCAAGACGTACCTCTTGGTAGTCACACTCTAGCATAATACCTTCCCACAATGAATTATGGCTGCCCTGTGTGATCAATACAATATAGCAGCAGTAACAATATGTGCTAGATTATATAAAGGAATGCAGCTGCCACTTGAACATTTGGATTGCTCATCCAGGGGAAGCCAGCTGTCCTGCCATGGGAACACAGACACTGTCCTGCAGAAAGGTCCAAACAGAGAAGAACTGAAGGCCCTCAGCCAACAGCCAGCATCAATTTGCCACATGCACGATGTGATTCAACCACATTGGAAGTGAATCTTCTATCATCAGTTAAGTCTTCAGATGAATGTAGTTCACTGACATCTAACTGCCATTGCATGAGATACCCAAATCAAGAATCGCCCAGCAGTCTCTCCACAATTCCAGACCTACACAAACCATGAAAGATAATGCATGACTATTGTCCTAGGCCATACGTTTTGAAGTAACTCATTATGCAGCCATAGACACTGATACAAACGCCAAAGTTACAAGAAATTCTCCTTTGTTTGCAAAAAAAAAAAAAAAGAAAGAAAGTTCATACTCCAGATGCCCACTGTCACCTGGGGTGGTTGTGCGGTTGAGCAGTTTGAATTTCAAGGTGCATATGCTTTAAAATAAAGGGCTGGCTCTCAGGCCTAGTCTGTCTAGCTGAGCATACATATAGGAGTATTATTATCTGAGTTATTAACATTTCTTCAAACACAGCATTATCCAGTTTAAATTCTGTCTTCCTCAGTAGACACTAAGTTGTAGAACTCAGGCACTGTGCTGTACCCAATGCACCAGGCACCTTTTCTGGTATACAGTAAATGCTCAGTAAATGTTGGACACAGGAATATGTCATTCATATGTGAATAATTAAATGTAGACAAAGCGAATCGAATCATTTCTTGAAGCCTAATGAGTTCTGGGCAAGGCCTTAAGCTGAGTTAAGAGTTACTGTTGCAGAGCTTTTGTTTTCACTTCCAGGCAGTCCTTGGAATGCTGCTGGGCCATTTTGTTTGTATATGTACTAAACCAGCTGAAGTTGTAGGAGTTTTAGAATGTTTTGAGAGAATAAATTTCTCTGAAATGAGAAGTGGATTGTCATTTTAGGATTCGGAGTAGTTGAGGATGTGTTTCTTGTGTCTGAACGGGAGTGCAGTCAGCATTAGTGTTGTCCAGCCCTCCTTGCTGCCCCACCACATAGAATATTGAGCCAGCTAGTCCCTTTGTTTTTAGGTGGGACGTGTCACTAGTTCTGGCTAACAAGGTGGAACAACGGGTATCACCTCCCAGCCAGAGCATAAGACGCCAACTCTTCCCTGCCTTTGTGACTGTGGCAACTTGTCATGGTGGAGCCTCGTGACAAGGACCTTGTCTGTCGCGTTCACTGTTGTCACTCAGTCAGCCTGGAGCCCGAGGTCCCACATCAAGCAGACCCAGTCTGGACCCGTCGCTTGTGTTAGAAAACATTTTTTGTTGTTGTGTAAAGCCACTGGAACTATTGGCACATTTGTTACAGAAACATAATTTTCTGTGCTGATAAAGGCCAGTGTAAGATCGATATAAATTAATCACCCTCCCATATGCACATGCACACACACACACATTTATACAAAAGAAGCAATCATATTTACTGTGTTTTTACCTGCCCAGAATTCTTCTCCTTTTTTGGTAAGAACAACTTCACTGACTTCTGAGAAACCACAAGTCTAATGCATTTAGGTTCAAGGTGGGCTAACATATCCCCTAAACACACAGGCATGAACACACACACACAATATACACACAGGCATAGGGTTTGACTAGGGTGGGCCTATCCACCTGTTTAGTTCCCATGGCCATAGTGGTGTTGGAGATAGTATGCAACCGAGGACAGCCCAATAAGGGTCACTGCTATGACTCTTGCTGGAACTATTAAGAAAGAGGCCTTCTCTTCCCACTAGGCTTGCTAACTGATAGAATGTAAGCCTGAAGCTTATGGTGCCTTTCTGTCACCAAGAGGACACAGCTGACTTAATGAAGTAAACTCCAGAAAATTTGCTTAATTATTGTTAAATGATTCTGTGAACTCTCTTCATTTAGCAACTGTTCAGGAAGATAAGGAAAAGAAGCAAACTCGGGAATATCAACAGATTTGAGATGTCTGAATTAACTTCGAGCACCTGGATTAAGTCATGTCTAGGCCAACATTAATGCCAGGAACTCAAATATTTAATCCAACAATCTCTCTTTTTTTCTTACACCAGTCTGGCTGGATTTCTGCTTCTTGTAATTGAAAGAGCCCTAGCTAATACATCTTCTATATGCACACGGCTGTACCAGAAATTTGGAGGTAGATGGAAATGCAGAAGCCGAAGACAAGCAAATATAACATGGTCCTTGCTTCAGAAATTTAAAATTTGTTTAAGGGGATCAACTATAATAAATGAAAAGCTAAACACTCCAATCCATGAGCTCTTCCAGCAGCGTTAAGGAGGTCTAGAAAAGCTACTTATTTCCTGCACTGTCACCACTGACATTGAGTGTTGGGGAACTTCTTACCCATTTTTATTGAGGCAGAAGAGCAAACTCGGCAGTAGAAATGTAAGATTTTGGCTGGTCACAGTGGCTCACGCCTGTAATCCTAGCACTTTGGGAGGCCAAGGTGGGTGGATTACTTGAGGTCAGGAGTTCAAGAACAGCCTGGCCAATGTAGTGAAACCCCATCTCTAGTAAAAATACAAAAATTATCTGGGCATGGTGACTCACACCTGTAAGCCAAGCTACTTGGGAGGCTGAGGCCTGAGAACCACTTGAGCCTAGTACCTGGACGTTGCAGTGAGCTGGGATCTCACCGCTGCACTCCACCCTGGGTGACAGAGCAGGACTGTGACTCAAAAAAAAAAAAAAAAAGAAAGAAAGATTTTCTCAAATTTGTGGAAAAGAAACTAAACAAAAATTCACTGTGAATCAATTTACTATAAAAGTTCTATTTAACACTTGCAACATAAAGCAAATACTTTAAAATTAAAAATCCCAGAGTGCTATGTAATACAAACATGAAAAACATATAAAAGGCTTCTAGTATCATTTCCTAACTAACATCTGGCTTACTGAATAAAGCTTTATAACATCAACTTCATTTTTCCACAGTTATTATCATAGGTAGTCATAATGTTTTTCTTAAAAAAATGAATACTAACACAAATTTGCTGTTATAAAGAGTAAGACAACTTCAGCCAGATCTTTCTCTTTTTTTTTTTTTTTTTTTTTGAGACAGAGTTTTGCTCTTGTCACCCAGGCTGGAGTGCAATGGCACAATCTCGGCTCACTGAAACCTCTGACTCCTGGGTGCAAGTGATTCTCCTGCCTCAGCCTCCCGAGTAGCTGGGATTACAGGCACCCAGCACCACACCCAGCTAATTTTTGTATTTTTAGTAAAGACTGGGTTTCACCAGTTGGCCAGGCTGGTTTTGAACTCCTGACCTCAGGTGATCCACCCGCCTCAGCCTCCCAAAGTGCTGGGATTACAGGCGTGAGGCACTCCACCTGGGCCAGCCAGATCTTTTAACTTCATCAGGATCTTCACTTGATTTTCAGAGAAACAAATATGCAAATCTCCTTTTCTCTACTAGTAATCTGTGTGTATATTACATGATGTGGCAAATGATATAGTCCTGCTTGCCACAACTAATTTTCACTAATTTCTCCAGATATTCTATTTAAGAGGGCTATTTTCTAATGGGCAATCTTTAATATTGATCCAGTAATTTACCATACAGACTCAAGAAAAAGAAACTGAAGATGTAAATTTTTACTTCGGCAAAATACCTTCTTCACATGACTTAAAACATAAACATGATTATCAGGAAGTATTATGAAAAATGGGACTATGAAAAATGGGACAACAAAAATTCTCCTGGGGAAACTTCCATCAACAAGAGGGGACGGAAAAACAGCATTTTCCCTCACCAAGGAACAATCCCCTCCCCACTTTTTTTCATCTTGTTAGTGAAACTCTAAAATGAATGTGAAAGCCACATAAGCAACAGCAATTGGGTAGGAACTGTGGAAGGAAGCCAGAGATATTGTCATGGAGAGATATCTTCCTGAAAGTGAGGGGAACACTGAGGGGTCAAAATCAGAATGGGGTAAACCAGTGGGTGGATAGCTCCACTAGACCAAATTTGGTTTAGAGTAACAGAGGAGGCAGGTGAAAATTAATAATCACACAGCAAGGCCACGGTTGGAAGAAGCAGTCTGTATCCATGAGGCAGAGAGTAAGAAAGTGAGCAATACTAGAATAGCAGGTGGACTACTGCTCTACGCCCCACCACATACAGGACACTCCTCCACAATACATCTCCATGAAACCCAAGTATTCAATGTTGAATAACACATACACACACACACACATGCATGTATGCACGCATGCACACAATCTATACAAACATACTACAAGAAAAAGTCTATTTATAGACTAAGAAATCTCATCAGAAAAATGTTGTTACTCAACAGAACTCTCTGGCAACCTATTCTAGTAAGAAATGAAAACCAAACAATGAATCAACCAAGCAGTTGTGTCCATGAAACAAGACAACAGAGCAGAAATACAAGAGCTGGAGACATAACAGAGAAACTTAAGGAACAACTGAAAAAAAAATAAAAATAAGATGTGAAGTGACACAAAGGTACAAACTCACTGCAAAAAGCACTACAAGGAAAAAGATAGAAAAAAGAACAGTGAGCTAAACGGCCTGTATGATTTGGAAAAAAAAGAAATCAAAGAAGAGGCTGGGCACAGTGGCTCACGCTCGTAATTGCGGCACTTTGGGAGGCCAAAGTGGGCGGATCACCTGAGGTGAGGAGTTTGAGACCAGCCTGGTCCACCATGGTGAAACCCCATCTGTACTGAAAATACAAAAATTAGCTGGGCATGGTGGCGGGTGCCTGTAATCCCAGCTACTTGGGAGGCTGAGGCAGGAGAATTGCTTGAACCTGGGAGGTGGAAGTTGCAGTGACCTGAGATTGTACCACTGCACTCCAGCCTGGGTGACAGAGCAAGACTCTGTCTCAAGAAAAAAACAAACAAACAACAACAACAAAAAAAAACAAAGAAGATTTGAATCTACATATGGAAATAACACATTGTAATAAAAGGAAAATGACCTGTAGACAACACCAGTTTATACCTTATTAAAATGATCAGTTTGTGGTTTGTGGAGCAAAAGAATCTTCTGGACAGCCAAGCAGAAAGATCAATTCACTTATGTGGAGAAATAAATCAGACTTGCCTCTGACTTTCCCACAGCAACATGTAAATATCAAAAAAAAAAAAAAAAAAAAAAAATGCTAAAATGACACCAGTAAAAAACACAAGGAAAGAGTGTTCCAAGAAAAGTAATACAGCATGTTGAATATTGTTCTCAAAATTTTTTGGAAAAAACCGAACTATCATTAGCTTAATAACAGAACTAAGACTGAAATCATTGTGGATTTTAGGGTAACGGAAAACAGTTTAGTGCACTTTGTCCTGACTGTAAAACAACAGCATTTCTTTAAAATGGGAGGTGAACCAGAAAAGGTAGATGGGTGGGAAGCAGAGGAAGTACATTTCTTAAAACAGAGGATACATCTTTTCTCAAATGCTTATGGAACAGTCATTTCCTTGAAGAGACTACATATCAGGCCCCAATAAAATATGAATTAATTTGAATGAGGGAACTACTATATACATCATACTCTGAGTACAATGTAATATACACTTAGAAATTAATAAAGCAAAAATAACGTGTTATTAATTTAAAATAATTATTTTAAGCAATTCTTGAATAAAATAGGGAATCCAAATGAGAATCACAGAATATAGTAAAAACATTGATGATAATGGAAACGCGACACAAGGCAACCCACGCTGTGCAACTGAACTGATGCTCAGAGAAAAATTCATAGTTGCGAAAGCAAGTGTTTTTAAAAACAAGGAATAAAAAGTATGTTTTCATGCCAAAATGTGGCAAATGGAGACAGAACTACGATTAAATATATATAAACAACATAACCATAAAAGTCAGAAAAAAAGAATATTAAGAAAAAAATAGAAAATGCTGAATCAGAAAATGGGCAAAAAGAGCAGAAACATCAAATAAACTAAAAAGCTAGTTCTTTACTGGGAAAAAAAAAACCTATGCAGATGCTCCTTGACTTATAATAGGTTTATATCACCATAAATTCATTGTAAGTTGAAAATACCATAAGCTGAAAATGCATTTAATACATTTAACTATGGCATATCATAGCTTACTGTAGCCTACTTTAAACGTGTTCAGAACACTTACATTAGCCTACAGCTGGGCAAAATCATCTAAGAAAAAGCCTATTTTTATAATAAAGTGTTAAATATCTCATGTAATTTATTGAATACTGCAAGTGAAAAGCAGAATGGCTGTGTGGGTAGTTCAATTACGGTTCCTACTGAATGCCTATCACTTTTGCACTATTGAAAACTCAAAAAATCATGTCAAACCATCATAAGTTGAGCATCATCTTTAAGCAATCAACTTCAAACTAATATAAGGAAAGAGAAAGAAAATATACAAAATTAAAATAGGGAGAATGGTAAATATGAGGGAAAGAACTTCTTTGCACAATTCTTTGTAAATTTATTAACTTGAAGTAAATGAACAACTTTATAAGAAAATAGAATTTATCAAAATTGAGTCAAGACAGGAAATCTAATCAGACCAATTTCCACAGAAGCAAACAGTTATTTTGGACTCGATAACTTTTTAGCCAGCTTTAAGCAACTTCTAGAGATTATTCTGAGTATTTCAAACCACAGTGTCGCCGGGTGAAGTGGCTCATCCCAGTAATCCCAGCACTTTGAGAGGCCAAGGCAGGAGGATCACCTAAGGCCAGGAATTCAAGACCAGCCTGGCCGACATGGCAAAACCCAGTCTCTACCAAAAAACAAAAATTACCCAGGTGTGGTGGCACGCACCTGTAATTCCAGCTACTCGAGAGGCTAAAGCACTAGAATCGCTTGAACCTGGAAAGCAGAGGTTGCAGTGAGCTGAGATTGCACCATTGCACTCCAGCCTGGGTGACAGAGTGAGACTCTGTCTCAAAAAAAAAAAAAAAAAAAAAAAAAGTTTCAAACCATAGTGTCATTCCAATAAGCAGTATTATTCCAACATTTGCCAACCATGCTCAGGCATAGAGAGTTAAGGAAATTAATAGCCATATGTACTTTTCTCCAAAAGGAATCTATCAGAACACAAGGCCGTTCCCACACTTTCCACTTCCCACTCACAGTTGCCCCCCTACTCCCTCACGGTAAAACAAATGCAGAAGTCTCACTCTTGAGGACTCTTAGCTTAATTCATTGTCTCAGGGTATAAGACTTTAGGCTGACCCCCAAAAAAGGAAAAGTTAAAATATGTGTGTCCACTCAGCCTCCTTTAACTAAAGCACTATACAATAAACCGTAAATAGTAGGGGTTTGTGTCTTTCCTTGTCATATATATTTCTTTTATTTCCTTTTTTTTTTTTTAAGACAAGGTCTTTCTCTGTTGCACAAGCTGGAGTACAGTGTTGTGATCACAGCTCACCGAAGCCTGAAGCCTCAAACTCTTGGCCTCAAGCGATCTTCCTGCCTCAGCCTCCTTAGTAGCTAGAATGCCATCATATCTGAGTGATTGTTTTTTAGCTTTCTTAGAGACAAGGTCCTGCTGTATTGCCCGGGCTGGTTTCACACTCCTAGGCTCAAGTCTCGGCTCCCAAAGTGCTGGGGTTACAGGCGTGAGCCACTGTGCCTGGCCCTGTCACGCATATATTTCTGTTAAGGGTGTAGGGATATCTGGCCAGTGTTGGAATGGTCTGGACTCAAATACCCATGAAGATCTCATCTAGTCTCAAGGCTTTAAACACTGTCTGGATTCTCACTCCCAGATTTATATCTTTTCCGCCTTGCTTTGTTCTCAACATAACTGGCCAACTTCTTCTTCTCAACATTGGTTTACAGCATGTCCATGAACGTGAAATTCTTTCAACTCACAAGGCCCAACACCATCTGGCGCCTTTCGTCACTTGTAGCTCGCCTCCAGCTCTCCTCACTCACTCTGGCCTCCAGCCTCTCCTGCCAGCGAATGCCTGCCCCCTTGGAGCTTTGGGCTTGCTGCTCCTTTCATCTCATTCTTCCCCATGCAGCCCTGTGCCTCACTCCCTCACCCGGGCTGCGTCCTTACTCAAATGCCTTCTTGTCAAAGAGGTCGACCACTCCGCCTTATTTAGAACTGCACTCTCTGCTTCCTATCCCCAGCGAGTTTTATTTTTATCTACAGCATATATCACCATCTAAAATACCACTGTGCATATCTGATGGATTTATCTTGTCTGTCGTCAGCCTTTTCTCTTTAAAAGGAGGCTCCAAGAGGGCACCGGTGATTCCTTTCCATTGTGTGAAGCTGTAACCCCCATACCTAAAACACAGCCTGACACAGGTGTCAGAAATAGTTACTGAATCCCTGGAATCATCACCGTATTCCTGGATTCAGGAATGGGGAAAAAAGTGTTCCATGTGAGGACAGAACTGGATCAAGTTCCAAAGCAGCCTCAAAGTTTGGATGGGATTGGAGTGGGGAGTGACACAAGTCGTTGTAATGACATGGGCGGGGAAATCATGGAGTTTTGTGGGAGGAAGGCCAATGTCAGAAGAACGTTTCAGGGAAATGGGTCCAGGTGGCTCACTTATCATCATTAAAAGTCTATGCAAGTTTTTACTTCTCTTTCTCCTCTATCCATAAAGTCCTGGTGGTGAAGGCTTACCTGTTTTTTTCACGGCATTAAACCGAACCATTCACTTCATGATTTTGCCTGGTATCCCAGTAGGTCTTCCCTATCCTAATAGATAAAATAGAGGTTGGTTGGCAATTTGCTGCTTCATCTGTCAGTTTAGAAATAATCCTTTTTGGCCGGGTGCAGTGGCTCACGCCTGTAATCCCAGCACTTTGGGAGGCTGAGGCAGGCGGATCACGAGGTCAGGAGTTCGAGACCAGCCTGACCAAACTGGTGAAACCCCCATCTCCACTAAAAATACAAAAATTAGCTGATGTGGTGGCATGTGCCTGTAATCCCAGCTACTCAGGAGGCTGAGGCAGGAGAATCATTTAAACACAGGAGGCGGAGGTTGCAGTGAGCCGAGATTGCACAATTGCACTCCAGCCTGGGCGACAGAGTGAGACTCTGTCAAAAAAAGAAAGAAAGAAAGAAAGAAAGAAAGAAAGAAAATCCTTTTTTCTTTTCCTCATTAGCAAAGAGCTCAGTGCTTCCTCCAAAAGGATATTGGGTCTAGAAATTTGCCAAATACCTGTGAGCATGTCCTTTAGGATTCCAAATAGCACACTCATATTTTGAAATTTGGCAAAGGCTTGAAACCAACACTTATGGGTTTTTGGTTTGTTTGTTTCACTCTTGTTGCCCAGGGTAGAGGGCAGTGGTACAATCTCGGCTCACTGCAACCTCCACCTCCCAGGTTCAAGTGATTGTCCTACCTCAGCCTCCCGAGTAGCTGGGACTACAGGCGTGCACCACCACACCCGGCTAATTTTGTATTTTGAGTAGAGACGGGGTTTTGCCATGTTGGGCAGGCTGGTCTCGAACTCCTGACCTCAGGTGATCTGCCGGCCTCGGCCTCCCAAAGTGCTGGGATTACAGGTGTGAGCTACTGCGACTGGCTGCTTCTGATTTTTAAAAAAGTGAACATAGAGCCACACGCCAAGTAAGGAAATACTTTTAGCAGCATAGAATCCAACGCTTGCCTTCCTTCATAGATCTCTATACACACAAAATAGAAATGAAACCAAGCACTAGGCCTATATTATTAATGCAAGAAGTGTTTGCTTGGGATTGGATGAGCAAAAATGTCATAAAAACAAAACACCATGAATGTTTCACAATATGCCCCGCTCAGAGGTCAGCCCCTCCACGTGTCCTGCGGAGCTCCTGAAGCCTTTAAGAGACAACTCAAAAAAGGAGTGAGGCAGCCTGTTCTGACACTTGGACGTCTTCCAACGCAGACTTTCAGTATTATTTTTCTAAACATCCTAAATCTCTAGTGAGAACATGGAATAGACTATTTCTGTAATGGCAGATCTTACAAAAGAGAAACAACTTCCCGAAAACATGCCTATGTCCAGTCACAGAGACCAAGCAGCAAAATCACCTGCAGGGGTTTCTCTAAGTCGCCCTCACACATGCTTGGACATCTGTATGAATTCAATGCACAGTAAATACTCCTTTGAGGGTCTCTTATGGACAAGACTTCGAGAGAAGAATAAGATACATTCTGCCCCCAAGGAACTCATCATCTAGTCCACGGTGTGTGGTGATGCGAATGCAGATGCCAGGTGCTATGAAGTGAACCGTGTCACCCCCAACATTTATATGCTAAAGCTCTAAACTCAGGTACCTCAGAATGTTTTGGGGGACACGGCCTTTAAACAGGTGATCAAGTTAAAATGAACCCATTAGGGTGGACCCGAATCTAATCTGAATGGTGTCCTTATAGGAAGGCAAGATTAGGACAGGAGAGATACTGGCGTTGCAGGAGCCCAGAAGAAACGCTACGTGAGGGTGTAGTGAGAATGTGCCATCCGCAAGCCAAGGAGACAGGCCTCAGGAAAAACCACCTGAGGACTCAGAGTAAACCCCGAGTGATCTCAGAGTTCTAGACTCCAGACCTGGGAGAACATATAACCACCCAGTCTGTGGTATGGCGGCCCTAGCAAACTAACTCACCTGAATGTAAATATATAACTACAAAGCAACAAATAAAAAGATGGCAACAACAAGCAAGCAATGGAATGGACCCTCCTGCTGGGCTGAACATCAAGACAGTGACTTTGAACCAGCTTTACACAAGCGGCATCATTTTTCCCTAGGTATGATTTTTATCCAATTCACTTTGGATAAATGAATTTATCCAATTCACTTTGATTGGATAAATTCACTTTGATTAATGACAGCTACCATTTAGTGAGAGCTTTTTATGTGCCAGGCACCAAACTCAACACTTTTCATGCATTCACTTACTCAACCTTCACTGCAACCATGTAAGATCGTTGCCATTGTTATTCCAAATGGACAGATGTGGACACTAAAACAGAGAGGTAAATTTTGACCTTTGCTGAAGTCAGATGGCTGCAAGAGTTGGAACTGGAGTTCAAGTCCAAAGAGTCCAACTCTAGAATCCTTAGAACCACTGTGCATACTGCATGAACAGTACTCTTACGTTCTCTAGTCAAGAGTTCAATGTGAACTTTATTCCAGAAAAACACACCATTCAACATCTTCAACAAATATTATAAAGAATGCAGCACTTAGATATAGACTCTCTATGCAGCATTTCCTAGCTACATTTGACCTCTCTGTTTCAATGTATCTGTGTAGCAAATATTCTATGAAACACAATTTCTTAATTATTGACCTCGTTGTGTCTTTACCAGCACTGTGACTATACCATGTGGTGTGAGAGTCACTCCACTGAATAAACACAGACTGAGGTCAACAGTCTAATCATTACCAAGGCCCTGGGAACCCTCCTTGAAGAGAAGAGATAGGAGCACACTATCCACCATGAAAAGTTGAGGTAGGTAGCAAAGTCAGTGTCTACACCACCCGCCAGCTTCTCCTCCCCCCTTCCACACAGGTGCATGGCTGCCACCACTTCCTGATGGGAAGCTTTTCAGAATACAGATAACATCCTCACTCTCCTGCCTCCCTCCCCACCCCAGTATTTTTATTTAGTAGATCTAGTATGGCTCTAGGAAGCTATTCTTGAAAGTTTAATAATGATTCTAACTCTCTGCCAGGTTTAAGAACCATAATAATGTTGACCAAAATTGTAGATTTTCCAGGATACTCTAAGCTTTGATAATTTTGTGCGGACAGTTACTAGATTATGTGATCTAAACGAGGGTTGGAAATACCCCCATTTATATTCCCAAGCAGACTTTCCCTTGCCCACTTCCAAAGCAACCTAGACTTTGGGACTACTCTATTCCCACACTGCTATTGCCCTCACTCACTTAAAATACTTTTATCTAATACAAAGGTGCTAGATGTTGACCTGACTGAAGTAGAGCTGTTAAGAGGTAACTGAAGCTTCAGCTAAATAATGCCAGGGGGTAACATTGTCCAGGGAAACTGTTCACCAGCTGACCTCTGTTGCTCCTATGTACTCCAAGTTATTTTCAGTTTAGCCTTTCATAACGTTGTACAAAGAGGCTTTATTCATAAAACAGTAGCTTTGGTTGGCCTCCCACATCGTGAAAACAAATGTAATATAGTAATTAAGTGTGCTGATATGTTATCATTGCAAATGTCAAGTTCATTGTAGCAGATGTTTCAACTGAAGATCACTACCCATTAAAATCAAACAACCAGGAGGCCCCAAACTCACCATCTGATTTCATGCGTCAACTTCAATGCTTAAGACAGTCAATCACAACTGTCTTCCATGTAATTGTCTTAAAATTATTACATAACAAAGAATCAGATCTCAATTCTTATCACCTGCTAGTCATAATTAAAATGTGAATGAAGGGCTAATGACTGACACAGTTACAGGGTATAAAATACACTATAAAATACTTTCACAATTTTACTTCCCCAAATATATGGCATTATTATTAAGAAAAATTACTCAAAATGTGAAATAAGGAAAAAAACGACTGATGTGTTAATGTCTTGCTAGAGCAAAGCTCACTAAATCTCCTTGAACTCTCTAGAGAAATGTAACTTGGTTAGACGTACTACATTTTCTATTCATTTGGGCCCAGGTATTTTACACGTTTTAAAGTTTGGGTTCCTAATTTAAAAAAAAAAAGTGATAAAATCAGATGACTAATATTTTTATCAAGTTAAAAAGTTTTATTATCCAGTAGGATAATAAATTAGCCACTATGATATCTATATCTTTTCAATTTTATTTCAGCATCTTTTTCATCTGACTATATAAAATTCCTACTCTCATACCTTCTTTTGAACCAGTTTTGTCATCCTGCTGATTCCCTCATTAGTAGTCACATGGATCTTATGAAAATAAATATAATATCCCATTAGAAACATATCTGCTACTAGTCAGGGTACTTACATAAAGTTGCAGCAATTATCAGAAAAAGGTAATATGCAAGTCTCCCCTAAAATTTCCCAACTATATTCAGAAAACAAAACAAAACAAAACAAAAGCTTAAGTGACTGCTTAGGTGAAAATAAGACTTCCAGAAGAATGTCTGTCAAAGTTGTACCAAGAACATTTTGAAAATACAGGTTAATTCAAAGAAGCACTCACAAAATGCCCTCAATATGATTTTGAGACGAATTATTACAAGTGGTATGTATTCTTGAAAGCCAGGTTTAGGGTACATCTCTAAAGCAGAATAGGTGGTTTTCAAGTTGCTAGGTCATTCAAGGCCTTTAAACCACTATATTCTATCCATAATTTGCAAACGTACCACTAACTTACACTAAAGAGATAGTGAGAAACAAGGTCTTGTGGAAGCAATTTACACATACAGAGTTGACTATAAAGTCCTAGGCACTTTGGCAAACATGCTTAGGGGTGGAAAGTTTCTTTTTTGGTAAAGATCCCATAGATTACTATTTACATTTTAGCATCATCTAAACAATCTGGAAGCTCCTGAAGCTCATGTCTCATCTTCACCATGGACATAATCACATATTCTTACTCTAAGCATCTCTCATTTTTATTCTACTTGATTCTCATTCTTCATTCTTCGTAAATGATTTATTATAATGAATCCTCTGCCTCTTCCTTCCCCTCTTCTTCACCTCACTTTCCCCTCCCCTCCCAGCTTTCCCTCTGCCTTCTCCTCCCCTCCCCGCTCCTTGTCTTCCATCCCTGCCTCTCCCACTCCCTGTCTCTCTGACACTGTTGTCTCCAACCACACACAGGCTCCCTGGGTTTCTTTCACAAATAAAGGAACGACTTGCATAGATGGGGTAATGTGCATCTGCTTTTGTGGTGTACCTTCCATTCTTCCTTTCTTCTGGGAATAGTAACTCCCTCCCTTTTCTTTTCTTTTGTATTTTTTTTTTTTTTATAGACAGTGTCTCACTCTATTGCCCAGGCTGGAGTGCAGTGGCACAATCATAGCTCATGACAGCCTCAAACTCCTGGGCTTCTGCGATCCTCCTGCCTCAACCTCCTGAATAGCTGGAACTACAGGTGTGCTCTACTATGCCTGCCATATTATTTTTTTTTTTGAGAGGGGGTCTCACTATGTTGCCCAGGCTGGTCTCAAGCTTCTGGCTTAAAGTGATCATCCAGCCTTGGCCTCCCCAAATGCTGGCATTACAGGTGTGCACCACCACGCCCAGACCCCTCTCCCTTTTCTGTAGCACACCCCACCCTCACCCCATGCACTTTAGCATGATTATCAATAAGGGTTGAACCACATGAAATTGCCAATTTTGTAGATCAAACGATAGAATATTAGCAAATAGAATCATGAGATTGAACATATATTATCCTTTTAATAACACTAACGTATTCAGTATTTTATCAAGCATATAATTTAAAGTTGTATTACTAGTTATAAATTTAATATTTACCTCTTTCAAGCCCAAGCACAAAATATTTGGTTTGTTTAAACTACATCATGTAGGATGAAATTAATACCTCAAGTGGGATTCTCAACATACTAACTAGAAACAGCTCTCAGAGAAGATAATTCAAAGATGAATTTAAAATCAATCCCACAGCAAGTAAAACCAACTTTTTTACCAAGTAGTTCAGTCACATGGGAGCAGCGGAATCAGTGTGACATTTTCTTTTCACGGGATATGTGCAACCATACTGCTTTAACGGGAAGAAATAAGATAAGCTGATTTTATTTCCACCAGTGAAAAAAGTTTTCAATACAGCAGCTTTCATCGACTCAGCATGGCTAACAAAATAACATTATCAATGAAAATAAAACAATAGATCAGCTGCACAATCTAGGCATTTTTGTTTTCAGAGGCTTTCTCTAACATTTCTCTGTAGAGATCTGTGAATGCCTGGTTCCTGTGAAAGAAAACCACCCTGCTGTTTTTTCTGCTCCTGCTGAGAGACTTGCAAAGAATAAAATCTTTTTTTTTTTTCCAGCTGGAGATCAATTGGTTTGAGGACTGCTCTGGCCCCTAGGAAGTATTCTTTTCCCCCATGGGGGGAAGAGATCCTCAGTTCCCCGCCCTGACCAGAGTTTGTCCCTATTGGATAGTTTTCAAAGCTGAATCCAGAAACAGACCTAAAAGCATATCCAAAAAAGTGCCACTGAACAACAGCTAACAATTCAAATGGAAAGTCCACACCCTCCATCTAGCCGGGTCTCCTCCTGCCTCCCTTGGGGAAGGAGGGGGAGAATGCCCTTTCCAATTTGGCTTGACTGAAAGCAAGGGCTGTGTCTGTCCCCCTTGCTGAAAAGCCTCCTTTTGTTTTTCTTTTCTACTGTCAGGAAGCCTGCCTCAGAGGAGTGGACAATGCATACCAATGAGGAAAGGAGAGCAGAGGTGATTGAAAGTGAAGATAATTTTTCCCTGTCATTTACAGGCTGCTTCTCAAACCATGCCCCCTTTGTGATTCCACTTCAAAACACATTCTTGCCAACTCTCAGCCAGGAAGCTTTTCCTTAGTGATCTGCTCCACTATCTTGGAGTTTGGCTTCTGTTATCACCTGAGGAGCTGAAAAGCGTTCAGATTCAAGGAAGCCTCTCCTCTGCCCAAATCAGCAGAATTTAAGGCTCATGAGGATGAGGACTGTGACAGGGAAGAAGGAGGTGACAGGGACAGGAAATGATACTTTAGCTTATTTCATTGTTGAACGGAGCAAAGTTGAAAACGACTCTTCTGGTGTCTCTCCTTAAATCTTGGGGTATTGATACAGACTCATACAAAAATGAAAAGGAGAGAAATGAACATATTTATATAGTCCTTTGGGGTTTCACAGTGATCTACCTACAGCGACACGTTATTTTAAATTACAATAATCTATTTAAAGAGAAATATGGTGGAATTTACTTTTAAAAAGGTTATGTTGCAGGGATGTTTTAAAAGATAAAAATTAAATGGCAACTCAAAAAATATCTGTCAGGCATTTAAAAATGGATTTCAAGACAAGCATTTGAATCCTACTTTACAAGAAGTGACTAGGTTAATTAGGAAAATAAAGTATCTTCTGATAACAGTAAACCTTGAGATATATGTGTAGCTCTTATTACCAGAATGACTATGAATCACTAACAAATTTACTTTCTAGACAAAAGATGGACCACTTAGACAGCACAGTATAAGAAACAAGGAATGTTAAATGAAGCTTAACATCATGTAACAGATGTTAGGTTTTCTCCTCTCCCCCAAGGAGGACTGTAATACTGTTGGAGATGACACTTGTCAACTGTGCAATGTGTGTGATAAATTACAGAAGCAAAAACATAGTATTATTATTTAATAATCCATTTTAAATATCACTGTCATTTAAATACCACCTGTAAGAAAAGTTGTATAAATTTGGCAATGAAAAATACACAATCCAGAAAAAATTACAATTAAGGATCAGGTTTTTCTTTCAATATAGTTATAATTTTTAAAAATCCCTTATCACTTTTATTAACTATAATTATTAGGAGACTGGAGACAAATATAACCATTGAAGCAAACTGAGTTCCTTTCAAGGGCCACCGTCTTTTTCCTCTAACCTCCTCAGGCTCACATCCCCACCTCACCCCACCACATTTAAATTACTTTAAAAACACTAAAAAATGTTTCCTATATTAGAAATTTGAATCTATCAACCCTGATACTTCTTTAGATCCTGGAACTCCCTTTGCTTTAAACACAATGTCCAACTATTGAGAAAGAAATTTCCCATAAAGAAAACCATAGTATTTCTTTGCTCACAGTTGAGAGGCATTTTTTTTTTTTTTTTTCTGATCTGGAAAACAACAATCACAGGAAGCAGATTGTTTGCAAAATGAGATATTAATTTACTTAAAAACAGAATAGTAAGATGAACCTACTAAAAGTAACACCATAGCACTGCTACAAATGATTTACAGTTGTTCACATTACTGCCATAATATTGGAACGATAAATGACATGCCAAGGGGCTCAAAGTAAATTTCTGGAGTTGAACTACACAAACCAAATTGCTGAGTTTGCGTCATATCCTACAGTGAGGATGGCATATCTAGAGCAAGGCTCAATCTAGAAGGTGTCTGGACTGAGGATTCTAGGGTACGATGAATAACAAATGGAAGAAAGATGTCACCCACAGGAAGTGGGGACTACGGGACTCACTGTGGACACCTAAGCCACCGCCTCCCTATGCGATGAAAATCTGTTCTTCATAGCAATCCAGTATACATTCAAACAAGCAGAAGAACAACACGGGGTAAGGGCTACTTAACTAACTTATATTATCCTATTTTCCATGGAATTCCAGCAATCATAAGAAAAAGTTCCATCTTCTTGGTTTTGAATGTTTTAAATTAAAAGAATTTCCCTTCCCAACACTACAAATATGTACAATGACACATTAAATACAACTGTGCTTTCTAAAACCTGATACTTGACAGAGAGCTCTTCTTCAAAGCTCAACTGCAAGTTAAATTTTACTGCTTATCTTTTATTTATCACCAACAAGAAAAAAATTGAGCTTGACAACTGTAAGCTTATAACTGGGTAAATAATGTTTTGTATAAGAAATACAAATATCCATATTTGGATTACTTTTGTATAGATGGGATATACAAAGGTGCCGACATTACAGGACTGACAAAAAGAGTCAACTTGTTTTGCATTAAAACATTTTTTTAAACTTTCAAAACAATAAGAGACTAGTGGTCTCTTAAACACAGTTTAATGAATTTATCTCTGGCAATGTATTGTGATGTGTTTGTGTGATAAACCTGATACCATGAAAACATGAAAAGAATTTCTGGAACGTTTCATTTCTTAAGCAAAAATTTCTTAAATATGAAAATTGGGGGCTTCTTTTGTGCAGTAATAGGTAAGACCAGTCTGGTCTGCAGCCCATATCAAATATTTCAACATTTCATGCCTATATAATTGGCTTTAAAAGACTAAAAACTCTCTGTACAGTCTGTTTTTGTTGTTGTTGTTTTTCTCAGTCCTTAATATCCTGGAGTCAGAACAAATGAAGAAGCCCCATCAGCTTCAGACCACGACACACAGCTTGCAAGAGTAAATGATTTATGGAGCTACAGGCATGAGTTATGAGGGAGCGGTCTACATATTTGCGCTGTGTAGCTGTGCAGGGGGAAAGAGACAAATGAGATTCTTGAAACATTTGTGAAATATAGAAAGGAAGAAAAGAGAAAAAACTTAATAAGCTGCCTCAGATAGTAACTAATTAGATAGCAAGGTATTACTGACAAAATGAAACAAGAACAAAAGGCAACAAAAGTTGGTTTAGGGCCAAACATTATCTGTATTTTCACTTTTGGATCTCTACTCATTTCCTTTTTTTCCATTTCATTCAAAAAACTATTGCGCAAATCACCATTCTATTGCCTTCTAACACTGTTGCTATTTTCACTGGATTTTATTCAACTTACAAATTAAATTAAAAGTTTCAACATTTCCAGTCATGTTATTCTTTCACGTTTTTTGCCTTAAGGAGTAGACCATAGACATCACCTATTTTAATAGTTTCATCTAGTCCTGAATCGGCACTTGGAGCTTCAAGCTCGGGGTTAGGGAGAAAGCACAGACACAGGCAGGCTGCTATGCTGGGCCCTAAGGGCAATGTCAAACTCAAGATTGCAGATACAGGCTGGGTGCAGTGGCTCACGCCTGTAGTCCCAGCACTTTGGGAGGCTGAGGCGGGAGGATCACCTGAGGTCAAGAATTCAAGACCAGCCTGGCCAACATGGGGAAATCCTGTCTCTACTAAAAATACAAAAAATCAGCCAGGTGTAGTGGCAGGCACCTATAATCCCAGCTACTCGGGAGGCTGAAGCAGAAGAATTGCCCGAACCTGGGAGGTGGAGACTGCAGTGAGCTGAAATCATGCCACTGCACTCCAGCCTGGGCCACAGGGTGAGACTCTGTCTCAACAATAACAACAAAAAAGATTTCAGATACAGAGCTGTTGGCTTTAGGAAATGCACAGAACTTACTGCTCCATAACATAAACAAAACTTTAAAAGGGTGATGACTGATTCCAGATTACTCTTGCTTTTATCTTACGCTAATCTCTGTGTTAGGTAAGGACAAGCAGGTTTGAACGGCTGTTAGGACAAGGCATCATTGTCTACAGGTGTTATGATGACCATGAAGATTAGAAAGCAGTGAATCTGCCGGGCACAGTGGCTCACGCCTGTAATCCCAGCACTTTGGGAGGCCAAGGCGGGTGGATCACAAGGTCAGGAGATCAAGACCATCCTGGCTAACATGGTGAAACCCCTGTCTCTACTAAAATACAAAAAAATATAAGCCGGGCATGGTGGCTGGCGCCTGTAGTCCCAGCTACTCAGGAGGCTGAAGCAGGAGAATGGCGTAAGCCCAGGAGGCGGAGGTTGCAGTGAACCAAGATCGCACCACTGCACTCCAGCCTGGTCAACTGAGCAAGACTCCGTCTCAAAAAAAAAAAAAAAAAAAAAAAAAAAAAGTAGTGAATCTTTGAAGTTTTAAAATAAGGCTATCTATGGATAGAATAAAATAATCAGAATGGAAAGTGTAAAGATGATACATATATAGTGAGCATTCTTAAAACTGTTTATCATTGATGTCCATCTATTAATTACGCTGCCTTACAAAGGAATGGATTTTCTATCACTGGAGGCACTGTGTATTTTTACAACTTGTTCCCAAACTTATGATTTTACAGACCAGTAAGATTTCTGTTCTTTTATTTAAGAAAATTAAGGTATCTGATTCTAAGGAATAGTTAAAATTTTCACTTATTTCTGAGAGATGGCAAAATGCTAGTAAACAACACCTCTTCAAAAACAACAGGATTCTACTTCCTTCACTTCTGAATGTTTCTGAAATCGAAGATGCGGCAGAACCATCAATTCCAGGTTCACCTTGCCGGCAACCCTGCGTAACAGACTTAGCGTAGCTGCAACTGGCTGTGCCTACGCAAAAATAGCCAACTGGGGAAAGTTATTTGGACTGGTAACACTAGAAACTATTTAAATTTTAACATGAATGTCATACCACTTTGTTTAAATGTGTTCAAACAGAAGACACGATGTGGCACCGAAATGCAGCAATTGTGTGGAGGCAATCAAGTATCACAGGGCAGATAATGAATTCAACAAAGGCAGCTGAAATTGCCAAATCTTCAAAAGGTAGAAACAGTTCGTGTGAAGAGTATCACTCATGTATCTAAATATCTTTATGGTGAAAGCTTCCTACTTTAAGAGTAGCTGTTCAACACTTAGTGATACGTAATTAAGAGGTAATTAAGAAGTTAAGAAGGCCAGGCTCATGGCTCACACCTGTAATCCCAGCACTTTGGGAGGGTGAAGCGGGTAGATCACAAGGTCAACAGATCATGACCATCCTGGCCAACATGACGAAACCCGTCTGTACTAAAAATACAAAAATTAGCTGGACCTGGTGACACCCATCTGTATCCCAGCTACTTGGGAGGCTGAGGCAAGGGAATCGCTTGAACCCGGGAGGCAGAGGATGCAGTGAGCCCAAATCGCGCCACTGCACTCCAGCCTGGTGACAGAGTGAGACTCTGTCTCAAAGAAAGTTAAGACAACCTCAAATTTAAATAAAGAAATGTATTTTTAGAATATGTTATTCAGACTATTCTGACTAATGGGAGATCTTCATAGGTAATACTCAGCAACACTCGTTAATAGGCATCTCTCCATTTGAAAGACTGCAAAACGCTGAATTCTGTTGTTTAGTGCACTGAATTTTAATCATTTAAAAATTGTGATGTCTTTAAATCAGGCATGCCATCTCCAGTTCTCAATGGCTCCACTACTTTCCAATATTTGACCTCCAATATCATGCTTTAAAATACCAGCCTGGCACTTGTGGACATTTGTGCTAATGGCCCTTGGTTTCCATTTATACCACTGCCATAACAATGACAAAATTGTCGAGGGTATTTGTTTGCACATTCTGTCCTATTTTCCTAAATAATATATTTTTTAAATCCTCATTTAAGTGCTTTCCATATTTTCCCACCATTTGAATCCCCCAGACCCCACCCCTACCTGGTGACATTCAAGATAATAGTAGCAGAGCAGCTTTAGCTGTCAAGAAGTCTGTCCTTTGCTAAGAGGTGGTAAGGATGGTTAATTATTCTGATCAAGTCTATTCGGTCTGTGCCAAGAAGAAAACTATGTTTCTGGAAGTAGGATGGAAGCAAAGTCACTAGATTTCCTTCCTTCTCCTTTTCATATGCCTTACAAGTTGCTGAGTAAGTATATTTTATTTGGAAGCATTTTGATAAATTCAATTAAACCTGCTGCCAGGCTGTAAGAATTTTTCTGTGTGTAGTTTGTGGGCAGAACATCAATCAGTTTTCTCCACCATTTTTGGTTTCTAGACTATTCCTGTAGTTAAATAAAAAGTATATTTACTATATTCTCAAATTATTTTCTTTCTGCTCTTTTTCTTAATAATTTACCTACTTACTGACACATGATTGGGGACAATATTTTGCATTTCTACAAAGCATTTTATCTCATTTTTCTATTTCGAAAATGAAAATTTGAGTAAAGATGTATGTACATCCTTAAATTCTGTACATAGAAAATATACTAAAATGAATCAACTTAATAATCAATTAAAGAAATTTTTTATTTAAAAATGGATGAGAATGTGTTTGAAATATATGGTTCAGTCTTACAACTAAACACAAAGCAGTTCTCCGAACTAAACAGCTGTTTTAAATCTATAGATCTTCTGCTCCAGCATCCTAACAGCTGGAGGAAATTACAGTCCAGAGAGACATGTGCATAATTTGAATTAAACAGATGCGGGCTGGGAAGACAATCAAACAACACAGGGTAATAGATGCAAACAATATTACTGAAACTCCAAGGAGTTCTTATTTTTTATTTTCATAATGATGGCAAATGTGGCCATAGTTGTGATACAAACTACCTACCCATCCTAGTAAAAAGTCGTGACTTTTTTCAAAAGTGCAAAAGGAAACATGCCAAATTCTAAATCAAAGCCAGGACAGGGCCATCTCTATATTTTTCCATTTATAGCACTCTTGATGCCACGCATTGACTGTGAGCTATGGGTCGCTGCCTTTCCTGCCCCCGGCAGCCGGGCATCCCCTGAGGGGATCTGCATCCTGCAAAACATGCCAGGCCACTCACACCATCACATGCTGGCAGCTGTGGGGGCAGAAGACTGAGGAAGAGTGAGAGATGACCAGAAGCTGAAGGGAGACATATGTAAAGTAAAAAAGGAGTAACTTAAATGTCATTTTCTGATTCAAAATATGAGTGACCCACTTTAATGAGCAAAAACCTGCATTTAAAGCCACAAGTAGTTCAAACACTGAGGGCCAGCTGGTACCCTTTGAAATTAAAGCGCTCTCAAATGGAACATAGCAGGGAACCTCCCGGTGCCCGACTGTGTAACAACACTTCTCCCAGATAATGTCCGTTAACGTTTATGGCTTTCGGTTTCTAGCTCAGTTCTTGAACGTGTTTACGGGTCTTCTGTTGAGAAATCAAGAGTTAGTGTTCACGTGGCAGGTTTTCCAAGACCTAAGTGTGAACGTGATCATCACATTTCTTCCACCTCTTCACCTTCATAGTAGACTTTTCAATACTCCATGAACTCTTGATTACCGATATGAAGCACAATAAATACAGACAAGCACTTGGAAAACAGCCTGAGAGTTCTGTAAAGAGCTAAATATTTTACCACATGACCCGGCAATTCTACTCTAGGTATACGCCCAAGAGCAGTAAAAACATAGGCCTATACAAAAGCCTGCACACAAATATTCATGGTAGCATCATTCACGATACTCAACAAGTAGAAACAACCCAAATGTCCATCAACTCATTAGTGGATAAATAAAATATGGTACATACATACAGTGGAATATTATTTGGCAATACAAATGAAGTACAGATTCATGCTATGACATAGATGAAACTTGAAAACATTGTACTAAGTGAAAGAAGGCAATCACAAAAAGATATATATTGTGTAATTCCATTTATATGAAATGTCCACAATAGACAAATCCACAGAAAGTAAATTAATGGTTGACAGGAACTGAGAAAAGGGAATGACTGCTACTGAGTATGAGGTTTTCTTTTAGGGTTGATGAAAGTGTTCTGAAATTGATTGTGGTGGTGGAGTGAAAACGCTCCCAAGATACTAAAAACCATAGAATGGTATGCTTAAATGGGTGAAGTGCATGGCATGTGGACTGCATATCAACAAAGTTGAGGCCAGCACTCACAGAGATTGCAGAACAAGAATTGGAGTGTTCCTGGAGCTTCAGATGTAGGCTCCACGAAAAAGTGATGAAGAGAGAGGGACAGACAGAGTGTGTGTGTGTGTGTATGTGTGTGTGTGAGTGTGTGTATGCGTGTGTGTTGGGGGGGGATGGCTGGGACCTGTGGAAAACACCCATTAGGAGGGCAGAGGGACCCAGTGGCTGATGGTGTGCACGGTTCCTGCACACTCATGAAGGAATCCAAGCACACCCAGGGCACTCCTGCCTGCACCAGGGGAGCTGCAGGGAGAGTTCCTGTCAGCAGACCACTGCAGCCCCCAAAAGCCCCTTCTCAGGAGGAGGGGAGGGAGAAGCCAGCTAGAATCATCTGCGAGGGTGTGGGGCACCAGGACAAGGACCCACCCTGTACCCAGTCCCACCCCCCAACCCTGGAGGTGTCACAAACTGGGAAGCAGGCACAAGGGAACATACAGGTAGGCAAGGCAAAGAACCAGAGACAAAGCCCATTCCTTCCTTAGGCTCCAGGCAAAGCAGGTGCAAGCAGGGACGGCAGGGGTGAGAGGGGTGTTGGTAAGAAGATCCAACATCAAATTAACTTCGACGTTCGTATTATTGTCTTGGCTTGGATGTTCTAATTACATCCTTAAGACTATGTCTGTGACTTCTAGTACCTGTAAGGAAGTTTGTTAAAGAGTGAATAAAAATGTCAGGGGACCTTCTGATTTCCCATCCAGGGACAGGGAAAAATTGCTCTTCCTCAACAAAAGGCTGGTGGGAGATGAAAATAGTTTTGTTTTGATTATATTGCAAAGTGTTCAACTTTATTATAAGATGTGTGATTAATAATAATAGCTAAAATCAACTGAGCTTAAGAAGACGTTTACATGCATGTGGTCAGTCCTCACAAAAACACTATGAGGTGTATAAATAAATAAATGTGCAAGAATAAGACATTTACTATTCTCATTGCTCAGATGAAGAAACTGAGGCACACTAAGGTTGAGCCAGCAGGTGCAGGGTCACAAGCTGGAACCCAGGAAGTTGGTTCTGCAGCCCAGTCCTAGCCCTGGAACTCCACAGTGCCCACAACGCTCCCAAGTGAAATATATGATGGAGCATCTATGGGAGGTGAAGTTAGGGGGATTTTACTTTTTGAAAAATGCTTTTTGGTATTTGAAATATTCTCATACAAACATCCATGACCTATAATGACAGAGAGAGAGAGACAGACACAGAGATAGAGACAGAGCCAGAGACAGGGACAGGGACAGGGACAGAGAAAGAGAAAGAGAGAGAGAGAGAACCATTTTAGAAAGTTGCTGGACCAGGGAATATTTTGCACAACATGAAATGATTACTTATTATCCTCCCTCCTGATTTGGGAAAATTTTAGAAAATTACAGTGGAAAGCAGCGGCCCCCAACCTTTTTGGCATCAGGGACTGGTTTCGTGGGAGACAGTTTCTCCACAGACTGGAGCAGGGAGATGGTTTCAGGATGATTCAAGCGCATTACATTTATTGTGCACCTTATTTCTATTATTTGTACATTGTAATATATAATGGAATAATTATACAGCTCACCATAATGTAGAGTCAGTGGGAGCTGTGAGCTTGTTTTCCTGCAACTAGATGGTCTCATTGGGAGTGATGGGCAACAGTGACAGATCATCAGGCATTAGATTCTCATAAGGAGCGTGCAACCTAGATTCTTCACATGCACATTTCACAATGGCGGGGGGAGGGGGGACTCCTGGTGTAAAGCATTATGTTTAAAATACCATAGCCTGAGATCAAAATTTTAGGCACAAATTTAATCACATTGAATCCTTTGTCTTCTATTAGTTAAAAGGTTGTCCTGCTGCCACCTTGGAATGACTGCAAGTTGGAAAATCTAGATCCGAGGGTTTCACATCTGAGCATGCATAACAGTGCCCTGGAGAGCTGCTAACAATGCAGATTGCCTGCATCCAGCCAGCAGAGTCAGGGAGATTTCAGGGGAGCCCCTGCCCAGTGGAACTCTTAAAACTGCATTTATAACAACCTTCCCATCTCCATTCTAGGAGATTCGGATACAGACAACCCATAGCAAATGTTCTGAGGAGTAATATGGTATTATTTTTAAAAGCTAACACTCATAAATACTACATTAAATTAAAATTCAGGGATGAATGAAGGACTTGTAGCTATGACTCTGTAGCTCAGAGACATAAAGTGTAAGAGGCAAAATTATTACTCACTAAGAGATAAGCAGGAAAAAGATGGGGACACTTACAGTTTTAACGGCTTACCTCTTTTGTAGAGCCAGAAAAGTCAGCAGCGGTTGGAACTCTGGTAACAACACAGTTTTGGTCTTCTACTTATGTACTCTCTTCTCTATTACTAAATTTTAAAAACCAGAACAGCAAACCTAAATCAAGCGATACAGTCGAGCTCAAAGAAAGACTGAGCTCAAATGCCTTACGTCTGCCCCAAGAGAAGCTAGCATTGAACTCACACATCCTCCCCGTGAGCAAAGGCTTGCCAGCCACAGCTCACCACTGCTTTCTTATGACCCAAACTCGTGTCCAGAGATCTCTGATTCTCCTTAACAGACCTCCAGGTAATCATTAATAATTGAGAGGAAACAGGCTTACTTGGAAATCTTATTATGCACGATGTTTATCAATAACCCTCCATCAGGAAGGAAGCAACAGGCAGCACCTGCGTGGCTGTTTTGTGCCAGGCACTCTCTGGGTACTTGCCTAACATTATTTTATTTACCCTCACAGCGCCCTAAAGATCAGATGTTATCCTGATTTTTATTATCCCTGTCTTCTCAAGTAAAGAATCTAGGCTGTTAAGAACATTAACTAATTTACCTGCCATCCCGTGAGACACAGTTGATGGAGCTAAGACCCAGGGTGGTTCCTTGTGACTTTCAACTTTCCCTTTGATATTTTGGCCTCTCTTAATTTAGCTACATGAAATGTTAACCTATTATGTACTCTTAGTTCAATTTTTTGGTTTATTTGTAATCAGAAATGATACAATATAGCACCTTCTCAATGAGTCCATCAATTCATATCATTGTCTATTAACTCAGGATGGCTAGCTACTCATTAACAAATGTCTACCAAATTCCTCCACGGCCTTGCTAGATAGTATAAATAAACAGGAGAAGAACAACACATTACAGGAAAACAGCGACAGTCTACTGCAAACAAGGAGAACCAAGTAAGTAAGGCAAAGACACTAAAGGACTCAGGAACATCATTACATAATGTTGACCAGTAACTATTAATATAATGCAATATAAAATAGGAATGCAAAGGTATTGACTGAAGGAGCTACAAAATTAAGAGATATTCTACTAAACTATTAAAGTATGTATTCTATTTATAAAATAAAAATAATTTATCTAAATAAGTTAAATAAGAAGTAATATCTAATTTCAGCAAGGAAAGCTTATCTTCAAGTTTAGATGAGATCCTTAATTACAAGTAACTATCACATATGGCTGCTCTGGGACCCACAATTTGAGCTGAGCAGCAGATCATGGTTTGCCACTGGAATTCTTTAGTCTTGTCCAGGAAAGATTCTTAGAATCTGCATAATGGAAACAGTTACTAAGACCCCATGTATGTATGCTTTACTTGCTAACTTCAAAGAGTTCTAGAGTTCTGTTTTCATATTTTCTGAGTTATTTTGTGTTAGTATGAAAGTATATTTAGAAAGAAGGGCTACTTAATAATATTTCTTTAATCAAATTCTTCATATAAAAACTTCTGGTCCAAATACCATTTCTGCTAGAAAAATTTACCTGCCCCTAGTATACAACAGTAACATTGCTATCAAGCCAGTGATGCATCATTGATAGAAATGCATTGGCCACAGCATGAAACAGCATCACATGGTAGTTTTTATGCCACTGCACATGAGCTGACAGCCTTACTTGGGTCTTGCATGTAGAGCTCTCACAGGGCAGGGAAGTTCCAGAATACAGCAGGTTTGACCGCACATCCCAATATTAGTGGTACTTTAAAAAAATGACTTTGGGTCAGAGAGTTCTTTACGAGTAAGAACTGGGGATAATTGAGAGGGCTCAGGTATCTGCTACTTTTAAAAATGGCTTATAGGACATTAAGAGTCATAAGAAGGAGGCTGGGTGCGGTGGCTCACGCCTGTAATCCTAGCACTCTGGGAGGCTGAGGCGGGCGGATTGCCTGAGCTCAGGAGTTCGAGACCAGCCCAGGCAACATGGTGAAACCCTGTCTCTACTAAAATACAAAAAAATTAGCTGGGCATGACGGCGTGCACCAGTAGTCCCAGCCACTTGGGAGGCTGAGGCAAGAAAATTGCTTGAACCCGGGAGGCAGAGGTTGCAGTGAGCCAAGATCGCGCCACTGCGCTCCAGCCTGGGCGACAGAGCAAGACTCCATCTCCAAGAGACCAAAAAAAAAAAAAAAAAGCATCATAAGAAGGAAAGTAAAAATGATTATTCTTCTAGTCGCTTTCTGGATTCTTTGCCTTTCATTGCTTCTATAGTACATATTAATATTACAAAGAAATCTGAATTAGAATAGACAACCATTTCCCTTACATATAAAAATGTAACTGAATAAAGACATTACCCTAACCATCCTGGGGTTACATTCCTAGATACTCTTGGATTCCATCTACACCTTCTCAACTAAGCACTTACAGATGTCTGGCTTTATATATGTACACATCAGTAACTAGAACTAAGTGTTGAAGTAATGAACAACAAGGAGATGACAGAGTGACTAACTCTGGCCATGATGAAAATGGCAGATCTAAGATGGAAATTATACTAGGAAATTCCCCAATCCTAGAAATACAGTTGGCCTTCCTCCCTCCCTCCCACCTTTCCTCCTTCCTTCCCTTTTCCTCTTTCATTTTTTATTTCTTTTGTAAGACATCTAGACAAAGTTTAGGTGCTATATAACTCAGGGACAATCTTCAGCTTCATTGTGTGAGATTTTATTCATGATTGCCTTATCACACACAATGACAGGGAGTAGGAGAAACCTCATTTGAGTATATAATCTGCTGAGTGTGATGCAAATGTCAGTATCTGTGGTCTTTTTGTAGTTACAACCCACTGGTTTCCTCTATTCTCTTATCACTTAGAGGTGAATTTCTAATTCTAGGAACTGGTCGTCATCAGAAATTGATGAAGACTTCAAGACGTTAAATCAATTCAGCCACTGCTACATGGTACCTTATAGAAGAGACCATTAATTATACTAAATAATGTCTATTCATTTATTCAACAATTATTTATCCAGTGCCCACCCACTGGATAAAAATAATCACCCTGAGTGTTTAGATGAATGCCTAATGACAAAGGTGATGCTTATGCCATTCTAAAAGTGATGAATTGAACTGAACATTTATTTCCACACAAAAACCTACACACAGATGTTTATAGTAGCTTTTTTCATAATTGCCAAAGTTTGGAAGCAACCAGCGTGTCCTCATAGGGTGAACAGATAAATAAACTGTGGTACATTCCATTCAGACAATGAAATGCCATTCAATGCAAAAAAAAGATATATGTGACCAAGCCATGAAAGATACAAAAGACACTTAAATGAATATTACCAAGTGAAAGAAGGCAATATGAAGAGGCGACTTTATGATTCTATCTATAGGACATCCTGGAAAAGGCACAACTATAAAAAGGGTAGACAGATCAGCGGTTGCTCAGGGTAGAGGGAAGAAAGGGGTGATGAGGTAGAGCACAGAAAATCTCTAAAGCAGTGAAAAGACTGCACAATCCTACAGTGTTGGATCCATGTCACTAAACATTTGTCCAGGCCCTAGAATGTACAACACCAAGAGTGAACCCTAATGTAGAGGACTGGCTCTGAGTGACAATGATGTGTCAATGACCAGTTGTAAGAAATGTACCACTGGGGCTGGGCCGGGCGTGGTGGCTCACGCTTGTAATCCCAGCACTTTGGGAGGCCAAGGCAGGTGGATCACGAAGTCAGGAGTTCAAGACCAGCCTGGCCAAGATGGTGAAATCCCGTCTCTACTAAAAATACAAAAAAATTAGCCGGGTGTGGTCGTGGGGGCCTGTAATCCCAGTTACTCAGGAGGCTGAAGCAGAGAATTGCTTGAACCCGGAAGGTGGAGGTTGCAGTGAACTGAGATCACGCCACTGCATCCCAGCCTGGGTGACAGAGCAAGACTCTGTCTCAAAGAAAAAAAAAAAAAAGAAAAGAAAAGAAATGTACCACTGGCGGATGGGGGTGGGAATGTTGATAGTGGGGAGGTTGTGTGTAAGTGAGGGAATGAGGTTGAGAATTTTCCATAATTTCCACACAGTTTTGCTGTGAACCCAGAACTGCTGCTCTAAAAAACAAGTTTCATTAATTAAAAATCAAATTGCTGCTTTCAAGGTTCATGGTTCACAGCCACATAGGAGATGGGTGTCTTAGCCTCATGTAAGGTGGAGAATTAGAACTAAAATCCTTATGTAGAATGGAGTCCTAGAAAACCAATGACTTTAGTTAAAGGATGGACTAGAAAAAAAAATCTACCCATCAGAACAGGTAGAAGAGAAGAAAACTTATTGACCTGATACTAGACCTTACATTTGATGGTTTGTAATCAGAGATCTGCTCTTCCTTCGATAAAAGGTTTAACCCTATACTATTTATACAGTCCATTTTCCACAACGCTGAAAAATAAACATAAAAAAGTTACACACTGCATGCCAGAGACAAGCTTAAAACTATGGTGAAGAGACACACTGCCAGCCTGCCACGAAGCAGCCCCACAAAGCCCAAGAACTCACATTCTAACACAGAAACATTGTGAAAATATAATCTTCCAAGGGAGAGAAGCAATACCCCCAGTCACCATCAGGATTAGTTACCTAAGAACCACAGACACAGAATTTTGTACAGATATCATTAAATTACTATTTTTCAAATGATTAAAGACTTAATGGAAGAACATTGAAATATAAAACAAGTGCAGAATTCCATCAGAAAAGCCAGTGACACTGGAAAAAGAATCACATAGAAAACCCATCAATGAAATATCCATTCTTTGGATGCCACTGGGAATGCAAAATGGCCCAAAAATGGTACAACTATGAATATACAACTAAGGGCGAAAGAAAGGTATGATTAAATTACCTGGAATGCAGCACAAAGAGATAAAGTGATGAAAAACTTAGAGAGGAAGTGAGAGGTACTGAAAAAGGAATAAAAAGTCCAACATATAATGAACTTATATTCTAGAATTAGAGGAAAATGCAAAAGGAAGAGAAGCAATATTTGATGACACTGGTGTATATTTTTCTAGAACCGATACGAATGTTCTCATACAGGAATCACAGTGAATACGGAAAGAGAGCCAAAGCTGAATGCATGGATGTGATAGCGACTAACCACAAAGATTTGAAATGATTTCTAAAGCTGCAAGAGAGAAACAGATTACCTCCAAAAATACTGCAAGTAGACTCATAGCATACTTACCAGTAGCAAAGATAAAAGCTATGTCTTCAAAGGACTGCAAAAGAATAATCTCAATATAGAATTATCTTTCCTGTAATTCAGAAAATCAGACAAGTTATTCCTAAAGAACAACAAGGTGGGTCATGTGAAATGCCTTGTCAGATACTACAAATTATAATAAAACTATAGTAATATAACAACGTAGTATTGGTGCAGGGAAAGACAAATAGACAAACAGAACAGAGTAGAGGGTTCAAAATAGATCCAGGTATACATAGAAACTATATATATGTCAAAGGTGTCCTTATGAGGCATGACTATTCAATCATGGGAATACACAACAGGTGATCCCTGTGAAGAAAATAAAATAAAACTGGATCTTGCGCGGACAGCACATGTACACAAAGATAAATTCCAGTTGTTAAAGACCTATATTTAAAAACTAATTTTCTATTTTCTGAGACAAGGTCTGGCCCTGTCACCCACGCTGTAATGCAGTGGCACAATCTCAGCTCACTACAATCTCTGCCTCCTGGGCTCAAGCCATCCTCCCACCTCATCCCCAAGTAGCTGGGACTACAGGTGCACCAGCTTGCCTGGCTAATTTTCATATTTTTTTGTAGAGACGGGTTTCACCATGTTGCCCAGGCTGGTGTTAAACTCCTGAGCTCAAGGGATCCACCCACCTGGGCCTCCCAAAGTGCTGGGATTACAGGCATGAGCCACCATACCCAGCCAAAAACCAAAACTTTAAAATGTATACAAAAATATTCTTTAAAAATATTCAAGGCCACAACATAGGAAAACTTTCACATTAGACACAGAAGATACAAACCATAAACAAAGATGAAGTAAGTTTTCCACATTAATGTGGGAAATCTTATACATCCAATAACAGCATCAAAGTTAAGGAGACAAACCAGAGGTTGACAGGTTATTTGTTTCCCACATTAGCCCCAAAATACTAATACACATTGTGCATTAAAATAATTCACATTTTAAAACCATCACAGCCCCATTAGAAAGTTTGGCCAAAGTATACTAAATGCTCAGAAGACAAAATGCAAATGAATAGTAAATGTGAAAAGATGCTTAATTGAGTAGTAATTAGAGAAATGCAAGTTAAATCTACAATGACAGAAAAGTTTACACCAGTCAGGCTCAAAATTTAAAAGTCTGAAAATATTAAACATTGGCGAGGATGTGAATAATTGGGAGTTAAATTGTTATGATCACCTAGCAGAGCAATTATTTAGTATCTATTAATAGTAAAGCTGAAGCTATTGGTGCACAAATACCACACCCAGGAATTGGTCTAGAGAAAGTCTTACACCTGTGCACAAGACTTGTATAAGAATGTTCAGTGCAGCACTATTTGTGAAGCAAAAAAATTAGAAACACCTTAAATTCCCAATAGCATGAGAATAAATCCATTGTGATGTCACACATGGAATGCTATTCATTAGTGAACACAGGTGACCTACTGCTATATCCACTAACACGCATTAATCTCAAAATATGATTGAACAAATATGTTCAGCTGCATACGATAGGTAACATCATATCATTTATTTAAAGTTTAAAAGCATGCAAATTAGCAGTATTCCATATTACTTATAGGCTGGTAAATAAATGTTTTTTTTTTTCTTTTTTTTTTTGATGGAGTCTCGCTCTGTCGCCCAGGCTGGAGTGCTGTGGCGCAATCTCGGCTCACTGCAAGCTCCACCTCGCGGGTTCACGCCATTCTCCTGCCTCAGCCTCCCGGGTAGCTGGGACTACAGGCGCCCAAGACCACGCCCAGCTAATGTTTTGTATTTTTTTTAGTAGAGACGGGGTAATAAATGTATTTTTTAAAGTATAAAAACATAGTTGATAATGACAAATCCCAAATTCAGGATAATAGTTACCTCTGTACAGAAGGAAGAAATGGAACACAATCAGAGAGCAGTACATCCAGGGCTTCAGTTTTAGTTGTAATATTTTTCTTAAGCTGAATGGTGGGCCCACTAGTATTTGTCATATAATTCCCATATTCTTTTCCATCCCTGGGGTTTTGCAATAACAATTACAAATATGTATCTCCCTACAAAGTTTATACAATGGTTTATATATAATTCATTCATCTTTGACTTGTAATGGAAATATGACTTGCACAGGAAGTCAAGATTGCTAATGTCAGACTTGCAAAAGAACAAGCATGCTAATCAAATTCAAAGTCACTAATGTAATTTCCATGTATTTCTATTATAGTTCTCGATTTAGATTCTACATCTAACCTCATCTTGACTGAGAATGTATGTATAGATTCTCAAATAAGCTTTATCTGAAGAATGTCTTACTATATATTATTTGGTAGCACTAGGTATCAAACACTGAGGCTCAAATTTATATTTCTGTTCTGTTCTAACCTCAACAACAGACAGATAAACAAACTTCCTACTGGAGATCGCCACCTAAAATTTATTTGAAACCTTAAACCTCTCAAATAAAGTTTATTTGAACTGCCCCTCCCACAATAACCCATTCCTCTTTTCCTTCCACTCTCCTCTGTGCCTGGTGGCATCAACATCTAACATGAGTTCTATATCTCATATAGCCAAGTATCAATGTGTCATACTTCAATTCTCTCTTTCCCTTGCATCTCACAATGTGTACATCTGCTAGTCCCATTGACACAACCTCTAAAACATCACAAAGCTACATGTGTCCCTCCATTACAACGTCTAGTACCCTAGTGAAGCCCCATGCTCCGTCCCCCAAACACCTAGACTAGCCTCCCAATTAGCCTCCTTGCTTCCACCAACTTCCAGCCACACTTACCTCCCTTATGGCCTTGGCATGTGCTTACCTAATGCCCACTCTAGGTCCTTTGCTCCCTCTCTCTGGAATGATTTTCTGCAGGTATTCCCAAGGCTGGCTCCTTTAGCTTTCAGCTCAAACTTCACCTTCCAAGAGAAGCTTTTCCTAAATTTCCAATATAAGGTAGTGTCACCAGTCCTCAGCCTATTTTAATTCTTTCCAAACACTTATCACTAACTGAAATTTACCATTTTTATTGCTTTACTTGCTTTAAACCTGAAGATTGTATTTGGTTGCATGTACCAGAATACTGACTACAGAAGCATAACCAATTGGGGTTTATTTTTCACATGTTACAAGAAGTCTAAACAAAAGCTGTCTAGAACTGGCTGGGGGCTTCCTGATGCCCTCAGCAACCCAAGTTTCTTCTATCCTTCTGCCCTGTCCTTTTAGCATGTGGCTTTTATCTTCATGGCACTCTGACTAAAAGCATTAATAACCTTCTTGCACATGGAATGTAGGCTCCACAAGAAAAGGGACCTTGTCTGTCTTACCCATCACTGGAAGAATGACAGGTCCTGTGTTAACAGCTTGATCAGCTAGACCAGTGAAAGAGGAACTCAAGAGTCCTCAACCTCAGCATCATTCCTGCATCCTGGGAGTCCTGCACCACAGCCTCCATTCATTGGCCCTGGAGATTCTACCCGGATTTCTCTTCTCATGAAGCCCTGGCCTTCATGGCCTTCTTTATTGGCCCTGCCTTAGTCCAGGGCTTAGTCTCACGCTACAGTCTCCTAAGTGGCCCGCCACCTGCCTCATTTCGCCTGCCACCCTGTCACACCCACGACACAAACTGATCATATTCATCTCTAGAACTCTTATGTTTTCTTAAAGTCTGCACTCAAATAGAAAGCTCCACAAAAGTGGGGACGCACCTGTCCTGCTTACCACTGTTCTCCAGGCCTAGGAACCAGGAGTGCTTGCTGTGGAGGAGACACTCGGCAAGTATTTATTAAAAGAATCCAAGGAAGCATCTAAATTCCCGAAGATTATGTGCAAAGCCCCTCTGCATTTGACCCGGCTCATCCTCTTTCCGGTATCACCTTCCTCATTCTCACTTTTGCCGTTTGTTTAGTCACAGCAAATAACTGTAATTCTAAAGTAGTGCCAGACCTTTGCATCTTTTATTTTATAATATCTGCATAAAATATTCCTTCTTTTTAAAAACAGAAATCTTCTATTCATCACTTAATTCCCAGCTTATGATTCTCCTCAGCTTAGAGGCCTTACTGACTCAGCCTAGGGGAGCAGATAGTGCCTCCTGGATGCAGCACTTTGATGATGATGACGACGACGACAATGATGATGATGATGATGTTAAAATCACAATGCCAGCAACTGACATCATGGGGTGTTACAACGTACAAGGCACTCTTGTAAGTATTTCTGTTTGGTGACTCATTTAACCCTTGTAGCAACCCCATGAGGTAGATAACACAATTTTTCTCATTTTAGGAGAGGAACTGAGGCACAGAGACATTAACTAATGCACCAAAGGTCAAAATGGCATAAGCTACATTCCAACCCACGTGGCCCACCTCCTAATCCATGCACTATGACTTGTGCACATATTTGTACACTGTGACCTGAAAGACTGTTGGGAGCAGGGCTCATGCCTTATGATACATAATGGGTGCCCAATAAAAGACTGTTGAGTGAACAGATTTTAAAACAATCAGTTGTATAAATACAGAATGGGGAAACTGGCTTACATATATATATATATCTTGTAAAAACAGAGTCGGGGTTCAAATGGACTGTATGGCTCTCTAAGTCATATCATTGATCCTAAAAATAAATTACAGGCCACATTAATAGGCAGATTATACCAAGGGGCATGTAGTAACTCCAGCATAGATCAGGCCACTTTGAGAATCTAGTACAGTCTTCTCTCTTTAGAAAAGACCAAATGGAGTTCGTCCAAAGTAGGTAAAACATATGGCTGCTAAAATAGGAAGAGAAATAACTGAAGGGCATATGGATTATCGTCAAGTATCTGAGAAAGTGTTATGTACAAAAATTTCTTCTGATTTAAAAGGGCAGAACAAATCTAAGGGTGGAAGAACAATGTGCTCAGATAAGGAAGCAAATTCCAGTTGTGTGTGCTGGGCCCACTCAGGCTGTCTCCTAAGAATGGACAGGGAACACCTCTTCCCAACGCCGCCTTCAGTGTTATTATGTTGGTCCCTTAAAAAAAACAGGGCTGGCAGGTTTTGCAAGGAAACTCCAAAGTGACAACCAGAGCTTTGTATTTATAGAGAGTCAGTTTACCTGCTTATCACTGCATTTAACCCATTTAGTTGCTAAAAAAAAGAAAAAAATGGACTTGGTTGCCTTGTGGAGAATGGATAGTAGTTGAGCCTTGGGGTGAATGGATAGTAATTGAGAATGCTGCAGAGAGATGACTTCGTAACCAATAGATACATATCATCAATGCGCACAGAAACTTAAGGAGGGGCCAATGTGATACGCGAACTGTTGTCAGTCCTTTACATTTAGTTATTTTTAAATTTATTTTTCAGGAAGTATCTATAAAAACACTATATGTAAAACTATTTATAGGTCAGGAGGCTGAGGCAGGAGAATTGCTTGAACTGAGACCCAGGAGGCAGAGGTTGCAGTGAGCCAAGATCGCGCCACTGCACTCCAGCCTGGGCTACAGAGCAAGACTCCATCTCAAAAAAAACAAAACAAAACAAAAACAAAAACAAAAACAAAACTATTTATAGGTTAAACACTCTTTATAAGTAAAACTCATTTATTTAAAGAAACAGACTGATATTTTTATAGTTCTCTCATCAATCTCTTCTATTAAAAACAAACAAAATACCAAAAGAAAATTGCCAATCATTTTGAATAAGAGATGGTCCACTACGTTCCTCCAACAGAGGCAAGAATTAAAAATTTACCAAGTCAAGCAGGAAACCCTAAAAGATTATCAACAAATGTATTATATTTTTCAAATTCGTAATGCAAAATCTATAGGTATGTTTTCTAATCAGTCCAAGACTCCAAAGTAATTAGTGAATTTATTGCCATTTTCAAAAAGTAATACCCCTTGATATTTAAGTTTCAATAGTATGGTTTTAATAAACTGAAATGAATCATTAGAAGAATTTCCCCCCTTTATCATAACTGATTAAGTCCATTTTAAAGCTTACATGCCCTCTTCAGGGAAATCTTTAAAAATTTCAAATTGTTTATATCAGTGAACAGGGCTGAATAACCAATGTATAATTGGTTAAATCAGATACATTATTTCCCCCTCAAAACAATGCCATTGAGTTGAAGGCAAAGGATAGAAATGAACTCACCAGCTATATACAATATTATATGACATAAGCAATATTAAAGAGTGGTATATAAGAAACCAAGCTTGGCTGGGCGCCGTGGCTCATGCCTGTAATCTCAGCACTTTGGGAGGCCGAGGCAGACGGATCATGAGGTCAGGAGTTCAAAACCATCCTGGCCAACATGGTAAAACTCCAACTCTATTAAAAATACAAAAATTAGCTGGGTGTGTTGGCACGCAGCTGTAATCCCAGCTACTAGCAGGGCTGAGGCAGGAGAATCGCTTGAATCCAAGAGGTGGAGACTGCAGTGAGCTGAGTTCACACCACTGCACTCCAACCTGGCAACAAAGCGAGACACCGTCTAAAACAAACAAACAAATAAACAAACAAACAAACAGAAACCGACCTTTAAAATAAATACAAACACAAAAAGATTAGTATCTATTTAATCTGCAAGGCTAAAGCCACAAAACTGGATTTCAGTGTACTACAAAATGACAGATCATATAAATTCAAAATCTTCATTCTGCTTATCAATTACAGAGGCAAAAATATAACTAATTAAGTGGGTCTTAGAATGTATTTTCTCTTCAGAGTGCTTCCTGATCCTCTTGCCCTCTATTTTACATTCAAGCGACTCATGAATTCTTAGAAGAAATCTGAAATTACTTCATGCCCCTTGTTAAACAGATTTTGAACGTTAAGTACTCCTGCAAAATTGCTCCCCCAAATAAAATTTCACATACAGATATATTCGGTGCATTAAAAAAGTAAACTCCATTAGAATAGGATATAGTATTTTCTTAAGATAACTGTTTAGACTTAACTCAAAGGAGTTCCCACAAATATATTCTGTTCTCAGTTAGTTCAAGTGTGGAATAGGCAATTTGGCATGGGGTAAATCTGTCCCCTTTTGCAATGTTTTAAAACAGAATAAATCGTGGGATGAATTTACTGCGCATTACAAATAAAATGTTTATCTTTTCTTTGTGAATTATTCATCAAATTAAACTAATAACATGTTAAAATTTGCTTATGTGTCAGTCCTTTGTAGGTAAAATTTCATATAACACTCAAAACAAACATATAAAAATATAGGCATTATTACTATCTACACCTCATATAGATCAGAAAAATAAAGACTGGAGAGCTTAAATGACTTGTCCTTCCCATAGAGTTTGACTTTAGAGTGATTCATATCTACTGTACTTCATTATAACAGTGTATTTGAAAGTCTAGTTGAACTCTAAGTGATTAGTTCATCTAGTGTATGACATTCTTGAAGTTTTGACTTCTCATTTATATATAGCAATAAGCACATGTGTAGGATGGCATCATAAAACTCCCTTGGAATGAAAAAAACATATAAAAGGTTTTAGGCTCCTACAAGAACAGCATGTATCTCAATGTTTCTCAAAATGAGAATTGACTCCAAAGTACAAAACAGGTAAACTGAGGAAGCAGATGTTAATTAACTACTTTAGCAGGTTCTGAAGTTCTTAGTGTCCAAGGTTTAAATAACACTAGAACTATCTTAAACAAATGTTTGTGTTTATTTCCTCTCTTTTCTGAACAATGTTTTTGATGAATTACGCATAGATGGAATGCAAACACACAGACCCAATTCCCTTTGAAATATGTAAGGCTATAAAAATGAGCAGAAAATATCCTTGGCAAAACCTGCACTGAGCTTTCAAAAGCCCACATATTTGAAATTGAGTTTGTGATGTACTCAAAACACAAACATCAGTGGGTTCTCGCATTCCTCATTTCTCCCTCTAATGTCAGAATATTCTATTAATTTAAAAAGCAGAGTTCTGTGCCATAATTAGTCTACATATTAAATCTTATCTGAGTGACACCTCTGAATGCAAAGTATCCAGAACAAATAATAAGACAAGAAACATTCCATGCAAAATAAAATTCAATGACAGAATAAAATCTTCAATCCAATGCAGTTTACACAAGTACACCCACCAAAATTATAATTTTTCCCAGGAAATGCATTCCCCAAATGAATGTATGCTTCTCTGTGTGAAGACATATATGTACAAAAGGCTAAAACATTTTTTAAAAATCCAAAAACGATACTAGAACACTATACTGACACCAACTTTATAAATCATGGGCTTGCCCAACAATTCAGTAAATACTTGATGTTCTGCCTCCATTCAAATGAGTCTGTGCATCCTCTGATTTAGCACATGGCCAAAGAAAGATCTTTTAGCCCATCCTTCTGTGCCTTATAAGGGCTACTATGGCAATCTTCACTTGTCTAATGTGAACTTCAGTTAATTTAACTTCTGCTGCTAAATTGTTTATGATAATTTTATTTTTAACAATATTAAACCTAATATTTGAAAAAAAAAGTTAACACAACATATTAGGCCAGACTCTCCCATTCCCATTTAATTGTGTTTTCTGTGTCTTATGGGCATCACTAAAGTTATACTTTAACATAAACTATTATAACATAAAGGATCACATCCCACACATTTAACTTCATCTGCCATTTAACTTATATCTAAGGAAGATCAATGCTGGAGTAAATATTTACTAATGGTAACTTATTAATTAAAGCTATGACCCAAGCCCATATATAAATAGAAAATGAAGGAGCACACATACTCCCATATGTATTCATCATAAGTGAGTTTGGTATATAAGCTTCAAAGAAGTTTCTCATATACAATCTTATTGTTCCTTGACAGTCATCTCAGGCTTGTTACAATGACTTAGTAAAAAGGGAAAAAAGTAAAGATGGAATTTCAGTGAATCATCTTTGGGTTCAGAGCTTTTGGGTGTATAGACACAACCTCTCATTTCTAAAATTCTTCCCTAAAGGATGATGACTGTATTAACCAAAATCTCAGATAACATCAGGTCAATTGGATGGTGGAATCTTAGTCCAATAACGGAGACAACAGAATATCTGAAACTAGGACTTCAGTGAACAGTAACACAGTTTCAGTATGGCATCTCTTCTCTGTCATTTATCAGGTTTCCTGTACCCTAATAAGATGCATCCTATGTTAAGAGTTTGGAGATTGGATTGCTGCAGAGTTTCACCCTCTCACACACTGCTTGCCTTGGAATGTGCGTGTAATCACAATGGAAACATCTATGAGATGAGAGCCTATTAAATGAATCCACAGACTATACATCTTCAGCCTCTTATAAGCTAGAAGAATCTTAGCTTTTTTTTTTCTTCAAGTCTATGCTTATCGATGGCAATCCTCAGAGATGTTTTGTAAGTCCACATGGGCACAGACATGTCAAGGCTTCCTTTCAAAGAAAAATAACATTTCTGAGAGTTCTGAATTATGCAAAGAGGTAAGTCATTCAGGGGTACTTTCTGACATGTAGAGGCAACCGGACACAAATAGATGAAATAACGGTCTTCCCAAAGTGAGCATTTGCCCTGTACAGATGATCATTCTTTGATTCTAGACTCGGACACGTAGCAGCACCTACTAGTTCATATAATAATGTACCTGTTCTTTGGAGGAACTCAAGAGGATATGTACATTTGCCTAAATAAAGGAGGCCAGCAGTAAGTTCCATTTGCAAGGCAACCCTTCAGAGAGAAGATGCTTGTATCAGTCCTGTAGTGAATGAGGATCTCATTTACATGACCAATCTCTTACACAGAAATAAATCACTGCGTGACTGTGCTCTGGGTATAATGGTATTGAGCCTGGCGTCCTTTTATCTTATAATCAGTTAAAATAGGAACTATATTGGTCATTTGCAGAATTCTTTCATATACAAACAAAAAATCATGGTGGAAATGTATTCAGTGCTCTAAATTAATACTAGCCTCTTTCTGTTTTATAGTCAATAGAGAAAGCAATCTCTACTAAAAATACAAAAATTAGCTGGGTATGGTTGTACATGCCTGAAATCCCAGCGACTTGAGAGGCTGAGGCAGGAGAATCACTTGAACCTGGGAGGCAGAGGTTGCAGTGAGCCAAGATCATGCTATTGCACTCCAGCCTGGGCGACAGAGTAAGACTCCATCTCCAAAAAAAAAAAAAAAAAAAAAAAATTGAATAAATTACCAAAAAAACCCGTGAAATTTCAATAAATTTAGTTCACAAATGAGGCCATTACATCCCTAAATTCTATTACATAAATATGTTACTAATGTACTAATGTTTACTCTATAACCACAGCAGATCATTTGTTTCCTTTTTTTTTTTTTTTGAAACAGAGTCTCTTTGTGGCCCAGGCTGGAGTGCAATGGCGCAATCTTGGCTCACTGCCACCTCCGCCTTCCAGGTTCAAGAGATTCTCTGCCTCAGCCTTCCACAGAGCTGGGATTACAGGTGATTTTTGTATTTTTAGTAGAGACGGGGTTTCACCATGTTGGTCAAGCTGGTGTCGAACTCCTGACCTCGTGATCTGCCTGTCTTGGCCTCCCAAAGTGCTGGGATTACGGGCATGAGCCACTGTGCCCGATCTGGCTCATTTATTTCCTAAAATTATAATGTATGACTAATAAATCAATTTAAAAACTATGTACAACTGGAGTACACAATTGTCAAGAACTATTTACTTTTGCTTAGTTTAAATATTTGGTAAAGAGTTTGCAAATAAATACTCATCATGTCCATTCAGATCTATAATGTGCTGAAAATTCTGTTTAAGACTTCAAGAAAGCGGCCAGGAGTGGTGGCTCATGCCTGTAATCTCAGCACTTTGGGAGGACAAGATGAGTGGATCACCTGAGGTCAGCAGTTCAAGACTAGCCTGGCCAACATGGTGAAACCCCGTCTCTACTAAAAACACAAAAATGAGCCAGGAGTGGTAGCGGGCGCCTGTAATCCCAGCTACTTGGGAGGCTGAGGCAGGAGAATCGCTTGAACCCAGGAGGCGGAGCTTGCAGTGAGCAGGGATTGTGCCATTGCACTCCAGCCTGGGCGACAGAGCGAGACTCTGTCTCAAAAAAAAATAAAAAAAATAAAAAAAGACTTCAAGAAAGAGGCATTAATGTCTCTATAAGTTTTACTCACCCTATACTCATAGTATGAACAAGTCTTTAAATGTGTCTGCTAATCAATTAAATTATTTTTCTCATTTCTTATGTTAAATATCACTCATTGAATGCACATTCTCCCTTTAAAAGAGAGACAAATAGCAAGCTTGTTTATTTTCTAAGAAAGTGATAGTTTCAATTCCTCTGTGAAAGTGGACAGATATCCTAGGTTTTTTTTAAATTCAACTTTATATTAAAATGCTTACACATTCTAATGCAGTTGTAAGAGATAGCAGAGAAAGATGCCAGCTACCTTTTCCCCAGCTTCCCCCAGTGGTAACATCTTGCCAAGCTAGATGTTATAATTGTACTATAAGCATTGTTACAGTCAGCACAGAGGACGGCCGTCACCAAAGGGTCCCTTCTGTTACCCTTTCACAGTCGCACCCTCCTCTCGCCTGCTTCCACCCCCTTCAGAACTGCTGGGAAGCATGAATCTGCCCTCCATTTCTATCATTTTGTCGTTTTGAGAATGTTATACAAATAAAATTATTCAGTGTACGATCTCTGGGGATGGGCTTTTTCCACACAGCACATTTCCCCTGAGATCCATCCAAGATATTTTGTATATCAACAGTCGGCTCCTTTTTTACTGCTGAGTAATATTCTAGGGTGTGGAGGTACCAGTTTGTTGAACCACTGATCCACTGAAAGACATCAGAGTTGTTTCCATGTTCTGCTAATGTGAATAAAACTGCTATAAACATTCCTATACAGATTTGTGTGTGTACCTACGTCTTCATTTCTCTAGGATAAATAACTAAGAGTATAACTCTGTCATCTGGTAAATACATATGTCATTTTTTATGAAACTGCTATATTCTTTTCCAGAGTGGCTCTACCATTTTATATTCCCAGTAGCAATTTGCGAGTAATCCAATTTCTCCACATCCTCACCAGCATTTGGTGTTGTCTTTATTTTGTATTTTAATTTACCTACTTTACCTATTACTCTAGATATTACTTTATACATTCTTAACTTGTCATGCTCTACTGCAGTTGCTATTTTCTAGGTTAAGTTTAGAAATCTTACCTTTCCTTGCATCTGTGTTTATGTTCGCCTGAAATGTTTCTTCTACATGTAGAACTACATTAGACAATGCTATAACTTTCGCTGCAACCCTCTAACATAATTTAGAAAACTCAAGAGGAGAAAAACAGTGCATTGTATTTAACCATATTTTTGCTTACTATGTTTTTCCCTCCTTCCTAGTGTTCCAAAATTCCTTTTTTTGTTGTTTCATTTGTTTAGAAAATTTCTTTAGCCATTCTTTTAGGGTAGGTCTGCTGGTGACAAATGTGCTTAGTTTTTCTTTATCTAAAAAAAAAAGTATTGATTTGTTCTTTCTTCCTGAACGACATTTTCACTGGGTATAATATTACAGGTTGGCAGTTCTTTTCTTTCAGCATTTGAAAAACATTGTGCCACTTCCTTCTAGCCTTCATGGTTTCTGATGAGAAATCCACTGTAATTAGAACAATATTAGCCCTATAGGGAAGGTGTGATATTTCTCTGGCTTCTTTCAAGATCTAAAATTTGTCTTTAGTTTTAAGAAGTTGAATTACGTTGTGTGTTGGTGTGGGTTTCTTTGGGTTTTTCCTGTTTTAGATTCACTCAGCTTTATGAATCCATCTATAACTTTATGTCTCTTGCAAACTTTGGAAGTTTCCAACAATTATTTCTTTGAGCATTTGCCCACCATTATCTTCTCCTTCCAGGAATCCCCTGACACAAACTTTAAATGCTCTGTTAGAGGCCCACAGGTCTCTGAGGCTCTATTCCTTTTTTCTTTTTCCAGCCTACCTTTTCTTTGCCATTTGGACCATGTCATTTCTATGTTCCACCTTCCAGTTCACTGACTCTCTTCTCTGTTCCTTCCATTCTTATGTCAAACCCATCAGTGAGTGTTTTATTTCAGAAATTTCAAACAAAAGGCTCTCCACTCAGCCTTTACTAGTGTTGGTGGGGACAAGGATAGGGCCGCAGTTTTTCTGTTGCGTTTGGCTGGAGTAGACTGGTTATTGTCTAAATGTTTTCTATGTTGCTAGGCAGCCCCTTTCTGAGTCCTCTGGATAAAAAACAGGCCATTGTTGGGGATTTCTTCCTTCCTTCCTTTCTTCCTTTTCCCTTCCCTTCCCCCTTCCTTTACCCCTCCCTTCTCTCTCTCTCTCTCTCTCTCTGCCCCTCCCTTCCTCTCTGCTTCTTTTCTCTTCTCTTTTCTTTTTGTCTATATATGTTGACATTTCCTGGTTGCCAGCTTCTTCAGTTCCACATCTGAGGTAACGTAGCAAAAAGAAAACTCAAGAAATTCACCTCTGGATTCTTCCTTGGGTTCTAAAATCCCTACTCTGTCCACATTCTTCTCACTACTTTCAGAATCTTCCTAAGCTTGTACAGCGGACCCTTGAATAACATGGGTTTAAACTGCATGGGTCCATTTATATGCAGATTTTCTTCTGCCTCTGCCACCCCTGAGACAGTAAGACTAACTCCCCCTCTTCCTCTTCCTCTTTAGCCTACTCAACATGAAGACAAAGACAACGAAAATCTTGATGATCCACTTCTACTTAATGAATAGTAAGTATCCTCTCTCCTTTTTGTAATGCTGTTAATGTTTTCTCTAGTTTTTTTATTATAAGCATACAGTACATATTACATATGAAAAATATGTATTAATCAACTGTTCATGGTATCAATAAGGCTTCCTGTCAATAGCAGACTATTGGTAAAGTGTGAGGGGAGATAAAAGTATACATGAGTTTTGTCTACATAGCGGTTGGCACCCCTAACTCCATGACTCCACGAGTCAACTGTACAATATGCAATGTCTAGGCTTTTTAGTGTAGTTGCTGGGAGGAAGAGGGAAAAGTATGCCTACTCCAGCTTCCCAGAAGCAAAATCTGTGCCAGATCATTCGTTTCCAATGTCTATATTTTTTCCATTTTCCTTTAATTTTTTAAAGTTCTTAAAGTCTTGCCAATAACAAAACTGAACAGATGAGTGTGTAATGAAAATAACTATACTCTAACAGTGCTTCTCTAAGTGGCCTGTGGATATGCTCTCCCAGAACTAAAAATTCTATGAAAATTTTTTAGATGTGACATCAATTCTATTATAATCTTACAAATACCCTTTGCCAGTTAAATAGACAAACTCGCTTTTTAAAATTATGACATTTCACAAGACTGTGGTCTCAAGCTATAGTTCCCCAAAGTACCTGGGGTGAGGCACTAAAACTAATTTCCTCCTCAAAGAAGGTGAAACTAAGTGTGAGAGATACTGCTCAGTATGTGGGGTGACCATTGCCTCAGTTTTCCTAGGACACTCCCAACATATAATTTTGTCCTGGAATAATTATTGACAGGGTCTTCTTTTATACTCATAATATCTCATTTTGCATGATAAGCTAATATATATGTTCATATCACCTATGATAAAGAATACGAAACCAGGAGGAAAACACCCAGCAAGCACAGACACCACCCCAGCCATCTCTTCTTCTCTTCAGGACACCAAGGTGTATATTTAACATTCATTAGTGGAAGCATTAAGTAGCTCATATGGAAGGTCCATCTTCTTTTTCTCAGCAGCAACTTATTATTAGATATTTTGTGCTTATACTGTGAAATATAGCACCTGTAATGATAATGGGTAACTAAATGATATTGACTAAATAGTTGTAAACATATGTTCTAAGATTATACAAGAATATCTAGGATGCTAAAATTCTGCCAGTTGTACACTTAAAGAAAACATAGCCATCAATTTGCAATTACATGTGTAACTTCCTAGTCTTTACAGTGAAACTCTTCTATGAACAAAGTTTGCCAACTTCTCGGCACCTAAATCATTTAACTGTGATTTAATAGAAGTTCCATAAGTATGAACCTTTCTTTTTCAGTGTCCTCAGACATAAGTTCTCAACAGCCAGCTAGGCATCTCCAAACACACGTACTCAGCTGGCATCAACTCCCATCATGTTGGAACAATGCAGCATCCTTCCCCCAACCAAACCGGGTCTTCAGACTTCCCATTTCCTTCTATGGCATGCCATTTTTCTCTAGTTCCCCACCAATGAAACTTCAATGCCAAGTTAGTCAAGGTTATGTGAAATATAGCCCATATTTTATTTTTTGTCCAATCTTCAACATCTCTCTTCAGGTTCTAGAAGAACAAGAACCCATCCTTTTTGGCAAGCATTCTCTATGCTCATTCCCCCATTCCTCCATCTACAGAATCCTACCTCAACTCAATTCATCCATGAAGTTCTTCCTGATGACTTCCAACCAGATGTGTTTTCTCCACCTTTAAAACTTCATAATATTTTCAGGTGCGATACCGCAGTTATGTTTCATATTCTTATATTATAGCTATTAGGTTGAACCACATGAAATTGTTGAACCTGTAAAAATGGCAATCCCATATGGTTCAATCTAATATTTCTCTTGGTTTTAGGGCTCATAAATAAAGAGCAGTCTCCATGAAAACAGGGGCTGAGTTAGGTCTCTCTTTTGGATCCCCTGAGAAACCTAGGACATTGGAAGTGCTTAAGAAGTGTTTGTCAAAATAAAGACTCATAAATCAACACATGTCTTAGGCATATATGTTTGCAAAGTCAATCATCTGAAGCAATTAGTCTAACTACATATGAAATTGCTAATTGTTTTATGAATCAGCACAAATGGCAGTTTAGAACCTGAAGGTTTTGGCAATATAAAATGTTTTGATTCAAGGAGCTGTTTTAAAATTATTTATTTGTGAAGGAAACATCCTTGGATTTAGAGGTTGGCAGATACAGTGAAAATCTTTTTAGTTGACTGAAATAGAAAAAAAAAATCAAAACACTTTTTAGCACATGCACTTCCCTTATAAAACCAAATTGCCTGAAAGCAGAGGCCAGCAGTTTGTGCACAACGAGTATGTGCCTCAACGCCATCAGCAGGAGATGCAATGCAGAATGACAGGTACAATTTGCATTTCTATAGCTTCTTTGTATACCCAAATTCTGAGAGCATTTTACAAAGCCATAAATATCGTCACCCACAAGAGACAGGGAAAGGATGCAGATACAAGGACGGACTTTGTGTACTCTGACCCAGGAGCCCCCCCGCGCGGAGCAGTGATACCCACACAGCTGTAAACCTGAGTGCAATTAATTGATGCTGGTTAAGAAAAGGGGAACATACATCTGCAGGGTCCTTCACAGTCACAGGGACCATTCCCAGAAAGCGTTTCGTCTTTCTTGCATTCACAAAGAATAACGTCAACAAATGTTGAGTTGTATTTGCGAGTTTCCCCAACAAAGGACGGGTCTCTAGTTCTAGGTGATGGTGGTATTATCAGTCACCTCACCAGTCCCCCTAATTCCTACAAAAATCACCAATCCAAATGACATGTGTGTAGGGCTTTCATGGGGCTAGGAGCAGTGGGCTGCCAGAAGCTCTGCTGGGGCCAGGAGAGAAGAGAGCATCGTTCACTCTTATTACGTTGCAGGGGCCTATTTCCAGGGACAATGTTACTGAACCTTGGAGAAATTCATGCAAAGGTATACTGTTGTTGTGCTCCAGGTTTCCTTCCCCATCAGCTGCAGAACTGTGCGATTCTGGTCCTGGCCAAGGAGTGCCCAAAGCTAGTTGCCAATGGGCCCCGGAGCCCACACCTCCTCTAGCGCAGCATAGCAGCAGCCCTCACTATCCTCCAGGGGTCACAATTGGGTCACAAATTCCTCACAGTGCAGGGACTGAGCAGCCTGATTGGGAACAATTTATTCGAATCCTTCTTCATTAAGATTCAAATGGAATAAGTAAGGTAGAAATTGAACAGACACAGAAATTGTGCCTTGCTGCTCCTGTAGTCAGTAAACATTTATTCACTAAGCCTAGCTCGTGTGTTCTTTCTCTCTTTCTCACTCGCAGTTGTTCTTCCAATCTTTCCTGCTTGCTGTTTTAATGCATAATTAAGAAGGTCAGAATTAATGAAGCAGTGTGGAGTAAAGTTCAAGGAATCCCCAGGCACTATTTATTCTATTAGATCTCAGGCATGAATGTCAGATTGGCAGCGCAGGCGGCATGAGCAATGGAGCTGGCGGCATCCCAGGAACGGCCGCCAAGGGAGACTCACCTGCACAGTCCAGTCATTCCTCAGCTCCTTCCCTGCGAAAATCACACGCAACTGGTCAGCCGGAACCCCCTGTCGCTTAGCAACCACCTCCTTGATCTGGAAGATGCTGGTGTCAGAATCGACCTCCACTGGGAAACCATGGCTGGAGTTGAACCTGACAAACACTGACCAAGGAAATTGGAAGGGAGAAGAGAAAGTGAGCATGACTCGAAGCCCTTAAATGGCGATAGCAACATTTCTCAACCGATTTACCCCTCGCAGCCCTTCAGTGAATGGTATATATTTTCTTTCACTTACAACAAAAAACTTAATGCTATAGAGCAATATTTGGGAAAAACAGAGTTAGTTACCCACGAGATTTCCCTTTCATATATTCGTCAGTGACCTGCAAACCAAAATTGCATTCTCCCTTTGACATCCATCCTGGGAAACAGAGAGACTTGAGCAGGACACTTGCTTGATTGGAATTGAAAGAGTCCCATGAGTTTATTGAAAAGACTCAGCTCTGACAGCATGTACACACACTCCCTCCACAGTGACCCTCTTAATAAAAATAGGAGGCGATGTGTTAGCACTCAAGGTATAGCAATGGAAAAAATCTAAGCTGCTCTATAGACCAGAGTGAAGACCCACTCGGGGCTATGGCTCAGAGCCCTAGACTTGGGTGGTCCTGGCCAAAATGCTCCACTGGGTCTATGAAGACAATTATTTGCCCTCTTTTTGGCAGGGAGGGGGCGGAGACGCTAGTGACACCATTTGTCTTATTGAAGCCACTGTTCCCCGTGAGACCCAGGCTGCATCCTCTAGTCTGTCTGTCTGCATGCCGTCTTCTCACTGCACCTGCTGTCCCACCTCTTCGGCGTCTCTCACTGCCCTTTCCATTCTTTCTCTCACTGCTTGAAGTCACGCTCTCATCACATCTTTTCTAGAGTCTCATAATAGCCCCCAACTGGAGTCTTGATCCACGCCATCACCTCCAAAAGGCCCTACATAGTTCTGCAAAATGAGCCTTATTAATACAGAGCTATGTCACACCACTCAAATCCTTTAAGTCTCACACTGTCGGCTGGTGAGGAAAGACTCCAAGATCCCTTTCATCTAGCACAAACCTACATTCCAGCATTTTCTTCATTAATCTCCATGTGTGCTCTTTTAAACTAAATGCTCCCAGAAAAAAAAAAAAATCACAGAAAACTGCTGCACACAACTTCTTGCTTTTATTCATGACCTCCCTCCTTCTCCTCTTCCTATTGAAATCCTGCCTACCTCCATGGCCCACTTCAAATGTGACCTCCTCCAAGAAGCTTCTGGCTATCAGCTACTGCAAAAGCCTGATCTTCCTTATTCAGGGCACCAGTGGCATTTACTATGTATGTCTTTTAATATTCACCACATTCCTCATGGAAGCAGGATAGCACACGGGTTAAAAGAACATCCTGAAGCATTAGGAAGACCTATGAAAAATCCCCACAGACTCCTTTAATTGGCTTAGGATGCTAGGGGTCAATCTATTAACCTCCCTCTTTAGGTCTCAGTTCCCTTATCTTGAAAACATAAATACACCACAGACCATATTATTCGGTTCATTAAATAATATTTATAGTATTTAAAACTATCGTCTTGTAACCTTTAAAAATAATGGACATTTAGCTGTTTTTGATATACATTTTGCCTTCTTTAAAAGATAACAAACTCCTCAAGGGCAAGTGCTATTGTTTATTTACTGCTGTGTTTCTTTTAAATGTAGTACTATAGCTAATTATTTCTCAGTACCAATGTGAGATGACCCACCTCATCATAATTATAATAATCATTACAATGCCAATAATAATCAGGCACTTACTATGTGCCAGACATTGTGCTCTCATATGGTTTTTCTAAGCCTCCCAGTGATCTGGTCAGGTCCCTATTATTATCCTTATTTTATAGAATAATAAACGAAGGCCCAGGGAATGGTACCCACTTTTCTAAGGACATTAATTACTTCCTAATAGAACTGGGTTTCAAATTTATTTCAATCTAACTCTAAAGCTCATTCCATTTCTACTAAAATAGGCTTCCTGAAACCATCTCAGAAGAAAAGTCCAGGCCAGGCACAGTGGCTCAAGCCTGTAATCCTAACACTTTGGGAGGCCAAGGGGCAAGGATCACTTGAGCCCAGAAGTTCAAGACCAGCCTGGGCAACAAAGTGAGACCCCATCTCTACAAAAAATTTTTTTAAACAATCAGCAGGGCGTGGTGGCGTGCACTTGCAGTCCCAGCTACTCCGGAGGCTGAGGTGGGATGATTGTGTAAGCCCAGGAATTAGAGGTTTCAGTGAGCTATGGTTGTGCCATTGCACTCAGTCACCCTGGGTGACAGAGACCTTGTCTAAAAAAAAAAAAAAAAAGTCCACATTTCAATCCCTCATGATTAAAAAGATAACAATAAAAAGGCTTTATGACATAAATCAGATATTCCCTATATGGGTGTGCAGTACAAACAAATAAAAGCTCCAGTGAGGAGCTAAGAGCAAAGGACTGTGAACAATAACCATGAACAACATGGGCCCCAAAACAGACATGACACTCAAGTGAGGGCAGGTGGTCCAGATGGCACCACAAGAACAAAAGCCTGACATCTCTGACCAGCACGGAAAGTGTTTAGAAAAAGGAAGGACGACCAGTGACAAAGTGCTCCAAATAAAGAAAATTCATGAAAAATACTAATTACGGAAGAAAGGGTGCTTTTGATACACTTTTAAGTCAATTTCATTTGACACCTTTGAAAATAGAGGGGAAGAAATAAAAATGTATTGGAAGCCCTGAGGTATCTTCACAGCATCCTCAGATCAGAGACCATAAGACAACCAATTCATCAGAAAAGACACATGACAAGTTAGGGGCTATAGGGACAAAAGATATGATCCCAGTTCTAAATTTCATTTTCTACTAGTGAGAATAGATTTAAAGTAAAACACCATAGGAAGGAATGTGGGAAGAAGTGGCTGGAATTTGTGCCAAAGCTGCTATAAAACCAGATAAAAATTCCAGGAGATCCTAAGTTTATGATTTTGCTCCAGGGGTTCAAATCATGGAACTCCTACTGCAAGGATGAGAGTTTTTTTGTAAAGGGAAACTGCAAAAACTATTAAAGATACCTCTGTCCAACTACTGAAATCCTAAGTATATACAAGTTTTTTCTATAATAGAAAAGTTACAGATTTAAAGTTACAGTATTTAGATAAATCATAAATACTACGGATATGAATATTTTTAACAGTAAATCTAATATACAATATAAATTTAAAATGGAAAGATAAACCAAATACATAATATTTGACCAACTAAAACATTCTCATGAATAAGAAAAAACATCTTAAGAAACTCACTGAGTTCATAATCAAGTGCCATTATGTGAAAAATGGCTAGTGCTGAATGGCAGTAATGTGATTTGCAGTGGGTCTCAACCTTTTTCTGACATATGTGGGAAACATGTCGTGTCCCATCTGTACCAGCCCCTGAACTCCAGCCATGATTTCCAAAACAGGAGTGGAGGGAAGTACCCAGTTCTCCCCACCTACTACCTCTTTAAAGTCATAGAAAGCAGAACGTCTTTAGAGCTATATAAAGAGAAATTTGAATGCTGGTTGTAACGCTTGCTAATTTTATGACAAGTTACCTGGCCACCTTGACTGTTAGCTTCCTGATCTAATAAATGGGTATAAGGGATGCAACACCAATGTCTGTTACACAAGATTTACTGAGATTATGGATGTATTAGAAAATCTCAGAAAGAGACTAGTACAGGGCCTATCCTCCTAGTGCTGGGCAAGTGTGTGCTCCAAAAATAGTTCCCTATTCTAGGCACCTAGAGGAGGTAGAGCTAATGAAAGCAGTGTCCTTTGCTTGCATGGTAACTAAGGGAGATTAGATAGGATGTGGGTAAATACTAAACAAAGTAGCCAATTTTTCTGGATTCTGCTCCTCTTGGTGGACAGAAAACTTCCAGAGACCAAGAGATATGATAGAGAATATGGCTCACCTCTACTTTCTAAGGTTTAATTACATATTAAAAGCTTGGAAATGCATTGTTTTAATAATTGTTTTGATGACGTATATTATAGTATCAGAAACAAACAACATATCAGTAAACATTATCAATCATGTGTATTATCAATCAACATCATAATGCACTGATAACAAAAAACATAATGAGATATATCCAGATTCCTTTTTTATGATATCCCTAACCAGGGTTCAGAAGTCCCAGAGAGTAAGGAAGTGAATGGGTGGGAAGAGGGGAAAGGGTTATTGGTGGATGGGCCCTTATATTTCTTTTAAGACAATTTTATTTACCAAGTCTGACCAGGGTATAAACTTTATAAATATAGTAGTCAATATCAATAATTAATGATTCTTAAATGATTCTGGCTGCTCCTCAAGCAGCCATTCCACCTCCTGCACTGAGAACAGCGATGTCATTCATCAGCACAGCCCCATCCTCCTTGTCATTGGTCAAATGATTGGTTCAGGGATGATGCAAGCCAATCTGTGCCTGGCATTCCCCTTGTTCCAGTGATTGATTCTGCAGAATACAGGTGACATAAGGTGGACTAATCAAAGTCATATCCAGAACTGTCAAAGGTTCGGTGAAGTCCTTTTAGATGGCAAATAACATCATGTGATGCCTTAGACAGTTTTGCTTAGAGACCCAAAGAAAATCACAGCCCAAGATAGGCCATTAACATGAGCACAAAAATGGACTCAGTGCACTGAAGGCAGGCAATTCTTCCTCATGAGAGGGTTTCCTAAGCTCCGTGGGATGTTCACCTCCACCTGCAGCCCAGTAAGTATCAGAGGCACTCCCCGGTTAATTGCGGCAACACAAAAGTAACTCCACGTTTCCAAACGTCCCTTGCCTGGGAAGTTTCTTCTGCACCTTTGAGAACTATCACTAAATCTAGTATTCCCTAACTTTAACAAACCAACCAACCTGTCCTCACACCCTCCTGCGATTACTACCCCATTTTTCTACATATAAATTTTTATTGAGAATTTCTTATCATCCTGGTCTCCATCTCTTTATTTTATACTCTTCTGTGAGCCAACACTTGAAGACTGCTCTTGGTAAAGCAATGAGCTCTACACTTCAATCCTGTCATCACATTTCAGTTCTTATCAGGTTGACCTTCCAGGGACATTCAATATAGTTGGCTTCTGTTCTCATCATCCTTTCTTCTCTTGGCACCCGCCAGTGCACCCTTCTGGTTTCCCCTACAAAAGAGGACATACTTTTGTAGCTTCCTCTTCTGGATTCTCTCCCTTTATTGGCCCTGCAGATTTTGGAGTATCCCAGGAGTCTGAATCTGTGTATTCTCCCAGGTGACCTCCTCTAATCCCGTGGCTGTAATGCAATGGATATGTCATCAACTCCCAAATCCTTATTTCCAGACTTGCCATCTCCCTGGACCTTTATTTCTCTTTCTCTTTCTTTCTCTTCCTCCCTCCCTCCCTCCTTCCCTCCCTCCCTCCCTCCCTTTCTTTCTTTCTCTCTCTCTCTCTCTCTCTCGTCTCACTCTGTTTCCCACTATGGAGTGCAGTGGCACGATCTCAGCTCACTGCAACCTCCGCCTCGCAGGTTCAAGCAATTCTCCTGCCTCAGCCTCCCGAGTACCTGCGATTACAGATGCCCACCACCACACCCAGCAATTTTTGTATTTTTAGTAGAGAAGGGGTTTCCTCATGTTGGCCAGGCTGGTCTCGAACTCCTGACCTCAGGTGATCAATTCACCTCAGCCTCCCTAAGTGCTGGTATTACAGGCATGAGCCACCACGCCTGGCCCTCACTGGAACTTCAGATAATTGCATCTACTAGCATTTGATATCTACACGGATGTCCAGTAGATAAATAAAATAAACATTCTCTTCCTACACCTGTCTTAGTGCTTTGCTTTATTCCTACCCTCTTTGATCCATCAATAAATTTTGTTAACGGTAGTCCTTCATTTCTAACCTAATCTCATCTACAGTAATCTATTTCCCTACCCAATAATTTGTGGTGGAACACAAATCTCTAGAACTGCATCTTTGGACTCATAGCTCAATGTTAAGTGACCTTGCATGTGCAATTTCATCTTCATTGGGTTGTTATAAGGATCTGCATTATTACTAGCTACAAGCATTTTTATAGCTCGTTTTTTATTTTTTTAATTGCTATTTTTATGTTTTATATTTTATTATTTATTTTTATTTTTATAACTATTACCTGCATAGTCATTTAGCACTTGAGTATACGCTGTATGATACCATCCTCTAATAGCTTGTTTCATAATTCTTTATTTCTGTCTTTGAAGGTCTTTGTGACAGGAAGCCTCATTTCATCTCCCCACTTACACATAGGGCCAAGATTTTTGCCTTTTATAATGAATTATTTAATGCTATCGGATCAACCCTCCTGCAAAAAAACTACTATAAAATTGGGACTTTACTAAAGAAGCAGATTCTTGAAAAGCCATAGAAGAGTGAACAAAAAAAATGAAGATTTCTAGTTAGGGGGTCCACATCAGGAGAAGTACAGTTACGTAAAGGGAGTGCCCATTCTCACAGCTTTAGGCTTGAAGCCAGGTGCAGTCCGTGCACATGGCATGTGGGCCAGCAGGCACTTTGGTTGCAAAGCCACAGTTTTTCTGGCTGAAGAAGCAAAACACCAAGACTGGGACACCTGCCTCTGAGGAGACACATAAGAAAATGAGTCAGAAAGAGAAACCCAAATTTCTGTCTACCCACGTCTCTGGCTAACCCCTGAATGATGAAGGTGCATTATCAGACTCAAAGTTGCTCAGCTAAAGGAAGGATGTGCTCAAGGAGGTGAAGTATAATGCCCCCGTGACTGTAAATCCCCTGTGAATGTAAACGCCCCTATGACTGTAAATGCCCCTTTGAGTGTAACACCCCTGTGAACATGAACGCCCCGTGAATGTCAACGCCCCTGTGATTGTAATCCCCCTGTGAATGTAAACGCCCCTGTGAATGTAATCGCCCCTGTGATTGTAACACCCCTGTGATTGTCTTCCTCCTGAAGAATACAGCATGGAAAGGGGAACAAAAACAACCTCACAGTGGAGAAACCTGACAGGCGCTACCGCAGCCAGGTGATCAAGGTCAACATCAACGGTGGTAAGTCATCTTGATCATGTTTACCCTTGACACAATGTGATGCAATGGGCAATTTATCTCTGTGGGCTTTCTCTCAAAAACACATAAGCCCAGTCTAATCTTCACGAAAACATCGGACAAAACGCAATTGAGGGACGTTGTAAAAAACACCTAGCCAGCACTGCGCAAAACTTTCAAGGTCATCCAAAACAAGAACAGTCTTTAGAAACTGTTAGAGTCTAAGAGCCTAAGGAGATGAGTAAATGCAATGTGGTAGCCTGGATGGAATCCTGGAAAAGAAAAGAGACATTCGGTAAAACTAAGAATATCCAAATACAGTTTGAATTTTAGTTAATAAGAATGTATCAGCATTCGTTCATTAATGATAACAAATGTAGTATAACAATGTAAGAAGTTTAAAATAGAGAAACTGGGTGTGGGGTACATGGGAACTCCCTGTACTATTTTTGCACCTTTTTCTGTAAAACTAAAACTGTTGTAAAATAAATGTTTATATATAAAAAAAAAAGATCTAGATGGAGATCAGACTTGCACACAAAGAACAGATTTTCTTTTCAAGATCAACCAAAATAAATGTCTTCCAAAACAAACAAACAAAGAACCAAGGGTCACTGGAGAAAAAATTACAGAATTCAGTGTCTCCAGTAATTACGTTTATAATGTCTGCGATATAATTTTAAAAGTATCTAACATTTCAAAGAACCATGAAAGTATACCATTCTCGGAGAAAAGAAAATCAAGTGAGACAAAACCCTGAAATGACTCTAATTTTGAAACTAGGAAACAAAATTTTAAAGAAGCTAGTAGTATTACTGTCCTTAATGGAGTAAAAAAAAAAAAAAAATTGCAATGAGTGGAAAGATATGACAGATAATCAGAGAAATAGAAATTATAAACAGGAATCAGGCCGGGCATGGTGGCTCACTCCTAGCAATTTTTTGGGAGGCCCACACGGGCAGATCACTTGAGCCCAGGAGTCTGAGATCAACCTGAGCAATACAGTGAGACCTTAGCTCTATTTAAAAAAAAAAAAAAAAGAGAGAGAGACAATCGAATAGAAATTCTAGAACTACAACTACAATTGCCTGGAATGAAAATCTGTTAAATAAATTTAATACCCAAATGGAGATTAAAGAGGAAAGCATTAGTGAAGAATAAAGAATTGTTTTTAAATGAATAGATGTTAGGGACATATTAGATAATATCAAATGATCTAATATATATGTTGTTGGAGTCACAAAGAAAAAATGAAAGAATGGGGCAGAAAAATTTTTCAAAAAATAATGCCCTCAAATTTTAATATGTGATGAAATAAATAAATTTACATATTCAAGATGTTCAACAAACGTCAAGCAGGATAAACATGAACGTGCTTGTGTCAAGGCAAATCATACCATAGTCAAACTATGGAAAGCCAAAGACAAGGAACAAGCTTTGAAAACAACAAGAAAAGTTTGTCTGTCACATACAGCGTTAAAATGACGTAATTAAGGGTTAACTTCTGGTCATAAACAATGGAGGCCAGAAGTGACGGCACAATATTACAGTTCAGGAAGAAAACAAAAAGCAAAAAATGCTTGTCAATGCAGAAGTTTATATCCAGTGAAAATATCTTTTAAAAATGAGAATAAAATAAAGATATTTTAAGATGAAATAAAATTAAGATAATTTATCACAAGCAGACTCATATCATAAGAAATATCAAATAAACTCTTCAGACTGAAGTGAAATGGTACAAGACAGAGATTCAAATCCACAAGAAACAGTAAAAGCATCATAAATGCTAAATACAGAAGATAACTAGGTAGGAATTTTTTTGCTTTATTTAACACAATTTATTTAATGCAGATGACTGGGTAAAGCAAAAATTCTATTCCATGGGGAGTTTAGAACATATAGATATAATATGTATGCCAATTATAGCATAATAGGTGCGGGGTAAATATGGGTCTTTTATTTATTTTATGAAGTGGAGCAATATTAACAATGAAGAGACTAAGAAGTTAAGGATAGACATTATATTTCTTACAGTAAAAATCAAAATGAATAAAAATATTGACCCAAAAAGCAAACAAAAATCATAATGGAATTCCAAAAAATATTGAAATAATCCTTCCAAAAAGGGCAGGAGATAATGAAGAATGGAAGAAAAATAGAGAGGCAGATAGAAAAATACAATAAACTGGTGACCAGAACTCACCACATCAATAATTACATTAAATTTTAATGAAGTAAACACTCCAATTAAAAGGCAGGGACTACGTGGACAGAAGGAAGTGGGTCCAGCTATACTGTGTCTACAGGGCTGCATTTTAGATATAAAGACACAAATGGTTTCAAAATAAATGAATAAAAAGAAATACGCCAGGCAAAATGTAATCATAAGAAGGCAGGGGTGACAATATTATTAATATCACAAAAAATAGATTCAAAGGCAAAACTATTTTGAAAAACAAAAAGAGAGAAACTTAAGACTATGCTGCCACCACTTGAAAAGGTGGATCGCAAGGCTCAAGAATCATAGCCCAAGCCTTCCTACTCCTTCCCTCCTTGAGGTGGGAGAGGTGCCCAGTACTGCATTGGGCCAGACTGGGAATGTCAAGGTCTCCTGCCACTTCCAGGTTCCCCGGCTGGAAACAGAATGAGGACTTCCTACCCTCCTCAGGGAGTAAGAGACCCTGGTCTTAGAACATAGCAACTGCTGAAGACATCGCGCATAGCCTCAAGGAAACAGCTTTGGTTCTTTGACGAGGCTGTATCTCCAGTAGAATTCCCTCCTCTCTCTTTTTTTCCTTCTCTCTCTCCCCAACACACTCTTTTTTTATTCTTTGATTAATTCTTCCACTTTTAAAATTATTTAGTAGAAATCACATTAAGGGAGATGGAGAATGAGAGGTAGGAAAAAGGCAACTGAAAATCTATATAATAAGATGTGTATACTGTGGCTAAGACCATGGATGTTAGAACCCTCTGTGTGGGTTCACAGACTAGCTCTGTCCCATCCTAACCAACTATGTAAGCATGTCACACAGTTTCTCTCTCTCAATTTATTACCAACAAAATAGGCAATAATCATAGTATCTGGCCAGACACGGTGGCTCACACCTGTAATCCCAGAAGTTTGGGAGGCTGAAGTGGGCAGATCACCTGAGGTCAGGAGTTCGAGACCAGCCTGGCCAACATGGTGAAACCCCATCTCTACTAAAAATATCAAAATTAGCTGGGTGTGGTGGCACACGCCTGTAATCCCAGCTACTCAGGAGGCTGAGACAGGAGAATCACATGAACCCAGGAGGTGGAGGTTGCAGTGAACTGAGATCGCGCCATGGCACTCCAGCCTGGGCGACAAGAGTGAGACTCTGTTTCCAAAAAAAAAGATGAGAAAGTGGACATAATAATAAGGGCAAAACTCTTTGGGGAAGGAGATGACAAAGAAAGGAGAAGAAAGACTGGATGATAACTAGAGAGGGTTTGTGTCTTAAAAGGTATACGTTCTCAGTATACTTTGTACCTCATCAAAAATAATAATCATAGTATCTACCTCCTAAAGTTGTTGTGAGAATTTAATAAATCAATATAAAAAAGGTATTTAGAAGAGTGCCTAGGCACATTTTAAGTTTCAGCAATTATTGACTCTTAACTTCACGTCCAATATATGGTGTAAAAATTATTGTAATTATCACGTCAATTGTGCCATATTAATGTTTGGTTTTAAAAATGTACCATTTATTTTCTTTAAATAAGAAAAGTGTTCCCAATGGAGTTCTATTCCACTACACTTTATAGTAAATTGTAATTGGTCTAAAGTGTCGTTAGTATACTGATAGTGATATCTTCTGTTTAAACAGAGCTCTCAATTTTCAAAGTGCTTTTACAGACATTATCTCAGTTAATCTTCACAATAGCACTGAAAGATAATTGGGAAACCATTTACTATTCCTATTTTTAAAATAAAGAAACAGATGCACAAAGAATAAAAGTGGCTTGCCCAAACTTCACAAGGAAAGAAGCAGGAAAAAGAATCTTGGGTCCTAAACTCCCTCCTCTGTGTCAGTGGCTTTCACACTGCACTGTATGTTACCCTGAGGGTATATGGGACATGCCAATGGAAAGTTCTCCTATTCCTCACACACCGTTCCTTCAAACAGATATGTCTGGAAACACATTTATGGCTGTTTCATGATGGATCACTTTGTCCCAGCTTCCCTTCGAAATCAACATTCTCCCACTTCACAAAACAAAGGAATAGACTCAGTCTCCCCCACGGTGGCTCTGGTGCACCACCACAGGGTGTTAAAGGAGCATGCCTTGAACAACTGGGAACGGGGAGCCTCTTTTAACCCAACCCCTGTTAACTCACAGTAGAGCTTTCTTTCTTTCAGAGTAAGGTAAAGGTTGGCATTAGGAACGATGATGTATTTTTTAGCCATTTCGGACTGTGTTTTCAGCACGTGGGTTGAGTTAGGCTGGTATGAACACAGATACACAGTAAAGAGGGACAAGAGAGATGGTGATGTTCATTTAACTCTCACAGCTCTTCTACCCCTTGGTATTGCCAAAGAAGTAATTCCTCCTCAGGGAAGTTCTCAGAAGATCAGAGCAAAGATTGTTGTCTATAATACTGAAGATGACGGTACCTTATATCACCCAGGAGACAAACTGCTAGCAAAGTTCCATCTCTTACCTAACCATCCATCTGTCCATCTGCCCATTCATCCACACATCCACATAGCCAGCCATCCACCCATCCATCCACCTACTCCTCTGTAGTATAGTTATGAATTTTGAGAAATGCATCCTTAGGCAATTTCATCATTGTGCAAACATCATGGAGTGTATTTATGTAAACCTAGATTATACAGCCTATTACACACCTAGGCTATATAATATAGTCTATTGCCCCAAGGCAACGTGTACAGCATGCTACTGCACTGAATACTGTAGGCAATTATAATACAGTAGTGTTTGTGTCTCTAAGCATAGCAAAGGTACAGTAAAAATATGGTACTATAATCTTAAGGGACCACCATCATATATGTGGTCCCTCATTGACTGAAATGTTACTATGTGGTGCTTGACAGATATAAGATGGCTATGGGGGCCCATTTTTTTCTGAAAAATTAACTCTTATTGGCTGTCTGATTTGATAAAGATTGGTTTTACATCATGTCAAAAGGCGGTCACTTTCCACAAATGGAATATGCAGCTCCAAGGCTTTGATTTAAAAAATGTTAAATAAAATAATTTTATTATAAATATTGTATTGACAAAAGTGTATTAAACTGAAGCATATTTCAATTTTTCCCAATGTTTCAAAATTTGTCAGATTGAACAAAATACCTCTAAATGATAGAATGGCAAGAAAAATTGAGTTAAAAAAAACTTTATAAAATATATTTGATACATTTCCTAGAAATTGAATAGGTGAATGTCTCTATATAATTTTTTCCAAGTAATTAGCTTCAAATTCTTTATTTTCAACAAAATTAAAGATGGATTCAATTGGGTTATAAATTGGCAGATCACTGGAGTAATTATGACAAATATTACTAATAAATTTTTGTTACAATTTTGAAGACATTAAAAGAATGAAGTTGCTATAATAAAATCTCTTCTATTCCAATAAACTTATTAGTTAGAACATGGGCTTACACCCATAACAATGAAAAGGAAGAACAAAATGATGCTGAATCCATTTCATTACAGCAATAAGTAAGATTCATCCACAGACAGGTTACCATGCATAAAAATAAGCCCATTCATCTAATTAAGGGATTTATTTCTAATATTTTTATGCTTAGTAATTATTTGTCAAAAATACCAAGAAACCATTCACCCAAATATATATTTATATTTTTAAGTGATTTGTGTACTAAAAATAGCATGACACATCACAATTCACTAGAAATTAATACTAAGGCTTATGGTACAAGGGAATTTAAAAATATATCATAAACTTTAATTCTTATACATGTTTTTGTTGCAAAGATCTATTTTGGGATGATGTGTAAAGATATTTAAAACAAAAAATAGTTGATTCTTGTTATTTTCTATAGGCTATAGTTGTAGTCTGTAAAGTCACCACAAACAGTAAACTGCTGAATACTAAAGCATTGTTCCTAGGGGAAAAATACAGGGTTATGTTCCTTTGAGCCTCTGGTTACAACATTTTCATCCACCAGTCAATACATAACCTTGTTTTATGTGTGTTTCTGTTTAAAGACAGCTTGTTTATTACATTTTATTGATTCATTAACATTGCACTCACAGCCAATATCACTATAACTCATGCCTTAACTAAGTTTCTATAATGTGTATTTCCCCACAAGGGACATCACCACCTACTTAAACTCAGGAACACTAGCCAGCACTTCAGTACTATGCTTGGGGCCATTTCAAACAATGAAATCACCAATAAAAAGCACCAAAATATGAAAAACATGACACTACATAGACCTCAAAAAGGGCATTTGTTTGCAGTATGAAAGTTGAAACAAGAAAGCAGAACACTCAACCTCAACTGAGAACATGCTTATTGAGCAACTCAAATCTTCACAATTCTGCCATTTCTGTGAATGACCTTAAAAGCTTCCAGTACTGATTTTAGGGCAAGGAATAATTTTACCATGTTGGTGAATTTGCAAATATGGAACCCGTGAATAATGAAGATTAACTATATTACATTGGGATAAAGTTATGCAGGAGAGTAGAATAGAAATGAAAAAGTTTGTAAAAAAGAAACAATACCAAATTTCAGACTATTAAAAATCATCTTTTACATGTATTATTAGCAAGATGATAGTGAAGTGTAAATCATCAGTTTTAATATCCCCCTGAAAACATTTTTAAAATGATGCAATTGCTTTATGATTTAACCTTAATATTTATAATCTGACCATACTGCAACTACTTAAACCTATAATAAAATTTTTATATCAACTTAAAAATGTGCAAGGAAGTATATGGTTTCTCAAGGTGTTTTATAATACATACGAGCAAAATAATTTCAAGATTACTAACTTTAGAAATAGAAGCTAAAATCACAATGAGGCTGATTAATACAAACAAAGAAATAAAAACTACACAAAACCCCAAACTTAAGAGTCAGGCGTTGAAACCAAATAGCCATTCAGTGATGCAGACACAAACTCTGGGGCTCACACTGTAATGAGTGTGTTGTATTTGTCTGTCTTATTAATAATGATGAAGTATTTTTTATAAATACTGCTTTGCTCATTTTTATATAGACAATTTTCAAACAATTTTATATTTCTCAGTTGCTTCAATCAAAAAGAGGTTTGTGGCCGGGTGTGGTGGCTCACATCCGTAATCCCATAACTTTGGGAGGCCGAGGTGGGCAGATCACTTGAGGTGAGGAATTACAGACCAGTCTGGCCAACATGACAAAACCCTGTCTCTAATAAAAACACAAAAATTAGGCTGGGTGCAGTGGCTCGTGCCTGTAATCCAAGCTCTTTGAGAGGCTGAGGTGGGTGGATCACGAGGTCAGGAGTTTGAGACCAGCCTGGCCAACACGGTGAAACCCAGTCTCTACTAAAATTACAAAAATTAGCTGGGCATGGTGGCACACACCTGTAATCCCCAGCTACTTAGGAGGCTGAGACAGGGAGAATTGCTTGAACCTGGGAGGTGGAGGTTGCAGTGAGCCAAGATCGCTCCACTGCACTCCAGCCTGGGTGATAGAGTGAGACTCTATCTCAAAAAAAAAAAAAAAAAAAAAAAAAAAAATTACCTGGGCGTGGTGGCACGTGCCTGTAATCCCAGCTACTCAGGAGTCTGAGACAGGAGAATCACTTGAACCCAGGAAGCAGAGGTTGCAGTAAGCCAAGATCGTGCCACTGCACTCCAGTCTGGGTGATAAGAGCGAGACTCCATCTCAAAAAAAAAAAAAATTTTTTTTTAAATTAATAGAGGTTTGTAAGAATATCTAAGAAAACTATTTCCTCAGACAGGAGCATTATTTTAAGGAAAAGATAGTACTATATAAATATATTCCACTGTCAAATATTTCCAATATGTGTCTTTTCCTCCCAGAGGTGGGACAGCTTGCTGGCTCTGTGAGTAAAATTAATTAGTCCCAGCTTTTTGTTGCCTTTTTTTTTTTTTCCAGTGGCAGCTTGTAACTCTATCTCTTTTTTTAAAATATCCATAAATTTTCCATGCAACAATAGGATAAATTTATTTCACTAATTTTAGGATAAAGAAAATGAATAAAATTAAATGACATATTGAGTAAAATAAAAGAAGAGGAAGAAATAAATGTTTTTGTTTTGTTTTTAAGACAGAGTCTCACTCTGTCGCTAAGGCTGGAGTATAGTTGCATGACATCGGCTCACTGCATGCAACCTCTGCCTCCCAGGCTCAAGGGATTCTCCTGCCCCAGCCTCCCGAGTAGCTGGGACTACAGGCATGCACCACCACACCTGGCTAATTTTTGTTTTTTTAGTAGAGACGGGATTCGCCTTGTTGGCCAGGCAGGTCTTCAACTCCTGACCCCAGGTGATCCACCCTCCTTGGCCTCCCAAATTGCTGGGATTACAGGCATGAGCCACCGCGCCTGGCCAGAAATAAATGTTTTTATTGTGAGCCAACAGAAATTACTGATTTATGCATTAAAAATATTGAAGCAGATACAGTCCAAAGGCAGCATCATATTACTGTAGAGATACTACATGCAATCTGCTTGGAAGACTGTGCATAGTAAGCACTTATTAGGTAGATAATGGCACTCCCCTGAACTGAAAACAAAAGTTATAAATAATATTTAAAATCCAAAAACATGATGGTACTAATATTAGTACAAGAAATTACCACCTTATATCTTATATTAACTTAGCAAAAATTATTAATTAATATTTAATGAAATTGTCAGTTAGATGGTCAGTAAAAGGAAGTCTTTGGCCCATAGATCAAAATTCACAATACAATTTTATCCTTAATCTTTAAATACAAAATTAAAATTACATTTACAAGCGTATTTTTAACTTCGCAGCAGAGATTTAAGCCAGTGGCAAATACAGAGGCTCTCAAGCCAGACTACCTCAGTTTAAATGTCTGCTTCTCAACTTTCTTGCTTTAATACCTTCAAAAGTCAAATACTGTTCACATGTATCTTACAGAGTTGTTATAAGTATGAAATGTCTGACTACATGTAAAATTCTTAGATTAATGCATAGTATACAGTAAGCACTCAGTAAATGTTAGCAGCTACTAAATAAAAAGTAGCCGCATTTTCAAAAATGATTTGGAACTTTCTAGTAATCACCAACATTACTTTCAGAAGCTCTAGTTGGAAATATTTGTTAAAATCTTCTCTTAAAATCTCAATAGATAGGGAGAAGGTGGAATCTCACACACTGCAGGTGGGAATGTAAAATGCTGCCGCCACTTTGGAAAACAGTCCAGCAGTCCCTCAAATGCTCAAACCTAGAGTTATCACATGATCCTGCAATTCTACTCCTAGGGCATATACTTGATAGAAATGAAAAATATGTCCAAATAAAAACTTGCACATGAATGTCCCTATCAGCATTATTATTAATAGCCAAAAGGTGGAAACCACCCAAATGCCCATCAATTAACCAATGATATATGCATGTGTTTGTTGTATCCATACATTGGAATATTACTCAGCAACGAAAAAGGATGAAGTGCTGGTTCATACCACAACCTGGATGAACCTTGAAAACATTGTACTCAGTGAAAGAAGCCAGTCATAAGATGTTGTATGATTCCATTGATATTGAATGTCTAGAGTTGGCAAATCTATAGACACAGAGAGTGCATTAGTGATTGCCTAAGGTGGTGGTGGACAGTGTTTGGGGAGAAACAGGAGTTACTGCTAAAGGGAAGTGGGTTTCTTTTGGGAGTGATGAAAATCAAAATTGACTGTGGTGATGGTTACAAAACTCTGTGAATATACTAACAAACACTGAATTTCAGACTTTAAATGGGTGAATTTTATAGTATGTGAATTATATCTGAGTAAAACTGTATCTCCTCCGCTGTCCCTCCCTAAAATAAAACCAACCAAATCTCTGTATACCCACCACTTATTAAAGTACTTGGCAAAACACTGTGACTTAGTACTTTTGGGATAAGCGAATGAATGAATGTGCATTCACTTCACTTTAAATGTTTTTTCCCCTATTTTCATCTATTAGAGAAAACTGTAATCATGAGAAGAAACTTACAAAATTTGTAAACATCATCTTTCTCATTTAGTTTGTTTTTATAATGTGACAAAGTTTTTCTGTTAAATATCTCACAGTTGCTGTACCTAGAAGTGCTTTAAGAACCTGAAATAGCACTAATGGTATGAAAAAAGTAGACTTATATTTCAACCTTTAATACAGAAAATATAATTTGCTCAAATTACACTGTTCTAATTTCCATATGCTCTAAAGTAAGTATGAATAAGATTTAGACCTAATTGCTGGTGACATTAAAATTCATTCAATTCTTACTGTCAACAAATATTTACTGAATAAGTAACTATTTGCTAGGCACAGTGCTAGAAAGTGATATTACAAAAATGAATAACACAGCCTGGGGACAGAGATATTACAACAGAATTATGTACAAGAATATGATACATGCTATACTAGGGCTTGTGCCATGTGTACCACACCAAATGTTTTAAGAATGAAGAGAAAAAAAGGAGGCTGGGCGTGGTGGCTTACGCCTGTAATCCCAGAACTTTAGGAGGCCGAGGCGGGCGGATCACTTGAGGTCAGGAGTTGGAGACCAGTCTGGCCAACATGGCAAAACCCCATCTCTACTAAAAATACAAAAATTAGCTGGACGTGGTGGCACACACCTGTAATACCAGCTACTCAGGAGGCTGAGGCAAGAGAATCACTTGAACCTGGGAGGTGGAGGCTGCAGTGAGCTGAGACTGTGCCACTGCACTCCAGCCTGGAGGACAGAGTTAAAGTATCTCAAAAAAAAAAAAAAAAGAAAAGAAAAAGAAAAAGAAAAGAAAAGAAAACAAGAAGAGACCAGCACTTTGGGAGGCTGAGGTGGGTGGATCACTTGAGGTCAAGAGTTCAAGACCAGCCTGGCCAACATGGTGAAACCTCATCTCTATTAAAAATACAAAAATTAGCCAGGTGTGGTGGTGCGTTCCTGTAACCCCAGCTACTCGGAGTGGGCGGCTGAGGCAGGAGAATCGCTTGAACTTGGGAGGCGGAGGTTGCAGTGAGCCAAGATCACGCCACTGCACTGTAGCCTGGGCGACAGGCTGAGACTTCGTCTAAAAAAAAAAAAAAAAGAGAGAATGAAGAAGAGTGGCTAAAAGCTGCAGTAGTTCAAAATATTTCAGAGATAAGGGAAAATATAGGAATGATAGAGAAAAATAAGTAGGGGATTTCCAGGTAGAGATTTGTTTTTTATTGCTACAGGTTAAAGACACAGTTTAGGAATTACTCTTTTAGACAACAACAGTGTATTTTCATTAGCCATGAGGTTGTCAGTATTATAGGATGGATGTATTTACAGTAGTGAGCAGAGAGCAGGCAGAGTCTTGTATAACTGTGAGAACTCTGGAGCTGTCCCATGAAACTTTTAACGGGCTAAATTTTCTATTTTACAAAAGGACAACGTAAATAATTCATCTTTCAATATTAAGACAACATGTTAACTAATCAAAAATATCCTGGCTATCACAAAATTCAAAAGGAAAATGTCAAAATATCTACATGTTTATATTTTGAATTGAAAGATATTCTAAAAGTTGTTTCATGATTATGAACTGCACAATGGAGGCCAATGTTTGGTTCACAAATGTGTGCTGTTAATTAGATTGGGAGTGATTGTATATGGTTTCTCACAAAGGCATCTCGAGTTCAACCATGTAAATTGATGGAATTATCGAAACATCAGACCCATTTCATTTCAACCTGGCTTTTATAACCAATGTGTGTGTGTATGTGTATGGTGTGTATACATGTGTGGATGTGTGTGGATGTGTGGGTACATGTATAGTCTCCCCCAATATAAACGTGAGGCTACATTTTCAGGTTAAGAGGGCTAATGTGTATCTTGCCTTCTCATCGCAAATTGTTCTACAAGTCCATCCATAATGATAATTATATCCTTCAATAGATGGCTGCTTACTTCCCAGATTTTAAACTGAACAAAAATATTACGGATCCACCAGATGATTTTAAATCTATCTACTTGAACTGCAAAATTAGGAGTTGAATGAAAACCTTACTTAGTGCAGTATGTTTAAAACTCATCTTTGGCTAGGTGCAGTGGCTCACGTCTGTAATCCTAATAGTTTTGGAGGCCGAGGTGGGTGGATCACCTGAGGTCAGGAGTTCGAGACTAGCCTGGGCAACATGGCAACATCCCATCTCTACTAAAAATACAAAACTTAGCCAGGTGTGGTAGTGGGCGACTGTAAGCCCAGCTACTTGGGGGGCTGAGGCAGGAGGTTGCAGTGAGCTGAGATCGCACCACTGCACTCCCACCTGGGTGACGGAGTGAGACTCCATCTCAAAAAAAAAAAATTAAAAATTAAAAATTAAAAAAAAAACCTCATCTTTGAGCATGTTAGTACTTGCTTTGATACAAAGGGTCTGCTTGAGTTTGTATTAAATCACTTAACTCTCCTTGTAGTTTCCTCCGTTATTAAACGATGAGAATGTTCCTAACCTATTGCAAATGATTACTTACCATGGAAATACAACCACAATTACACTCAAGATTATTCCAAGCACAAAGTTTTGCATGAAATCACTGTAACATTAACACTGTCTAATAAGAAACAAAACCCAAATCTTTCTGTTAGGAGATTATTCTCCATGGGTCTCCGGCCTTCTGCAATCTTACCTCACTACCTCTATGCTGGACTAGCTTTCCAAGGGGGTTTGTAAAGGAAGCATCCTTATAAGACAAAGGTAGTGTCTTCCTCTGGATCAAAGGGCAGAAGTGTTTCCTGTCTGTCATAAAAGATTTGGGTTCCCTGAGCTCCGGGCTCCTCTCCTTTTAACACATCCTGCTGTGTGTGCAGGTGCCACTTCACATTGCCCTGTGGAAACTGGGGCCTGAAGATGTTGACAATGTGACTACTGCTATGGGGCAAGTAATAAACTATCCAGCTCCCTGACCCAGGAATCTCATGTCTTGGGGCCAATGTTTGGTTCACAAGTGTGTGCTGTTGATTAGATTGGGCACCAGCTGAGTGATTGTATATGATTTCTCACAAAGGCATCTCGAGTTCAAGATCGGCATCCATGAAACTGTGACCAGCCTGCAAGAGGGATAAAGTCTCAGATACTTCACAGTTCCTGACACTGTCTATCATTTCCTTGACTTAGGCATTACATTCTTACTCTCTGGGGCTGTTATTTTGTTGTTGTTGTTGGGGACTTAATAAGCACATTTTAAAAATAAAAACAAAGCTTAAACTGAAATCAAAATACCAGTCTTTATTTTATTTTAATCAAAGACTGCCCTGACCTTTCTTTGAGATGAGATCATGAGGTGACGTTTAAGCTTTGTAAATGCTTATACATAACAAGTGCTTTCAACAAAAAATTCTAACAATTCTTGATGCCTTATATGCCAGCTTAGAAGAAAGCAACCATTGTTTACTTTTTCACTTAAAAAATTTGCAGATGCTGATTAAAAGGCGATTACTCTTTTTTTACACTTAGGTCTTTCTTTAATCAAAATTGACTATATCTCTATAAATGGGAATCAGGGATCTGCTATTACACGAAAATAGATGTCAACATATGAAAATTAAATAAATGAACTTTGCCACTGCTCTGTAATTAAGTGATAAAGATTTCATTCACTTTTCTAAGGTTTTAATCATTTATGATAACTTTTATTTTCTTAAAGAAAAATTGAACTTTGATTTTAAAAATTCTAAAGTTTTCCTAAAATATAGCACTAATATGTAATGGAGCAAACTTTCAAAGTCACATCCTATTTCATTAGAAATTTGTCTACAAATGGCCGGGCGCAGTGGCTCATGCCTGTAATCCTAGCACTTTGGGAGACCGAGGAGGGTGGATCATGAGGTCAGGAGATCAAGACCATCCTGGCTAACACAGTGATAACCCATCTCAACTAAAAATACAAAAAAAAAAAAAAAAAAAATTAGCCAGGCGTGGTGGCGGGCGCCTGTAGTCCCAGCTATTCAGGAGGCTGAGGCAGGAGAATGGCGTGAACCCAGAAGGCAGAGCTTGCAGTGAGCCGAGATCACGCCACTGCACTCCAGCCTGGGCAACAGAGCGAGATTCCGTCTCAAAAAAAAAAAAAGAAGAAAAAAAGAAAAAGAAAGAAATTTGTCTATAAACACAAGTTTTAAGAGCCCCCCCTCCTCCTTCTTAATAAATATTAATGCATTTGCTCCTCCACTAAAAACACTAAGAAAATCAACAGCCATGGCGATCTCATGGCTGTGATGTGCTCAGGGCAAGCATCTATGTAACATATCCCTATTCTGCAACACCTCACCCAGCAGACAGAATGTTTACCTAAAACTCCCTGAGCTTGTGAAAACTTCAACAATCATGTCAACATTTAAGCTCATTCCCAATTAACCAGTCTTACCAAGCATCACTTCTATGAACATTTTAAAGAAAAACCAGTGAAGAGGTGAAATCAACTCTGTCCAAGCTTGCATGCAACTCTAGGAAGGCGGTTAGCTTATCTCTCAACTAGTTCTTATATTACACCACTATATTTAACATCTGACTTTTGTTGCTGTTTATAATATTACCCTTTATTTTCCTTCAATTTTAGAACTTCAGTTTGTGGCCACCTACAGAATAAACTTTCAGCTTTACCAAATTTTCTCTTCTTATGAGAGATGCACAACACTTACTAGAGAGAACACTATTTTTCAAGCTGCAATATACTGTGGTGTTTTCATGTTAGACATAAATAGTGTCAGTGAAAATGTTGATCAAAGAAATGAAATTCTAATAGGATGTCAGAAGAAGCAGATTAAACAAATGATCTAGCTGTTCCAAAGGCATCAAAATGCAAAATAATTCTTTTCTGGAGGTATTACTTAGCCAAATGTTGTAATTTCTTTAGAAATTTCAAGAAAGAATAGGAAGTGTTAATGTTAGTTTAATTATAGAAATAATGTCAAGTGACAATGGCAGGGAAGAAACTGAATGCTGATTTGATCTACACACAGTGATATGGACATTTAGAAAATATATTATATGATAATTATATAATCCTGGCTAAATTCTTTGATAGGTTTCAGTTGCCCCTGTAAATGTTCTAAAATAAAATTCAGGAGGGTATATTGTGATATTTAAGAATTTAACAAAGTTATCTCAAGAATATCTCACACTCTCATGCTATCTGCAACCCTTGAATATATGGTGACTAATATATCTAAATGTATTTTTGTATATCAATATTTTTATTATGTTATTTCTTAAGACGACAACTCCAAATAACAAAGTGTTGAAAGAGAATATCAGAACCACCAATATTTTTCTTTCCTTGACATACTTGCAGATATATATTTTTATGTTTATAACAGAAGTTAATAAAGAAACATGCCCAGCTTATTATTTCTGGATTGATTGCAGAAACAGCTACTACCCTTTTTGATGATGTGGAAGTTTATGCATGTATTGAGGAGGCAATAGCTGTGATAAATTACTTCAAGAAAATAACACTTTCCATTGCCTTTCTTTTTTTCCTTACAACCTGTGTTATGGAGTGAAATGTACTTGGCCTTGTCTTCAGGAGGCAGAAGCAATCATTTGCAGAATAGGCTTTGTGTGCTAACATTTAATATTAATCTATTCCCAGGCATTATATTATTAACTTTGAATAGATACTGACAAGTCTTGTTTTTGGAGGGAAGTGGGGCAGGGTATCGCTCTGTCACCCAGGCTGAAGTGCAGTGGTGCCATCATGGCGCACTGCAGCCTTGACCTCCCAGGCTCAAGTAATCCTCCCACCTCACCCTCAAGAGTGAGTAGGACAATAGGCATGTGCCACTACACAGGGCAATTTTTTATTTTTTATTTTTTTTTAGAGACGGGAGTCTCCCTATGTTGCCCAGGCTGGTCTCATATGCCTGGGCTCAAAGGATCCTCCTGCCTCGGTCTCCCAAAGTGCTGGAATTACAGGCATGAGCCACCACATCCATTTCACTTTTGCTTTTTTTTTAATGTGCCATTGTTGCATCTGTTTCTACTGAAGAATAAAACAGATACCACTATCCTCTTTGTTTTCCTTTTTTTTTTCTTTTAATCACTACCCATTTATTAAAGGCTAGGTGGATTTGGGCAATTCATCACTGCTAAGTAAGGTAACTAAGAGCACGTTTATGGATATATTATATACACTGGTTACCTTGTTTCAATAAATAAGCAGCTGGTAAGTCATCTCCCAGTTTTATCCCCAACTTCTAAAAGAAAAATAGGTCGAAAAAATTAACAAATCTGGTTAGGAAAAATACACTGAGCCCAACTATTATGATTCCCTGGATTCTATTATTATGTTTATTTATTAGTATTATGAGTCTTTGCTAAAATGTTGACTTCCTATGGAAGGCCTCTCAACAGTGCTGTTTAAAAATCACACGTAATCAATCCTTTCACTCGGCACACCCTAACCTTTTTCCCTTCTTCCTTTTTCTCCACAGCTTTCATCAATATCAAACACAATTCATCATGAAAATCAAGATTTATTCGTTTTGTTCACTACTCTATCCCCAATGTCTGGCACATACTAGCTGCTCAATAAATAAGAATGAATGTGTAGTATACCACATGGATGAAGTATGGGAGGTATTCATTCAAGCACTTATCATGCGCTCTCCTAAATTACTTAACATCAGTGACTGCCCCCACTCCACCCGCTCCTCATCCAGCCTCCACTGAATGAGGAAACAGCACCATGAATGAATAGCTCATGATAAAAATTTAGCGGTCGTCATCAGTGTATGCCTTTATCCCTATCATTGAGCCTTTGGTTCTATCTCCAAAATATTTATTAGATTTCTCTATCTCTCTCCATCTGCATTGTCGTGACCATTATCTGTCTTTTGAATCAGAGCAATACTCTCAGAACAGGACTCCCAAACGCAGTCAGAGGAATCCCTTGACACAAGAAAAAACTCACGTCACTTCCTACTTTAAAGGCCTCAATGGCCTTCTATTGTTCACAGGATAAAATCTACACTCCTTACTGCAGCCTACAGGGCTGCACGGCCTGGCTCCCACTTGTCCTCCAGCCTCAACCCCCTGTCATGCTCCCGCTACGCCGCCCACCGAGCTCCCGCTGTACTGTGTCTGGAAGAAGCCAACCCCTTGCTGGATTTTACACCTTGGTACTTGTTGTTCCCTTTGCCTGGAGCACTCTTGCCTCCTATCTTTCCATGACTCATTCACAGCCTTTGGAGAGTATCTCAAATGCCAGCTGCACAGGTCTTCCTGTGACCACCCTAATTAAGCGGCCTCCCTAACCACTCTCTCATCACCTTGTTTACTGCTACCGTGGTTCTTATCACCACTTTGTTAACTTACTCTTTGTTAAATGTAAGCCCCGACAGGACAGGGACTTTGCCTCTGTATATTCACAGGGACTAATAAAATACCTGGAACATGGAAATTGCTCCATATATAACAACCGAATCAATAAATAGAACATTCTCCCTCACTTGGGTGGCATCCCTCGTCTCACTAATTAGAATGCCTGGCACAGAAGAGACATGCTACAAATGTTGAAGTGAATGAGAAAACTGAAATCTTTTATTGTATCCTGAGTGGCACCCAGAAAGATCTTTGTTCATTAATATTTGCATATAATAACTGGACTGAGAGAAAAATGAATTCATTTGATTGACATTTACTCAATGTCTGTCCAGTGCTGGAAAGAGCATATGGCAATTTGGCTTGCAAGCACAGAACAGAGGATATCATTTCTAAACTGTTTGGTAATCCCATAAATATAGGACACACACATTTCACCAAGGCATTTGGCAAAGTTTCTCATTATATCTTGTCTTTAACATGCAGGAATGCAGATTGGATGGTAGCCCAGCTGATGGGTTTGGTACTAGAGAGTGGTTAGATGAAGACAGCTTAAGCATGTTCAACAGCTCTTTCAATGCAGCAAATATTTCTTGAGCAGCTCCGGCCAGCCAAGTACTGAGCTTGAGGCTAGAGTAATAAAATAATTAAGTGTGGTCTCTTACCTAGAAGGGTGCATAAGTCTTCCCGTAAAACATTTCAGATCTCTGCCCTGTACCATTGACACTATTTTTAAATTAATATATTGGATGAATATATACAGAATGTACTTCTATCAAAATCATATGAGGATTTTAGGGGAAAAAACAGAAGAAATAATAAATCAGGATCCAAGAGATGATAGCTATCTAAAAGGCTGGAATGAATTCTTTAAATTAAATTTAGTGCAGATATGAGGTCCTACCAATGAATCCAAAATACCAACTACATATTTACAAAATGGGGGAAATATGGAATGTATCCACTCATAAACATTCCTTAGGGATTTTAATTTACAGTACTCTATAAAAATCTACTGTGATATAGTGATCATAGAAACTAGTTTCACCTTCTGGTGTATTTACAAGGAAGTAATCAGCCTGTGCTCAGACCACACTTAAGACTATTGTGTTTGAAGGCACGCACCACACTATAAGAAAAGTTCAGAGGAGTCGGTCAAGATGGACACGAGGATCCTTGCTGCAACAGCCAATGGTGTTGCTAAAACACTGACACTAATGAAGAATTTGTGGAATGTTAAGAAAGTGGGGAGGGGGGTTCGGGGGTGGGGGTGACAGAGGAAGTCATTCTACAAAAAGGTACTTGCAGATGCATGTTTATAGCAGCACAGTTCCAGGTTGCAAAAATGCGGAACCAGCCCAAATGCCCATCAATCAATGAGTGGATCAAGAAACTGTGGTATGTATGTGTGTGTGTGTGTGTGACACACATACTACTCAGCCATTAAAAGGAATGAATTAATGGCATTTGCAGCAACCTGGATGGGAATGGAGATGATTCTTCTAAGTGAAGTAACTCAGGAATGGCAAACCAAATATCGTATGTTCTCACTCATAAGTGGGAGCTAAGCCATGAAGATGCAAAGACCTAAGAATGACACAGTGGACTCTGGGGACTCAACAGGAAAGGATGGGAAGGGGGTGAGGGATAAAAGACTACAAATTGGGTTCAGTGTATACTGCTTGGATGATGGGTTCACCAAAATCTCACAAATCGCTACTAAAGAACTTACGCATGTAGCCAAATATCACCTGCTCCCCAAAAACCTATGGAAATAAAAAATTTAAAAAAAGAAAGTGTGGGTGAATGATAGAGAAGGAGGGAGCTAACTGTCCATAAGTATTCAAAGAGCAGGTATGCAGAAGAAATAGTAAACCTGTTTTACACGATCCTAGGGCACAGGACTAGGAAACTACATGAGGACAGATTTTGATTCACCATAAAAAGGCCTGACTATCAGCGCTGTCCTGCGAAAGTGAAGCATCTCGTGAGGAAGTCAGCTCTCTATCAATGACAGGTCTCCCACGGCCACTGGGACATCCTCTGGACAAAGATATCAGACTCAGGACTTAAATGCTGCATAGACGGCAGATTTCTAGACCCTATGTCCTTGACATTTTATGATATAATGAAAAGGGAACTAAAAAATTAGGAAGCATACATTTTCATTCACTCAACCAATGCTTGCTATGGCTAGGCGCTGTTTTAGGCACCATGGACACAGCAGCTAACTTAGGCAAAGTAATCCCAGCATTTTGGGAGGCTGAGGCAGGCAGATCACGAGGTCAGGAGTTCAAGACCAGCCTGGCCAACACAGTGAAACCCCGCCTCCACTACTAGTACAACAATTAGCCAGGCATGGTGGCAGGCACTACTTGGGAAGCTGAGGCAGGAGAATCGCTTGAACCCGGGAGGCGGAGGTTGCAGTGAGCCAAGATTGCATCACTGCACTCCAGCCTAGGCAACACTGCGAAACTCTGTCTCAAAAAAAAGTATGCTTGTGAAGCATACATTCTAGATGGTTTGGGACAAAATGAAACACAAGCATAAAACACCAATCTTTGGTTTTGAGAGGATACTTGGTGCTAGTTGGAGGCAAAGCTACACCTGAGGCATTCACACTTTAATTTTGTTTATTTATTTTTAAATTTTATTTATTTGTTTTTTTGAGATGGAGTCTCATTCTGTGGCCCAGGCTGGAATGCAGTGGTGCAATCTCGGCTCACTGCAAACTCCAGCTCCCAGTTTCAAGTCATTCTCCTGCCTCAGTCTCCTGAGTAACTGCTATTACAGGTGTGCGCCACCATGCCTAATTTCTGTATTTTTAGTAGAGATGGGGTGGGGCGGTTTCACCATGTTGGCCAGGCTGGTCTCAAACTCCTGACCTTAGGTGATCGGCCAGCCTCGGCTACCCAAAGTGCTGAGATTACAGGCATGACCCACCACGCCCAGCTCACACTGTATTTTTTATTTATTTATTTATTTTCATTTTTATTTATTTATTTATTGACAGAGTTTTGCTTGTCACCCAGGCTGGAGTGCAGTGGCACAATCTCGGCTCACCACAACATCCACCTCCCAGGTTCAAGCGATTCTCCTGCCTCAGCCTCCCAAGTAGCTGGGATTACAGGCACCTGCCACCACTGCCGGCTAATTTTTGTGTTTTTAGTAGAGATGGGTTTTCATCATGTTGGCCAGGCTGGTCTCGAACTCCTGACCTCAGGTGATTCACCTGCCTCAGCCTTCCAAAGTGCTGAGATTACAGGCGTGAGCCACTGTACCTGGCCTCCACACTTTATTTTTAAGCTGGAAGTTATCATATATAGAGCCATTTGTTACAATAACTGCACTAGACCTTTTGCCTTTATTCCCGCTATATGCTCTCCTTTCCTCTCTAACCTGTGGCTTCCACTCCTCACCACTGCAAAACAATTTCCAATTAATTGCTTATACTGCAATTATTAATAAAATATATTTTGCCATTTACTAAACTATTAGATATGAATGTTTTCTGTCTGAGTTTTTACACATTAAAACTTTCCACAGTAAACATTATAAGTGTTCATTATTAGAATTCATAAATTATACAGAAGTGCAAAAACTAAAGGATGTATCTACTTCTGTTACTTTCACAGAATAATCTATGCATATGTACTAATACAGATTTAGACATATGTTATCCCAAATCTGGTAGTACTTTTGTAGCTTTTCATTTTATTCTAGTACTAAAATTATTAGAACACTAGTGTTTTTGGAATTGATTTTTAAAGTCCCCTAATTGGAATTGCAGCCATCTTTTTGGTCTGTCCTCCGATTGAAGAAGATCTAACAGCGCAATCATCATATGACACTTAATAAGCATCCTTGCTGGGCACCTGGTCCATAAGAACATTGAGAATAAATACTTTCCTGACATTCAGTCAGATTGATTGATGCACATCAAGTCAATGACACTGGGGAACGCTTTGTGGATGGAATGACTACATAATAACAGGAAAACTCTAGGAAGATACACTTAATGAATCCTTATTGATCTAAATACACCTAAAACTTGTTTGTAACTTTAACCTCTGTCACATTATAGAGGAAGACATTCCAAACTCAAACTTTTTTTTTTTTATACTTTAAGTTCTAGGGTACATGGGCACAACATGCAGGTTTGTTACATATGTATACATGTGCCATGTGGGTATGCTGCACCCATTAACTCGTCATTTACATTAGGTATATCTCCTAATGCTATCCCTCCCCCCCCACCCCAAGACAGGTGTGATGTTCCCCACCCTGTGTCCAAGTGTTCTCATTGTTCAATTCCCACCTATGAGTGAGAACATGCAGTCCAAACTCAAACTTTTATTTTATATATATATATCTTAGTAGAAGTTGAGCAAATATTTCTGAAGCTGTTCAGAACAAGGTAGAATTCAACATACTGGAAATGTGTGTGTGGCCTGAAAATTGTAGCCAGCTACTCCAGAAACCTATAGTTGTGGTGTTTTGGAATTTGGTGACTTGGCCATGGTTATTCAATTAAGGAAAACATTCTCATACTTATTTTTATATCAGTCTTTCCTACTCAGGTTCTTCAAAGAAAACATGGTTAAACCTATTCTCTCCCCTTCATAGTTGCTTCATTTTATTTTTTCCAACCCAGGAAGTCCTAACTTGTACAAGTGTATCCTCATAAAATACTAATGCCTTGGTCATGTTATCTACTCTGAAGTCATTTTAAGCCTTTCCCTTTGCTAGGATGCTTACCACAACTGGATATTTCAAGTATGGAAGCACCATGATGTGAAGCAAAGATGGGAAAGTAGTTTTATTTCTGTTTGCAAGCAAATGATGTCTCCTTCTTCACTGGTATTTTAGGTAAAGGCATTAGGAGAAACTACTGGCTTCAGAGAAGAGAACTTAATGACACTAAGTTGTGTGATCTGGTGAACACATTTTGAATCAGTTTTCTCCAAATGCATTTCCCTATGTTTGCCAACATCAAGCTCCCTATTATATCATAGTTTCTAGAACAGTGCTGCCCAATAGAAGGACTAGTAAAGCCACCGATGTGGGCCACATATATAATTTTAAATTTTCTGGTGGCCATGATAAAAAAGTAAAAATATGCAGATATAATTTTAATATTTTATGTAGATGCAAAATATTATGATTTCAACAAATAATCAATATAGGAGGTATTAATAAGATACTGGTCATTCTTTTTTTGTACCAAGTTTTTGAAATTGGGTGTATGTTTTGTAATTACAGCACAACTCAGTTGGGACTGTCCATATGTGGCTAACGGCTACTATATTGGCAGACAATTCTAGAACCAAGCTGAAAACCATAAACTGATGGCAAGTGTGGAAAGAGCACAGTTTGCACTCTCAGACTACTAGATTACCAAGACTCTTTACTCTTGAAACATCAAATATGAATTCATCTATTAAAAATCTCACCATAATTATAGATGTAGGTTAGCCTTTCTTTTACAATGATGGGGTAAAAATAACTGATTTCCCACCAGCCTTTCAGGTGCAACATCCATTACCATAATAAAGCAAATTTAAATTTAATTAGAATGTAATTAAAGGTAATGTGGGTGATTCCAGGATAGCTGATTTGTTTTACTAGTAACAGAAACACCCTTTGCCACTTATATGAAGCTGGAACAATATTAATCAAATGACTTATTATCTGAGAGAACAAAGTACAGAAATATTTACATAACATAGTACCATAGGCGGAATATCCACGTTAAACTAATGTTAAGAACGACAAAGGGAAGATACGCCAGCATAACACATCTTACTTCTTCTCCAGTAATACACCTGGGACATTGCAAATACCCAACTTCTAGAATCTGTCAGGAAGAATAATCTACATGTATTTAATTCTCTCCTGCACATGTTGAAGGACTAAATTGTGAAAATATATTTGAATGCTTTTTTTAGAAATCACTATACTTCTTTGTTAGGTTACTTAATTTTTAGCATAAACCCACCAAATCCCATGTCAATTGTTAAAAATGGATCTATTCAAGCCTACAGTATAAATTTATGGTTTTCCAGGAAATCACAGGAAAGTTGTTGTAAAAGGTATTAAAATTCTTGCCAATAAATCCCATGTTTAAAAATATTCTATTAAATGTAAATGTTGAAAGTAGTATTAATAACAGCTATGTTCAAAGAAAACTTTAAGGGCAAACATAAAATAATTTAGTTGGAAGGCCATATTACAAGATTCAAAGATTTGCTAGATTCTTTGAACAGGTTTCAACAGGAGATGATCTTGTGATCTGTAGATAAGAGACTCTGAATATCAAGTGATCAGAAACCAAAGCAGAGATAAGGCTACTGAAAATAGCCTATTTCCTGTGCTGGTCTGGACCTAGGCTTTGGGGTATAGGCAGGCCTGATACCAGAGGTCCGATGTAGCAAAAGGAATGAAGGAAAAAGATGAAGAGACAAAAACATGCTGACACTGTCATTATTTCTACAAATGTCAAAATAAAATTCAAAATGAAATCGATTTTTTAATTACAAAAATTCTTCTGAGAATTGTTTATTTTCCCCTCCAGACATAAGTAAACTTAAGGCAAGGAATCATATTTACCTTCTGATATGCTTCACATAGAATTTGCCACTTTTTATCAGCAATATTAAAAGTGATTATGTGATGAATAGCTTTCAGTCTATATGCCCTACGAGCAGGCAAGAAAAATTATTCAAAAAAACAAAATGCTTCTCACTATTAACCGAAAAACAGCCTATGAAAAGGCACAGTCAAATGATCTTGGTCAACAAGGCTAAGGCACCCATTCATTATTTATTGAGGGCTGATTGGGTATAAGGACATCTAAGAATTACTCAATGTCAAGTGCTGTGGGCCAAAAGCCACAAGAGAAAAGGATTTTCACTTCCAAGTCCAGCCTAATAGTTCCAATCTTGGAAAGAATGAGAGAAATAACAGAGGAAGAGAAAAGAAAGAGAAACTTGGAAGAGGAACAAATAAACAGCAGACATGTTGTTACTGGAGAAGACAAAAAATGCAGTGAGAAGATAGAAACGTAAGAACCGCGCAGGTACATGCATGTATGCATGTGTGTGCATGTGTGTGTGTGCATGAGTGTGTGTGTGTGTCTGCATGAGTGTGCATGTGAGTGTACGTGTGCATGCATCAAGAGACACAAGCACAGGGCTGCGTGTGCAATGCGGCCAGCTGCGTCACGCCTCTGGAAGTACAAAACACCACTATTTATTTATTTATGTATTTTGAGACAGAGTCTCGCTTTGTCGCCAGGCTGGAGTGCAGTGGCGCAATCTCAGCTCACTGCAACCTCCGCCTCCCGGGCTCAAGCGATTCTCCTGCCTCAGCCTCCCAAGTAGCTGGGATTACAGGCGCACACCACCATGCCCAGCTAATTTTTGTATTTTTAGTAGAGACAGGGTTTCACCATGTTGGACAGGATGGTCTCGATCTCCTCACCTTGTGATCCGCCTGCCTCGGCCTCCCAAAGTGCTGGGATTACAGGCATGAGCCACCGCACCTGGCCTAACACCACTCTTTTTTTTTTTTTTTTTTTTTTGAGACGGAGTTTCAGTCTTGTTTCCCAGGTTGGAGTGCAATGGCACGATCTCAGCTCACTGCAACCTCCGCCTCTCGGGTTCAAACGATTCTCCTGCCTCAGCCTCCCGAGTAGCTGGGGATTACAGGCATGTGCCACCACACCCTACTTATTTTTATTTATTTATTTATTTATTTTTAGTAGATACGGGGTTTCTCCATGTTGCTCAGGCTGATCTCAAACTCCCAACCTCAGGTGATCCACCCGCCTCGGCCTCCCAAAGTGCTGGGATTACAGGTGTGAGCCACCGCGCCCAGCCCACTCTTTTTGGGGGTAGGGTTCACAACTGTGTATATGTAAAATTTTTAGTCTCAAGATTTCTTTAAAGTGGTAAACAGTCACGCTGCAGACTCATAAACTGTGTAAATTCATACAAAAGTTTAGCAAATCTTCTCAATCCCATTTGTATAGGCTTTCTTAAGTGAAACAAAGGGGCAGAAATAAACAATAGGTAATGATAACTGTGGAAAAGAAAACAGGCAGCACAGCATGAGGAAAGGACGAGCACAGGGAAGCCCAATGGGTCAGAATGATGTGCAAGCTCAGTCTTGCCTGGTTCAACCTCATGAACAAGAGAAGATCAGCAAACGTGATACCCCAGCCACAAGAGTAACACTGATAATAATAATTACGATTCTATCGTCATCATTCATGTGGAGGTGCCTGCCAGGTGCTTACGAATTGTTAACCACACACAAGAAGCCTGAACACCTAGAGTTCTCCTCATCGTGTACCTAAGCAAAGGGAAGGGAGAGAGAGTCTTTAATTGGCCCCAGAATATACAGCAATAAATGGAGGAGTTGAGGAGTAAGGCCAACTGGTTCTAAAATCCTGCCTGTGGTGTCTGGCTGTAAAACTCTGACTCTTGCCTAAGCTGAAGTCTAGCCTGGGACCTGAAGTGCAGCAGCTCTGACTGAAGCTGGATGGTTACTCTACTTCCAGTATTGTGCTCAATGAAGAGGTCAGTTTTTGAGCAAATACACTTGACTCTTTGAGGGAGTTAAGAAAAATGAAATTGAAATAAAGCCAGAATATACACCAGAGAAAATTTTGGTGTCTATTTTCCTGAAATCACACAATCTATCTTCTTAAAATTTTTACAATGCTCAAAGGTGTTTCATCATTGCCCACCAACTTCTATCCTGGTAGGTACCAGGAAATTATCATCTCTCAGGTTTCAAATAAAGCAGGTATAGGCCAGCTGTTCTTGCTCACAGTGATACTACAGGCAGTCAAAAAATAATTTCGCTGATGAATGTTACCTCCTAGAACTTCCATGCGTGGGACTTACACACTGATGCACGAGTTTCCATTGGCATTTTTGACAGCATCTGTACTCCTTCTCTTATATCAACAGAATATGTCCAGAACTACTGGCTTTATAAGGGTCAAGTTATGCAGTTGCTACACAGGGTCATTTTGCCAGTCCTTTCATTCAAAACCATCTTTGGTGACTCCCTTCATTGAGAACAAGATGCAAAGTCTTCAGGTGTTCACAGTCCTTTACGATTCCCTTTTTCCACCTATTTCTTGCTATACTTTCCCCTTTCAGTATCCACTCTTTTCTCATCCTCCTCCTCTCTGCTGCGGCCTCTCCTACTTCACAAACACCAGCCACAGGGAGCTTGTTTCTAGGTCATGCTTCATATTCTCCTGCATAACTGCATGTTCTCTGGGATAACCTTTCCCCTACAGCATCTCTAACTATTCAGGAAGCTAACCTTGTGGAAGGTCCATTCAAATCATACCCGTCTTACAAATCTTGCTCTATCTCTTGCTGTTGTTTGGCAACACTAGGATCCTTTACTGTTTGTCAGCCTCGTCCCGTTTCCTGGCTTCTGCAACTGTTTTTCTCAGTACAGTGCAGAGTCCCAGAGCGCAGGGTCCTAAAGCGCAGAGTCCTAGAGCACAGGGTCCTAGAGCGCAGAGTCCTAGAGCACGGGGCGAACATGGTTATCCACGGTGAGATGTTCTTCCCCTAGTACCTACCACGGTCTCCCATATAGGAGACATTCACATGTATTTGTTTAATTTTACGAACAACTGTGGAGCTTACTCTGAGAAAAGAGGTTTCATACTGACCTGTAATTGGATATTCTCTTTCTGGCCTAGTATATAACCTCCCTGATTCAGGCTGCGGCTCAGAGTTCTTCAAAGAGTAAGTACAGTTATCACTGTTGAAAGTGACTCTGGCTGTAAACATCAAAGACGCGATTTCTAATGTTGTTGTGGCTGAAACTCCGCTTAAACACTAGAGAGAACAACAAGTCCACAGAAGTCACATGTCTGTTCATTAAACGCACAGGAAGACTTTGAACTAAACCCTTCATAAAACATCTAACACAGAGCTTGCAATGGTGAGGAGCCTCTCTCTCCTGCACAGCCAGTGAACAATCTAGGCTTGGAGAGAGAGAGAGAAGAGCAAGAGCATTCTAATAAGCAGGTGTCTGTGACCTCCTGAGTAACCAACCGTGAAACCAAGAGATAAGTACAGTCATGGGTCACTGAACAACGAGGACACATTTTAAGAATTGCGTTGTTAGGGGATTTTGTTTTGGGAACATCACGGAAGGGACTTACATAAACCCAGATGGTACAGGCGACTCCACACCTAGGCTCTATGGGGCAGCCTGCTGCTTTTGGCTACAAACCGGCACAACATGTTTACTGAATGCCTTAGGCAACTGTAACACAACAAGAAACATTTGTATATATAAACATAAAAAAGTAAAGTAAAAACACAGTATAAAAGGTAAAAAAAGGGGACACTCGTCTAGGAAACATGAAGTTTGCAGAACTGGAAGTTGCTCTGGGTGAGTCAGGGAGCGAGTGGCGAGTGAATGGGAAGGCCTAGGACATGACTGTCCATTACCACAGACTTCACCAACACTGCACACTCAGGCTACACTAAAGTTAGAAAAAAACATTTCCTTTCCTCTGTGATAAATTAACTTCAGCTTACTGTAACTTTTTTTACTTTATAAACTTTTTTAACTTTTTGACTCTTTTAATACTGGTTTAACACACAAATGTATTGCACAGCTACACAAAAGTATTCCTTCTTCATATCCTTATTCTATATGCTGTTTTCCACCTTTAAAAAAAAAAAACAACCTTTAAAACTTTTTTCTTTTTTTTTTGAAACGGAGTCATGCTCTGTTGCCTGGGCTGGAGTGCGGTGGTGTGATCTTGGCTCACTGAAACCTCTGTATCCCAGGTTCAGGAGATTCTCCTGCCTCAGTCTCCTGAGCAGCTGGGATTACAGGCACATGTCAACATCCCCAGCTAATTTTTTTTGTATTTTTAGTAGAGATGGGGTTTCACCATGTTGGCCAGGCTGGTCTTGAACTCCATATCTCAGGTGATCTGCCCACCTTAGCCTCCCAAACTGCTGGGATAACAGGCTTGAGCCACCATGCCTGGCCTATCTTTAAAACATTTTTGTTAAAAAGCAAGACATAAACACACAGTAGCCTGGGCTTACAGAGGGTCAAGATCATCAATATCACTGTCTCCCACCTCCACTCACATCTGGTCCCACTGGAGGGTCTTCAGGGACAATAACACACATAGAGCTGTCATCTCCTCTGATCACAATGCCTTCTTTTGGACACCTGCTGAAGGACCTGCCTGAGGCTGTTTTACAGTTATCTTTTTTTTTTTCAAAAATAATTAGTAGGAGCAGGCGCAGTGGCTCACGCCTGTAATCCAGTACTTTGGCAGGTTGAGGCGGGCAGATCACGAGGTCAAGAGATTGAGACCATCCTGGCCAACGTGGTGAAACCCCGTCTCTATTAAAAATACAAAAATTCGCTGGGCGTGGTGGCGCATGCCTGTAATCTCAGCTACTTGGGAGGCTGAGGCAGGAGAATCGCTTGAACCCGGGAGGTGGAGGTTGCAGTGGGCTGAGATTGTGCCACTGCACTCCAGCCTGGGTGAGACAGCAAGATTCTGTCTCAAAAAAAAAAAAAAAAAAAGTATAAGTTCTATAAAATAACTATAAATACATAAACCAGTAATATGGTCATTTTTCTAATCATGTACTATACATAATTGTATGTGCTGGACTTTTACACAACTGGCATCGTAGTAGGCTCATTGACCCCAGAGTCACCACGCACACGAGGAACGCATTGTACTAGGATGTTACCATGGCGAAGACATCACTAGGCTATAGGAGCTTTTCAGCTCCATGACAATCTTATGGGACCACCCTTGCAGATGTGGTCTGTCACTAACTGAAATGTTATGGGGCACATGGCTGTATATATTTTTTTACTGTATTTGAATGACACAGACAATTACTGACCACCAAAAATAGGGAGGAGAGGAAGAAGATGACATGGAAGTAAGTAGAAACTATTTCTGAAGGAGAAAAAAGTTACATGGGAAAAAGACTCCTTCTTTGTGCCATGGATTTGCCAGTTGACATGACTGAAAAGCAGTCACCCAAACAATGACCAGGAGGACCGAGTGCTGCTGGTGAAGCCCACCAGAGACCAGCGGACGGGGACTGCTGCTGTGTTAGCGACAGGAAAAACAGCCTAGGACACTGCCCGCCCCATCTTCAAGGGCTTCCCTGACTCTAGCAAATCATAAAAACCAAAACCCATAAATGATGAGGCCACCAAGTCATAAAGAAGAAGTTAAACCCAATCATTACCCTTTTGTTAGATAGTATGGAAGGAGACAGTGTATTTTAACTGATTTTCTTTTTTTTAAGACAGAGTCTTGCTCTGTCACCCAGCCTGGAGCGCAGTGGCACGATCTCGCCTCACTGCACCCTCCGCCTCCTGGGTTCAAGTGATTCTCCTGCCTCAGCCTCCTGAGTAGCTGGCACTACAGGCGTGCACCACCAAGCCCAGCTAATTTTTTTTTTTTTTTGTATTTTTAGTAAAGACAGGGTTTTGCCATGTTGGCCAGCTTGTCCCAAACTCCTGACCTCAAGTGATCTGCCCACCTCAGCCTCTCAAAGTGCTGGGATTACAGGCATGAGCCACTGCGCCTGGCCTAAACTGATTTTCATTCTACTAGAATTAATGTTCTCATATAAAGAATTAAGTAGTCAGCTATATGGCAAAGTGAAGCTTTCAAAATAACCCATTCCCTACTGATCTAGCCAGCTTCAGATTTATAATAGCAAACAGGATACCAAATTATAACGAGACCACAAATTCTTATCTGAAGAATCCTCATGTCCATGGAGAGGTAAACTTAAGTCTCTTCAAAATCTGTAAATACTATTAGCTAATTATTCTGAAACTAGTTCCTGATACATTTTAAGGTTTCTCTTAAAGTTAACTCACTTTCTAAGATTCTACCACTACTGGTGGGGAAAAAAAAAGCACATTTTTTTGTTAACGTATAATGTTTCCATTAAGTGGAAATTCAAGGGCAGGCAGATGCTATCTCTTAAGAGTTGTGCATTTTGTATTAAAATTAACTAGCATGGTATTTGGCATCTCACTGGGATGCAAAAGGGAACATTATTTGCTGCTGCGCGCCATTAGTGCCAGAAACATTTTTCATAAAATGAAGAGTGCAGCTCCACTAATCTATTAGTCCTAAGCCATTTTAGATCATACCATTGATTAACTAAAATATTTTTTTTTCAAATGATGGCTGATGACAGAGCACTACCTTAAAAGTCAAAGAACTATAAATTAAACATCAATCCAGTTACCATGTTCTGTCAAAACAAGAAATACATGCGTGTGTTTGTGTCCTTTATATGGGCCAACATAAGCTTTTCCTATTATTTCTGGAAATATTCAGATTTATTAGCACACATAAAATCCTCAGACTGAAATTATTATAACATTTATTTCGAACTGAAAAAAATACCAAAGGAGTAACCTGGGGGGCTTGGTGTCTCATGGTGGACTCCTATTTGCTTTTGCCCCTTTTCTTCTTTGGGTTTTACCTTCCAGCACGCTTAAACTTCTAGTTATAGAAACCCATGGCAACACTCACTGCCCAGAATAACTATGTTTACTCAGATAATGAAAAGTGATGTGATAACCTTATCTCCTGGGACAATTAGGTTATGTCCAAAAAGCCAGGCTCCTTAAAGATCCTTTTCAATGATCTCCATGCTCGATACAGGGCACTGACTTTACTACAAAAATATTTAAAACACTGTGGCTTTTCATACTTTCACAACTTTTTATTTTATGTTCAGCTGCTACTCAAAAAACTAACTTTGTGCAGTATTCCAACCAATACATCATCACATAAATACCTCTTTTACACAAGCAAGTGCACTTGAAGAAATTCCAGTTGAAGGCATACAAGAACCTCCAAGGTTACCCAGGAAACCTATTTTGACGAGTTATGTATATGTCAAAACACATGAGTCTACATCTTCATAAAACTGTGTGACTGAGACTGCATCAGGGGTTAAGCTACGTAAACAAACAAAACCAGCAATAATGGCAACAGAAATATTCACAATATTGGAATCAAAAGTAACTATTTGTGACATCTAATGTTGATTGGTTATCCATAATTTTTTAAAGCCTTCATATTAAAAACAATGAAAGAAAAATAGATGAACCAAGTACACTATGTAAAATGGATAAATGAAAGCAGAGAAAAGAAAGCAAGCAAGAATAAATATCTACTCCAAAACCCAACTCTAAAATGAGATGCATAGGCTCTTTAAATCACAAAATCTTTGTGGCTTACTAATGGAAGGATCCTTACAGATCATCTTGCCCAATCTACCTTCCAACGTGGAAATTTATTATCCATCATACCTAATACCAAACTGACGCAGTCCAGCAGAAACACTCCGGCCTGAGGTTATGCACTGATTCCATTGTTGGACAGCTCTATTTGTTACAGCCCAACTTTTGACGGATGTGTAAGACTTGAAGACATTAAGACCCAGAAATGACTCTATGATTATACTATGATTATAATGACTATATGATTATACCTCATTATAATTACTACAGCCTCCATGAATATATGCTACTCAAAGTGTAAAAAGTCACATCACCAGAAGACAAACACAATGTGATCTCCTATCCCAAGGATAATTTATCTGCCATATGCACAAAACCCAGTCTCACGATATTCGAGTCTGGGTCCTCTCTGAGAAACAGACATCAAGATCTGATGACATGTGCAAGAAATTTGTTGGGTGACACACCTGTGAAGGAAGCAGGGATGGATTCTTTGGGGAGTTGCGATTGTTTTGTGTCCTATGTGTGGTGGAGGTAAAAGAAGTTATGCCTATGTAAAAACACATAGAACTGTGCACCAAAAAAGTTAATTTAACTATATGCAAATTTTTAAAATTAGAAAATATATATTTAAAAATTTGGAGGGAGGTGTAGGAAGCTGAGAAGCATCAGACTGGGATACAGATTCAACTCTGTGAAGGAGGCAGTGGCGGCAGTGGGGGCAGGGAAGGAAGGAAAGAAGGGACGTAGGGAAGGAGGGAAGGAGGGAGGGAGAGAGGGAGAGAGGGAGAAGGGGAAAGGAAAGAAGATTTTAAATATTTGATAACACATGATGTTCCAAAAGGTGAAGAAAAACAAGCCATCTCACAGATTGCTGGAGGCAGTCTACAATGGTAAGGCTACCAAGAAGGACAAGTTGGACAGCTCTATCAAAATTAGAAAGGCACAAGCCCTCTGATTCAGCAATTCTACTTTTAGGTATTTATATGACAGAAATATGTAGACATATGTAAGATGATGTGTCTATAAAACTACTAATTGCAAGATTGCTTATAACAGCTAAAGCTGAAAAAATTCAGCTCAGTGTCAATAATAGGGGACAAATTAAGTTAAATACCTTGTGTTCCATTCATTTAAGGGAATACCATACATTCTCGAAAAATACTGATGCTCATATGTACTGATGTAGAGATATTTCCACTGAATGAAACACTGCAAAAATATGCTATCATTTGATCATTTGTATTAAAAAGATATATATGGTTGTCTATGCATAAAGTATGTCTAAAAAAGAAGAAAGCAACGATAGCATCACATGCCTCTTAATATAAAGGAACTGGCTGTTTGGGCAAGAGAAGTCGGTGGGAAATGTCCCACTGCACATCCTAGTGGAAAATTTTGAAACTTGAATCATGTAAATATATTACCTGTTTTGAAAGGTAAGCAGACTCTATTTTAATGAAGATGAAAAAGATCATTCTAAATGTTAGGTGAAGAATACGGTTCATTAGGGAATAAGTGTCAAGGCAGGAAGACCTCTTCAGGAATGGTGGTAGCAAAACAGGGGGTCTCCGTGGGGCTGACAGACCCTGCATACATGCTGAAGATGCAGCCAACAGGAGTTGATACCGTAACTAGATATAATGGATCGGGGGAAGGGGACTCAGGCTGGACTGACTTTTGGCTTGAGTATCCAGATAAACAATGTTGGCATCTGTTGAGATGGGTATGACTGAGTTACAAACAGCTTAGCAGGTGTAAGAAGACAAAAACAAGAATTCTGTTTGGGACACATTAACGTAGAGATGTTTGTTAGCCTTCCGAATCAAGAGAGTAACAGTACATCAGAGTCCATAAACGTGCCTACTGAGATCAACAGTGCTTTTAATTTGCGGTTCTTCAGCTGCAGTGAGACCGGGCATGCTTCTTAGGAGTCCTGGTCATTGTGATGTATAACACTGTGACTATCTGTTCATCATGTTTGCTCATTTGCCTATTGGGCATTTTGTTCCTTATTATTTGTAAGTGCTGTTAGTATATTCAAGAAAATTGGCCCTTTTATCACTTACATTAAATGGTTTTCTTCAGTTCATCAATTTTACTTTTACATTGTTTATATCATTTTCCCTAGAGGAACTCTAAATTTTATGTGGTCATATTTACTAGTTTTTCTATGGCCTGTGGCATATATTCTTTTCACAATCAGGAAAAACAAAGACAAATCTCATCAGTAATTATTAATGTGAATGTAAATTCTATAACATAAAAAATACATTTTATATAATTAAAGAAGTTTTGTAGTACTTACGCAAGTTTTGAGGGCATTCATTCGTCACTTTTGTAGTTAACCCACTGGAATATCTTTAATAAAGTCATAGGATTTTTCTTTATTCCTTAGAAAAATTGGATATTTAGGGATATTCTTCAATTCAAAGCTCATGATCAACTAAGGATTCTTTAGAGGAATGGTACGTATTATTTTTTACTTACAGCATTAAAACTCAGCTAGAGATAACAATTGTGTTTGCATAGCTTATTTTTAAAACATGTGGGCACAGTGACTTTGTTCAATTATTTTAGAAAGCACCAAAGTAGTATGAGAGACACTGCTATTTTTTAAATGCTACTCAGCACAACTAATGACTTATAAAATAGGTAATTATTTCCTTTGAGGTCAGAAGTAGACTTAAATGTTACAGCAGAAAGCCAAAATAAATGTGATTGGTTTTTCTCAAAATAGTAAATTAGCACTTGACTCCCACCTGCACGCTGGTATTTATCTTCGTCTCCAGAACTAGTAACTCAATTTGATGCAGTAGCAGGGTACTGGGATGCCACACGTGGTTTAACTCACCAAGGAGACAGCTGCTTTGTACTGACACCCACTACACTTGTCTTTACCCCAACAACTGTTCACATTAATCTGAGTTAACTACCCTTTGGAGCAACCTGTTCAATCTCAGTTAGTCGCCTACTGGAGCGCACAGACACAGGTGATTGAGATTTGAGGGAACCACAGTCACACTGACAGAAATGGAATCTCACCCACTGCATCTTCAGTCTGGCTGGAGAACCTGAAGGAGCTAAAGGCTTGCTAGAAAATCCTAAAGCACCATAATCTTCTATCGCATATGCAAAGCCTGTTTTACTTCAAATGATTGTCAGTGGCTATTAAGTTGCATTCACACAAATCGCTAACAAATTAATATCTGACATTAAGAGGGGTTTATTTCGGTCTTTTGTTTTTCTTAAATTATAAAATGAATTGCTCTTTTATTTTTGAAAAGTGCATACATTTTAAAAATGAAAGTGACTCCCCTCCCCACCCAACCCCCTCCTAATTCCACTCTCCAGGGGAAAGTGCTGTTAATATTTTGGTGTACAACTTTGCAGGCTCTTAAAGCTGCATTACTACTCATACATATGTATATGTACGTATGTATGAATATGTATGATTGATATATATGATGCACATATCTATCTAGCCTGCTGTTTAAGCAAAAATGGTATCATACAAAAAGTTCTACAATTCCATTTGTACTCAATAATGCACAAAACTCCTTCCGTTAAAGGAACTACAGTTCTACCACATTTTTTTCTTTTGGTGTCATGGTGTACCACACCACGTGCATATCATAATTTATGTAAACATTCTCCCTTGAGGGGCCATTCCAGTTGTCTCTGTTTTTCATAATTAACAATAATGCATCTGTGAATATGTACCACCATACACTTGCTCATCTATTTGTGAGAGACTGAATATGAGAAGTGAAGTTTCTGGGTCAGAGAACACGTCCACTTGCATTTCTGATAGGTATTATCAAATGCCTTTTCAAATGGCGGTTGTTTTACTTGACATTCTACCAACAAGAAAGACTATTTTATAAGGCTTCATATTCAAAAGTTATTCTAAAAGCCTCATTACATGTAAGACACCATATGGAGCATGTCACAAGATAAACACATCAGTACTCTCACATAAAAGTAGATTTTGGCCGGGCGTGGTGGCTCATGCCTGTAATCCCAGCATACTGGGAGGCCGAGGTGGGTGGATCACCTGAGGTCAGGAGTTCAAGACCAGCCTGACCAACATGGTGAAATCCCATCTCTACTAAAAACACAAAAATTAGCCGGGCGTGGTAGTGCATACCTGTAATCACAGCTACTCGGGAGGCTGAGGCAGGAAAATCATTTGAACCTAGGAGGCAGAGGTTGCAGTGAGCCAAGATCGCACCATTGCACTCCAGCCTGGGCAATAGAGTGAGACTCTAGTCTCGAAAAAAAAAAAAAAAAAAGAAAAGAAAAGAAAAGTAGACTTTAAGGGAAAAAACGCATAATCACCTACTAAGAAGGTCTAGAAAGTGTGATTAACTCTTTAAAATCTAATAAGATATGAACTCTATCTCCTTGACCACCCAGTGTCTAAAGGGTTATTCCTGGGGTCAGCTTTGCAGAAAGTGCTTCCTTATGGAGTGGTTGTTAGTTGACCTTGCCAGACAGCCTCTGCGTTTTCATTCTCTAACGCAGGCTGGCAAGACTTTGTATAGAGATAGAAACACCAATTCTAGTTTGTTCCTTGAGAAGGAAGGCCAAGTGACTGGTTTTCTGAGGCTGTGTGTATCTTCCAGGCACAAGCCTCTGTCCCCAGGAGAGCCTGCACGGGTGGCAGGACACATTTGTGGTGGGGCTTTTTACGCTCCCTGTCATCACTTTTTACGATTTTCTCATTAATTCCTTTTCTTTACTGAGGAAATGAACACACATAAAACTGGAAAAACGAGCAAAGAATTACATAAAATCTACACAAGGACTTCCTGTCAAAAAGCTTCACTAACATAATAGATTTAAGTTCTTACAATCAGTGGTTCCCAGGCCTTTGAATTTCATGGATCAGAATTTTTTTTTTTAAGTGAAGAATTCAACATAGAAACAACTATTATTTGTTCTTTAAAAACATTTTTGAAAACCTCACTCAAACAAATAACCTAGCAAAACTTTTACAAAATAACGCCTGGCTGGGTATGAGGACTCATGCCTCTAATCCCAACACTTTGGGAGGCCAAGGTGGGAGGATCACTTGAGGCCAAGAGTTCCAGACCAGCCTGAGCAACAAAGTGTGACCCCCATCTCTACTTTCAAAAAATAATAAAATTAAATTAAAATAATGGGTATTTTAACACCAAAAAGAAGAGTTTTGCCTAGACAACCTCCCAGACATAAGCACAGACACTACATCCACCATTTCCCTTTTTTTGTTTTTTTTTTTTTTTTTGGCGGAGGGTTAAACACTCACTAATATTTAGGAATTAGTCCTCTGCAATTTTTCACTTGTCCTGATAAAATCCAGATTTTACAAAGTTTAAACACCACAAAAATCACAGGGCTGTTTATAGAAGGAAGAATTCCTGTTACTCTTAGCTGAATATTCCCAATAATTCTTTGACTTTCTTTCTTTGTCTTATTAAACCAATGAGAATCTCCAGGCATGCATGTTTTAGGTCAAATTCAGGAAACGCCGCTACGCCTGATCCTATTTGGAATTTCCATTTTTACTCATATATGTCCCACGACAATAAAATTATTGAAAAGCAAGTGCCCCCAGTGTGGATGCATGGTCTCCACAAATCCACTCTTCACTGAGGAGATTTCCCCACATCCACTAAGGTGTGGGCCGCCTCCAGCTGCAGCGCCATACATCACGAGAGCAGCAGAGCTCAGGCTGAATAGCATTCCTCCTTTCCTCCTCTCTACTCACACTTCCTCAGAGGCTATCCAGCATGATAATGAAGAACATAGGTGGTGGGGCCAGACAGCCACTGACTACCTCTGTCACTCTGGACGGGTGACCGTCCTCTCTGAGTATCACCTCCTCCTCTGTAAATGAGAACAATACCACTCACTGCATAGGGCTGCTTGTGTGAGAACAGCACGAGCAGACCCACATGGTGTTGGAAAAGGCCCCGACGCACAGCAAGGGACAAATAGTGCTGGTGATTGACGCTAGCCCCTGCCAGGCTCTTGGGCATTAGGAATCCATAGTCAAGCAATGAAAGGGTCCTGCCCTCATGGAGTTTACACTCTAGCAGGAAAGACAAATATTTAATAATCATGCAAACTGAAATTAGAACTCTGATAGGTGATACTAAGAAGGGAGTAAAGGTGTTCCTGAAGCCTGGGGTCTGGGTCTCTCTGTGGAGATCCAGGATAAGCCACCCCTCCTGAAACTTGAAAGATGAGTAGGAGTTAACAATTTGGCACAGGGAGAAAGGAGCAGGGGTCCAGGGAGAAGGAGCTCACCCTTCCTTCCTTCCTTCCTTCCTTCCTCTTCCTTTTTCCTAAATTGTAAATGTCACCTATTCTAAATAAGGCAGTGTCTTAAAGAACAACCTAATAATCTATGTATTGGTATAAACCTTAAACAAAGTTCAAATTTACTCCAATGCACAAAAATTCAGTTAATCTCTATGAAACAATCAAGGATGCCATTATATTCTAGAATTCTTCTGCTGGCCCTCCTCCAAAGTGACATATGAAAAGCTGAAGCAGCATACATTTAGCTTGTTTCACAGAAGAATACTTATCTTCTAAGTGCACAAAGTAAAACATTAGAAAGGGATTCAGTACAGAATATTAAAACTCTGTATTTTTCAACTGCCTGCACTGAGGAAAGATAGAAAATCTATCTGACAAAAAAGTATGAGTTTGGACCAGTTTGTTTAAATTTAACAAAACAAAGTTCATCATGGCTGATGAATCAATCTGTTTTGAGTCCCTATTTTTACGCAAAACCGCACTTTGCCCGACAGCATGAACTACTTGTGAAATAAACACTTCAAGCCTCAAATTTCAAAGGAGTTATAAGTATGTTGGGGGCAGCAATGCTGGAATAACTTTCCCATCCCCTGGTCACTATCAACTTGGAGAAAAATTATTTCCAATTTGCCTTCTACTTTGTACCCTTGTGGTGTCTCAGATTTCACTGTCCCTGAAGGATGTGCTGTCCGTGCACTCACAAACACCCCACTCTGGCCATCTCCACTTTGCTACAGATCACAGTCTCTTTGCTTCCAGTAACTTTTCTCTATGTTCCAGGGTCACAACCCCTCCTCATTATCCCCAATTTCCTTGGGGTAAATTTCTAAGAAGTGTCTTTATACCTTAAATCCTTGTTTCTTTTTAAAGCAAGAAAATGCTGGCATGAGGTCAGATGCAAATCACTTTGCATCCTCAAAGCAACTAAATATTGTCCCATTGTAGAGATGGGATGTCCTTACCATAGTGACAGTGACAGCATACTCTCTCATGGCTCCCTGCAGAGTCCTTGGGAGCGATGTGACAGGTTTTCATAAAGAGGGAAGAGAAAAGGACTTAAAACACTGCCTGCAGGAGCCTCTACACCCTTACTACTTTCTGGGTTATTGCCTCATGAGGAAAAAGAAATTCAATCATTTGTCGGGGGGAAAAAGTGTGCTTTTTCTTTTCAAAGTCTACCCTTTTATGAAATATTTAAGCAAACATTTATTTACTTCTAAACCACCAGGAAAAGAAAGAAAAGCAACCAACATTTAACTTCACAGAAGAAATAAATATTTCACTAACTGTTATACCTTTAAATTTGTTTTGATATATATAAGATCATGAATACAGTCATCTATATTTTCCTAGTCAGTGCAACAAAAAATAACACTCACTAATAGATCAGAAAATGGAGATGACAACACTTAACTCCAGAATCTAGGAATTTTTTCCCATAGTTTCCTGCAATCCCTTTAAGACTCTAAACAAAGTATTCTACCTTTTTTCTTTAAGAAAACAAAACGAATTTCATGCTTATTTGATATTTCTAATAAACAATTTTAATAACAGACTAAGCCAAAAAGGAAGCTGGTCTATATTCATTAAGAAAAATGCAACCATAATCACATTTCATGAATGGACAACTTTCACATATCCACACTCTCAATGCCTACAAAGTTTAAATGGAAAGATGGATCGTTCAGGAAAAGCGTTGAGAGCAGCATCCAGACCTCAGCACTGCCCTCACACTGAGCCCTTCAAAAGGACGGCACGAGGGGCCAGGTGCAGTGGCTCATGCCTGTAATCCCAGCACTTTGGGAGGCCAAGGAGGGTGGATCACTTGAGGCCAGAAGCTCGAGGCCACCCTGGCCAACATGGCGAAACCCGGCGTCTACTAAAAATACAAAAATTAGCTGGGCGTGGAGGCTGAAGCAGGAGAATCGCTTGAACCCAGGAGGCGGGGGTTGTGGTGATCTCAGATCGCAGCACTGCACTCCAGCCTGGGTGAAAAGAGTGAAACTCTGTCTCAGAAAAAAAAAAAAAATTAGCCAGGTCTGGTGACACATGCCTGTAGTCCCAGCTGCTAGGGAGGCTGAGGCACACAATTCATTTGAACCCAGGAGATGGAGGCTGCAGTGAGCTGAGATTGCACCACTGCACTCCAGCCTGGGCAACAGAATGAGACTCTGGCTCAAAAAAATAAAAAATAAAAAAAATAAAATAAAACCAACCAACCAAGGATGGCACCAGGGACCACTTTGTAGGGTGTAAACAACAAATTGCTCAGCATAAGAAGCATTTTGAAAACACAGTGAAGGAAAACATGAGATCACCATGCTTCACCGGGTCTCCAGGGCCCAGACAGAGGTGAGGCACCAGGTGTGCGCGACGACGTCACCCTACAACCTTTAGGCCACCTTCGTGCTCCAGCCACTGCCTACAGCTGCGCCCGGACAGCACCTGACTGCAGTTGCCGTGGCTCACTCACTTTCTGCCTTCATATGCCTCATACGCTGCCAGCTCATGGGACGCCCATGGAGACTGACTTAGCCATCCGGCTCATACACAAGCCTGGGGGAGCAAGGCAGCTGGCCCAGGGGGTCAGGCTTGACTAGGGAGAACCAGTCTTTTGGGCAGATGCCTTTGAGGCCCATTCGTCATAGCTCCTTGGAAGGTCCGCAGCAGGGTCCACGCCGGGTAGCTTGTTTAGGTGACCAGCCGCACAATCAGGGACTTCCGGGCATGGCTCCATGTCTTGATAACATGCCAGTGGCTAGAACACTCCTGAGCAAAAGTATCCTGTCAGCAGATCACGTGTTCCCTGAGAAATAAACTGCTGCTGAGAAGCTACTATTAATAACAGATGGCGGACAGTTTGCTGTGATACCTGGACTGAGTACCTCGGTGCCTCTGCTGTCTCTGGGCCATCTGGATTTCTAGGTGTGACTGTGGCAGACGTGCCTCGGGTGCAGAGCAAATGGAAACAAGATGGTCCTGCTTCTGAACTCTGCCTCATGCCCTCATGCCCCAAGTTTGAAGTTCTTTTGGTCTCCTCTTCTACACTTCTGGAAGCTTCCACTAGTCTCTTACCATGCTCGCATGAACTAAAAGCTAGATGCCTAAATGACTAACATGATAAAAGATTAGCCTGTTAAGGCCACAGTGACAAATGTCACCTGAAAGACGAAGGGGAAATAATTTGCATTGAAGGGTGCGCTTGCAGGAGTGCAAGCGCACCCTTGGCTTATCCTCACCCCTTGGCTCATCCAAGTAGCAGAAGAGCTTGGGTTGCATGAAGCTTCCAACCATTCAGTGCAGGCTGAGCTCCACAGCAGTGCCTTGGGGAGCACAGCTCAGATTGTGCTGAGAGCCACCTCTCTTGTCTCACAGGTCCCATCCCTGGGCTGAGGCTCTTTATTGAGGAAAGAAAGAAATGTCCTGTCTGGCCTCACACACCTGAAAGTCGAGAAGCAGAAGAATGGCCGGGCGCGGTGGCTCACACTTGTAATTCCAGCACTTTGGGAGGCCAAGGCAGGTGGATTGCCTGAGGTCAGGAGCTCCAGACCAGCCTGGCATGGCCAACATGGTGAAACCCCCTCTCTACTAAAAAATACAAAAATTAGCCAGGTGTGGGGCCGGGCGCGGTGGCTCACGCCTGTAATCCCAGCACTTTGGGAGGCCAAGGTGGGTGGATCAGGAGGTCAGGAGATCCAGACCATCCTGACTAACACAGTGAAACCCTGTCTCTACTAAAAAATACAAAAAAATTAGCCAGGTGTGGTGGCACATGCCTGTAGTCCCAGCTACCCAGGAGGCTAAGGCAGGAGAATTGCTTGAACCCGGGAGGCGGAGGTTGTAGTGAGCTGAGATCCCGCCACTGCACTCCAGCCTGGGAAACAGAGCGAGACTTTGTCTCAAAAAAAAAAAAAAAAAAAAAAAAAAGAAGCAGAAAAACATGTCTTATGCACATAGCACGGTCTTGTGCTTCCTGCCCCCTCCCACACCCAAGGGAGGAGGATGGTGCTCATGCAGAAGACATGTAGTCTCTTCTTCCAGAGTTTTTTGTTTTATACCAGCCTATCTCTTACTTCCCTTGTTCAGCCAGCAGGATAAAAATCAATGGACATTTCTATCTCCAACCTGCTGCAGCTGCTTCTCAGAACCACCATCCCTTTATGTAGAGGAAGAGAGAGGCAATTTAAAATGGAAAAGGGAGAATTGCGAAGAGGAAGGACCAAAGGTGACTTCTCCCTTTATCCTTCCTGAAGGCCAAAGGTTGGAGATAGTAAAAGGAAACTTTGCTGGGTTTGTAGAGGCAAAGAGGGGTATTACGGACTTGAAAGAACTTTTCAGATGCGGTTGGTTACAAGAATGAAAATCAGGCAGCAATGAGCCAAGGACACTCAGCAATGCCATCAGCAGTACTTAATTCCACAAATAGAATTATCAGGTGACTATAAGGTACTCAGAGAAAAGGTTCATATTTTAGATATAAAAAGATTTATCTCTTGGGTCTAAGAAACTACATATTTCAAAGAGAAGAATAATCAGCTTATAACTAAGAAGACAGACTCAAGAAATATGAGCAGTGAAGAAGATAAATGGGGAATACTGAAAGTTTTTTGAATTTGCATATTTAAGCTGGTGATAAGAAAATAAGAATTGTGTTATTTCATCCTTTGACGAAAGCGTCCATGCATGACCACTCCTTCCATAAGGAAGCCCTGGTACACACAGAGCCTAGATTATCCACTGATAACCCCACACCATCTCAACGAAGCTAAATAAAGATGGAGAAGAAGGGGCTTTCCACCTCTCACCAGCTGGCCTCACCCAGTGTCTTCAGGAAAACCAGCCTCCTAGGCTTTGACTGGACTTCCCCATTTGTGAGATGAGGGAGAAAACTCAATGACCTCTATATCCTCTTCCCACTCTGCAATGTGGTGACTGAATCGCATGATGGATGATTACCCAATCATCCATCCTTACTGGATTACTTATTGGGTAAATGGCCTTTACCCAATCCCCTCCTTACTGTTACTGTCCATCTATTTCGTCTTTCCTGCCTCATTGTGGAGATGCTGCAATGTGCCACCGTGGCTGTCTGGACTACATTTCCCAGAATCCCATTCTCTCCATGTCTCCCATTGTGGCGCACCATAAATAAGAGAGGTTCTTAGGTGGGATCTGGAAGATGGGCTGAAGCAGCCACCCTTCATTCTGCAGCTTACACAGGCTGTTGTCATCTACAGCCTGGACGCTGGCATCAGGCAACAGCTGGGCCTGCAGCTGTGCTGTGTCCCCTGGCCTTTCCTCAACATCTCTGACCCAGGGCCAGGTGTGCTTGTTTAGCACCCTGGTGGGGAACCCTGGCTTCTGCAAGACCCCAGTAAGCCCAGAGGCAACAACAGTGACACAAGTTCCAGCATCAGGGTTGAGATTTTCTTGCTCTCCCCCACTTCATATCAACCTTCTCTTCTCCAGAGCCTGCCATGTGGACTTCAAGCTCCAGCATCCAATGTGAGACAACAGCCTTATAAAGACTGCTTGATCAGCCCCCACAATTGCAGAAGGTCAAATCCCTATAACAAAGCTGCTTGTATATATGATCAGACATATGTGGGTTGGAACCTTGAATAAACCTCTTAAATGGGGATTATAATTGTGAAGATCTCATAGGATCACTGGGTGGTTTAAGGGAGATAGTGAATGTAAAGTTGGCATGGAATGCACAGTAAATACTGTGTTATTATTAACTAAAAATCCCAGTTACCCTGCTGAGAAAATCTCTCTCATTTTTTCATAGCTGTAGAATCAAGCGAAGTAGGCATTTTGCCTATGTCGTACCAGGGACTAAGCTAACAGAACCCTGGCTCCACTCTAAACCTAAGAGAATCTAATCCTATTTTTATTAGAGACCAGAACATAGTAGCTAACAAGTACTTAACCTCTCCCTCCAAGGAAATGATGGCGAAGCCAAAAAGAACGATACCAAACTGGAAACCATTGATTTCAGTAAGATATTTCACTGTCACTGAAGGAAAACATCATTTTAATGGTGGAGTTTGATATCCACATTAAAAGACAGTTCATCAAGAGACATCATACAATAGAGCTATTTGGGTAGAGTACTTGGTGAACTGAAAGCCTAATACATAAACTTTCCTCTTTCAGCTCTTACTAATGAAAAAAGTTATTCAAAGAAGTATTTGAGATGGACTTAAATATCAAAACCATACTTCTTACTTTTTTAAACTACTTAATACATATCGTGTTCCAAAAAGATCTAAGTATACAAATTGGAGTTTTTCTCATCAGAGAATTAAATTTAGGTCCATCAAGAAACCTCAAGCTTTCTGATCTGCACAGCACTTTTTGGTCTTTTTATTTCAGTCTCAAATATTTTGAAATGGTATTAAGTTGTGTCCAAATGACACAGTGGGCCAGTGGCTGGGGGAGGGAGGTGAGACCTGAATGCCAAGAGCTTGGGGAACCATTGTTTCCCACTCTATTCTGATGTCCAAGCCGACACCCATAGCCCACTGACTGTCTCACCTCCAGTGTGCCGTGTGAGCCACCTGGCACACACACACTTCAAAGCCAGACCTCAGTGTGATACCTAAAGAGCAAACGTCATCTTGGTCCTCAGAGCCATGAGCCCTTGCAGATTCTCTGCCAGTGTCATCTTTCTTTCTCACTGTCACTCAATTTTAAAACACTGCCGCCAAGTGTTGTTCGTCTTTCCCTGATGGCACTCAGCGCCATCACCGACGTCCACAGGTGCTTCCAGACACATCTCCACTGTGCCTCCAGCCTCCTCGCCAGGTTCTCACCATCCCACATCTGGACAGCCTGTGACACAGCCGGTCCGGGGTCACCAACTCCTGCCCCCTCTTTCCATACATTCATTCACATATGATCTAGTCCCCTCCCACATACACTTCACTAAACTATCTTTCACTATATAAACCTTTAATGCGGCCAGGTGCGGTGGCTCACAGCACTTTGGAAGGCCAAGGTGGGTGGATCACTTGAGGTCAGGAGTTTGAGACCAGCCTGGCCAACATGGTGAAACCCTGTCTCTACTAAAAATACAAAAATAGTCAGGCATGGTGGCGAGCACCTGTAATCCCAGCTACTCAGGAGGCTGAGGCAGGAAAACAGCTTGAACCCCAAAGGTGGATGTTGCAGTGAGCCAAGATCACATAATTGCATTCCAACCTGGGCAATAGAGTGAGACTCAGTCTCGGGGGAAAAAAAAAAGAAAGAAAAAAACAGTACAGATTAAAATGATCGATTGTAGAGAATTCTGCTGGTAGAAAAGTAAATTTATACTTGCTTGCATGAGTAACTTCTACATTCTTTGTAATGGATTTTACATAATAGGAGCATGTATTTTGTGACAATAATAGGCCCACTCAAGCAGCTGGATATACAGCTAACTCTTTATCACTGTTGGGGCTGAAATGAAACTTGGTTTACTTCTTACATGGAAAAAAAGTCCTTCTTTTCCCAAATATCAAATATATAAACTTAGATTCATTTAGAAAAGTTGACTCCTCAGTAGATAATACATGTCTCAGATGAAACAAATCTCTCTCTCTCTCCTTAAACACATACAGAATAGGAAAGGCTCATACACATGGGTGCAAATTCTGGCTCCTCTCAATGATCCTGAGTGTGTTATTTTCCATTTAAGCCTTGGTTTTTCTCCTTCCAAAAATGGAAACAATGATATCTATGTGATAAAGCTGTAGAGAAGATTAAATTAGACATAACAAGTGCCTAGCAGAAAAGAGACACTTTAGATGCAACTGATAAATTGTAGCCATAATTATGTATATGAAATACTTGTAACTATAAGCCCATTTTCCATGTTGTTTATTCCTTCAAGGCTACACTTGTATTTGAATGTCTATCTGCCACTGTCTTGGTTTACAGCAAAATCACCTTATAATGAAGAAAGAGGCTGCCATGTTTCGAAACCTCCTTTAGGTGGAATCCAATGGGAAATAACTTATAAATACATATTTTTATTGTATATGTAACAGTATATTTTTAGATTTATCTTAGTGATGTTGTAATGGCTAATTGTATAAATTCTGAATCAGCCTCACTTTTCCTTTTAACTCAGTTCATATATCAGCTCTTCAGCCAATGGAAATCTCCTTTATAGGGTGTGGCATAACCATTAACCTCCCTTTGTGCCCCATGTAATTTGACAATAATAAATTTCACTATACTGTCACTGCTTTGTGCATAGTAGATGCTCAGTGAATATTCAGTGAATTTAAACTTGGCAAGTAGTCAAAGAGAAAGAAATTATTTTAAGTAACTAAACTTAACAAAACACCTAACTACACTTCCGGAAATAGGTAAAAGAACTAAAGATTACATAAAGTATCAGGTGTTAGAAGTCTAGAAAAACATAATTCTCCAAATTGTGATTGTCAAAATGTGAGCCCAGAGATAAATTCCCATGCCTTTGCATATGAGCAAATTGGCTCTACAATTTTTCCAAAAGAACTATGGCTCTGCACTGTTGGACTCAAACGCCCTTTGTGCTGCATTTTCATTAATTCAAAACACTTAGAATCATTTTGCAGAGCAGCTCATTTTGTGCAGCAGAGGGAGGCCATGAATTATCTGTTGTGCCTGAATAAAGCTCTGCAATGTTGAGCCGTGTCTTCGCTGAGTCTAGGCGCCTCCACTTCTTACATGCCATGCGAATGACACAATTTGAAAAACACAACCAAATGTACACAGTATTCCATCTTCTATGAAAAGCATAAGGGGGGAGGAGGAAAAGAGGTTGGTTAATGGAAGTGAGTATAGATAGAAGGAATATGTTCTAGTTTTCAATAGCACAGCAGAATTCCTATAGTTAACAATCATTTATTGTATATTTCAAAATAGCTGGAAGATTTGAAATGTTCCCAACACAAAGAAATTATAAATGTTTGAAGTGGTGGATATTCTAAGTGCCCTGATTTGGTCATTACATGTTGTATGCATGTAACAAAATATCACATGTACCCATAAATAAGTACAATTGTTATATGTCTATTTAAAAAAGGAAAAAACATCATTTAAATAGAAAACAACATAAAAATAATGTATACATCCTTTATATTGATGAGATCTCTTAAACCAGTTGTGTTCAGTTCCACCTTTGAACCCTCAGAACAAGGGATTTGTGCTTATTGCTACTTACTTGACTCTACCTGGTGTTCAGTCTATTGTGTACAAGTCTCCTGTACATCTTATCCTTATACCCAACTCTATAAATTGTAAGCTCCCTGAAGAACGGAGCTTTGTCCTGTCCTTCCTGACACAGGCAACACTCAACATTTGATGTCTATCTAGTCTACGTAACTATCTCTTCCAGCAGAATCATTTTTTTTTCTTTCTTTCTTTCCTTTTTTTTTTTTTTTTTTTTTTTTTGAGATGGAGTTTCGCTCTTGTTGCCCAGGCTGGAGTGCAATGGTGCGATCTCGGTTCACTGCAACCTCTGCCTCCTGGGTTCAAGCGATTCTCCTGCCTCAGCCTCCTGAGTAGCTGGGATTACAGGTGTGCACCACCACGCCTGGCTAATTCTGTATTTTTAGTAGAGATGGGGTTTCTCCATGTTAGTCAGGCTTCTTTTTAGAACAGTCCATAAACTGCCGCCTTTAAGTGACTGAATCCTGGAAATAAGTGTCAAAAAACCTAATGTGTATCCATGAAAGTATTACAGTAAATAACATGTAATAATGTGTATATGAGAAAGAAATTGTATTATTCTGTAAGGTAAAATGAGGTTTATGAGAACTGGATTATTGTTGAGAACAGTAGCCGTTAACTGCTGTTTTATTATTTATCCTTCATGTATAGGCAAGATGCTACTGAAAATGATCATTGTATAGGTATGACTGAAAAAACAAGCATGTTCATTCATTCATTTGCTCATCCATTTATTAAACAAATATTTTAATCATTTCAGCAACATGTTTGTGTTGCTGCCAAAGAGAAATTAGATTCTAACATGTTCAACTTAAAAAGACTTCAGTGGCTCCCTGTTGTCTCTGGGAGTAAGTCCAGGTCTTCTGTGGGATACATAAGTTCTTTCCTGATCTGGTCTCTCACTGTTTCCCTGTCTTATCTCTCATCACGCCCCTACTTCCACCCTTTATTGCTACCGTCTTGTTTCACACCCTCCATGCCTCTGTAAATCTTGTCTCTGCAAGGAGTAGTTTTCTTCTCTCTCCTAACTCCTATATGACCTTAAAGACTTACCTGAGGCAACTCTGTGCCCTGGTAAATCTTTCATATTATTCAAATCTAGAGCAGCTGTTCATCCTCTAGGTACCCACAGCATCCTGGGCTTTCCTTTGTCATAGCATTTGTCACACCTCTTCAAATCTGTTTCTGTATCTCTCTTGTTCACTAGACTCTTGCAGGCCATATGATACTCTTATCTGCATGCCCAGTGCCTAGCATGGTACCCAGCAAATTGTAGGCAACCAATACATATTTACTGACGACTGAATAAATGTGGAGACTGGGGCAACTATGACAAAGAGAACAGACAATTAACTGGAATTCAGGAGACCCGGACACTGTCTTCAAAGGCTGAAAGACTTTTGGAAAATTAATATTTTTGTGCAACTCCTGGCATTAGCTAAGGTGGTTGTCCAAAGCATTCCTTAGCTCTGTGGCTACCTGACATTTTCTAAAAGTGGCAAAGTTCTAATGTGTCTCTAGCCGAGAGGAACAGTTACAATTGGCACTTAAAAACATTATTTGTTTGCTTAGGGAGACATTCTGTATTTTAATTTCAGACTACTTAAGACAGGTCTCTGATACAATGTATGGAGTGTCAAATATATCATCTTTTCTAGGTTTTAATAAAAAGAAAACCTTACCAAAAAAAAGGTTGCCTTGACAATATATCTATAGACAATATCTGAATTAATAAACTGACCATTTATTTTCTTTTCTAGTTAAGGATGCCATCTAGAACAAGGACTTGGTCATGACAATTGGAAAGCCATCCAATGGTCCATGGCTCATGGTACTCATATTAGCAAAGGTGGGTTCCTGTCATCCCTACCCTGCCCTTCTCAGCTCAGGTGCACATCTCCTCCCATCACACCAAACAGCCACAAACAGCCTTTCTCTTTTCTTCTTCTTTTTTTTTTTGGTGACAGAGTTTCACTCTGTTACCCAGGCTGGAGTGCAGTGCATGATATCGGCTCACTGCAACCTCTACCTCCTGGGTTCAAGCGATTCTTGTGCCTCAGCCTCCTGAGTAGCTGGGATCACAGGCGCCCGCCACCACGCCCAGCTAATATTTGTATTTTTAGTAGAGACGGTGTTTTACATGTTGGCCAGGCTGGTCTTGAACTCCTGACCTCAGGTGATCCACCCGCCTCAGACTCCCAAAGTGCTGGGATTACAGGCGTGAGCCACTGCGCCCGGCCCAAACAGCCATTCTTACTGCACGTCTATATGGTGGAGTTAACTCCATTTCTCAGGAAGGTGGACGGAATGAGTATTCTCAACAGATAACAGATTTTCATAGGCTGTGAAACCTTAGAAATTTGAACAATAGAAGAATGACCTAAGTCAGTAGAGTCTCTTTTCTTACAATGGCTTAAGTGCTTTCAGACACAAAGAACTAAATAAGGCATGCTAACAAATAGATTGGCTGGTGAAGTCTTATCTTTTTCTTAATGAATACACAATATGTAATTGATATGCTATCTGTATATAACTTGAATGTATTGAAAGAAGGGCCTTAAATGTACCTCAAAAACTATGTTTCTCTAGGTATATTTATTTCTTAAATACTATTAATTTTATTACTTACATAATAAAGATGTTTTAGGTTGGGTGCAGTGGTTCATGCCTGTAATCCCAACACTTTGGGAGGCTGAGGCAGAAGGACTGCTTGAGGCCGGGAGTTTGAGAACAGCTTGGGCAATATAGCCAGACCCCATCCTTACAAAAAATGTGAAAAACTAGCCAGGCATGGTGGTGAATGTCTGATGCAAGTCAGAGAGGTTGTGGCGAGACGATTGCTTGAATCCAGGAGTTCAAACTATGATCACACCTCTGTAGTCCAGCCTGGGCAACACGGCAAGACTCTACCTCTAATAATAATAGTAATAAAAGGTGTTTTAATATCCCTCCTCCCCCAAGCTCCAAAAGATAAATTCTAAACTAGTGGAGTTTGGATCAGTGAGGGTTGATGGGGAAAAATGTAAATATAGTAGTCTTTTCACTTCAGGCCAGGCCTCGTGAAATCCATATCTTTAAACTTCATTATGTTTCTAAATCCCTTTTTTCCTTTTTTTTTTTTTTTTTGAGACACAGTTTAACTCTGTCACCCAGGCTGGAGTGCTGTGGTGTAATCTCGGCTCACTGCAGCCTCCACCTCCCTGGTTCAAGCGATTCTAGTGCCTCAGCCTCCCGAATATCTGGGATTACAGGCATGTGCCACCACGCCTGGTTAATTTTTTTTTTTTTTAATTAGTAGAGACGAGGTTTCACCACATTGGCCAGGCTGGTTTCAAACTCCTGACCTCAAGTGATCCACCCTCCTTGGCCTCCCAAAGTGCTGGGATTACAGGTGTGAGCCACCGCACCCAGCCATGCTCCTAAAACTCTAACCTGTGACTCTGGAATATGTTTACAAGGAAGCTCAAGATTGAGGACACTGCAGGCCATCTCAAAATGATGTCAGACGGCAGAACCAAGGCTTACATTAATAGAATTGCTGGGGCACTAGTTGCCTTGCCGGAGTGGCACCCTTGAAGATAAGAAACAAAATGACAGCTCCCACCAAGTATTCACCCTTAGGCCACACAGATAAATGTGCAGCAAACCTCTTCAGGCTCCACTTGTCTGGAGAAGGAGACACATGATATATTGATGCAATGTGGGAAAAAGACGAATGAAGTAATTTTAAAAATTATTTTAATAGGTCATCTATCTAGAAAGAATGGCAAAGAGGAAGACCAGGGTGGGTGGGCAAAATGCACCATTTTGTTTGTTAAGCAACATCTTAAAACGTGCAGTTAAAATATACGTACACTTCCTCAAATTAAGCAAACATCATCATTAGGATATTTCAGATACTGAAACTGATGAAAGGCATCCCACGCCCCTTTTTTTTGAGACAAGGTCTCTTCTGTTGCCCAAGCTGGAGTCCAGTGGTGCGATCATGTCTCACTGCAACCTTGACCTTTTGGGCTCAAGCGACCCTCCTGTCTCAACCTCTGAAGTAGCTGAGACCAGAGGTATGCACCACCACACACAGCTACTTTTTAAATTTTATGTAAAGATGAGGTCTGACTATCTTGCCCAGGCTGGTCTGAAACTCCTGGGCTCAGGCCATTTCCCCAAAGCCTCCCAAAATGCTGGGATTACAGCTGTGAGACACCTTGCCTGGCTGAACAGTACCTCTTGAGATGAAGCAAGGCGTGGGTGGGCTTCACTAAAGGGCAGCATTACAACAGGGAAATAGTCATGCGATATGTCTAAAGCAAATTATCATGCCTAATAATATTTCTTTTAGTTGAATAATTACAATTTCATTATGGCTCATTTCTTATCATTAATATTTTCATTTAAAATTATAAATGAGATGATCACATAAAATGAAAAACTGACTTTAAAGTTAAAATAACACACGCTTTTCCTCAGGAAAAGCATGATCCCAGCATTTTATAGAATGGGAAAATACTTGGGTGATGATCAAATCCAATATCCTCATTTCACAAATACATAAGATACTCAAGAGTCTAAATGATATTTCAATTTTATCCAACTAGTTTGGAATAAATCCAGCAGAACCAGTGTCTCTGGATCCCCAACACAGTGTTTCCAGAACAATATTCTGTGTTACATAATTTTATATTTATTTGGCAAACTACATTTTAAAGTTAAAGGATCTAAATATAGAAATAGTTTCGCATATTATCTTTCTTAATATTAAAATAGAATATCTTGTATTGTATTTGGTGGACTGTTTTTGAAGCATCAAATTTATGTATTAATAACTATGGATCATGTATTATTATTCCTCAATGGCAAATTTGGCACCCTACAGAAAATAGTCTTCATTTCTTTTTTTTTTTTTTTTTTTTTGTTGGCGGGGGGGTGTTTTTTTAGACAGAGTCTTGCTCTGTCACCCAGGCTGGAGTGCAATGGCATGATCTCGGCTCAGTGCAACCTCTGCCTCCCGGGTTCAAGCAATTCTCCCGCCTCAGCCTCCTGAGTAGGTGGGATTACAGGCGCCCACCACTATGCCTGGCTAAATGTTGGTATTTTTAGTAGAGACGGGGTTTCGCCATGTTGGGCAGGCTGGTCATCAACCCCTGACCTCAGGAGATCTTCCTGCCTCAACCTCCCAGAGTGCCGGGATTACAGGCATGAGCCACCGTGCCTGGCCTATGTTCCTTCCTTTCAAAGAAACATTCATATTTGAATGACTTGACTACATAGAAACCTTGAATAAAATTCCAAAATGTAGGAAAATTACAGGCCATAACATAATTTAAAACATAATCTAATAAAAGTATAACCAAGCAATAGGAAGATAGTTTAGTATTTAAACCATTTGAATATAAAAGCCTTTTAACCTTTGGTCAACAGAGAAAATCCAATTATATTTACCATTATCTAAACGTAAATTAAGTGGGAAAATACCTACGATGTGAATGTTGATACAGCCGAACTCGGAGGATCCGAACAGCTTTCAGATACTGAAAGGAGAGAAGACATAACCTAAACTTACCCAATGTGGGTAAACAGGAGGGTGATGGGGCAAGTGAAGAAGGACAAGGCTGGAACATCACGCTAATTCTAAGTCAGATTACAAAGCGCTTCAATGCCGTGCAAAAGAAATCTGAATTATTTTTAGATGACAAAAAGAGCACATCAGAAGTTTTTAAGAAGCAGAGAAGGACTTTTTGGCAACACAGCTGACTGAATTGAGAAGGGTTCTTCTTCCTGCTCCAGGTAGAACTACTGGAAAGAGAGACAGAGAGGACAGAGAGAGAGAGAGATCACAAAGGCAGAGAGGAAGGCAGGCTGACGGGAAACTCCAGGGGTTGGAAAGGCAGAGGGAAGGCCAGCCCGGAGGGGTGAGAACACCAGCTGACTCCGCGTCAGCCTAGGGTCCTGGTCCCAGACCCTGCTGTCAAGGCTGAAGGATGGAGCTGAGCATACTTGCTAATACGAGACACGTGTTTTAGGGCCTGCAAGAGGCAGAAAGCTAGATCTGAGAATCTGTGCATAAGCCATGACCCTGGAAGACACACTTGGAAAAGGGGTTTATAAAACTTCACCCAAATAAGTGGCAATGAAGCCCAGGGCTCTGGGAGGATAAAAACACACAAAAAATGTTATAATAAAAGTAGTAACTAAAACAGTGACATATTGGCATAAGGAACAGAAAATAGATCAATGGACTGGAATAGAAGCCCTACATAGATATGACATCTTGGTGTACGACAGATACAGCATTCTATATTAGTAGGGAAGGATACAGTCCTATACAAATGAGACCTAAATGTGAAAAGCAAAGTGTTAACATTTAAGAGAGAAATATAGGAGAATGCTTTATAACATTAGCATGGGAAGGCTTTATTTTAAAAGTTCGTGAAAAAAAGAACTGATACATTTGTCCCCATTCTATTTAAAGCATCTGCATGTTTAGACAAACTATAACCCAAGTGAAGGCAAGCCACAAACTGGAAGAAGACACCACTGATAAAAGATTAGTATCCAAAATGAGTAAGAAAACTGTAGAAATCAATATGAAAATTCAAAAAAAAGGCCCAAGGGAAAAATTGAGGAAAGACAGAACTAGGCAGGGCACAGAGGAGGTAACCTGAATAACCACTGGCCGTTAAGGAAGATGCTCCACCTCAGCATGAATCAGGGAACGCTGAGGAACATGGCAAGGCTGCCCCATCTTATAGCCATTTTGTTGCAGAAAAATCTAAGATTCCGAAGATACTAAGGGAGGGGAAAATGCAGAGCAATGAGCACTTCCATAAACTGCCAGTGGCCACGTTAAGAGTTTATTTGTACGACCAGATAGAGAGAAATGTGTAAAGAGCTACTAAGGTTTAGTATTCACATTTCACTGGACCCAGCAATTTCGTACCTAAGAGTATGTTCTAGGGGCACTATTTTCATATGTTCAAGTAAACACGTACAAGGATTTTTAATGCAGCCTTATTTGTAATTGCAAAAATTTGAAAACATACAAAATGTTTATCAACAGGACAGTGATTACATGCATTGTGGTAGTGTCATAAAAAGGCATGGCATGCCCCTATTAAAATAAGCATACTAGAGCAATTTTTCTCAAAATGTTGTTCAGGAATAGCAGAATCAGCATCACCTGGAAACTTATTAAAATGTAAATTCACAGACCCCACTCAAGAGCTACTGAATCCGAAATGCTGGCAGTGGGACGCAGCAATCCGTGTTTTAACAAGCTCCCTTCCCCCATGTCAGATTGAGAGCAGTTATACTGGATTTACCTGTGTCCACATGGATAAGCTTCAAAACCAAAATCTAAGCCACAAAAGCAACTATATAATACAATTAACATAAATCTTAAGACCATAAGTAATATATGGACAGAAAGGATATATGCCAACTTTAGGAGGGATGAAGGGGTAATAGAAATAGAAGGGAGAGGATTTCAAATGTACCCATAATATGTGATTTACTTGACAAAATGATATGAAGCAGATCTGGAAAACTGTGAGTATTTGTCACATCAGTGTGATAAGTATAGAGGTGTCTGCTAGATTATTCTCTGCATTTTTCAGTTAGTTTTGAATATTTCACAAGCATACTGGCACAGCCAAGTCAGTGTTTCTGTAGGATAACCACATTGTAAGGCAGGAGAGATGGGAGGCAGGGGCAACAAGTTCCTATATTGCTTCAGTTACCCAGCAAAGGAAGGGGGCTTTAACTGAGGTCTCAGTTTTCTAGGACTTGATCCTCCATTTGGTGCTGGGAGTGAAGAAAAGGGGCAGTCAAAGAAGATTCCAAAATGTGCAGCTATATGGAATGAAATCTGAATCTGAGAAGAAAATGTATGTCCTCATTCAATATTTGGTATTTGATAATAGAGACAGCAAATGGTGGTAAGGCAAGATGAAAATATCACTGACAACAGAACCCTTGGGAAAATAAAGAGGAAGCAAAAAAAAAAAAAAAAAAAAAGGAATGCCTTTAGAGGTAGGAAGAAAAAAGGAAGCAAAAGAATTTCTACTGAAGTCAAGAGAGTTTTACAATGGAAAGGATCATGTGGTAGAGAAATGTCTAGCAAGCTAAAGACTGAGAAGAGACGTGATACTAGGAAGAGAATTTGATTATTAGAGTCCTCCCTCCAGCCCCCTGAAATGCTTATTTTATAAGAGATCTTGGAGAAAGTCTATTTCATTATTATTTGAAAGATTAAATGTGCGATATGGAATTGGGAACAGCAAATATGGACTTACCTTCTAAGATGTTCTGAGACAAAACATAAACACAGGGGCAATAACTGGTGATTAAAGTTTAGGAAGAGGTGGGATAAAAATGGAATCATGATCCCGGGTGAAAGGGTCAGCTTTGGGAAAGATGAGGAATTCTTGCTTCGGGAGAAGAGATAAGGGGGAGATATCAATACAGTGGGAAGAGATGACGAGATGAGTTTAGGAAAGTTCAAGGAGCAAATAGTTCCATCCAGCACCAGCTTGGAGGCAAGAGCACATCACAGGTGCCTTCATGCCCTTAAGTGCATCACAGTGGACTTAAGGGGCTGAGGAGAAGAGACAAGGTTGGCACTGGAGAATGGAAAATGGGGTTTGCTAAGAAAAGGCCAAAGAATCGCCATCCCATATTTTGAGGAAATTCGGGACAAAAATATTTTATATAATGAGTGAGCATAGTTATTTCAAGTAGCCTGATGGCAGAACAGGAGAGGGTAAAAAAGACCTGGGTTCTTCTGAAAGTGAAGAATGAAAAGGCAAGCACTCCAATATTTGCATTATCTCAACATACAATGATCTGGAAGATATGCTAGAGCCACCTCCAAAATATACTGAATTTCCATCCATTCCTCTTTCCCCTCTAGTTCTTCATGCTATGATTTCTCACCCAGAACAAGGCAGTAGCAGTAACTATTCTCATTTCCACTATGCTGGCTCCCTAACACTCATTCTCCCTAGAAACCAGAGTAACTTCTTTGAAACGCAAATCATATGATTTCATTCCCATGCTTAAAACCATCCAATGGCTTCTCACTGTCCTAGAATGAAATCCAAAGATGGACCCTGGGAAGCAGAAAAGACGACAATCAAGAGTTGTTCCTGTCTCTCAAAAAAAGAAAAGAAAAAAAATGATATATATATATATATATATGCATATTCCTTAAGGTTAAAAATACCCAGTTCGCTCCTTTTGCCAGCACCATATTGACAGCCTCAAATTCTATTCAATGATTTTGAAGAATAAATGTTTTTATAAAACTTAAGTAACAAAAAGATCTACTACACAAATTAAATCACTGTTAAGTGTGAACTAGGTAAATTAACTGATAGGAACACATTTACAAGGTATGTATAGGATTTATGAAAGCCTATACTCTACTTTTCCTCTAAAAGACTGATTTTTAATTATATTATTTGAGTGATCATTTGATCTATATCCGTCTCCCCTGTTGGAGTGTGAGCTTCAACAAGACAAAGATCACCTCTATCTACTTTATTCACAGGACTATCCTCGGCATTCAGCATAGATCCGACATGCTGCAGGGGCTCAGTCAATACTGGATGGATTACCGAATAAATGTTAGTTAAATTACTGAATACTCAACGAAGTAGAACAGAAAAGGCTTGGGCAGAGTCCCAGGCAGGATGAAGGACTGCAGTCCAAACTCTATGATTAAGAAAGTATGAGACTTGCTATATTAGTCAATTTTCATGCTGCTGATAAAGATATACCCAAGACTGGGCAATTTACAAAAGAAAGCGATTTAATTGGACTTAACAGTTCCACATGGCTGGGGAAGCCTCAGAATCATGGCAGGAGGCAAAAGGCACTTCTTACATGGCAGCGGCAAGAGAAAATGAGGAAGATGCAAAAGCGGAAATCCCTGATAAACCCATTAGATCTCCTGAGACTTACTCACTACTGTGAGAACAGTATGGGGGAAACTGCCCCCATGATTCAAATTATCTCCCACCAGGTCCCTCCCACAACACATGGGAATTACAGGAGTACAAATCAAGATGAGATTTGGGTGGGGACACAGAGCCAAACAATATCACTTGCTTATGTCACATTATCTTTCTAAGCCTTATTTATATTGTTTAGCAAATGACATAACATGATCTGCAAAAGCAAATGAAAACGCTGTAGTGTCCCATTATCATAAGCTGTGATGACTAACAATTACATGGAACTTAGAGTCAATTTGTTTTCTGACACACTAAAAGTCCTCAGGGTTGAAGAAAGCAACAGCATCTGCCATTTCATTTTCTGAGAGGCATCCCACATAAAGCAAACAATGTCAGTCACCTGCCATCTCTCTAAAGACCCAGTGTTAGTAAGCCATGAGGCCCCCGGGTTAGGGGCTCTCTTTAAGGCCTCTCAGACTCTTTAAGGACTTTCAAGCCTAAGCATTTTTACCCAGCAGAATCTCAGAAGCCTCTATCTAATACTAGAAATAAGACAGAAGCTATATAAGCCCGGGAGGTTGAGGCTGCAGTGAGCCGTGATTGCACCACTTCACTCCAGCCTGGGTGACACAGCAAGACCCTGTCTCAAAAAACAAAAAACAAACAAACAAACAAAAAACAAACAAAATAAAGGAAGATAAAGTTTCTTTACAAAAAGAGGCAGAGAAGACTTCATAGAGATATTTGCTATTCAAGTGAGAATGCTCAGATCTTCTCATGAGCACAAATCCATTATCAAAATAACTAAGAATCTAAGAATGAGGAAACACCACTGACCTCAGTGACAAGTCATTAAACTTCAAATAAATACTCATGATGCTTTGCAGATATCATTGTTGTGGCCAATAACAAATAAAATTTAACCCAGCAGCTTTAATGTCACGGCCCTTCTATTTTTCAAGTGGGTATTTCTACAAACATATCCATTAAACCCCGAGTTTGCCTCAAAATTTTAAAACACAATTTTAAAACATTTACTACCATCACTGAGTTGTTCCTTTCCAACCTGGTATCCATTAGGGACCCTTTTGTTTGGTTTGGCACAGACAGCCCATTCTATATATACTGATTAAGATTTTACTATAAGAACATTTCTTACAGGCAATCCAGTATATATGACCAAATTTGTATATTTTATGTTGCCATATTCCCTGAATATTTAAATGAAAAGCCTCAACAAAAAGAGGATTTGAAAAAATGTCGATATGCTAAATTTAGCTGATCTTAAAAACAAGCCTATCTTAGAACATTCTCTCAGGTAAATCATGCATAATTCATAGATTTTTCCCAAAACATTATATACACATCCATGCATCTCAAATCATTAAAAAATAAATTAGTTTGAAAGTGACAATAGTCAAATACCATCCTGGGATAGAAAAGTTACCGAGATAGCAAATGTCTTACATTACAAAGGATGTACCTTTGCTATCCCCAGAGCAGTATTTTACGCAGACACTGCTGTATAAAAAAGTCATTAGTTGTTTTATTACATCGTTCTGTTTATTTATTTTTAATAAAAATGGTGTAAATCATTAAATTATTCTGAATTTGAAAGGCAATTCCCACTCCTGCTGGAAGCTAGCTGAGGACTGGATGGCCCTGCTGTTCCTGCTTGCGTGAACTATCCCTCCTGGTGAATTATACAACTAGTTAATATACAAAAGAAAATAGGCAACTCCCATTTGGCATGTCATTCTTTTATGCCTGAGAGCTCACTTCACATGCAACAAATCTCCACAGCAGTACTGAAAGGGCCTAATGAAGGAACACAGTGATTTAGGTCAGCCCAGAAAGGCTTTGCTTTCTTCAATGAAGAGTGTCTTGACAGAAAGCATTTTCTCCGATGTAACATTACAGCTTGGAATCTGCCAAAACAACAGTCGGCACCCAACACTGACACCTCTACGTTCGCTAAATAGACGTTTTTATTTACTTAATCCAAAACCAGAGTGGTCCAAAGCAGTTAGATAAAGTTGAGTATTTTTCTCTTTCGCAATTGTAATTGAAATTCTGTTGGTTGAATAAAAACTGGAACTTGCCTTTCTGAGGAATGAATTCATGCCACAGAACTTGTTCAGAATTTGGAATGCATTTTCCATATGATGATGGCAGGTGCTTTCTCACATGTGAGAGGGAGACACTCCTAGGTAAGTCTGGTCACGATCAAATCTTTGTATTTTCTTAGCATCCAGCCCTTGTTTAGTTGCCTCCTTGGCCAACTGCACCGAGGAAGCAGGGACTGCTCTCTGGGGAGTAGGGTGAAGACATCCAACTCTGAGCCCTCCAGGGCCTATTTATAATAGAAAAACAGCCTCTGTTCCCTTTTCAATGCAAAGTACTTTCTCATATCACCTTAAAACTTATTTATACTGAAGGTCATGCACAATGGCTCACACCTGTAATCCCAGCACTTTGGGAGGCCGGGCAAGCAGATCACTTGAGGTCAGGAGTTCAAGACCAGCCTGTCCAGCGTAGTGAAACCCTGTATCTACTAAAAATGCAAAAAATTAGCCAGGTATGGTGGTATGCGCCTGTAATTCCAGCTACTCGGGAGGCTGAGGCAGGAGAATCGCTTGATCCCAGAAAGCAGAGGTTGCGGTGAGCCGAGATTGCGCCACTGCACTCCACCCTGGGCAATAGAGCGAGACTCAGTCTCAAAAACAAACAAACAAATAAAAAAACAAAACATATATACATATATATATACCCACTGAACAATAAAATTTTCCTACATTTGGGAAGAAAAGTAGGTTTCATAAAGGAAATTTTAATGAAACAACCATTTATAAAGACCAATAGCACACTGTTTTCCACTAATATTTTTTCATGATTGAGATTTTAAAGTTTTTCTATAGAAAAGAACCCAGTAATTTTACATTTTAATTATGTTCCCTTTTATATGTTTTCTTTGTGTCTGCCTAATTTTACTTTTTTTTTCTTATCAGGCCTGGTAGCTACCACTCTTTGGTATTACTTACTAATTGTGTTTGTAGCACTTACTGAGATACATTAGCTCAAATTGAAATGGCAACATGAAATGCAATTATGCCTACTTATAGACATTCCAGATGTACATGTACCATATTGCCTTAAAGTGCAGTTTGTTTTACCTGCTAGAAAAACTGTGAAACAGGAACACAGACATGTATACAGAACTGTACAGAATACAAAAAAAAATGTCTACAGTGTTTTCCTTTCTTACAGTTTTCATGTGATTTAGACATTAAATGTCTTACATGTAAATTCTGCAACTGTAGAAAATGTAGATAATTAAAAGGGAATAGGAAATCAGAATCTAAGCCATCATTTAGGTTCTCTATATTGTTCATGGACTATTAATAATACATGTATATGACTAAAGAGATCATACTAATAAAGCCCATGGTCTGGGGAGAGTAAGGGACTAGTACTCACCCCAGACCACTCTAAAGACCACCATCTCATTCTTGTATTAAGACTCCAAATTGGCATCCCTGCACCTGAGTCTAACCAGCCCCCCATGGTACATGATCTACAGCTTTGTATAGAAAAAAGGACACAATTCTAGTGAGCACTGTTTCTTGAAAACTGCACTTCACATAAAGAGATTTTAATTTTTAATAATTTAAAAGTAATGGAGATTACACTGAAAATGATGATGTCTCAATGAAAATAAGCCTCAGCTAATACAACTCACATGGACTTGTACACAATGGAGAGTTATTTGAAGCACAACACCTTATATTTATGCTGTGTTAGCGAAATAGCACAGAAAGGTTGATGAAAAGTGTTCACTGCATGCCAATAAGCCAAACATCACAGGAAGTGTGTAAATGGATTAGGATTCTTAGACGAATCTATCTAGCACAGCAATATGTAACAAATTAAAGTGGAAGAATGAAAATGTTACTATCATCACTTTCCTTACAGCTTCTCCTTACTAAAAATGGGTTGTGTCATTTCTTATTACAACAAAAGATTTTCTTGAAGGGGATCTGCTAATATGGTCATGGGAGGGGTGGAAATCAAGCATAACCATGGAATTTAGCAAAAAGTATATACCTTTACTCACAAAAGGGGGGAAAACATTTTAGCATGAAGATTGCTTGGTGCTTATGTTGCACTGCTAACTGCATATTCTAGAAATAATTAATGCTAGCCTCAATTACCAGCATGCAACTCACATTTTCAGCTAAATCAATAACTGAAATAACAACAAGGGAGAATTCCCCTTATACTATGAATAGGTTCTCAGCCTTATTTAAGCATCAGAATACCTGGCAGTCACAATGTTCTTTGCAGTTATTGTTATACCTAGTGTCCGTCATAGGTGTTACTAATTTTGTCATGTATAAGTGGCAACAATGTTATTACAAAAATCAAAATTATGAGCATGCACATCCACAAAAGCAGTAAGCAACTGATCTAAGTATGACTGGCTGCCTCTATGCTGTACTGTGATATTCGTGTGTGCTATCTGCTTGCTTGCTAATTCCTAGCTACACTTTATTAACAAACAAAGGTAGGTTTAAAAACAATTATAGGATAAAAACTTTAAATTTGGAATATATTATCCATTTACTTATTTTTCCTGAAAAATGGGAAAACATTGCAATTGTTCAATTATAGTGATAAAAGATCAGTCTAGCATACGGTGCTACGCACAACGGTTCTAACTGTTGGTCAGACGTAATCTTTGCCTTCGAGGTATTTCCAGTCTGTTAGGGCTGGCACAAATCCTAAACTTTTAAATATGTTTCTCATATAGAGCACAGTAGCACTGACATGGGCTACTTGGCTCACTAACCATTGAAGATGAAGAATGCTTCTCAGGGAAAATTATACCTGAAGCAGTTATTGAAACAAGAGCCTGAAAGGAAAGGTAGAAATTATATCCTTGGCAGAGGAAGCAGCATGACCAAGGCAAGGAGACAAAAAAAGGCATTCCAGCTGGGCGTGGTAGCTCATGCCTATAAGCCCAGCACTTTGGGAGGTCGAAGCAGGCAGATCACTTGAGGTGAGGAGTTCTAGACCAGCCTGGCCAACATGGTAAAACTTCACCTCTACTAAAAATACAAAAACTAGCCAGGCATGGTGGTGGGTGCATGTAATCCCAGGTACTCCGGAGGCTGAGGTGGGAGAGTCACTTGAACCCAGGAGGGAGAGGTTGCAGTGAGCTAACACCACTGCACTCCAGCCTGGGCAACAGAGTGAGATTCTGAAGAAAAGAAAAGAGGGAAAGAAAGAGAGAAAGAAGGAAAGAGAGAGAGACAGAGAGAGAGAGAGAGAGAGAGAGAAGGAAAGAGAGAGACAGAGAAAGAAGGAAGGAAAAAGGCATACCATGGGCGGGAAGCCAAGTGATAGCTTTTCATGACTGGACTGTCAAAGTTGAAGAATGGAGTGACTGGAGAAGGTAACTGGACATAAACCAGACTTAGAGGATGAAATAGCAATTATGAATTGGGAGACAAGGCAAATGTTGACAATTTTAGGCATCAGGTAGTAAAACTGTCCTCATTCTTTTGAAAATTAACCTCACTGGGCACAGTGGCTCATGCCTGTAAATCCCAGCACTTTGGGAGGCTGAGGCAGGTGGACCACTTGAGGTCAGGAGCTCGAGACCAGCCTGGCTAACATGGTGAAACCCCATCTCTACTAAAAATACAAAAAATTAGCCGGGTGTGGTGGTGCGTGCCTGTAGTCCCAGCTACGCGGGAGGCTGAGGCAGGAGAATCTCTTGAACCTGTGAGGTGGAGGTTGCAGTAAGCCAAGATTGCACCACTGCACTCTAGCTTGGGTGACACAGCGAGACTCCATCTCAAAAAAAAGAAAAAGAAAAAGAAAATTAACCTAAAAACTAAAATACCAGGAAGAACAATTGTGTTTATAATAATTCCCCAAACTAATTATAAATTTTGCAGTAGACAAAAAAATATAAAATATGAAAATAGTAAGTAAAATAGGGAAACATTTCTTAAGACTAATTTCTTCTCTTTCAAACCCTCTTGGTTGGTTAGTTTTCACCTTCCATCTTGTTGAAATTGACTTTTTTTTTTCTGAAAAAGTAAACTGAATCAAATTCAGGCTAAGCTTAATGCTACCAATTTATTTTCAAAGACAGATAATAAGGTCACGTAGGGCAGTTGTGGGGAAAGGTTAGAAAAAGTGAGTCGCCCTGTATGATAAATGACAGGCTCAATGCATCCGTTCCTTCCAGAAACCCTCAACACAACTGGCTAGCTTTTAATGTAATCAGAAGATACCCACATGGTCTTTCTCTCTGTCCTCTTCTCCTCACTTGGTGATTTTAAGAAGCAAAAGTCTGGCCGTGATGGCTCAAGTTTCCTTGAACACAGCACAAAAAGATAAATGCCAGTATTGCACAGGAGGAGAATATACAGAACAAGAGTTCTCAGTTCTGGCCGGGCATGGTGGTTCATGCCTATAATCCCAGCACTTTGGGAGGCCAAGATGGGAGGATCACTTAAGCCCAGGAGTATGAGACCAGCCTGGGCAGCAGAGTGAGACCCATCCCTATAAAAGAAAAAACAAAAACTTTTCAGTCCTGATGACTAAAACCATCAAAAATGAGACTATATTTTAGACTAAAATTAGACTAAAACTATAATTTTTCTTTAATTAAATCTATTCATGTAGTATAAGTGGTTAATAGAAAGTATTTCTGATTTGTAATATTATATTGCAGACATTTATTAGATTGATGTTTAAAATTGCAAAATTGCAAGAGTGATATACAAAAAAAAGAGGAATTATTCTAGACAACTAGAGACTCTCCTATATTTAAAATTTAAAAGCATGGTACTGAATATCCTATTTAGGAAGCCTTTGACAACTATTTTTACTTTTTTTTTTTTTTTTTGAGACGGAGTTTCACTCTTGTCACCCAGACTGGAGTGCAATGGTGTAATCTCGGCTCACCGCAACCTCCACCTCCCAGGTTAAAGTGATTCTCCTGTCTCAGCCTCCTGAATACCTGGGATTACAAGCATGCACTACCATGCCCAGCTAATTTTTGTATTTTTAGTAGAAACGGGATTTCACCATGTTGGCCAGGCTGGTCTTGAACTCCTGACCTCAGGTGATCCGCCTGCCTCAGCCTTCCAGAGTGGTGGGATTATAGGCATGAGCCACCGCACCTGGTGACAACTTATTGTTACTTCTAATGGTTTGGGAGAATTCAAATTATATTAGTAAGTGTTTTAGAAATAAAAAGCCATATAGTCATGTTAATATGCTCATAAAATCAGAAGAAATATAAAGTTGATAATCAAGAAAGGGTATATAAGTATTGGTAGATGTAAGTGTTGGTAATATAAGTATTGGCAAAGTATTGGTAAGTATTGGTAAAAGTAACTTCTAACTTCAATGTTAAGAAAAGCAACAGTCTTTGAAATGAGTTGGTTATCGGGTACATTGTAGATTCTGGTTTTACTTATTTAAATTTTTTTTTTATTTGAATCAGCTTTCTCTTCCTATCCCCCATCTCTAATTATGTCTAAATGTTCTTTTCTGTTCATGGAGTTATTAAACAAACAAACAAACTCTCTGGGAGCCCTTGACCCTAGGGGATAAAGAAGACTGAGTTCTTCTTTCTTCCTGAAAAGTACTAGAAAGTTCCTAAAAGAGCTATGTCTGTACTACTAATAGCCTAGGGCCGCATGTGACTGTCAAAAAGGGTCTCTATGAGAGGAGTCCCAGGAACGCCCTGAAGTATCAATTAAAATGCAGCTGTTTGGTACCACTTGTTCCTGAGGAAACTTAGCAGTGGAGGGTGTTTCTTACCCCAGTAAGCTGCCTCTTTGCGCTAATGCGGCGATTGCTGTGCCTGAGGGCAGCCCTCCCTCCCAGTCACCAGTTCCGTCTTTGCACTGCATGTTCTCTCTGATCCTTCTCTGATCCTTCCTTCCTTCACAGCTGATGACTGAATTCATCTTTGACGTGTGGTCCCTCAACTCAATGTAATCTTGCATGAAAGTTCAATATCTGCCATCTGGCCAGGTGTCCACTTATCCCACTACCCTTGAACTCCCAGCTCCTTCTCCCTAACTCCTCTGCTGAGTGCCTTGCTGTGGCCCCAGATGTGGCACCATACACATCTGCACACCTATCCAATGAAGCAGATTAAGTCCCACCCACTTCCACTTACTGTTCTGTAAGAACAGTAGTCTCTTACATCAGACTTAGCTAGATTCCTGTATCACTACTCGGTTATATTATATTATTTGAAAACATTTCTGGCCAGGTATGGTGGCTCACGCCAGTAATCCCAGCACTTTGGGAGGCCGAGGTGGGCGGATCACTTGAGGTCAGGAGTTCAAGACCAGGCTGGCCAACATGGTGAAACACCGTCTCTACTAAAAATACAAAAATTAGCTGAGTGTGGTGGTGCAGCCTATAATCCCAGCTACTCAGGAGGCTACTCAGGAGGTTGTGGCATGAGAATCACTTGAGTTTGGGAGGTGGAGCTTGCAGTGAGCCGAGATGGCGCCACTGCACTCCAGCCTGGGCAACAGAGCGAGACTCTACCATGAAAAAAAAAAAAAAGAAAAGAAAAGAAAAGAAAAAAGAAACATTTCTCACTTGCATTCAGTGAATGACATTTATTTGATGCCTACTATATAGCTGGAATTCTGCTGAGCATAGTAGTTAAAGAAATTGCTCAGATATACACTTGCCCTTGAGGAGTAAGCAAGGCAGTGACTATCTAAAAAGTGAGGCAGAAGTGTAAATAAATGGATAAAAGAGAATGTCCTATGGTGGAAATGCAGTGAAAACAGGAGGTAATTTCTCCTTAATGGCAAGGTTAAGGATGGAGGGGATGCCAAGGAGGCTCTCAAGAATACAGATATCTTCCTGGCTTACATCAACAGTTTATACAAATTGCTGCATGTTAGACTCTTGTGGGGAGCTTTAAAACTCTTGATGTCCAAGCTGCATCCCAAAGCAGTTAAATCAGAATCTCTCGGGGTGGGGTGGGGGAGGGCTGGGGTACAACCCAGGCATTTTTTTTTTTTTTTTTTTTTTTTTGAGACGGAGTCCCGCTCTGTTGCCCAGGCTGGAGTGCAGTGACGCAATCTCGGCTCACTGCAAGGTCCGTCTCCCGGGTTCAAGCCATTCTCTTGCCTCAGCCGCCGGAGTAGCTGGGACTACAGGCACCCGCCACCAGGCCCGGCTAATTTTTTTTTTTTTTTTTTGTACTTTTAGTAGAGACGGGGTTTCACCACGTTAGCCAGGATGGTCTCAATCTCCTGACCTTGTGATCTGCCCACTTCGGCCTCCCAAAGTGCTGGGATTACAGGCGTGAGCGACTGCGCCCGGCCAGTATATTTTTTTAATTCCCTAAATTAAAAATTATTCCATCGAGCAGCAAAGCCTGAGAACCAGTGAACTAGATCATTGCGTCCTTGATAAAATAATCTTACACTAATCTTAGTTCAAGAGCCTGGCAAGCACCATGCCTACTACATGTTCTTATGTGATTTTGGCATTGAATTTAAAAAACTGAATGAAGGAATCATTCTGGTAAACTAAAATAGACAAAAAAACTGGGTTTTATGTTATCTCAAAAATTGTCTACATCTTAGTTCATATATTATATTAACCAACAATCTTTTAGACTTTAATAGTAGAAGCTGTAGTTATGAATAGATTTATGTATACCATGAAAAAAATGTACAGTAGTTATTCTTTCCTCAATTGTCATTTTAAACAGAGCCATTTATTTATTAATACACTTAGCTGGATGCTATAAGTGAATACAATTAGTAAAAGTGATAAAACTAAGTTTATGCACAACTGTGAAAAATGTGTGGTAGTTGTTTTAAAAACTTGTTTTCATAGGTCAAGAGCTTACAATGCATTCTCCATGAAACAGACTATTCATTAGTTTGAGAAGATAAAACAACACATTTATGGAACACTCACATGGTGAGCTAATCAGTTAACAGTCTTACTACATAAAAATTACAACAATTTTCATTAACAAAATAATAGAAAATTAAAATGTAACATTAATATAAGCACTTATCGTTACATTAAGTAGTTCTATATACACACACAGACATCCACACTTATGTACACACAAATGCATACATTTACCTCACTGCTATTTATAATTATTTAACAGTAGGTTAGCATATTTATTGATATATTTTTTGAGACATAATCTCAACTGCTGCCCAGGTTGGAGTGCTGTGGCGCAATCTCGGCTCACTGCAACCTCTGCCTCCCAGGTTCAAGTGATTCTCGTGCCTCAGCCTCCTGAGTTAGCTGGGATTACAGGCGGGTGCCACCATGTATGGCTAATTTTTGTATTTGTAGTAGAGACAGGGTTTTACCATGTTGGCCAGGCTGGTCTCGAACTCCTGACCTCAAGTGATCCACCCACCTTGGGATCCCAAACTGCTGAGACTGCAGGAGGGAGCCACAATACCCGGCCAGCAAATTTAAATAATGAAAAGCAAATAGTCCTCTAATAGTAACTATTGCATTTAGCATGTTTCATTCTAACTCTAAACTCACAAGACATAGACATATAAGTTTAGTACCCTAGAAAACATAGCTACATAATTTGAATTATTCACAACACTTCATCACAACAAAGAAATTACTAAATTTGCCATGTATGTGTATACTACACATGGAGTAGTTTCACAAAGCACCATTGTTACTTACGTTATTTCATGTTTTAAATTCTGCCTTCATAGCATGGACTTTCAGCTATGCCTCATTTAAAACTTACTGGCTTGGGGGCTCATGCCTTTAATCCTAGCACTTTAGGAAAATATAAAAATTAACCAGGTGTGGTGACGCATGCCTGTAGTCCTAGCTACTTGGGAGGCTGAGGCAGGAGAATCGCTTGAACCCGGGAGGCGGAAGTTGCAGTGAACCGAGATCGCGCCATTGCACTCCAGCCCGGGCAACAAGAGTGAAACTCCGTCTCAAAAAACAAACAAACAAAAACCTACTGGCAATAAGAGAGGGTCAGTATTTACGAAGTGACTCATTTAAAATACGGAATAACTTAAACTAGTACAAGAGTAGGCATGCTGTCGGAGTACAGATGCCAGCGAATTAAGGCTCTGTGCTGCCTTCCATGTTCCAAAGGTAGCTTGAGCGCTAGTGTGTCAAATCAATTGAGCATTCAGGGCTCTGGGCCAGTTACTAGTATTAGCCTATGAGGGCTCTTGGATAGGTTTATTTTGGGCTTTGTGTGGTCAGGAGATGCCCCAGCCACAAACACTTTGAGAAACAGGCCCTATTCTTAGGTGATGCTTAGATGAAGTGATAATATATTATTAATAGTTTTGATATTAACATATGTGAGATTTTGTATGTGTGTGTATGCATAAATATAGTTCAGACTGATATAATACTGACTTCTTTCTGAGGCCATGGAATTATAAATAAAGAGGCCCACGTAAAACAAACCCATCTCATTTATTCTATTTCCCACTGAATAAATGGCCCTTAGTCCAAATGCATTTATTTTTAATATATCTGATGCTTAACCCATGACCGAATGGACTCAGGAAATAAACTGTCTTCCTTGGGTAAGAAGAAGAGATCCTATGTTTTAAAGGATTTTACATTGTTTTTGCTGTAATTTCATATATGAAGGAAATCTAAAAACTATTCATGATTTAGATTTATTCATGATTCACAAATTGCATTCTGTGAATCAATAAAATAATTGAAGATATCAAAATATATTCACTCATGTTAAAAAATACGGCTGATGGTTGAGCACAGTGGCTCATGCCTGTAATCCCAATGCTTTGGAAGGCCAAGGCAGGAGGATTGCTTGAGACCAGGAGTTCGAGACCAGCCTGGACAACATAGCGAGACCCTCATCTCTACAAAAATATATATATATATTTTTAAATATGGCTAAGTGTGGAAGAACACATTTTTGGATTTGCAAATCAGTTAATGAAAGCCACTGATCATTTACCTTCCAAAGAAGAATCAGACATTTCTAAGACATCTAAACTATGGTACACTTCACTGGCTACTATTTTAGTTTAAAAAATTAACATAAATTTCATTTTATTAGCTGATGTTTTTAGTATAAGAACCAGTTGCACTAAAAATCAGTAGCACTTATAATGAACTCTAAGCATTGTAAATGGTGATTTGACATAATTTAGCATTGAGATGAATTTAGGGAAACATTTTTCTTTTGCTGTTTGTTTGTAGCATCTCAGATCTCCCCTCCCAATTCCTCTCTGTCCACCAGTTCCCTCTTGCCCAAGTGCTGCTATTCTCTTGGTCACTCATAATCATTTAGCCTGTGAAATTTATTCTCTGTTTACAACTGGCTGCTACATCACTACTTCTGAACCTCTTGCCAAATATTACTACAAACCAATGAATTTACAAAATCTGTTCAAACACGAAGATGGGCAAGAGAGACTGTATTGTCTTACAATTGCCTCTGTGTTCCTTAAGATTTAGTGTATTTTCTTCCCTGGGCACAAATTTGGTATTTACTTCACTATTTCAAGTAATTACTTACTTGGTTTTGTCATTCAAATTTTTAAATGGAAAGAAAATGTCTAAGGCTCTTAGTTAAAAAAAAAAAAGATTAAGAGTGTCAGAATTATTCTGATCCAATGACTTTCACTAAGCAAATCTTTTTAAAACAGCTCGAATAGTATGAGCATTTTACAAATGAGCTTTAAACATCCTTAATCTAAATTGTTCTTAACTTCTGAATACCTAGAAAACTACTATTTGCAGCTTAAATGTAAACATTCATGCTAGACTAATGCAGAAAAATCTAGGGCAAATCCATGATTAATATTTTTTTCCAGTTTGCAATATCCAGCTCTATTTAAGAAAGGGCCTTAATGAATGCTGCTGTAATAATTTAAATAGAAAATTGATTCATTTTTGCATTCTCACTGTCATTTCAATCAGAATTGTCACTATCACATCTTCTATTCATTATTTTGATTTCTATCTACACTCATTTCACAAATGAAAAATACATCATTAAACTCATCACATTTTCCAAAACTATAAGCAAGCACATGAAATCCTCTCTTCTTTGTAAAGAACTGCCAACATGAGAGGGCAGATTCTAGCTAGTAAAGCAAAGGATGGATGGTTCAAATTTATCCTTGTAAGTTATGGCTGCATTTAAATTTAATTGTCTGTAAACTAAAGGGTGCTTTTCTCCCTCTGGATAACCTTAAATATTTCACCATGGCTTATTCAAACTACTGTGAAAACTTAAACATATATTCCTCATGATTACATCCATTTTGGTCTTTAGAAGAAAAACTAGCAGAGCTTAAATGTATTATAACCCCTTCTAGGACACACGATGTTAAAACTCAGTTTGTTGGAAAAAACATATTACTATTCTATACACACACAAACTCCATATAGTAATTCCAGATATTTACATTATAAGCATATTATATATGTGTGTATGTGTATAACATACATATATATAATGTATGTATTATATGTATTTATAGTGTATATTTATAGTTTTGTCAACCAAATACTTTCTGTTTAAGGAATATGGTTTAAGCACAAAATATAATATGGTTCAAATTGTTAAAAAATCACAGCTTACTTAATAAAAGATTAAGAAAACCTAAGCAAATTGATCATAAATGTTAGGGGCAAGTAAGCATGAATAGAATTTTAATTTAACATCTTTATTTTGACTCAGTATTATTGTTTTCAAATCATAGGAGGTTTGACGCAATGGAATATCAAACTAAGAAACACTTAGTAAGATTACTTATAAAGATGTAACTCACTTTTTATTCGATGTCCCAAGTTAATGCTTATTATCCTCAACCTGACAGTTTTCTTTGAGTAAGAATTATTTAGTGCTAGAATATTAATACTTGTATGATCAATTACAATTTTATTTTATTTTGTTTTTTTGAGACAAGTTCTGGCTCTATCACCCAGGCTAGAGTGTAGTGGGACAATCTCTGCTGACTGCAACCTCTGCCTCCCAGGCTCAAGCCATCCTCCAAACTCAGCCTCCCAAGTAGCTGGGACTACAGGCTCAGACAACCATGCCCGGCTAATTTTTGTATTTTTTGTAGAGATGGGGTTTTGCCATGGTGCCCAGGCTGGTCTCGAACTTGTGAGCTTCAGTGATTCGCCCGCCTCGGCCTCCCAAAGTGCTGGGATTAGTGGCGTGAGCCACTGCACCCAGCCTTACAATTTGATTTTGATGACACTAGTCAACAGTAAACACAACAATGGCTATTGGTCTATACCATCATGATAAAGCAGATTAAAGAGTATTTGGCTTTTGTTTGCTTTGTTAAACTGTTTCTAATAAAGTGAGCAAGTTTTGTTTTAAGTCACCCATTCCAATGAATTTGCTACGTAGGCTGCTGGTCAGCACAAACCATGATGGGGCAGGTGAACACCTTACTCCAAGAGCTATTAGGTGAGACACACCTAACAACATCACTGGGTTTTTCTCCCATGCTCTAAAGTCTTTCTAACACTAACCAGAAGTACTACATCTGTTACACAATAAATAGTCCTCTGTCCTATAACACTGTGAGTCAGATGAACTGATCAGAAAAAAAAAAAATCAATGTTTACAGAGTTATAACTTCAGACTAAACAACAACAAAAAGAAGGCATTTCAGTTGGACCATAGAGCCTTGAAAAATGTAAATGATTTACTTTCAACCCTGACCATTCCAGCAAATAACCCCAATCAACTCTTGCTCCTCAAATTTTCCTTCCTCTTCTATTTTCTGTTGATTCTATTACCAGCATCGAAACCTTGGAGTCATGGCTCATGCCTTCCTGATACAGTCACATCCAAGAAGCTCTAAAGCCCAATGGCTCAACTGTGTTCCCTCCTCTCCATTTCTGCTGTTACCCAAGTTGAGTGCTTATAAAGTGATCAGAGGAGCAATTTAGAATTCATCAAATTAGGAATGACTCTTGATGACGAAATTACAGATGAGGCAGTGGGAATTCACAGGAGAGTGGGAATTCACAGGACAGTGGGAGTCAAGGGAGACCAAGGACAAGGAGATGAGTTCATGGCTTGTTGTTTAGATATTAGATGTGACGAGCTGAAAGTCTCAATGGAAGCGATGGAAAGTAGAAATAGTATAAAAGAAACCAAGAAAGAAAAACTCCATTGGGCTAGGTACAGTGGCTCATGCCTATAATCCCAGCTCTTTGGGAGGCCGAAGTGGGTGGATCACCTGAGGTCAGGAGTTTCTGAGACCAGCCTGGCCAACATGGTGAAACTCCGTCTCTACTAAAAATACAAAAATTAGCTGGGTGTGGTGGCGCACACCTGTAATCCCAGCTACTTGGGAGGCTGAGGCATGAGAATCACTTAAACCCAGAGGCAGAGGTTGCAGTGAGCTGAGATTGCACCACTGTATTCCAGCCTGGGTGACAGAGTAAGACTGTCTCAGAAAGAAAAAAGAAAAAATCCATTGGTTATTACAACAGATTTGTTTATGCGGTCAAAAAATCTATGAAGTTTGGCTGGGCATAGTGGCTCATGCCTATAATCCCAGCACTTCGGGAGGCTGAGGTGGGAGGATTGCTTCAGGCTAGGAGTTCAAGACCAGCCTGGGCAACATAGCACCACCCCATCTCTAAAAAGAAATTATGTTTAAAAAACAAAAAACTATGAGGATCAAAACTATAAGGATAAAGAAAAGGAAGAGTAAGGATAGTGTGAGTGTCAATAAGCACAACGGCTAGATTTCAAAGCAAATCCAGAATACGGGCTTTGCTGGTGACCTTGGAGAAGTTACTTAACCTTTCTGTGCCCCCGTTATACCTCAGATGTTTAAAAAAAAAGAAATGGGGTTAACAACCCTATATCCTATGGTTCTTTTGAGGATTAAATGAAAAACAAATATGCTTATGAAGTACTAAAATCACATTATTAGTGAATTTAAAAATCTTTTAGCCCTAAAATTTGATTCTCTGTGTAGGAGCTATTGTAACCCTGGATATTTTTAATCAACATATTTTATGCTACAATATACCTAAGGCGTCCTGCTTCAGGATGACCACATCCAATAAATATTCAACAAGCATCTGGGATTGCACTTTTAATAAACGTCTCTGTGTTGAAAGAGAATTCTTATCATTTGGAGGAGTCATTTTATTTATTTATTGGCCTTGGAATTACTTCAGACTGTTGATAATTCTGATTTTGGTAATAGTCTTGGGTGAGAAAATTGTTCAAGGACTAAGAGTGACCTGTCATGGTAACAACAGTCTGTGAATTCTATAAAATATAACGCATGGACCTTGGTTTGGAGAAGAGCAATTTACTTTAGGGTGTATTCATCGATAATTCTCTCCTCTTGAGCAACTTTCATTTTTATATGAATTCTTTACAAAGTCAAAAACAACTGATGCATTGTCTTAGCTATATACAATTCATTTACCAGCACCTAAACTATGGAACTGCAGTGACTTAAAGGGCTAGCTTAGGAAGACTAACTAGTTTGAGATAAGTTTGCAAACTAAAACAACCCACTTTTTGATACTACATCAAAAACTGCTTTCCAAATTTTTAGTAGAACTTCTCTTTTAAGCAGACAGTATAATCATTTTATGAAGGTTTTTGTGTCCTCTAAAAAGAATTCTTGTGTTCCAAACTCTCCCAAGGTTATAAGACTGAAGTCAAAACTATGTGATGTATACTGGCCCCATGTACACTTTTCCATGTGAAATATCACTGATTCTTCAAAATGGAGGTTAAAATGTAAGTGACTGATCTTTCCTCAGAGAATTCCAGAAACAAATATGCTTTCCTACTCTCCAAAGACAGGAAGATGAGCAAAGTGAGAAATAAAATGTCAACTACTTCGATCAATGATGACACCTGAGTGGGAGGCCCCAGCCCACGCCTGGGCTCCCAGCGCCAGTTAGTCCTGCTTAGTCCTAGCTCTGCCCCTTTCTAGCTCTGTGACCCTGAGGAACTCCCTCCACCAAGACCACTCTGACCCTCTGTGTGTGTGTATTTGTTCTCTCTGTAAAAGAGGAACAATAACCTCTTGCCAGGTGCTGTCTGACTTCATCTCCAGCTGCTGTCCCCTGGGTTCAGCTCACTCCAGACTCACGGGCCTTCCTGCTGCCCGGTCCTCCCACCCAACCTCCCCTGAGCCTGAAGGGCCTCTGTACTTCTTTCCTCCCCCTGAAATGCTGGGCCCAGGCTGGCCACATCGCTCACTCCCTCAGAGAGGCCAGGCTTGAACCAAACCCCACCTGCTCCGTGAGGCGTGGCCTCATCTAAAGTCAGAAATTGGCTCCATCTCCTCGACTCCCTCCCACAATTCCAATTTCCCATTCTGCCTTACATTTCTCCTTAGCACTTATGGCCAATACACTATTTAACGACTGTGTGTTCTCTTCCTTCCTTAATTAAATGTAGCCCCACGAGTCAGAGATTTTGGCCAATTTTGTTCACTTCATATTTTTAGGATCCAGTATAGTGTCTGGCATGTAGTAATGCTTAAAAAAATCTGTGGAATAAATAAATGAATGACTCTTCTCCACAAGGTTGTCAAATGAATGAGATGTCATCGGTTAAATCGCTAAGCTGTAAAACATATGATTCACTATTTATTTTTAAATTGTTAATTTATTATTATTTTTTGGAGACAGGGTCTCACTCCATTGCCCAGGCTGGAGTGCAATGGTGCAATCACGGCCCACTGCAGCCCTGACCTCCCAGGCTCAGGTGATCCTCCCACCTCTCAGCTTCGGACTACAGGTGCAAAACCACACCCAGCTAATTTTTATATTTCTTGTAAAGCTGGGGTTTCACTATGTTGCCTAGGTTGGTCAAAATTTCTGAGGCTCAAGCGATCCACCTGCCTTGGCCTCCCAAAGTGCAGGGATTACAGGCATGAGCCACACTGCACCCAGCCTTTTAATTTATTTTAACATTCTGTTCATGAAATAAAATGTAGATGACAAACTATCGGAGTCAAGGTAAAAATAATTAAATAGAAATTAGTTATAAGAACTATAATGCAGAACCTCCACGAGGCTAAGGAAAAAAAAAACAACTACTACAAAACACTTGGTATCATTAGAAGTAAAAAAAAAAAAAAAAAAAATCAGAAAACAGTCAAAAGCTTAAAAATGAACCAAAGGTGGCCGGGCATGGTGGGTCACACCTGTAATCCCAGCACTTTGGGAGGCCAAGGCGGGCAGATCATGAGGTCAGAAGTTCAACTCCAGCCTGGCCAACATAGTAAAAACCCATCTCTACTAAAAATACAAAAACTAGCCGGGCCTGGTGGCGCATGCCTGCAGTCCCAGCTACTCGGGTGGCTGAGGCAGGAGAATCATTTGAACCCGGGAGGCGGAAGTTGCAGTGAGCCGAGATCACGCTTTAAAAAAAAAAAAAAGTACCGAAGGTTTGTGGATTAAACCAGAGCTGTGACCTCTGGACCAAAGTAATAAAAGTCTAGCCCATAGCCTGGTAGAAGATAGCTAGATGGAAGAAAAAGAAAAGCTGCAAAGAGAATAACAACAGGCCCGGAGAGGCCTGGAGACAGAGGAAAACACAGAGGATTAGATTTTCAGAAGCTGTGGACTTAAGCAATAAAAAGTCTATCAAAGTGTACCTTGTTGATGTACGGCTAATAATTCCTAGGTTAGCCCTTTAAGACACATTGAAAGATTGGTCATTCCCTAAGTATGACATGATGAAATGAAACTGTGTAGACCATCAAGTACCAGGGGAAAATAATCTGTGTGAGGCTTGAGCTTTTCTAAGAGAGAAAACAAGATAAAAAAATAAAAACAAAGCCCACAACACAAATAAACAGGATTTACTCTACAAAACAAAGCTCACATTTGCATATACTAAGGCTTGTTCTCTGCTTAATCGAAGGTAGGAGGAGCCAGGGTGATTGGCTCTCTCCCTGAGAACTTGAACTTTGCTTCAGAGGGCAGTTTCTAGCAAGGATGAGCATTGTTTCTGATCTGAAACCGGGATAAAACATAACTGAGTATCCACAGCTCAGAGCAAGACCGACAAGCAAGACGCATAGTTACAGTGAGTGTATGATAGAGCTAATCTGCATTTTAAATTCGCACATAACAGTCTTCGAAGGTATGCAAAAACCGTTTTCACCAACAGGAAAATCCAAAATAAGTACATTCGAGGATTTTTTTTTCCACAAAATAAAATAGTTACAAAGGTTGAATAAAAAATTATCTAAGTGAAAATCACTTCATACTGGGAATATAAATCTCTGGTTCTTTGGTAAATAAAATTAACAAGAATTATTAAACTAGAACTATCAGCATATAGGTTTCTAGGTTTCTAGATGAACAGTTTACTAACTGGGTCATGTATAAACGTCAAACCAGTTTCTTCATTACGACTGGTTAAAACTGATCGAATAAAAAACAAATCTGCTATCAGCTGATAAATACTAACTTTAACAAAGGCTCAGTACATGTAGACATGGTCCATGTGTGTTTTAATTTTTAAAAGGAGTGAGGAGGGAATAGGAGAAAGCAATATAGCTCTCATCAGCACTTTCTTCCCATCAGGCGCTTTACATATAGTCACTCCTTCTAATCTCATATCCACCCTGGGAAGGAGAATTAGGACATTACAGTTAAGCCACCTGCCCAAGGCCACATTAACAAGCGACAATGGCTGGTTCTGCTGGATCCAGCCTGGGCCTCCTTCCACCACCAATCTCAGAGGCATGGCCCAAAGAGACAGCTCAGTCTTCAGGAACAATCAACTGAATTTAATATTTACTCAGGGCCAGGTGTGGTGGCTCATGATTGTAATCCCAGCACTTTGGGAGGCCTGGGGGGGGGGGGGGGGGGGGGGGCGGGTCACCTGAGGTCAGGACTTCAAGACCAGCCTGGCTAACACGGTGAAACCCTGTTTCTACTAAAAATACAAAAAATTAGCCAGGCATGGTGGTGGGTGCCTGTAATCCCAGCTACTCGGGAGGCTGAGGCAGGAGAATCGCTTGAACCCGGGAGGTGGAGGTTGCAGTGAGCCGAGATTGTACCTCTGCACTCCAGCCTGGGTGAAGTGAAACTCCGTCTCAAAAGAAAAAAAAAAAAAAATTTACTCAGATAAACCAAACAGGAAGTACAAGGCAGGACTCAAGACAAGTTATAATAGAAGAGCAAAGATCAGTAAGAAATAAATATAAATAATAGTTACATAATTTACAGAAAATAGTCATTAAACTGCATTCAAGCCAAGATATAAATTACTTAGAAGATTCTATTCACAAAATATTTTAACTTCTCCTTGAAGGTTAGTATTGTCTTATTTAGTGTAAATTTAAAGTATCATGTACGCAACACCACAGAAAAGATACTGTCTGGAAGCTAAGACATTACTAATTAAATGCAAAGAGTTGATATGAAAAGGGAGTAAAATAACCTAGACGATGGGGCACGGTGGCAAGGCTGAGGCAGTCAGATTGATTCTATGAGTCCTGAAGTTTGAGGTTACAGTGAACTATGATCCCACAGCGCCACTGAACTCCAGCCTGGATGACAGAGTGAGATCCTGTCTCTAATTAAAACAAAACAAAACAAAATAAAACAAAAACCTAGAAGAGAGTAACAGCACCATACTCAGCTTTTTACTTATTTATTTTTTTTGGAGACAGAGTCTTGATCTGTCACCCAGGCTGGAGTGCAGTGGCGTGATCTCGGCTCACTGCAACCTCCGCCTCCTGGGTTCAAGCAATTCTAGTGCCTTAGCCTCCCAAGAAGCTGGACTGTCATGCACCATCACACCGAGCTAATTTTTGTATTTTCAGTACAGATGGGGTTTCACCATGTTGGCCTGGCTGGTCTCGAATTCCTGTCCTCAAGCAATCTGCCCACCTCGGTCTCAAGTGTTGGGATTACTGGCATGAGCCACTGTGCCGGTCCATACTTAGCTTTTTTTAGTGATACATTTATACTGATTAGTTTAATTCTAACTTGATGTGAAAAAAATTAGTAGTTGGGAATGAATGTATAAAAATACCACTTCATTCAATAGTTACAATTATTCATTACATTTAAAATATCCTTACACCTGAAGGGAACTAGAAAAGCGTGCCTATATATTCTAAATTTCTTTTTCTCCTCCACACTCTCCAAATTCCCCTGCCAAAACAGAATATTGATATTACAATGGAAAATTATAAAGACGATATACTATGATAGTTCTTAATATTCATTCATTCTGAGTTTCTTAAAATGTATAGAAAGATGGCCCAAACACCTTTGTGTTCTGCAGCAGGCAGGTCTATGCAACCCACCCGCCAAGTTCGAGGAAGCTGAGCTGACCCATCCAGTCTCTTGAAAAGAAACATTTAATAGTGACTTACGGACAGAAGCCATGTCTCAGGCAGCAGTGAGGCCAGATAGTGGATTCCTGTGCTGCTACCCACCACACCCAGGGCTTATATACCCTAGGAAAGGAATGTGTAGGACAACTGAAGTCCATCCCTAGGGAAAGGCAAGAATGCTACATCAACCTATGTAAGGGCAGGGTTTATGGTCAAGGTTGTTTTGACCTAAGGCCAGGATTTATAGCAACAGTAGATAAAGTAAAAATCTTAAGCTGGGTGTGGTGGCTCATGCCTGTAATCCCAGCACTTTGGGAGGCCGAGGCAGGCAGATCACCCGAGGTCGGGAGTTCAAGACCATCCTTACCAACATGGAGAAACCCCCATCTCTACTACAAATACAAAATTAGCCGGGCGTGATGGCACATGTCTGTAATCCCAGCTACTCAGGAGGCTGAGGTGGGAGAATTGCTTGAACCTGGGAGGTGGAGGTTGCAGTGAGCCAAGATCACGCCATTGCACTCCAGCCTGGGCAACAAGAGTGAAACTAACTCAGTCTCAATAAAAAAAAAAAAAAAAAGTAAAAAAGTAGAGGCATTCCCAGGAGTTAATTATTAGTTAACATGATTAGCATCCAAGATGGATTTGCCTGGAAATGGAAGTGGGATGGGGCGGAGAATTATCTTCATTTGTATCACTTGAGGAATAGCTGAGTGAAAACTTGCTGTAGGCAGCTGGGTACTCAGGTTAGACTCTGAAGACTCACTTAGGGGCTAGATTTAGAGAACTGCCGCTTAATGGCTCATAGTCAGAAGTCAAAGCCACATTGAAATTAAACAGACTGCCATAAAACAGTGTGGCCTACTTGAAAGACAAAGAATCTGAAGTGAGAAGTTCCGGGTTAAAGTCCGAGACCCACCATTACCAGCCATTTCCTTGGGTGAATATTTAAATCTCCAGTCTCAGTTTCCTCGTCTGCACAATGAAGAACACACTGTGCCTCCCTGGGAGCAGAAATACATCTACCACTTAGGGTTGCTGTGAGAATGCAGTGAGAAAAGCACTGGAAAGCGTCTTATGAAGTCCAAGTCATGCATGAGGGATCGCTATTAGCAGCATGTTTAATGGAATATATGTTCTCAATTCAAATGACAGAGACTCGCATCCTAAAATTTAAAGAAAAGTAAGTTAAAAAGTATAAGCCTGGCGCAGTGGCTCAAGCCCATACTCCCAGTACTTTGGGAAGCCGAGGTGGGTGGAATGCCTGAGCTCAGGAGTTTGAGACCAGCCCGTGAAACACGGTGAAACCCTGTCTCTACTAAAATACAAAAAATTAGCAGGGCATGGCCGCGTGTGCCTGTGGTCCCAGTTACTTGGTAGCCTGAGGCAAGAGAATTGCTTGAACCCGGGAGAGGGAGATTGCAGTAAACCAAGATCACGCCACTGCACTCCGGACTGGGTAACAGAACAAGACTCCATCTCCAAAAAAAAAAAAAAAAAAAAAAAAAGTACAGGCCAGGCGTGGTGGTTCACGCCTGTAATCCCAGCACTTTGGGAAACCGAGGTGGGTGGATCACCTGAGGTCAGTAGTTTCAGAGCAGCCTGGCCAAACCCCATCTCTACTAAACATACAAAAATTAGCTGGGGGTGGTGGTGCATGCCTGTAATCCCAGCTACTCGGGAGGCTGAGGCAGGAGAATCTCTTGTGTAACCATTCAAGGGGTTCACCTTGCTCGCTGCCTAGACAGAGCCGATTCATCACAACAGGGGAATTGCGGAATTGCAATAGAGAAAGAGTAATTCACGCAGAGCCGGCGTGCGGGAGACCTGAGTTTTATAATTACTCAAATCAGTCTCCCCAAGCATTCAGGGAGCAGAGTGTTTAAGGATAACTTGGTGGGTGGGGGGAAGCCAGTGAGCCAGGAGTGCTGATTGGCCAGAGATGAAATCATAGGCGCTGTCTTCCTGCGTTCAGTCAGTTCCTAGGTGGGAGCGCAAGATCAGATGAGCCAGTTAATCCATCTGGGTGGGGCCAGCTGATCCATCAAGTGCAGGGTCTGCAAATATCTCAAGCACTGATCTTAGAGGCAGTTTAGGGAGGGTCAGAATCTTGTAGGCTCCAGCTGCATGACTCCTAAACCGTAATTTCTAATCTTGTCGCTAATGGTAGTCCTACAAAGGCAATCTAGTCCCCAGGCAAGAAGGAGGTCTGCTTTGGGAAAGGGCTGTTACAATCTTGATAAACTGTCTAAGTCATAATTTTGCAAAGGTGGTTTCACTTGAACCCAGGAGGCAGAGGCTGCAGTGAGCCGAGATTGTGCCACTGCACTCCAGTCTGGGCAACACAGCCAGACTCTGACTCCAAAAAAAAAAAAAAAATGTAACAAAACTTACTTTATCTACATTTGGCCACAGTGTTGTAAACCTTATAATATTCTTTACAACAGTACCTAAGGCAACAACGGGTTCTTAGCATCAACCACATCTTCACTTTGGCCTACAACAAAATATATTTCCCTTATTTACCCAAATGGAAGAAGTTTCCCCTGAATTGTATTTTTAAGGTATCTCCCCCCAACTCCTCTCTCCAGATAATACAAAGGCTACAATCCCTAACAGAACCTTTATAGCACAAATCCAAGTATGTCCCTAGACTCCCAAGAGCTGCTTTTATGGACTATAAAACTAGCAACCTAGCTTTCCACAAACATCTTTACTGCTATTAGTGAAAATATGCACTTATGATATATGCACGCACACAAGCATATTCCTGTCACCTTACAGAGCTAAGTCTACATCATGGAGACGTGAGCACACATCTCATAGTGCACATCGTTACACATCCCCCCAGGGGCTGACAGGCAGGGGCTTGGTTTTATCTTTGCTTCATCTCTTGCACTTTAAGAGTCCCTTGGGTAGTATCTTCTTTGTGCTCAGGTTTGATATTTCTTACTCAGTCTTTATGATGTCTGACTGAAAGCTCAATGGCTCGAGATGTCCTCAAGGGTGCTAATGTTTTTATCTCTGTGTCCTAGCACCCTGCCCACTCTGTTCCCTACAAATGTTGAGTGAATTAACTTCGTCTGAATTAATAAGAAATGTAAACCACTTGTGATAAAAAATAATCTATCTCTTCCACACAAAAGGTCAGTGTAAATCTGGATTCTGAACACAGACTAGATTGAACAAAGATTTCTTATCTGTATCGGAAGCAAAACTGAGTATGGTGTTTTGTACAAGGAACAAAGGAAATAGCTACACCTCTCCTACTGTAGACGTCACTGAAAAAGTCTGTTTCTCTCCCTGGGGGGATACTGTAAACTCAGTAGCCAGCACTCAATACTGTTGCCAGAAGCAGGAACTGGAAGTCATCATTCTAAGTCGCCTTTAATAAAGCAGAAAAGATGCAATAATGTCTTGGCAATGTCAGCTCCCAAACACTGACAACCTAAACTACATCTTCTGGCCCTAGGTGCTTATCGGCTGTACTGACGTGCTTCACATTTTATAATGTTGATAAAATGAGGGAAGGCCTGTGGCTCTCAAATTCTTGTATCTGCTTAGCTAATTCCAACCCATTATTGTAAGCAGCAACAACAGAGGAAGGACAGTCTCTCAAGACTGAGCACTCATGTTTTACCCAGTTACAATGCTATTGTTCTCTGGGTGAATCAGTTTTAAAGTAAATACATTTATGGCTGGGCGTGATGGCTCACGCCTATAATCCCAGCACTTTGGGAGGCCAAGGTGGATGGGTCAGTTGAGGTCAGGAGTTCGAGACCAGCATGGCTGACATAGTGAAACCCTGTCTCTACTATAAATACAAAAAAAAGTTAGCTGCGCATGGTGGCAGGGGCCTGTAATCCCAGCTACTTGGGGAGCTGAGACAGGAGAATTGTTTGAACCCAGGAGGTGGAGGTTGCAGTGAGCCAAGATCGCACCACTGCACTCAAGCCTGGGTGACACAGTGAGATTCCGTCTCAAAAAAAGAAAAAAAGTCCATCTTCAATAGAGGCAATGTGGTGCATTACAAAGGGGATGAGTGAAAACAGGCTGGCTTCAAATGCGGGTTTTACACTTTACCAACTCAGTGATCTTGCCCAAAATACTTTGTCTGAGCATGTATTTTCTATCTTATAAAAGGAGATATATGCCGAGCACACACCTGTAATCCCAACACTTTGGGAGGCCGAGGCGGGCGGATCACCTGAGGTCAGGAGTTCGAGATCAGCCTGGCCAACATGGTAAAACCCCATCTCCATTAAAAATACAAAAATTAGCCAAACACAGTGGCACACATCTGTAATCCCAGTTACTTGGGAGGCTGAGGCTGGAGAATCACTTGAACCCAGGAGGCAGAGGTTGCAGTGAGCCGAGATTGCACCAATGCACTCTGGACTGGGTGACAGAGCCAGACTCCATCTCAAAAAAAAAAAAAGAGATATGAAGGAGGATTAATAAGACAAATGTACATAAAATATTTCACACAGGCCCACATCATGAAATCCCAGATGTTAGTCATACATCATCTGCCTAAGTCTTTGAATATTTGGGGTATGCAAAACAAACAAAAAAGGAGTTGCCTATTGAAGAAAAGGCAAATGTCTTCACATGATGTTCAGATCTTATGTGATTCTTCGCCATCTTACGCTAGCAGGTTGATGTCTTTGTCTTCCCCCACAGCTCTACTCCAGTTGAACTGGGGTAGGCGTACTCTCTAAGCTACTTCATGTCTCTCCACTTCCAGAAGCTTCTTCCTGCTGGTACCTCTGTCCCCATCTCTCAGGACTCCATCTGCCATGACCCTTTCATGATTCCACTGAGAAGTTACTTTTCTTTTTCCCTTCTTTGAACATCGAAAGCATGCTGTGCCTCTTTACGGTAGTTCTTTTACAACTTGGCACGGTGCTTTGCAATGTAATCACTTGATTACAAGTTTCATTTTCTTCATTAGACCGCACACTCCTTGAAGTTTATATGGCTTTATTTTTTGCACAGAGTAGTTATTCAATATACACTGACTGAATATATTTTAAAACTTCAGGGAGTAATTAAATCAGCCAAAGTAAATTTAGTCTACACATACATTTATAGAATGTACACTGTCTCCAGCCTCAGACAACTGCACTCAAGTTGCCCCTTTCCCGAGCCACTTTCTGGCTAATTGCTAAACATGTTTCCACCAGATCTGCCCCTCCAGCTGCCTGCGGCTCCAGTAGAGGCTGTGTGGAGAAGAGCCATGCAGACTGCATCTGTAAGGTCCTGCCTGTGCACTTTCCGCTTCCCAAATGAGGACAGAGAGCACTCCTGCCAGCTACCAGGCAGGGCCCAATTTCTAAACTCTGCCTTGACCCCCTGCCTTCCCATCAGAGGAGAAGCATCCTTACCTAAGAACACTACTTCTTCAATGACCAGTCTTCCTTTCCCAGTTCTCTTCCTTCCCCAGTCCTCTTCCATCCCCAGTCCTCTTCCTGGGGGTATGAGAAAAAACTCTTAACAAGTGCTGGCTAAAGGGAAGCCCAGGGTCTCCAAGATCTATATCTCACCAGAGTCCTTCACAGCAGTGCCAGTCGGAGTTGGCTGTGTTCATGTTCCCCAAGCTATCACTTGCTCGGTCTTTCTGCAGCTCAGAGGGGATGGCTGGACTACCAATCCTAATGGGTTGGGACCTTTCTGCAAACTCCAGGCTCCCCATCTGCCCTGGTCCTGCCTTGTTAGACAGTTCTCAGTTTGAGTTCAGATAACTTTCAGAGTCCCTGGTTCCTATTATAATACTTAATATTTTGTCCAATGTCTTTCTTCATCATATATATGCATATATATGTACATATATACCTGAAAATATACACATATATAATGACCTCATGCAAGATCATCTGTCTCTTAGAGTACCCATTTCCTATATATGAATAGATGGTGTGTGTGTGTCTATATATATATAAATCAAATGACTGTTTTGTATTTATCACACTCAATCATCCATATTCATAAATAATAATATTTCTCTAGCATTCCAGAATCAAAGTTAAAATATGGCATGAGGACCAGGCTCACTGCCTCATGCCTGTAATCCCAGCACTTTGGGAGGCCGAGGTGGGCAGATCTCTTGAGCTCAGGAGTTTGAGACCAGCCTGGGCAACATGGAGAAACTCCGTTTTTACCAAAAATAGAAAAAATTAGCCAGGCACGGTGGTACATGCCTATAATCCCAGCTACTCAGGAGACTGAGTAGGAGGATTGCTTGAGCCTGGGAGGCAGAGGTTGCAATGAACCAAGATCGCACCACTGCACTCCAACCTGGGTGACAGAATGAGACCCTGTCTCAAAAAAAAAAAAAAGAATTTGGCCTGAGCCTGGTCAGCACTGGTCTGATGTACTGAAAACCATCTCCTAAACTTCTCTCTCCAACAACAATTAAGTACCTTATTTACACATCAAACTATAGCAAAAACATCAATGACAAGTACAACTTCTGACTATTCCATGAAGATGGTAGGACTGTTCCCAAAGCTTTCTGCTTACAACTTAAGGCCAAACCAAAGAGCCGTGGTTCTCCTGCACTAAAATGGTTTCAGCCTATTTCCAGTCATGCTGCTTTACTAACAAACTATAATGAACTACTGTAAAACATGTGTGCTATACTTCACTCAGCAATGCCTTCACTATAAGATGTTGAAAATCTGTGTTTCTGGATGCATAAAAATGACAAGCAGAAGGTGTTATTTTCTATTCTAAGGTTCCAGAACAAAAGAATGTGCTTTCATTGTGACTAAGGAAGTATTCCGCACAGACCAATATAATCTTCTACTCACAATGTTTCCAGTTCCTCTGGGTACCTGGTGTCATTTTAGCTCTGAGTTATGTATTAAGGTCACCTGCTTTAAAAAAAATAAAGACAACACATGGAACTCAGCAGAGAAAGTGAAGTTTCTTGCTGCATCTCCTTCGAGCCATCTTCCCTGCTTGTCTGTAGGGATTCCACTGCGCTACCTCACCCACCTACCTACTCCTCTCATTGCATCGATGCTGTGATACCGGCAAACTTCTTTATGGCTAGGCCTTGCTGTCAGTGAGTTTCCTTAATGATGAAGGTCTCTGCTACCTGAGCAGAAAAGCTCAAGCTCGGCTTGGTCCATGACATTCATATGTGGAGTGTCATGAGTTTACTTTTAAAGAACTGCAAGAAATATGAATAAACACATTTTTTTGAAGCCTATGTTCAATTACAGCACTTCAAAGATGCTGTAGGAAAAGCTGAAGTATAACACAGCATGCAAAGATGCATTGATTTCTTTCTCCAAATCACATGTAACATATGTAAGTCTATACATATATGCATACATATATGTATATACATACATATGCATACATATATGTATGTATATGTATGTATGTATGTATGTATATGTATGTACACCAAAGTTTAAGAAATAGATGGTTGTTGACCAATTGTATGTTTTTTAAGAGTTTTCTAACAATTATATTAGATATTTTATAACTTTTAAAAATTTACTTCGAAAAGATTCTCATAAATCTCCCAGAGAAGGCTTAGAAGGCTGGCTTCAAACTCCAGTTGCCTGAACTAGGTACAGAGAAGGCTGAGATGACAGCAGTTTCTAGCCCTGGCTGCACATCACAGTCACCTGGGGAGCTTTCAAACTATTAAACAGCAAAATATCTGACACACAGTAGCTAATCAATACACGGAAATTTCCCTGTTTTCCCTTCCACCCTATATCCAATCCCATATTTCCCAAAATGCCTACAGAGCATACTCTGCCATCTCACTAGCACCTCACTCCGTAGCCTAAAGCTTCCGACAAGTATCACCACATGTTCTCACTTCTTTGCTCAGGCCCAGTGAGTTGCCAGGGGTTTCCGCATCACCTATATTTTATGCCTGTTTCTTCCTCGTGTTCCCTGTCACCTGGCATAATGGTCTTGAACTGTCTCCCCACTTTAGGCCCACAGTTTCCTCCCTGCAGCCTGGGGGACCTCTCCACAGTGCAGGTGTGATCGCATCTTTCCCACTGCCACCTCCTCCAAGGCAATCTGCCGGCAGGGATCTCCCTGTCTCTGTACTTCTGTCTCCATGTTCCCCTTTCTGGGACCCTATATTGCAGGCAAACAGAATCAGACAGAATGTGTGAAATAGATGACTCCCGCAATCTTGTCCTGTCCCTATTTCTACATCAGCTTCCTGTAGATGTTTCCTCTTTCCCATCTCCTGTTCTCTCCACCAGCAGTGTCCATCTCCATGTCAACTGTTCCCTTCCCATGGCCCTTGTCACTTATGTGTATGTGGGATGCTTTAATATTTATAGGAAGACTTGTGTTGGTGAAAACACAAGTCATCAGGTTCATTGTGGGATTTATTCCAGGGCTTGCCTTCTCTCTTAAGTCTACATTTGTGGATTCTCTTCTTAAACTACATTACCCCAAACACCCAGTGGACAGCTACGACATTATTGTTTTGTTTTGATACTGGTATAAATATAGTCATCTTCACAACTGAATATATCTCTTCCACAAAAATTCATGTAAGAGCAAAATATAATTTCAAAAGTCAAAGTTGGAAATACCCAAATACCTCGCCGGGCGCGGTGGCTCACGCCTGTAATCCCAGCACTTTGAGAGGCCAAGGCGGGTGGATCACTTCAGGTCAGGAGTTTCAGACCAGCCTGGCCAACATGGTGAAACCCTGTTCTACTAAAAATACAAAAATTAGCTGGCATGGTGGCAGGCGCCTGTAATCCCAGCTACACAGGAGACTGAGGCAGGAGAATAGCTTCAACCTGGGATGAGGAGGTTGCACTGAGCTGAGATTGTGTCACTGCACTTCAGCCTGGGTGACAGAGCCAAACTCTGTCTCTAAATAAATAAATAAAATTAAAAAAAAAGAAAAGAAGTATCTAAATAGCTAAAGGCAACACAACTTAAAAAACCATCATTATTCATCAAACTAAAATTACATGTCTTCATGAAAAACAAGTGGCAGAAAGTTTGGTGTGCTATGTGGTGCAGAAATTCATCCAGTAGTCAGTCCTGCCCAGACTGATTCCATGTTTTTGTATTTTCTCATAGCTGAAAATATTAAATCCAGACAGAATCTCTGAGGCAACGACCGCGTGTGGGAAGCCAGCCTATTTAACTTGAGATCAACCGATCTACAGAGTATGCACATGGCTCTCTTGTAAAGAGGTGAGAAAAGATTTCAAAAAGCACTGTCGTCAGCAGAAAGGACCTTTACAGCCAGATGAAGCTCTGATTGTTTTCAGCCACTTTCCTCTGCTGGGGAAAAGGCACATTAAAAAGACACAGCTGTCTATTTCAGTGTACACATGCTTGGTAGCATGGGTGTTATTTACTGATAAAAAGCACATGACAGCAATTTTAAAACAGGGCTTGTCCTGTCAGTCAAATTAGAGAGGCAGGATGTCCTCTCCAAGTGATTACCGTGGGGGCCCACAACGTGGCGGCCTGCCAGGTCAATTACAGCAGGGCTGTGAGGACACATGAAGAAGGATCGCCTTAATTCTAAACAGGAGCATCAGTAAAATAGAAACCAGGGGACATATTAACACAATGAACAATACCTTAAGACTGTGGCTTTGGCTAGAGCTGTAAAATGTATTTATATTGAGTCTTTCTCCATGTAAAGATTTTTTTTTTAATTAACGAGAATGAATGTATAGGAATACAATTGCAAAATAACATTTGTATATTTCTGGAGAAAAACATTTCTCAAAGGAAAATTGGGATCAAGAAAATTAGACACATGGGTAAATCAGCATTTGGAAACCTGACCAATGATATTTCTTAATTGTTCATGTCCCTGATATGTCAATTTGCCTTCCATTTTTCCTATACTAAGATTAATTTCAGTTTCAAATGTCCTTGTCATTTTTTCTCCTCTCCATTGCACCTACAGCTTCTTTGTCTACAGGAAAAAATATTAAGAGATCAGCAGCATCAGTTGGAGGATTTACATCATCGACTATCTGAATACCAGGGACACATTCCTTTGTTTTACACTCATATTCCAGGACTCTCATGGAAATGCATTAAACATCAGACAAAAAAAATGTAGGCTGCTTGAATCGCAGCTTAATTGTTTAGGAACTAGATCCTGATAGTGCCCCAATAACAGAAGAAAATCCCTATTCACATCTACGTAGAGAAAATACTGGGCTGCTGACACTGAATTTTGCAGCTATGCGAAATTTAATGCTGATTAGTAAACTCTCAAATTAAACAGTGAAAGATTATAAAGACACATGCAAAAGATGTAAATTAAACCCAAAATATCAGAAATACCACAGTCATAATTTCCCACCTACCTAAAGAGTTATTTCTCAAAAAAAAATTGTTGCGAATTTATTTTATTTTGTTTTGTTTTGAGATGGAGTCTCCCTCTGTCGCCCAGGCTAGAGTGCAATGGCCTGATCTCAGCTCACTGCAACCTCCAGGTTCAAGTGGTTCTCCTACCTCAATCTCCCAAGTAGCTGGGATTATAGGCGCCCACCAACATGCCCAGCTAATTTTTGTATTTTTAGTACAGACGGGGTTTCACCAGGTTGGCCAAGCTGCTCTCGAACTCCTGACCTCAGGTGATCCACCCGCCTTGGCCTCCCAAAGTGCTGGGATTACAGGCGTGAGCCACTGCACCCAGCTGAATTTATTTTATTTTTTATTTTTTGAGATAGAGTCTTGCTCTGTCACCCAGGCTGAAGTGCAATGGTGTGATCTCGGCTCGCTGCAATCTCTGCCTCATGGGTTCAAGCAATTCTCCTGCCTCAGCCTCCTAAGCCACCATGCCCGGCCATGAATTTAAATAAATTCAAAGATCCCATTAATGTTTATTACAACCCCAATAATATAGGTAGGCAGAATACAATCCTGAAAAAGGTGCCAAAAGTTGAAACAATGTAAGTCAACTCAGTTTCCCCAAGTTAAAATTATAAGAGAATATTAACTGGCTGGGTGTGGTGGCTCATGCCTGTAAGCCCAGCACTCTGGGAGGCTGAGGCAGGTGATCACCTGAGGTCAGGAGTTCGAGACCAGCCTGGCCAACATGGTTAAACCCCGCCTCTACTAAAAATATAAAAATTAGCTGGGCATGGTGGTGGGTGCCTGTAATCCCAGCTACTCTGGAGGCTGAGGCACGAGAATCACTTGAACCCAGGAGACAGAGGTTGCAGTGAGCCGAGATTGCGCCATTGCACTCCAGCCTGGGTGACAAGAGCGAAACTCTGGCTCAAAAAAAAAAAAAAAAAAAAAAATTAAAAATGATACTAAAGACCTTAGAATTTCTGGACATATCTGTCCAAGTATCTGTCACGTGTCATTCTCACTATACAGAAAACAATCTCTAAAGTCATTGATGTCTACATGTCTAAACTTTTCACCATTTTTGTCATCTTAATACTTTTAAATTACAATCCAAGTTAAAAGGGCAATGTAGGATTAGAATAGAAAGAGGTCTTCAGAAATCCTCACATCAATTTCACAACTCCCTGTACGATGGAGGCCTCTCTTCCCTGATTCTTCCTTAGGGTTTTCAAACACGGAGTCCCTCCTAGGTGCCAGAGGTTGTTCTGGGCTCAGGCAGTACAACGGTGTACAAAGCTGCCAAAACCCTTGCCCTCATGTGGGGAGACAGACACGAGGCTGAGTAAGCCACACAATCTGTTAGGATGGTGATGAGTGCGTGGTGCATCATTTCATATAGGGTGATCAGGAAGGCCTCACGATAAGGTGACATTTCAGGAAGTCCTAAAAGTTGAGGCATGCATCATGCAGATAACTGGGGAGAGCCATCCAGACAAGGAGGGCAAAGGCAGGGGCACAGGGCCAGGGGCCAGCAAAGAGGCCAGTGAGAAAAGGGCCGTCCTAGGCTCTGGACTCTACTGCTGCTGGGATGGATGGCCCTGGGGAGTTCTTGCAGAAGAAACATAAGCCAATCACCCAAGGTGACTGTTAAAATGAAAATCCCCAGGCCTCTCAATCTGGACTTCTGATTCAGTAGGTTTGAGGCCCAGGGATTAAGATTTCTTAGTTTGCAGGTAGTTCAGCTGAGAGTGGCCCAAAGAGCATTCTCAGAAACACATTTCTGAATCCCTGATAGTTTGGCATCCCTCCTCTATTTCCTTATTTTTGGTCAGCTGCCCTCTACAACAAACAGCCATCATTTTGCAGCCGTTTAGCGTTAAACAACTAGGAGAGAGATGATAAGAAGGAATACCCTAAATATAAGAGTGAAAAACTAAGCCACTTAGTTTTTGTCTAGCAAGAGAGTCTGGCCCCAATATCTGCCGAGCTTTGCTGACATTCAGTGATTGGCTTGTAACTGACAAATGGTTGAATTCTGAGTATGGGCGTCCTATGACTATCCTGGTCATTGATTTGACTAATGATTCCTGTGCCCTTGGGTTGACTAAAACGCAAGGCTGTTGTGTTTGGTGAGTTTGTTAAGGTGAAGGTCAAGTCAAATATTGACTGCAGAAGTGATATTACAGATACCCAAGTTCCCAGGTTGCGGAAGGTAAGAGAATTCAGATGATAGGGATTACAGGTGCAAAGAAGTAGTCCAATGATCCTAAATATTTTCAGTTCAAGTGCTTCTTTTAGGGATATTACTTAGTATTTCATCTCTTTTCCTTTGATGTCTAGATAGGTATTAAATATTGCAGCAATGAAAACCATTGACATCAGGTGCATTCTCTCTACATTATTTTACTTAATCCTAAAATAGCCCTGTGAGGTAACTACTATATGGGTTAACCAAAGCCCAGAGATGTTACTTGCCCAAGAGTCACAGGGCTATTAACAGGCAGAATTGAGACTCTAACCTATGTCTGATTAATCCAACACCCATGTCTTAACCACTAAAATATACTGCTCCTTAAATCTGTAAGAAACATACTTGCCATAAATGTTTTACATACGGCATTTCCACAAGAGAGCTTAATATTGAGATGCTGGTTAATTATCAGAGACAGCGTGATGCATGAGGAACACTAGTTTTGGAGCAAAACAGATCTGGGGCTCAAATCATTTGACCACTGAATAGCAAATGACTTAATAGGCCTGAGCCCCCAAACCTTCATTCATAGAGAACATTATGTCTCTCAGAAATTTAAGTGAGAAAATAAGTGCAATGCAAGGGGCATATAGCACATAGCATAGATACTAATTCCTTCCCTATTGACTTGGAAGCAAACACTGACCATCACCTCCACCTCCACCTCCACCCGGGGCACAGAGCACAGCACTCGCGCAAACCCCCAACAGAGGGTAGAGGGTCATCTCGGTTGGGCTTGGGCTTCTGTAGCGGGGGGCTCACTGCTCCGCCGAGTGCCCTAACCACTGATGTACACCTCCAGCCCCTCTGAGGGTTCTTCCTCCTACTGACCCAATGGTCGACTCCCCCCAGGACTGCTTCTCTGAGGCAACACCGAGCAAACTGACTCCTCTTTCCTAGTGACAGTGCCACTAATAACTGAAGACAGTCAGTTGGTGTCCCCTGGTCTTTCTTTCTCTAAATTAAACATGTCCACTTCAGTCAGAAGTCCCTCTGATCACAATTTCCGAACAACACAGTATCCTAATTTTCCTCTGCTGGGAAAACTCTAGTTTTTCTGTGTCCTTTAATGCCAGGACCAGGGACAAAAATTGAGATTGACATATTAAGCCAAGAATATGATTGGACTATTACATAGGCTAATCTAGAAAACTCACCTTGATAATCCCAGGCTTCTTGGCTAATCTTAGCGCCTTGGCCCAGAGCAGTCACATCGGCAGAAAATTCCCGCCCACTTCTCCTCCCAGTTCCACCCCTCACAGCAGCTGCTCACATCTTTCCTCCTCCCTTTTTTCCCTCCGAGGCCCTCCCTCAGCCTCTGTTTCATCTCTTCAGGAATCTCCTCTTCCCAGCCCAATCCTAAACCCAGGTAGCCTTTATTCTAAATTTGTATAAGTGTGCTCTAAGTTCCTTGCCTCCCCAGTCAGCCAGTCAGCTCGGCAAAACAAAAGGACCTTCCCCCAAACCAGCTCTCCTTATTAGGTAGAGGAGGAGAGAGTTCTGTAATACTTGTAATTATTCAGACCCTGTCACACTTTAAGTAACTCAGCCTAAGACCATTATTATACCTGTACTTCACACCACTGGCTGACCCTGAGCTTGTGGTCAACCCTGAGTCCTAGAGCTTTCATCATCTTAACTCCTGCCCAGGTCAATAGATAGCCTCAATCCTGTTATTGCATACAATCATGTTTTGGAAAGCTAAACAAACAAAAAAACATGGCAAGGTGCAGGCCCAGCAAAGGGGCCAATGAGAAGAGAGCCGTCCTGGGCCCTGGACCCTATGAAAGGTTTCTGACTATGAAACCTTTACTTTCATCCCGGGTAAGTCCAATTTTGGTTTAGCAAAATCAAAATTCTTCTTGCAGCTTACTGCAATCATTTCATTTTTGCTTCTGTTATCTCTTGTACTCTACTAGCTCTGCTTTTCGGATTTGTACCTTCTATGAATGTGGTATGACTTTACGAGGATCATGGACAAAAATGTTGAGAAGAAACTGACCAAGGAAAACTTTTGTTGCATGGATAAATACATAGATGCATATAAAATAGGCAGTACAGAATGGATACATAACCATATAAGATGCTTATAAAATAACACAACCCTGAGGACACACAGAGATGCCAGGTAACATCACTGCACTGAGTCTAATAGTCTCTAGCACTCCCACACGAGCAAACCTGGCTGCAAAATCATGTTACACAGAAACAGAGGAATGCTCATAGCACAGAATTAAATAGAGATTCTAAGTCATGTGAGGGGGCAGCCAAGAAAAAGGGATGTTTATGTTATTTAAGTGACAATGAAAGTTAATTATACAGCACAGGAGACTAGAAAAGCTTTATTTGACGTTGCAGACTTTTAGTGACCATAGAAGCAGTTGTAGGTATTAAAATTTCATCCATCTCAGTGTCATTTATTTACTTTGCCAGATAATCAGTGATCTTGCATTTTTATCTTCTCACTTTAAATGTATGCACAGAATGTTCTCTCCTATGCAATCTCACATTTATTTTATTTTTTATTTACTTTATTGTTGATTTTTTTTTTTTTTTTTTTTTTTTTGAGACAGAGTCTCGCTCTGTCACCCAAGCTGGAGAGCAGTGGCGTGATCTCGACTCACGGCAACCTCCGCCTCCCGGGTTGAAGCCATTCTCCTGCCTCGGCCTCCTGAGTAGCTGGGATTACAGGCATGTGCCACCACGCCTGGATATTTTTGTACTTTTAGTATAGACAGGGTTTCACCAGGTTGGCCAGGCTGGTCTCCAACTCCTGACCTCAGGTGATCCACCCACCTCAGCCTCCCAAAGCGCTGGGATTACAGGTGTGAGCCACCGCGCCCGGCCTCAAGTTCATTTTAAAATCTAATTGTCAGCTGGGCATGGTGGCTCACACCTGTAATCCCAGCACTTTGGGAGGCTGAGGTGGACGAATCGTGAGGTCAGGAGTTGGAGACCAGCTTGGCCAACATGGTGAAACCCCGTCTCTACTAAAAATACAAAAAAAATTAGCTGGGTGTAGAGGCAGGAGTCTGTAATCCCAGCTACTTGGGAGGCTGAGGCAGGAAAATCACTTGAACCCAGGAGGCGGAGGTTGCAGTGAGCCAAGATCACGCCACTGCACTCCAGCCTGGGCAACAGAGTGAGACTCCGTCTGAGAAAATAAAAATAAAAAAATTTAAAAAATATCTGAATTGTCCTGGTATTCCATCCAGTATCAGGCTTAAATTGTCAAGAAGAGATACCAGTCTTGGTTTCTGTGAACTGCTAGAATTACACAGAAATTTGCTCCACTTCCCAGAAAAGGCAAATAAAACATACCAGGATTTTAGGTGGTGCAAGTAAGTTGCTTGCCAGAGCAGCCATGGCTACATATAATTTGCCCAATTCCCATCAGGCATTTGGTTATTTAAATTTTAAGCATGCTTGATACAGCGGTCATATTAACCTTCCTTATATATGAGGAAAACATTTCAAGTTATAATTATGTTAATGGTATTCTAATAGTATTTTTAAAAAATTATATAACATTTATTACTCTGAGGAAATTAATGTCAGATGACACTAAAATAATTAAGTTTGAATTAATCACAGATTATATAACTTTGTTCTCTTCAACTTTTAAACATGTTTGATAATTACAATCTAACAAAGGAAAAATTAATAGAGAAAATAAGTCTAAAAATTTTCTCCTCCGAATTGGTAATTGGGGGAACAAAAGATGTGGGCAATTAGCAAATGAATATGGTGCTTCAAGACTGAAGAATTCAGGATATGTAACAGGTGACTTAGTTCAGGGTTGTTCCTAGAGGTAAGAAGTTTCAATAGAATTTAAGAGTCTACACTGTTCATTCTATCAGTATATCTTCTATGGCACACAAGAAGCAATGGTTATTCAGTTATCTTAATTTCTTAAGTTATAAAAGTTAAATTTGAGCCAAAAGCAATTACCATGTAAAAGTGTATGCAGTTGTTTTTTTGTTTTTTTTGAGACAGAGTCTCACTCTGTTGCCCAGGCTGGAGTGCAGTGGCGTGATCTCAGCTCACTGCAACCTCTGTTTCCTGGGTTCAAGCGATGCTCCTGCCCCAGTCTCCCAAGTACCTGGCATTATAGGCGTGCGCCACCAGGCCCAGCTAAATTTGTATTTTTAGTAGAGACAGGGTTTTACCATGTTGGCCAGGCTCGTCTCAAACTATTGACCTCAAGTGATCCGCCTGCCTCGGTCTCCCAAAGTGCTGGGATTACAGGCATGAGCTACAGCACCAGGTCGGTGTGCAGTTTTGACCTTGTTATTTGACCAAGGAAAATTTAGCCATTTGAAACGAACTGTTTTTTTTTTTTTTTAAGCCTGAGTTTCACTCTTGTCACCCTGGTGCGATCTCGGCTCACTGCAACCTCCCCATCTTGGGTTCAAGCTATTCTCCTGCCTCAGCTTCCCAAGTAGCTGGGATTACAGGAGTGTGCCACCACGCCCGGCTAATTTTTGTATTTTTAGTAGAGATGGGGTTTCACCATGCTGGCCAGGATGGTCTCGAACTCCTGACCTCAGATGATCCACCCTCCTCGGCCTCCCAAAATACTGGGATTATAGGCGTGAGCCACCGCGCCTGGCCCAAAACACACTATTTCTTACATTAACTTAATGTCTCCTTTCATCTAACAGAAGCAAAATACACGCCTAATTGAAAGACAGTCAGTGTGTCAGACTGAAACAACCACCACCAAACAACCAAGGCACTCATCAGGAAAACAGCACTTTTCCCTTGATTCTGACTTTTTTTCTCACATACCTTTACTTGCATTATTCATAGGTTTTATCAGAGGTTTATTTCCTTGGGTTAATAATGAAACATTTTTCATTTGTTTCCACCAAGGGGCTTGCTATTCTACTATTGCTTAGAGCTTCGGGTGTCTCCATGTGACAAATGCCAAACATATGCCAATCACAACATTCAACTGGTAGCATATGCTGAATTTCCCAGACGCCAGATCCAGTCAGGAACTTTCTGGTTTAATGAGTCTTGCCTATTATGTTTCTGGTACACATCATTACAGAATTTTTCCCCATCTACTTCCAAGAACTAGAATAAACCAGAAGAACAAAACAAACTACAACAAAACCATAATAAATCCTCTCTTCGTTTATCATCTATATGTCATGTACGAAATTAGTTACACTAGCAGCATTTACTGAGGGCATGGCAAGATTTACTAAGTCTTGTTTCTCATGTTACAGCCAAATTTTATCAAAGTTGAAAATAACAATATTTTACATCCGTATAGTTCTTTGTATTATTTATTTCAAAGGACTTTCAGAACTTTTACCTAATTGGATATTTACAAAAACCCATCGATTGAAGTAGGCAGGAATTCTTTCTCCCACTTAATAGAGGAGATAAATGAAGCCCAGATAAATTAAGCAGCGCTCCCAATGTCACAGTTAGTTATTATTATTATATTATTTTTTGAGAAGGAGTTTCGCTCTTGTTGCCCAGGCTGGAGTGCAATGGCGCAATCTCAGCTCACTGCAACCTCTGCCTCCTGGGTTCAGGCGATTCTCCTGCCTCAGCCTCCCAAGTAGCTGGGATTACAGGCACGCACCACCACACTGGGCTAATTTTTGTATTTTTAGTAGAGACGGGGGTTTCAACATGTTGGCCAGGGTGGTCTTGAACTCCTGACCTCAGGAGATACATCCACTTTAGCCTCCCAAACTGCTGGGATTATAGGCATGAGCCACTGTGCCTGGCCCACAGTTATTAACAGGGCCAAGATCTGATAAGAAGTTGCCTTGAACCTCACATCCACTGGTCTCCCACTATTCCTCATTAGGCTGTGCCAAAGACACAAAGTCAGCAGGGATCGAGACACCATTAACCTCCCTCCTGACACTGGAAGGTGGCCCCTACTTCCTCTCTGAGTTTTTTGTTTTTGTTTTTGTTGTTATTGAGATGGAGTCTCGCTCTGTCACCAGGCTTGTGTGCAGTGGCGCAATTTTGGCTCACTGCAACCTCCACCTCCCGGGTTCAAGTGATTCTCCTGCCTCAGCCTCCTGAGTAGCTAGGACTACAGGTGCACGCCACTACGCCCAGCTAATTTTTGTATTTTTAGTAGAGATGGGTTTCACTAAGTTGGCCAGGATGATCTCAATCTCTTGACCTCATGATCCGCCTGCCTCAGCCTCCCAAAGCGCTGAAATTACAGGAGTGAGCCACCGTGCCTGGTCCTCTCTCTGATAGTTTTTTAAACATTCAGAAAAATGTGAATGCATACTTAGGTTTCTGCCTATATTTCCTGAGAGAAAATCATGCCTCAACATCAAACGCAAAGATCAGTCTTAAGTCTGGACCCAGGAACAGGAATTATCCTAATTAAGCACATAATCCCATTTATCTCTCTAGAAACAACTGGCATTCAAATAATGCTTCATTTCGTTTGTAAATGCTAGTTAGATGGATTGTAATACAAACCGAAGAGACATTAATACAATTGTCCATTTCCTTTGGAAGGATGGCTATCCTTCCTATTTAAGCTAAAAGACATTTTCATTTGAAAGCCATTTGAGCTTGAGCTGTAATGAGCTCAGGTGCAAATTTCTTGATGAACGAGTCTAATAATGACACAAAATTTCAAAAAGACCAAGAGGTATTTCATGGGTTATTTCCTGTGGCAATCATCTCAAGTTAAATAACGTGACATTTTAGAAATGGCATTGGGTAAATAACTCTCAGGTGCTTTTTTCACTGGTCCGCTCACTCCCCTTATCTTCCTGCTGACTAAGGAAGGTAAACGGTGTCCTCCACAGGAGGTGGGAATTCTTGGTCCTTTGAGATAAAGGGATTTCCCATCATATCATTCCATCTGAGGCTGTTATGGACTCAATCTTCCCCTCAAATTTATATGTTGAAATCCTGCCCCCCAAGGTGATGGTATGAGGAGGTAGGGCATTCGGAGGGTTATTAGGGCACAAGGGTAGAAACCTCATGAGTGGGATTAGAGATCCCAGAAGCTAGCTCTGCCTCCTTCCTCAGCGTGAGGACATCCCCAGAAGACGGCCATCTTCAACCCAGAAGAGGGCCCTCCTTCAAACCCAGAACTTGCGGACACCTGACTTCCAGCCTGACTTCCAGCCTCCAGCAGTGTGAGAAATACATTTCTGCTGTTTATAAGCCGTCTATGGTAATTTGTTACAGAAGCCCAAACTGACTAAAACACAGGTTTCTATGAAGTTTGTTTTGAGAAACAGAAAAATGCTTGGTAGTCCTGCTATTGGTTATCATTTCTCAGACATTATAAAAATTATGTCAACAGCACCCTCGACATGTTATCTCTGGACAAACTGATGTGCTTCTAGAATTTTGAATTTATTTACTTAACTTTTATTATTAGCGATTAGTTTCTACACACGTTTGCAAAGACGGATAAAATCAGAACCCTACCATTGAGTAGATAACAGCCTAGCAGGTGAGGTAGAAGGACAAAACTAATAGTAATAGAATGTGATAATCTTTTTTTTTTTTTTTTTTGACCGAGTCTTGCTCTGTGGCCCAGGTTGAAGTGCAGTGGTGCAATCTCGACTCACTGCAACCGCTGCCTCCTGGGTTCAAGTGATTCTCCTGCCTCAGCCTCCCAAGTAGCTGGGACTACAGGCATATGCCACCATGCCTGGCTAATTTTTGTACTTTTAGTAGAGACGAGGTTTCACCATGTTGGCCAGGCTGTCTCGAACTCCTGCCCTCAGGTGATCGTCTGCCTCGGCCTCCCAAAGTGCTGGGATTGCAGGCGTGAGCCACTGCACCCAGCCAATAATCTCTTTAATAGGGATTAATGTAAAACAAAAAGAAAAAGCCACACAGTGGATGATGAAGCTAAATATGTCTCACCGTTTGTCTGGTGTTTTATAGAGGTGGTAAAATTTCAGTTGGTGGTTCCTAATAATATCACCTTCACAATAGAAAATAAAGATCTATGTGCAGATAGGTTAAGGTTACTCCAGTGATCAAGGTAGTGTAAAGGATAAAATAAGAATGATAATAATAATGAGTATGTAGCTAAAAGTCAAGGATTGGAAAATATCACAGTAACTTCGGCCTTTAGGTGGAATGAAGCCTGTCTTAGGTAGGATTTCCTAGAAGCAGACCCTAAGTGGAAGTGAATTATTAGTAAGGGCTGTCCCAAGGGAGAAATAAATAGAGGGTCTGGGGGCTAGACAGGGAAAGGAAGGAAGCCCAACAAGGGTGTGTCATTAGGTAAATTCTTATGAAGGGTTATTTTGGCTCATCGCTACAAGAGAACTCTAGAGACACTTCTCAGAGTTGTCCCGTTTGGGGGATGGGCAGATGATGAGGGGTGGGAGAAGGAGGAGCTGAAGTAAACACCCCCATCCTTGTCAGTCTTTGGTTAAAGACTCTCCTAGGGGTATGTAAGTCACCAGGCGAGGCTGGGCTCTACAGCTACTTGGTAAAGTTTCTGAGCAGTACAGCATCTGTTACAGGCCCATTTCAGAGGAGTTGGTTCTAGAGTCTATTTTATTAATATCTAAGCATATGTTAGGTTTTAAACAGAAAGCGTCAAGTCTCTGGTGGATGTGCAATAACATCACACCATATTTAAGTTCTTACAAAGATGTAGAAGGAAGATGTGGGTTTCAGAAATGTTCTGGAAACGAGAAACACTTCCCTGTGTGTCATGCTGTGACGGTGCCATGTCACGCAGCCCACTGGAGTGGCGTGTGAGGTAATGACATTGACTTCAGGTCCTGGTGAGAAGACTATTGCCAGGAGGCATCTGGCTGGCTGGTGGCTGCTCATATCCTACGCATACCCACCTGACAGATCTCTAGGATTGAAACTGAGAGAATGTATGTATGACTAAGCATAACAGCAAATTCTCTTCTGTATGTAATTTCAAGACCCTTCTTATCATCTCTTCTAGTGATCTAGTGATCTGATGCTTGTAACAGGCCTTCGTGAATATTCCTCACTTCAAAGTAGTCTGTGAGACACACATACAAACGAGATTCTATTAACAGGTCTGCCAGTGAAACAGCCCAAGTAGCAAATTTGATAGAGAACACGCACTTGGGCATACAAATCCCAAAACTATGTACTAATTCCACCAGGTATAAATCTCACCCACCAGACCAACGTCTGAAAACTATACCCAATTTCCAGTCCATAACAAGTTAAATGGAATTTAAGGAGGTTCATTAAAGTGTTATAAACTTACAAAATAAGAGCTACAAAAGAATATCATAAACAAAGAATGAGAATAACTCCTTTTCTCTAAATATACAGTTATTCAGAGATTTCTTTTGTTCTTAGAGAATTGTTGTCAGTCTTCCTGATTATAAAAATAAAGTCTTGTTGCAGAAAATTAGGCAAGTACTTCTTAGCATTTTTCCCTTTTCCTTTTTCTTTTGGATATGCCGTTTTATTGAGGTGCAACCATATATAAAAACATACACAACTCCTAAGTACATGGTTGAGTTTTTATAAAGCAAAGAAACCTGTGTAAGAACCACCCAGAAGATGGTTTGGTTTCTGTTGAGGGCAGAGTAAGTTCATACAGAAGCTCCGGCCTCGTCGTTGTAACATGTATTTGTGAGCTACTTGAAGAAGCAGACCATTTCTTCTCTTGTCCTCCACAATCCTTGAATATTTCATTTGTTTTGGAGATTGACAGATCAAGTTACTCATTCATTAACAATTATTAATCCCTACTATGTGCTCAGCAGTCAGTGTGTGATGATGAAACTTGGAATCTAGTGGAAGACACAGGTAATACAGAAGCAAATATACAAAGTGTTCACTATAAAATACAAAATGCTAGGGAGGAAATAAAACTGATACTGTGGTCAAGAATAACTAGGTATCCTACCTGGAAAAAATGGTTAGAGAAATAAATCAGAGATGAGATTTAGATAGAAACTTGAATAAAAAGAACACAGCCATGAGAAGAGAGAAGGAAAACACATTCCAAACAAAGGGAACACTGTGAACAAAGCACACAAATCCGGCTTGTTGCACAAATGGAAAATCAGGTGACTAGGCGTTGGTGGCTGTAGGTGTGAGTCGGACAGCAAAGACAGAGACCAGGCCAGTCATGGCTATACTGGCCAGGAGAGTGACTTAAAGTGCTAAGTGCAATGTAGGGGGAAAAAACAGGGTTTTAGCAGGAAAGTGAAGGGACCGATCTACGTTTTAATAAGAGTACCTTGAACACTGTATGAGCGGGTGGCGAGAGACAAAGCAAGGTGCCAGTGGGTTATCGCGGTGGCAATGGAAGATGTACTCTGGAGGTATATCAACCATTTCTGTGGATGGATTGGATGTGGAAGTGTGGGAGGTGCAGAATCAAAATCCATCAAGTCTTTTTACTTCGGCAATTATGTGGAATGAGGTGTCATTCACTGAGATGGAGAAGATTCATGGAGAAATAAGTTTCCATGAAAAAAAGCAAGAGTTTAGTTTTGAACATATTACATTTCAGATGTTTGAGAAACATCCGCGTGGAGTTGTCAGGTAAGTAATTTGGATAAATGAGACGGGAGTGCTGAGAGGAGAGCCGAGCTGGAGATATAAATTTGGGAGTCATTAGCATATAGATGGTTTCTAAAGCCATGGGAATATAACTCAAGGAGAAGATAGAAAGGACGTGGGGCCAAGCTCTGAGGACCTTCAACCTTCAGAAGTTGTTCAGGTTCAAGCCACAAAAGGCTCAAAACGCTAAGCAGAAAGAATCATAGATGTAGGAGGAAAACCAGGTCTCAGAAGCCATGACAGCAGAGTTTCAACAAGAGGGGGTGGTCCACAGTGCCCAGTGCTGGAGAGAGGCTGAGTAAGAACAAACGAGAGGAGCATCTAACTGGGCTTGGCGTTGCCCAAAGCTGTTGGTGATGCTGTCTCAGGGGAGGAAAGATTAAATGGGAAGGGAAAATGGAGCAAGAAGTGAAGTGAGTGGGGTCCAGGTAAGTTCTTTAAGAGGCAGATGCTCTTACAACACGATGTGCATTGGGGAAATGAGAGAAGACAATAAAGGAGAGAGGGGACCAGCCAAAGGAACAACCTCTTTGATGAGGCAGAGGTGGGTGTCCAGCACAAGTGGAGGCCTTTGCATCTAAGAGGAGAAAGGACGCTTTTTCTCAAGAAACGGAAGACAAGAAAGTGAGTGCTCTTGGTGTCACCTTCTTAAATTGCAGTAATGTATAAGGCAAAGTGAGCAGCCAGAAAGAAAGAGGCAGGGGAGGGTGGGAGGAGTGGGAGGTCTTATTAGAAGCAAGGGATAGGTATAGAGTGGGGTGCTATAGAGAGTGGGAGCTCATACCTCAGGAAACCGGGTACTGACAAGGAGGGAAGAGCCGTCTGCTGATGTGAACTTACAGTGTCCTCGGTTTACCCAAATGTTTACTACCAAAAAAAAAAAAAAACCACCACCCTAAAGCTTCAAGGGAAAGAAAATAAAACACAGACCACCACGGTCATTTAAAGCTATGCATTTGCTCAGGAAGTGCAATAAAAAGCGTGTGGGTAACTGGGCATGGTGGTGGGCACCTGTAATCTCAGCTACTCAGAAGGCTGAGGCAGGAGAATCTCTTGAACTTGGAGGCGGAGGTTGCAGTGAGACGAGATTGCATCACTGTACTCCAGTATGGGCAACAGAGCAGGAATCCATCTCACAAAAAAAAAAAAAAAAAAAAAGTAAAAGTGAGTGGGGAAAAGGCAGCTGAAAGAACATGAGTGAAATGATGAACTCTGGAATCTCAGGTGGATAAAGACAGGAGTCATGGCAGCAGGGCTGGAGAAGGAGAGAAAGCGGCGAGGGACTCCCATGGAGGTTAACACAGCAAGGGCTCTGCAAGCACCGCAGCTGTCGCTGGAGACGCGAATGCTTCATTTTGTTATTTTGGAGGTGAAGTAACATTTAGTTCGACTCTGTTACACTGAGAGTGTTCGATGAGAATAGAGTAGAAGAAAATGTCACTGAAGATGAGCAGATCAATGAATGAAGATACAGGATACTGAGGGGACCATTCATGTAAATAATGAGTTGCCAAGAAAACGGACAGAATGGCCGGGCGCAGTGGCTCACGCCTGTAATCCCAGCACTTTGGGAGGCTGAGACGGGCAGATCACCTGAGGTCGGGAGTTCATGACCAGCCTGACCAACATGGAGAAACCCCATTTCTACTAAAAATACAAAATTAGCCGGGCGTGGTGGTAATACCTGTAATCCCAGCTACTCGGGAGGCTGAGGCAGGAGAACCACTTGAACTCGGGAGGCAGAGGTTGCAGTGAGCCGAGATCGCCCCATTGCACTCCACCCTGGGCAGCAAGAGCAAAACTCCATCTCTAAATAAATAAATAAATAAATAAGAAAAGAAAATGGACAGAATTTGGAGAACTGGGGGTGGCGGGCAGGACAGATAAACATCCTCAGTGAGTTGGGGAGGGGGCAGGAGGTTAACAGATGACAGTGGCAACACGGGGTGGGGGGAGCACAGCGCAGCGCAATGGCATGAAGATCAGGGGCTTTCACTAGAGCAATGGGAATGGCGGCTTGGCTGGTGTTGAGAAGAAAGCATCTCATGGCCTTGCCGGACCCACGCGTACCTTGGGACGGCCTCCAGAGAAGGCGAAAGACCCAGCCAAGGCCAGGTCACCACAGAAATGTTCCAAAATGAGACTGAGAATTTAACAATGGAGTTTGTGATTGTGGGAAAAATTCCAACAGCAAAGTGTATCAACTATCAAGAAAAATGATGAAACATACTTATTTGGGGGCTTTATAGAAAGGAGGAATTCTGTGCTACGCCTATTATATATCTAACTCAAAAGTCACTTATTCAGCTCCTTCTATATGCAATGAACTATGCTTCTAACAGACTTTTCAGCCACATGCAACAAAAAACCAAGTAGGAAGGGCCCATAGGTTGGTGCACAGGTCAGTATGTGATACTCCAATGCAAACACATGGTAAATGACTGGCAAAAGTCAATAATGGCTATAGATATTATATATGGAGGCATTTATACAAAGAGGAATATATAGAAGGAGGAATTTAAAATCATGTCTAGAGTAATATAATAGATGTTAACAATCATGATAATAGTATTTCAAAGTATATTAAACAAAATGGATTCATTTCTAACCCAACCAGTAAAATATTCTTTGAACCAAGATTTTACTAGGATGCCAAATTTAAAAGTTAAAAAAATTCCAGCTTTTTGAGTAATGAGCAATTTCAGTCATCAATAAAATTAATGAAAATGAGAGAGCAAATTACACTAATCCATTGGGTAAAGAAAAACTTAAAACATTACCCAAATAGAAGCTTTCTTTTCTATTGCTTTTCATCAGTAATAGGTATCAACTACATTTAACAAAAACACTGTTGCTGAGATAACTCACCCTCTTGGTTTTTAAATACACTCAAGATATGTCATTTTTCAATAAATGATGTCAGCGTTACACTGTGTGAAAAAATACAAAAAAATAAAAAAATTAAGTTTCATCTATAAATATTATTCCACTGACATTTCATAATTAAAGTTTCTAAAGAATGAATTCAAGGCCGGTGGCTCACGGCTGTAATCCCAGCACTTTGGGAGGCCGAGGCAGGTGGATCACCTGAGGTCAGAAGCTTGAGGCCAGCCTAGCCAACATGATAAAACCCAGTCTCTACTAAAAATACAAAAATTAGCTGGGTGTGGTGGTGTATGCCTGTAATCCCAGTTACTTGGGAAGGTGAGGCAGGAGAATCGCTTGAACCTGGGAGGTGGAGGTTGCGGTGAGGCGAAATGGCTCCAGCCTGGGCAACAAGAGCGAAACTCCATCTCAAAAAAAAAAAAAGTGAGGAAACATTGGAGAACATAACTTGATTGAGTGAGAAGGAAATGGCAGCTTAGAGCAGACCCTGAAAGCAGGGAGGCAGCTAGCTGGGCCTGATCTCCTGCTGCAGAAACAGGCAATACATGCGTACTGTGTGCAGCCTCTAAGTTTGTACCTATTTGTCACGCAGAAACAGGTAAGTAAGACATATGATAACTCAGAAAAAATCTCAATCCTGTTGCACAAGAAGTTATTCACCATTGTAAGCTCTCTGCGAAATGTTTTGGAAACCCACGTTGAGAACAGCTTTGATCAGAGGCAACTCAAGGCGGGCAGAAGAAACCAAGCAGTAACTACTCAGCTTTTGTGTGTGTGTGTGTGTGTGTGTGTGTGTGTGTGTGTGTGTCAGTTTGGCAGACGCCTTCTTTTTTTTTCCCCTCTAGTGCATCACGTTGAAACTGTAGCTAATGCCGGGCGCAGTGGCTCACACCTGTAATCCCAGCACTTTGGGAGGCCGAGGCCGGTGGATCACGAAATCAGGAGATCGAGATCATCCTAACCAACACAGTGAAACCCCATCTCTACTAAAAATACAAAAATTAGCCGGATGCAGTGGCATGCACCTGTAGTCCCCACTACTCAGGAGGCTGAGGCAGAAGAATCACCTGAACCCGGGAAGCGGAGGTTGCTGTGAGCCGAGATTGCACCACTGCACTCCAACCAGGTGACAGAGCGAGACTCCATCTCAAAAAAAAAAAGAAAAGGAAGCTGTAGCTTAGAACAGGAGAATGCAAGTGATTATTATCAGGAATTGCATCTGTGAGGGAACCTGAAGACTCGAGCCAGCCCAGCAGAGGGCAAGGCAGCACAGGGCATGAGTCATTCTCCTGATCCTACCTTCACAGGATATCAGACAAAGGAAACTGAGCACCTGCCCCATTTGATGAAATAAAGCAGATAAAAGATAATACATTTAAACAATTAGATGTGTATCTTTTATATCCAAGCAATATTGTACAGAAAGGCACCACCTCTTACCTTATGACGAGTGTTACTACCCATACTCAGGAAACCCCGATGTTGCCAGCACAGAAGCCAGGACAACAGAAAGCTGAACAATTCCTTTTGCCCAATGTGAACATCTCCAATAAGGCTCCAGTTTGGAAGCCTTCTGAAGGCCTTTCAAATTCATAATAAATACTATGAACTGCCACACTTAATCCCCTGTATTCTGGCTGGGCCAGCTGTTATAATACACCACCCCACAGTCATTGCTGCTTGGTAGTCGAACAAACATGCTGGAGTCAGAGGCCAGAGTCCTTCCTCGTGCCACCAGCTTCCCTGAGCCTGGTCCCAACACCACTCCCCCCAGGGCACTTAGCTGTGGTCTCACTGGGTGTGCCCACGTGGTCTTGCCCTGAACCCCAATCTGTAATCAGCACTGGCTCTTCAGGCGTTGACCACAAAAGGCACTGAATGATGGTGGTGTTTTTTGTTTTCTGTTTGTTTGTTTTTTTGAGATAGAGTCTTGCTCTGTCTCCCAGGCTGGAATGCAGTGGCATGATCTCACTACAACCTCCACCTCCCAGGTTCAAGTAATTCTTATGCCTCAGCCTCCTGAGTAGCTGGGATTATCAGGCGCCTGCCATCACACCCAGCTAATTTTTGTATTTTTAGTAGAGATGAGGTTTCACCATGTTGGCCTGGCTGGTCTCGAACTCCTGACCTCAAGTGATCCACCTGCCTCGGCCTCCCAAAGTGCTGGGATTACAGGCATGAGCCACCATGCTCGGCCGATGGTGCTGTTAACAACAGTATCTATCCTTGACAATATAGGGCTTCTTCTGACCACCTCAAAGATGCTACTGCATCAGGCTTTACCAAATTCTTCTCTTGTTACATGAGTTTCAGCTCAAGAATCAGATCATGGGGGAAGCTTCAAGAGCAGCAAAACTTGTAATTCTTGCCCAGTTGCCCTACAAGAAAATAAAGTTTTGACTCTTAGGCATAATCACCATGGTGAGAACCTATATATTAATATCTACACACAAGCATCTATATCTCTCCTTTTAAATATACTCTTTAGATGGCTGCTCCTTATGACAAAGGTTTTATTTGGTGATTTGATGATAAAAAAAATCACTTTTCTTTATGGTGACTATTATGCCATCATCTTTACTAACAAGTATATTATCAGGAATCTCAAAGAAAGTGGCATTCATGTTATAGCCTTCATTACTTCAAACTATTCCGGATTCCCCATATTATTTTACATATTTTCACTGATTTTTAAGCAAATGCTTTAATTTTCCTCTTTTTTTTTTTTTTTTTTTTCTGAGATGGAGTTTCGCTCTTCTTGCCCAGGCTGGAGTGCAATGGCGCCATCTTGGCTCACTGCAACCTCCGCCTCCCGGGTTCAAGCGATTCTCCTACCTCAGCCTCCCAGGTAGCTGGGATTACAGGCATGCGCCACCACACCCGGCTAATTTTGTATTTTTAGTAGCGATGGGGTTTCTCCATGTTGGTCAGGCTGGTCTTGAACTCCCGATTTCAGGTGATCTGCCTGCCTCAGCCTCCCAAAGTGCTGGGATTACAGGCATGAACCACTGTGCCCAGCAATTTTCTACTTTTTTTTTTTTAATTTCTGAGATGGGGTCTCATTCTATCACTCAGGCTGGAGTGCAGTGGAGCGATCTTAGCCCATCACAGTCTCTGCCTCCGAGGCTCAAGCGATTCTTCTGCCTCAGCCTCCTCTGTACCTGGGATGTGCCACAGGTATGTGCCACACACCCAGCTAATTTTTGTATTTGTGGTAGAGATGGAGTTTTGCCATGTTGCCCAGGCTGATCTCAAGTTCCGGAGCTCAGGTGATCTGCCCACCTCAGCCTCCCGAAGTGCTAGGATTACAGCATGAGCCACCGCGCCCAGCCAACTTTTCTACTTTAAAAAGGCAATTGGTGAAACCTCTTCTCTACTAAAAAATACAAAAAATTAGCTGGGCATGGTGCCGGGTGCCTGTAGTCCCAGCTACTTGGGAGGCTGAGGCAGGAGAATGGCGTGAACCCACGAGGCAGAGCTTGTAGTGAGCCAAGATCGTGCCACTGCACTCCTGCCTGGGCGACAGAGCAAGATTCCGTCTCAAAAAGAAAAAAAAAAAAAGGCAATTGGTAAGTTGCATGAACATTTTGAAACTCAAACATTTTTGTGTTACCAGGAAATTCACTATAGAGAGAATGAAAACTACGACTATTTGTAAATAATACATATGACACAGACTGCGACAGGCCACTAAGCTGATTTGCAGGTAAAATTTTTGTTCTATCAAAACCTTAAAAACCACATGGACACACACACAGCCTTCCCCAGCCCCTGCCATCCCATCACACAGCCTTCCCCAGCCCCTAACATCCCATTTGTGGATGTAACTGACATATACAAAGACAGCCCATAGCTATCATGTAGGTTCACCTTGTCCCTGGAATTGTGTTACATAAAGAAACTGAGAAGCATTTCTATAAGAAAGCTACGGGTCACTTGTGAAAAGCCCCAATTCATCCCAGCTGAGGCATTTATCTTGTTGGAATCACTGGTAAAAGGGAAAGCCTTGTCTCTTAAAGACTTTCAGTTATAGAGGCTACATAAAAAGTAATGGCCACCACAAAGCTTAAACAGATAAACTATCCATTTTCTGTCTTCTCCTATACATTAGTAATTACTTTTAAAAACATCTCCACCTGTACCTCAGCCTCTTATTCCTCACCAGTATTCCTTACCAATAAGCAACACATATCCTAATGATATTTTGTTGATGGAGATAGAAATTAAATAGGTGGCTAATTCTTCTTCACATACGAGAAAGGAAAGTTATGGAATGAAAATGATGTCTCTAAGGACCTAAATTTTTCAAACTAGTGCGACCTAATCTGTGGCCATGGCTCAATTCTCTTGTCTCAGCTTTCTTCCATATAAACTGAGTTGTCTAACAAACAGCAAGCTCAATTAACAACTGATACCATTATTATTAAACTTTTTCTATTTATATGTATTTCATTCTCAGTTAATATGATGACACAAGGGGATAAACATAACTTATCAACGACATTAATATGACTTCTTTCCCCTACTACATTCATTAATAAAGAGGTTATAATTAGGTTTCAAAGATAGCATTTCATTAAGGTGATTTCATTCAGATACAACTATTTGCATATAAGTGCAATAAAAACCTTAGAAGTTTTTATTTGACTATGTTAGCTTCATAAGTAGAAATAATACACATGCTTTATGCTTAGGTTAAAAATCAGCCTAACAATATATTCATGATTAGTTCAAAAGAGCAGACATCAATTACCTATAAGTTTATAACTGTCAACACATAACAATTACAAATTAGAAACAGAGTAATCAAAGTCAGGTCATAATCAATGTCCAGAAGGTCAAAGACATGCAGAGGCCAAATGCATCTTCTAAGTGTTGCCTGGATCAATGTCTTATATTTTACAAGTGTAAACATGGAAAAATCAAGTGATTTTTAATACACTTCAGAAATGAAGTGATTTTTAATACATCCCATATAGTAAAAACATAAATTTGAACTAATGTCATAACACCCTTCTGGTGTCCTTTTCATTAAAATGCACTACCCTAATCATGTTTACAATTGATATTTCTCTGAAGTATAAATTACAGATTGTGTTAATAAATTTGCAAAATGTGGCAAAAATATCCATTGCCAACATATATTCGTTCAAGTCAATCAGTGTATACTTAATGAGTGTCTTCTTTCTCCAGAAACCTTACTAAGATGGAAAGAAGGCTTTCAATTAAAGCCCAGAGAGAGAGAGGCAAAAATAAAAAAAAACCCAGGTCATTTTAAAACATGAAAATCTGTGAAGTTATAAAGAAGCCCACTGGGTATGAGGGTGATAACAGAGATCATTTCCAGGTAACAGAAAAGACTTTATAAAAGGGTCATGTCTGAGTTGAGCCGTAACTGAGGAGTATTTGACCAGATGGGACTGAAGAAGGAAAGACGATTTGCAGCCTAGGCGATCAAAGGAGCAGGGCGACGGGGAGAAATCCATGGAGCGTGTCCAACTACAGTCAGTCTGGTGTGAGATGCTGCAGTCCCACGTGCATGGAGTGATGGAGATAAAGCTGAGGTCTCCAGGTTGCGGAGAGCCTTAAGTATTAAGGGGCTTGGGCTTTATTCTTTGGGCAATGATATTTACTAAACAGTTTCAAGCATAGGAATGCCATGGTCATATTTTTCATTGTAAAAGAACATGTTTATAGCAGTGGAGTAGATATTTAAGAGAAAGACTGAGCGAAAGAAGAAAGCCAATGGCTATCTAGTTTTTAAAAGATAATTTAGTGAGATGCAGAACAAGACGGCAGAATAGAAAGCTCCACCATTCGTCCCCCGACCCCGCAAGAACACCAAGTTAACAACTAATCTACATAGGAAAAACACCTTCCTAAGAACCAAAAATCAGGTGAGCACTCATGGTACTTGATTTCCACTTCATATCCCTGAAAGAGGCACTGAAGTGATTTAAAAAAACAAAAACAAATAAAACCCGTCCTGAATCTGCTGACACCACGCCTCCCTTGCTGGGGGTGAAGAGCATCTCTGGGCACTAGGGGAGGGAGAACACAGAAATTGTGAGGCATTAAATTCAGTGTTGTCCTGTTACAGCAGAAAGGAAAACCAGACCAAACTCAGCTGATGCCTGCCCATGCCAGGGGGAATGCAGATCCCTGTGGTCGGAACTTGAGTGCCTGCAAACCTTGCCACAGAGGGCTACAGCACTCTGAGTCTCCAGGTCAATGTGAAAGGCAGTCTAGGCCATAAGGACTACAACTATTAGGAAAGTCCTAGTGCTGAACTAGGCCCAGAGACAGTGAACTGGGGGTGGGAGGGCACGTGACATACTGAGATACTAGCTGGGACAGACAAGGGAGTGCTGGCATCACTGCTCCCCTAATCCCAGGCTGCACAGTTCTCAGCTCCAGAAAAGACCCCTTCCTTCCACTTGAGGAGAGGAGATGGAGGAGTAGGGAGGACTTTGTTTTGTATCTTGGATACTAGCTTAGCCACAGCAGGAAAGGGCACCAGACTGAGTTGTGAGGCCTCTGTTCTAGGCCCCAGCTACCAGACAACATTTCTAGACACACTCTGGCCCACAAGGGAACCCACTGCCTTGAAAGAAAGAGCTGGTGCCAGCAGCATTCATCACCTGTTAACTGATGAGCCCTTGGGTCACGAATAACCAGCAGCAATGTCCAGGTACCACGTCGAGGGCCTTGGGTGAGGCTCTGGGACATGCTGGCTTCAGGTACCAGCACAGCTACTGGGGTCCAAAATGCCAAGTGTGCTCTTGGGGTCCCCAGTTCCAGGACTTGACCCTTGGATGGCATTTCTGGACCTGCCCTGGGCCAGTGGGAAGTCCACTGTTCTGAACGGTGAGTCCCAGACCAGGTGGCATTCACTACAAGCTGACTTAAGAGCCTTTGGGCCTTAAGGGAACATCAGGACTAGTCTGGCAGTACTCATGGTCTGGGGTAGTGGTGATTACAGGGTGAGGCTCCTCTGCCTTTGGAAAGGGGAGAGAAAACTGGGAAGGACTGTATTTTGTGTTTTGAGTGTCAGCTCAGCAGCAATACCAGGTTGATATCTAAGACTTTTGACTCTAGTTCCTGACCCCCAGATGGCACCTCTGGACCTACCCAGAGCCTGGCAGACCTCACTGCCCTGAAGGGGAAAAAACAGGCCTGGATGGCTTTATCACCTACTGATTATAAAACCCCAGGGCCTTGAGTGAACATAGGCAGTAGCCAGGGAGTGGTTACAGCAGGACTTGGGTGAGACTCAGCCCTTTGTTGGCTTCATGTCTGACTCAACAAAGTCATAGTGGTGGTGGCCACAGGGGTGCTTGTGTCACTCCACCTCAAGCTTTAGGTGGCTCAGAACAGAGAGAGAGAGACTCTTTGTTTAAGAGAAAGCAAGAGAGCCGGGCGCGGTGGCTCACGCCTGTAATCCCAGCACTCTGGGAGGCTGAGGCAGGCGGATCATGAGGTCAGGAGATCAAGACCATACTGGCTAACGCAGTGAAACCCTGTCTCTACTAAGGAATACAAAAAAATTAGCCAGACGTAGTGGCGGGCGCCTGTAGTCCCAGCTACTCGGGAGGCTGAGGCAGGAGAATGGCGTGAACCCAGGAGGCGGAGCTTGCAGTGAGTTGAGATCGCGCCACTGCACTCCAGCTTCGGCGACAGAGCGAGACTCCGTCTTAAAAAACAAAAAACAAAAAAAAAACAAAAAAAGAGAAAGCAAGAGAAGAGAACAAGACTCTCTGTCTGGTAATCGAGAGAATTATCACAGATCTTGTCCAAGACCATCAAAGCAGCACCTCTATGAGTCTGCAAGAACCACAGCATTACTGGGCTTGGGGTTCCCCCTAAAGTAGATACAGCTTAGATCACAACACCCAAGTCCTGTTAAATATCTAGAAAGCCTTCCTGAGAAAGATGGCTACAAATAAGCCCAGACAGTGAAGACTAAAATAAGTACCCAACTCTTCAATGCCCAGACACCAAAGAACATCTGCTAGCATCAACACCATCCAGGAAAACATGACCTCATCAAATGAACTAAATAAGGCACCAGGGACCAATCCTGGATAAATAGAGCTATGTGACCTCTCAGACAGAGAATTCAAAATAGCTGTGCTAAGAAAACACAAAGAAAATTCATGATAACACAGAGAAGCAACTCATAATCCTATCAGATACATTTAACAAAGAGAATGAAATAATTAAAAAGAATCAAGCAGAAGTTTTGGAGCTGAAAAACACAATTGGCATACTGAAGAATGTATCAGAGTCTTTTAATAGCTGAACTGATCAAGGAGAAGTAAGAATTAGTAAGCTTGAATACAGACTATTTGAAAATACAGAGTCTGAGGAGACAAAAAAAAAAACCAATAAATTATGCCTTGCCTACAGGATCTATAAAATAGCCTTAAAAGGGTAAATCCAAGAGTAATTGGGCTGGGTGCGGTGGCTCATGCCTGTAATCCCAGCACTTTGGGAGGCCAAGGTGGGTGAATCACAGAGTCAGGAGATCGAGACCATCCTGGCCAACATGGTGAAACCCCGTCTCTACAAAAAATACAAAAATTGGCCAGGTGTGGTGGTGGGTGCCTGTAATCTCAGCTAGTTGGGAGGCTAAGGCAGAGGAATCGCTTGAATCAGGGAGGCAGAGGTTGCAGTGAGCTGAGATAACACCACTGCACTCCAGCCTGGCAACAGAGCAAGATTCCATCTCAAAAAAAAAGAACAAAAACAAAAACAAAAAAAAACAGTAATTGGCCTATTGGCCTTAAAGAGAAAATAAAGGACAAGATAGGGGTAGAAAATGTATTTAAAGGGATAATAACAGAGAACTTCCCAAACCTAGAGAAAGATATCAATATACAACTACAACAAGGTTATAGAACACCAAGGAGATTTAATGCAAAGAAAACTACCTCAAGGCATTTAATAATCAAACTCCCAAAGGTCAAGGATAAAGAAAGGATCCTAAAGGCAGCAAAAGAAAAGAAATAAATAACATACAATGGAGCTCCAAAACATCTGGCAGCAGACTTTTCAGTGGAAACCTTACAGGCTAGGAGAGAATGGCATGACATATTTAAAGTGCTGAAGGAAAAATCTTTTATCTTATAATAGTGTATCTGGCAAAACTATCCTTTAAACATGAAGGAGAAATAAAGACTTTCCCAGACAAACAAAAGCTGGAGAATTTCACCAATAGCAGACCTGTCCTACAGGAAATGCTAAAAGGAGTACTTCAATCAGAAAAAAAAAAATAATAATAATAATGAGCAATAAATAATCACCTGAAGGTACAAAACTCACTGGTAATAGTAAGTACACAGGAAAACCTAGAATATTATAACAGTGTAACTGTGGTGTGTAAACTACTCTTACCCTAAGTAAAAAGACTAAACAATGAACCAATCAAAAATAGTAACTGAAATAACTTTTCAAGGCATAGTGAGTACAATAAGATATAAATAGACACAATAAAAAGTTAAAATGCCAGGGGATAAAGTTAAGGTATAGAGTTTTTATTAGTTTTCTTTTTGTCTCTTTGTTTATGCAATTGGTGTTAAGTTGTTATGAGGTTAAAATGATGATAATATCAAACCAAAAAAACACACAGTGGAGACACAAAAAAGAAAAAGCAAGAAACTAAAACGTATCACCAGAGAAAATCACCTCTGCTAGAGGAAGATAGGAAGAAAAGAAAGAAGGAAGAGAAGACAACAAAACAACCAGAAAACAAATAACAAAATGGAGGAGTAAGTCCTTACTTATAAATAATAACATTGGCCGGGAGCGGTGGCTCATGCGTATAATCCCGGCACTTTGGAAGGCTGAGGTGGGCGGGTCACCTGCCTGGGAGGTCAGGAGTTGGAGACAAGCCTGGCAAACATGGTGAAACCCCGTCTCTACTAAAAATACAAAAATTAACCAGGCGTGGTGGTGTGTGCCTGTAATCCCAGCCACTCGAAAGGCTGAGGCAAGATAATTGCTTGAACCTGACAGGCAGAGGTTGCAGTGAGCTGAGATCGTGCCATTGCACTCCAGCCTGGGTGACAAGAGTGAAACTCAGTCTCAAAATACATACATACATACATACATACATACATACATACATACATACAATGAATGTAAAGGGACTAAACTCTGCAACAAAAAGACACAGACTGGGTGAATGGATGAAAAAAACAAGACTCATTTATTTGTTGCCTACAAGAAACACACTTCACTATAAAGATCCACATAGATTGAAAATAAAGGGATGGAAGAAGATATTCTATGCTAATGGAAAACAAAAAATAGCAGGAGTTGCTATACTTATATCAGAAAAAATAGATTTCAAGACAAAAACTATAAGAAGATATAAAAAGGTAACTATATAATGATAAAGGGGTCAATTCAGCAAGACGATATAAGAACTTTAAATATATATGCACCCAACACTGGAGCACCCAGATATATTAAGATAAAGCAAATGGTATTAGAGCCAAAGAGAGAGATAAGCCTCAATACAATAATAACTAGAGACTTCAGCACCCCACTTTCAGAACTGGACAGGTCTTCAAATAGAAAATCAACAAAGAAACATCAGACTTAATCTTCATGATAGCCCAAAAATCAGTAGCATTTCTATATGCCAAGAATTAGTAGAAGAAAATAATAATAAAGATCACAGCAGAAATAAATAAATTGAAATGAAAAAAATACAAAAGATCAATAAAACAAAAAGTTTGTTTCTTGAAAAGTCAAACAAAATAGACAAATCTTTAGCCAGGCTAACAAAGAAAAAAAGAGAAAAGATCCAAATAAAACCATAAATGAAAAAGGAAACATTGCAACTGATACTGCAAAAGTTCAAAGGATCATTAGTGGCTACTATGAGCAACTATATGTCAATATATTGCAAAGTCTAGAAGAAATGGACAAATTCCTAGATACATACAACCTACCATTATTGAACCAGGCCAAAAAATCCAAAACCCAAACAGACCAATAACAAGTAACAAGATTAAAGCCATAATAAAAAATCTTCCAGTAAAGAAAAGCCCAGGACCTGATGGCTTCACTGCTGAATTCTACCAAACATTTAAAGAGAACTAATACCAACCCTACTCAAACTATTCCAAAAGACAGAGGAGGAGGGAATACTTCCAAACTTGTTCTACGAGGCCAGTATTACTCTGATACCAAAACCAGAGACACATCAAAAAAAGAAAACTACAGGCCAATATTTCTGATGAATATTGATGCAAAAATCCTCAACAAAATACTAGCAAACTGAATTCAACATTACATCAGAAAGTGGGATTTATCCCTAGGATGCAAGGATGATTCAAAATATTTAAGTCAATCAATGTGATACATCATATCAACAGAATGAAAGATAAAAATCATATGATGATTTCAATTGATGCTGAAAAAGCATTTAATAAAATTCAACATTCTTCATGATAAAAATCCTCAAAATACTGGGGATAAAAGGAACACATCTCAACATATGGCTTTTATTAAAAGCCATAAATGACAGACCCACAGGTAGAATCATACTACATGGGGAAAAACTGAAAGCCTTTCTTCTAAGATTGGGAACATGACAAGGATGCCTGATGTCACCACTGTTATTCAACATAGTACTGGAAGTCCTAGCTAGAGCAATCAGAAAAGAGAAAGAAATAAAGGCATCCAAATTGTAAAGGAAGAAGTCAAATTATCCTTGTCTGCAGATGATATGATCTTATATTTGGAAAAACCTTAAGATTCCACAAGAAACCATTAGAACTGATACCCAAATTCAGTAGAGTTGCAGGACACAAAATCTACATACAAAAATCAGTAGCATTTCTAAATGCCAACAGAGAACAATGTGAAATAAATAAAAGAAATTTAAAAAAATTCCATTTACAATAGCCACACATAAAATTAAATTCTTAGGAATTACCCAAAGAAGCAAAAGATCTCTATAATGAAAACTATAAAACACTAATGAAATAAATTAAAGAGAATGCCAAAAAAGGAAAAATATTCCATGTTCATGGATAAAATCCAATATTGTTAAAATGTCCATACTACACAAAGCAATCTACAGTTTCAGCGCAATCTCTATCAAAATGCCAATGACATTCTTCTGGGAAATAGAAAAAAGAATCCTAAAAGTTACATGGCACCACAAAAGACCCAAAATAGCCGAAGTTATCCTAAGCAAAAAGAACAAAACTGAAGGAATCACATTACTTGACTTCAAATTATACTACAGAGCTATTGTAAGCAAAACAGCACGGTACTGGCAGAAAAACAGACACACAGAGCAATGAAACAGAACAGAGAGCCAAGAACCAAATCCACACACCTAAAGCAAACTCATTTTTGACAAAAGTGCCAAGAACATACACTGGGAAAAAGAGTTTCTTCAGTAAGTGGTGCTGAGAAGACAGGATATCAATAAGCAGAAGAATGAAACTAGACTTCTCTCACCATATATAAAAATCAAAGCAAAATCGATTTAAAAATTAAGTAGAAAACCTCAAACTATGAAATTACTTCAAGAAAACATTGGGGAAACTCTCCAGGACACTGGTCTGTCTGGGTAAAAATTTCTTGAGCAATACCCCATAAGCACAAGCAACCAAAGCAAAAATGGACAAAGGGGATCATATCAAGTCAAAAAGCTTCTGCACAGTGACCAAGAAGCAGCTTCTCTGCTCCTTCTGGAATCTCTGCCTGGTTCAACCCACTTGCCTCTACTCCTGCCTCCACCATGTCCATCAGGGTGACCCAGAAGTCCTATAAGGTGTCCACCTCTGTGGGCAGCAGCAGCTTCCAGGGGTGGCCTGGGTGGAGGCTCTGGTGGGGCCAGCGGCATGGGAGGCATCACCGCCGTTGTGGTCAACCAGAGACTGCTGAGCCTCCTTAACCTGGAGGTGGACCCCAACATCCAGGCCGTGCAGGAGCAGGAGAAGGAGAAGGAGCAGATCAGGACCCTCAACAACAAGTTTGCCTCCTTCATAGACAAGGTATGGTTCCTGGAGCAGCAGAACAAGATGCCAGAGGCCAAGTGGAGCCTCCTGCAGCAGCAGAAGATGGCTTGGAGCAACATGGGCAACATGTTCAAGAGCTACCATCAACAACCCTAGGGGGCAGCCGGACATTCTGGTCCAGGAGAAGCTGAAGCTAGAGGCAGAGCTTGGCAACATGCAGGGGCTGGTGGAGGACTTTAAGAACAAGTACAAGGATGAGATCAATAAGTGTACAGAGATGGAGAATGAATTTATCCTCATCAAGAAGGACATGGATGACGCTTACATGAACAAGGTAGAGCTGTAGTCTCAGCTGGAAGGGCTGGCTGACGAGATCAATTTCCTCAGGCAGCTGTATGAAGAAGAGACCCTGGAGCTGCAGTCCCAGATCTCGGACACATCTGTGGTGCTGTCCATGGACAACTGCCACTTCCTGGACATGGACAGCATCATTGCTGAGGTCAAGGCATAGTATGAGGAGATCACCTAACCTCAGCCGGGCTGAGGCTAAGAGCATGTACCAGATCAAGTATAAGGAGCTACAGATGCAAAGACTGAGATCTCCAAGATGAACTGGAACATCAGCCAGCCCCAGGCTGAGACTGAGGGCCTCAAAAGCCCGGGCTTCCCTGGAGGCCACCATTGCAGATGTCAAGCAGCGTGGGGAGCTGGCCATTAAGGATGCCAACACCAAGCTGTCCAAGCTGGAGGCTGCCCTGCAACAGGCCATGCAGGACATGGCGTGGCAGCTGCATGAGTATCAGAAGCTGAAGAACGTGAAGCTGGCCCTGGACATTGAGACTGCCACCTACAGGAAGCTGCTGGAGAGTGAGGAGAGCCACCTGGAGTCTGGGATGCAGAACATGAGTATCCACACAAAGACCACCAGGGCCTATGCAGATGGTCTGAGCTTGGCCTATGGGGGCCTCACAAGCCCTGGCCTCAGCTATGGCCTGGGCTCCAGCTTTGGCTCTGACATGGGCTCCAGCTCCTTCAGCTGCACCAGCTCCACCAGGGCCATGGTTGTGAAGAAGATCAAGACCTGCGATGGGAAGCTGGTATCCGAGTCCTCTGATGTCCTTCCTAAGTGAACAGCTGTGAAAGCCCCTCCCAGCCTGCCCCTCCGGGGGCTGCCCCAGAGCCCGGGAGGGAGGCTGCTGTGCAGCAGAGCACAAGGAATGGGAGACCCACCTGAGGCTCAGCCCTAGCCCTCAGCCCACCCACGGGGGAGTTTACTGCCTGGGGATCACCTTGCCCATGCCTTCAGCTACAAAACAACTCAATTGCTTTTATTTTTTTTTCCCCCAAAATAAAACCTCAGCTAGCCCTGAAAAAAAGGCTTCTGCACAGTGAAAGGATACAATCAACAAAGTGAAGAGACAACCAAAATAATGGGAGAACATATTTGCAAACCCTGCCAGGGGATTAATAATCAGAATATACAAGGAGCTCAAACAATGCTATAGGAAAAAAATATATAATAATCTGATCATTTTAAATAGGCAAAAGATTTGAACAGACATTTCTCAAAAGAAGACATATAAATGGCAAACAGGCATATGAAAAGGTGGTCAACATCACTCATCATCAGAGAAAGGCGAATCAAAACTACAATGAGCTATCATCTCACCGCAGGTAAAATGGCTTATATCCCAAAAGACAGGCAATAACAAATGCTGTCATGGATGTGGAGAAAAGGGAACCCTCATTCACTGTTGGTGGAAATGTAAATTAGTACAACCACTATGGAGAAGATTATTTTTTAGTTTTGAGGTTCCTCAAAAACTAAAAATTAAGCTACTATTTGATCCTGCAATACCACTGCTGGGTATATACCCAAAAGAAAGGAAATCAGTGTATACAAGATACATCTGCACTCCTATGTTTGCTACAGCTCTGTATATAATAGTTAAGATGTGGAAGCAACCGAAGCATCCATCAACAGATGAATAATGCATAAAGAAAACGTGGTACACACGTACAATGGAGTACTATTCAGCCATAAAAAAGAGTGAGAGCCAGTCATTTGCAACAACCTGGATAGGACTAGAAACTATTAAATAAGCCAGGCAGAGAAAGACAAACATCACATGTTCTCACTTATTTGTGGAATCTAGTAATCAAAATAGTTGAACCCATGGACATAGAGAGTAGGAGAATAGTTATCAGAGGCTGGGAAGGTAGTGGGAGGATGGGAGGGAAAAAAATAGAATGAATAAGACCTACTATTTGATAGCATAACAGGGTGACTACAGTCAATAATAACTTAATTGTGTATTTTAAAATAACTTAAAGAGTGTAATTGGATTGTTTTTAACTCAAAGGATAAATGCTTGAGGGGATGGATACCCCATTTTCCATGTTGTGATTATTTCACACTGCATGCCTGTATCAAAATATCTCATGGCTGGGCACAGTGGCTCATGCCTATAATGCTAGCACTTTAGGAGGCTGAGGCAGGTGGATCACCTGAGGTCAGGAGTTCAAGGCCAGCCTAGCCAACATAGTGAAACCCCCGTCTCTACTAAAAATACGAAAATTAGATGGGCGTGGTGGTGGATACCTGTAATCTCAGCTACTTGGGAGGCTGAGACAGGAGAATCGCTTGAACTCAGGAGGCAGAGGTTGCAGTGAGCCAAGATTGTGCCATTGCACTCCAGCCTGGGCAACAGAGCAAAACTCATTTCAAAAAAAAAAAGCAAAACAAATGAAAAAAAGCACCTTATGTATCCTATAAATATATACGCATACTATGTACCCACAAAAATAATAATTAAAAAAGATAATCTAGTGAAAAGATGATTCAGGACTGATCAGAGGCAATGGTTAGGCAAAAAAATTAAAACTGCTTTGACGAACTTTTGGCAGATAAAATTTGTGATTGGTTGAATGTAGGCACTCAGTGAGAAGGGACAAAACAGAAAACTCTAGTATGGAGGACTGGGTAGATGTGACTTCCCCACATGAGAAAACAGCCATTGATTTAGGGGCAGCAATGAAGATTTTAGCTGGATGTAAAGTACCCGTGGGATGTCCAAGTTGAGGGAGCCAGGAGCAAGGTGCCTGAGCTGGCACTTCAGGGAGAAGCCTGGCATGGAGCTAGGAGGCAGGCAACATATGCTCAATGAGGAAAGAGCCCAGAGGTGGCATACAGGATAAACAGCAAGAGAAATATGAAGAGAACTAGGAAAATGCAGATAAGTAACTGCACTATCAATAAAATATTAAACCACAAATGTGAGACTCATTGCCCTGTCATGTTATCTGAGACCAATACATTCAAAAGCAAGTATAATAAAGGTACAGATGACCTGAGAGTACAGAAATGCTTAGACAAATTTGGAACAAAAAACAAACAGACATTCCAGATGCAAACCTAGGATTGAACAATTAGTGTTATCTTTGACTATCCCCCATCTCATTACCCATCCAGCCTGCATCCCGGCACCTAGACTTGAGCTCTGGCCCTCTGTTACCCCCTTTACGTACTGTCTCACCTGTCCCAAATGTGTCTTTGAATGTCCACGTAGGTTCTGAAGGTGGCCTTCAGTGTGTCATGCTGAATGAGTTAAAATTTCCAGGAAAACCCATATCCCAAATTATTGCTTACTATGATCTCCTGCATAATGTTAAGTAAGTTGGGTTTTATTCTACATGCTTCCATACTGCTACAAAATAAACACTCAGCACTCGTGAAAAAGAATTTATGGCTACAGAAAACATATCCAAGACTTACACAAGAAGATTTACAGCTAAGCCCTGACATTAATTGGCTTTGTAATCCAGCTTAGCTCCTCTTGCTCCAGCTTTGTCATCTGCAGAATGAAGATAATGGAGCAGCGAACTTGTCACAGCATCCGAATTACTATCCTGATGGGCCAGGTGTAGACAGACATCCTTAAGTCTGTCACTAGAGAGAGCAAAACGTCTTCATGGGGGCAACATCATTTTACAGTATTTGGGGCACTGAAATATTCCTTTCAGAGTGTCCTTACTTTACTACAAAATGTCCTACCAGGGAAAGAAAAATATTATCAATTCTATTGAAAGAAAGCATTAAAGGAATCTCACTAGCTCTTTCAGTAAAATCAATCAGGAAATCATGAATGATAACACTTATTATGCAGACATACATTATCCATCCATTCCTTTAAAAATATTTATAGAAAATTTAGGTTCCTGTGGCTGTGAAACTATTCTCAAAAAACTCTGCGTAACCTAAAAACAAACAAAACCCCCTGGGGCTCTTCCCTTTGCTCCCCAGTAATTCTCCTCTGCATTTTTAATATCTGTGTGTCACCCCCTGTCATTAATAAAGCTATCAACAGTCAGTAAAAGGCAACAGAAGTGTTTCATTGAAATCTTAATTGCCAGACATACAGAATATCTTAAAAACTGTCCTTTAAATGCTCACATTTCTCAAAATCATCTCTATTAATTTTATTTACAATTACATTTTTCACTTTCTGGGTGCTCCATTTTCCATTTTTAGAATGTCCTATATATTTGGGTAGATTCCAAACAGAAAATGAGTTCCAAGCCTTGGACTGAATCACTCATTCCAATGGGTGATCCTAAAACTGAAATGCAGGCTTACCTCAAAAGCTAAGACCTCCCAGCCCTCACTCTGTGCATGCAAGCTTCCACCTTTTTTCATGCAAGCTCCCCAAGGAGGACACTGCCTCTCGTGCACAGGCAGGCCCAGGAGCTGATTTGGAGATCTTCCTGGCTCTCTGTCGTCTGCAGACTTTCAGTGCTCCCATGCATAGATATTGGTCCCCTTCCTGAGGATCATAACACCTTCGAGTTCTTCCATCCTTTGAAACCTCCTCGTTGTGACAACCTTCCAACTAGACTCAGCTTGCTTCTACTAAGTCTGCTCTGTTTACTGTCTCTTTTGTTATAAAATTATTTACTCATTTTATTTTAGTGATGTGAATTAAATGGGTCATATATGCTTTTGCTAGTAACCCAAGTGATATTGAGGTTTCTACATTTTAATAATGAGTCACATCCTCTGGTCTACCAATGCCACTTCCATCACCCACCCCTTCCTAGTTAAAAATTTGGCTAGCATCTTTCCATACTTTTCTCTTATTTATACAAACGTGAAATACATCTACATAAGTTCATTTAAAGCAAATGTATAACTTATTCTGAATTATGATTTATATATTCTGAATTGTGATCATTTATGTAACACAAAGCTCACTGCTTGCAGAGTAGAATTAACAAGCTTGAGGCCTGTTAGAAAGAAAGTGACTTTATTAACCAAAACTAGTCGTGGGGAAGTGGCTGGATTCCCATCCAAAGCAACTACTTCAAATTTTGGTGGGGAAGGAAAGAGTTTAAAAAGGGAGAACTTGATATGAAAGGCATGCCAGAACTGTGCTGAGGACGATGTCTGTGCATCTTGTTCCAGTGGCCATCTTGGGTCCCAGTCCACCTGGTACATGGTCTGGCGTCATCTCAACAGTGGCGGGGCTGCTGATTAGCCCCCTGAGGCCATCTCTGGAACTCTGCAGCTGGGTCTCCAGGCTTGGTCTGTCTGTCTCAAGATTAGCCCCCAAATCTTCAAAGAAGGCACATAATTAGATGCTAGCGTACAGTTAGATAAATAAGAAGGGAGTATATCTGGAGAGAAACGGAGGGACGTGGAGTCTATTTTAAGGCTAAAGGCAACAGGCTTCTGTAGTTTGCTTCAAGGTTACATCTTGAAACCCAAGAGAAAGAGGAAAAAAAAATTTTTAAATGCATTTTGAGGTTATGCTGCCCAGTTACATTTACATCATGATATTCTTAAGCCAATCATCTTTTTAATGTCTCTTTCATAGTATGGATATTCCGGTTTTTATTCTACCATTTCATTACTGATGGATCTTCACATTGACTATTTCGTCACTAGAAGCAATACTGCTACTTATTTCAACGTGTATCTTGGACATTCCTGTAGTTTTATTTCTGAAGGCTAAATTCTCAAAATGGGATGGCCGTTTCATAGGAAATGCACATGTACATTTTGAAGAGACCATAAGATTGCTATCCCCAAAATGTTGAAGTAATTTATTCCTCTATCAATAAGACATATAGCCCCTATTTCTTCAACAGCAGTGAATGATACTAAGTTTTTTTGTTTTTTGCTAATTTGATAGACAAAAAGAGGTATTTTGTTGTTTTAATATGAACTTGCTTGATTCCAGTGAGGTCAAATGTATTGGTTGTTTTATTTTCCATTATGTACACTAGTTGTTCTGAGTGGACTTGGCAACAGTGTAGTTGAGTTTTCCCCCTTTCACATTTTATAGATTAGGGATGTTAATCCTTTGTTTTATGCTTTTCAAATATTCTCTCCCAGTTTATGGTCCATCTTTTATTTCTATTTGTTATTTCTTTCACCATACATAACATTTCAGTTTTTATGTAATCAAACTCATCAGTGTTCTTGGTAATGGCTACTAGGTCTCCTCTCCTCCTTCAGAAGGCCTCTTCTATGCCATGGAGAAAATGAGGCTCGACGTCCCTCAGATTCCAGGCCATGCACCTGGATCTGCATCTATCTTCATCTTCTGTCAGTCTTGGAGAAAGCGATGTCTTCCGGTAGAAACAGAACTACCTACTGTGTTCTTCACCTCTTCATTGCTTCAGACAAAAGACTGCAAAATGACCTCTGCATGGTCACACCCAGTAAACCATTTTTAACCCTGACCTTTATTGCTCATTCTACACAGGTGACCCCTCTGATGATTTCATAGGCTCTCACTTGTGAATTCCTGAAGACATCCTGGCTGTCCTCCTCTCCCTCCAGCAATTGCATCTCAGCTTCCTGAGAGCACATGCCGCTTTTCCTCCGTATTTTCCCTTGGTCTTTTTTCATTTAATGCAGTCTTACTGGTTGACCCCCTAGCTCCCAGGACTTACAGTTTAGTCTCTATGCTGATACATGCAGACTTGACCTCCATGCTTGCCTCTCTAGCACATTCCCAGATTTCTCAGCTCCAGACCCATTTTTACACAGACTACACATCCACAACCGAGCTTGTCATCACCATCACATATTTGGTGTCTAAAAGAATGGCCAGGGCTACATCCCAGTCACACAGGCCATAGGTCTCACTGTCTCCATGGACTCCTCAACACTATTTGTATTATAAATAAACACCACAGGATTTGTGCCCTCTAGACCCATGACACCCTATATTCCAGAACAAGAGAACAATCGGCCTGGAGGTTTTGCTTGGATCTCTTGTACACTCTTGCAACAGTCCCCCAGCAGCAACTCTCCAGTCATTCTCCATTCAGTTTTGCATTCTGTAGCCATAAAACCTGGGTCTTGATTGTGCCTCTTCCCTTGGAAAAATCCTATCTTGGTTCTATTGGTTTATAATGAAGTTCAATCTCCCTGTAAGGTTTATGAGACCACGCATGGCTTGAATCTTACTTCTTTCTTCAACCTTGGTTCTCACTCTGCTTCCTTCTGCCTCCTCACTCTGACCATGTCCTCTCTTCAAAGAGAAACCATATCCTGATTTCCAGTTTCCTGTCTACTATGTTCTCTCTCACCTATGTACCACTGAACATGCAGTTCCCTCTGCTGACTCAGTCTTAAAGTATGATGGGAAGGCTAGAGCATCACAAAAATGCCTGGACAGTTAGACACAATTATTAATAAAAGTCAAATCTCAAAAGGCATGCTGTCTATTAATACAAACACTAAATGTAAACAAGAAAATTGCATATTAGGAAGATGAAATCAACGCTGCATTACCACTAACTTGAACAAGGGGTGGGCAATAGACACAGAAATGAAATTACCCAGTGTCGAACATTCAGATTGACTTTGGAATCTCACAGGCTTTCCTAAAAAACCACTTCTTCCCTTTAAAAAGGGACTACTGGCTTGGTGCAGTGGCTCACGCCTGTAATTCCAGCACTTTAGGAGGCCAAGGTGGGTGGAGTATTTGAGGTCAGGAGTTCGAGACCAGCCTGACCAACATGGTGAAACCCTGTCTCTACTAAAAATACAAAAATTAGCTGGGCGTGGTGGCGCATGCCTGTAGTCCCAGCTACTCGGGAGGCTGAGGCAGGAGAATTACTTGAACCCAGGGAGGCGGAGGTTGCAGTGAGACAAGATGGTGCTACTGCACTCCAGCATGGGTGACAGAGTGAGACTCCGTCAAAAAAAAAAAAAAAAAAAAAGAAAAGGGACTACTTATTGTACATTTTGAATAAAAGACGAATTGAGAGCAAGGATTTGATGCCCCTCACGGCATCTTAGTGACTAAAGATTTACCATCATGGTGGGCTCAGTTTCTTTCAGGTAAATGAAAAATGGCAAAAATAATGCCTTTCATTTCTAAACACGACCATAAAGATAAAACATAAAAAATGATGACAGATTTGATGAACTAAATCTTTAAAATGTCTGTATGCCAAAACATACACAAAAACACACATATGCAAATTAAAAGATAAGTGAGTAGGTGGAGAAATAATCATAACCAAAGAGAGTTATATCTTCGATCTATAAAAAGCTCTGATAAATATGAAAAAGATAAATACCCCCAATAAATAAGCAAAGATATAAACAGATAACTTAAAAAAAAGATGATGAATAATAGGAAAAAAATCAATCAAATCACATGGAAAAGAATAAGATAACAGTTTGAATTCTAAAACTGGCAAAAATGGGCCAGGCACGGTGGCTCGTGCCTGTAATCCCAGCACTTTGGGAGGCCGAGGCACGTGGATCACCTAAGGTCAGGAGTTCGAGACCAGCCTGGCCAACATGGTGAAACCCTGTCTCTACTAAAAATACAAAAATTAGTCAGGTCTGATGGCAGGCACCTGTAATCCCAGCTACTCAGGAGGCTGAGGCAGGAGAATTGCTTGAACCCGGGAGGCGGGGGTTGCAGTAAGCGGAGATCACACCATGGCACTCCAGCCTAGGCAACAGAGCAAGACTCTGTCTCAAAATAAATAAATAAAAATAAAATAAAATATAATTGTCAAAAATGGGCCAGGCACCGTGGCTCACCTGTAATCCCAGCACTTTGGGAAGCCAAGAGAGAAGGATCACTCGAGACCAGGGGTTTGAGATCAGCCTCAGTAACATAGTGAGGATCTGTCTCCACTAAAACTAAAAAATTTAGCCAGGCAAGATGGTGCATGCCTGTAGTCCCAGCTACTCGAGAAGCTCAGGTGAGAGGATCACTGGAGCCCAGGAGGTCAAGGTTTCAGTGAGCTGGGATCACACCAGTGCAGTCCAGCCCAGGCAACAGAGTGAGACTCTGTCTCAAAAACCTATAATTAATTTAAAAATTTTTGAAAATTAAATAAATACAATTGGCAAAAATGATTGAAAGGAAGCTAACTTCAATATTGATGAGGGTGTGCAAACATATGCACTCGCAACCACTGATGACGGGAACATAAAAACCCATTCAAAGGCTGATATATGGATGTCCTCTGAACCAGCAATTCAACTCATAGGGGTTTATCAAGAGGAAATATTTGGACAAATTAAAATAATATTTAGCCACTAAAAATAGTAATCCACAACCAAAATATTAATGGTACTGAGTGAAAAACCTGTACAAAACTATGTGATATATACAAACATATATATAGTATAAGCCTGTTTTAATTAAAAATATGAAAATTAAATGTATTAAATATAATGTATTAAAAATATGTTATAAAAGGGTATGTGTGTGCATATATGCGCATGCCTAAAATGGCCTCAGAGGACTTTGCAACAAAAGTTTAACAGTCTGGGGCCGGGCATGTGAAATTAATTATCGTTTTTAAATGTTTCTAGATCTCATACATATTTAAACAAAGAGTATAAATATTTCTTATAATAAAACAGCAATACTATTTTAAATGTCTGTTTTGAGGACAATGTATTTAGGAAAATTGTATATAGAACAGGAAAGGAGTACAATCATGGAAAAGAGGGAAGTCAGTGTTAAATTATAAAACCTGATCACACATTCTATTTGTTCATCATTTAGAACATACTTTTCAAATGGTTTCAATACAATAAAGCCTTAAATGTTTTGCTCTAAGCATTCTTGATTTGATTTTTCACACATAGTATATTTTAAGGGCTGTTCATTTGACTGCATTTGGTTCATTTAAATTCATCTCATCAAAATGCAAAATTTCTAAGAGCTATTTTATCTTCAAAAAAATCCCATTTAAGTCTAACTTATGTCCTATTTTTTCTTAGAAAAAGGAAAACAAATTTTACTAAAAGTAAATGAACTTAAGTTCCAAAAGTTCAAGGTTGACACAAAAGTAACTTAAACACCATAAGACAGAAAAACATCCTGGCCTTCAATTCTTATTCAAAAAGTTTATTTACCCACATATGTTTCTTTAGTCATCAGTCTACAAAACAATTTGAAACAATTTTTCCTATCTTTCAAAATCTTATGTTACATATTCTTCTTTGACATAGCAAATGAGTGTTGAGCCTTTTCCTGGAAAAAGAAATCAAAGCCTGTCATTGCCATGTGCCCCTCTCCTCCAATCCTGCGACTCCCAGTCCGTTGAATCTATCTGTCACTTAGTTTCAAGAATACGACATTAAATACGCTGATTCCTCTACTTAGAATGACTTTTCAAATCTTTTATCTTCCATGCCCAGCAAATACTCAGACCCAATACTCCTTCAAGACCCAATCTAATCACCTTATCTCTAGAGACTCCTCATCACTGTAGTGGAGGGTGCCTCAACTTCCTTCAGTGGACAAAATCTACATGCAACAAGTTCATGCACACACACACACACACACATTCACACACACAAATTCACACACACACTTTCACACACATATCCAGACTCACACAGATTTACACACAAAGTTCACACACACAGATTCACACAGATTCTCACACATTTCACACACATATCCAGATTCACACACAGATTTACATACACAAGTTCACACGTGCACAGATTCACACACACAGATACACACACAAATTCACACAGATTTACACAAATTCACACAGATACACACAGATTCACACACACATACATAAACACACAAATTCACACACACAAAATCACACAGATTGAAACACACACATTCACACACACAAATTCACACACACACTTTCACACACATATCCAGACTCACACAGATTTACACACAAAGTTCACACACACAGATTCACACAGATTCTCACACATTTCACACACATATCCAGATTCACACACAGATTTACATACACAAGTTCACACGTGCATAGATTCACACACACAGATACACACATACACACACAAATTCACACACAGATTTACACAAATTCACACACAGATACACACAGATTCACACACACATACATAAACACACAAATTCACACACACAAAATCACAGATTGAAACACACACATTCACACACATTTACAAACATACAAAAATTCAACACACAGATTTATACACACGTTCACACACACAATTATTGGGCTTATATTGTAACTATCTGTTGACATGTCTTTCTTCTCTAGCAGACTCAGCTTCTTATGGAATGCCCTGTTTGCATGCCGACATATACACAGAACCTCCCCAGATGGGTGATACCCCACAACACATTCCCCACAAGAGTTTGCTGAATTGATTAAACATGACCTATCATGAACGTTATCATTATTTTAGATTATTTTCTCAGTATAATACAACTCCTTTTAAGATCTAGTCCCATAGATGTGAAGTGGGCTGAAGAGTTTGGAGTTCATACGACACAAGACACTTGACTTTCAGTGACAAGGAACCATGGTATCAGATGGTGCTTTGAAAGTAACATTGGCTGCACACAGTGGCTCATGCCTGCAATCCCAGCACTTTGGGAGGCTGAGACAAGCAGACGGCTTGAGCCCAGGAGTTTGAGACCAGCCTGGGTAACAGTGCGGAACCCCATCTCTACCAAAAAATACAAAGATTAGCCAGGTGTGGTGGTGCATGCCTGTAGTCCCGGCTACTTGGAAGGCTGAGGTAGGAGGATCACATGAGCCCAGGAAGGTGGAGGTTTCTTTGAGCAGTGATTGCACCACTGCACTCCAGCCTGGGCTACAAAGCAAGACCCTGTCTCAGAAAAAAAAAAAAAAAAAAAAAAGTAAAGAAAATAACTTCAAGGAGGGACTGAGAATTGGGAGCAATTTAGGTGTGACCAATCTAGCATGGGGTGACAGGGACCTGTATTAGGAGGATAACAATGGCAAACAGAGAAAAAAAAAAAAAAAAAGAAAATCTGTACGATGCCCCCCAGCAAATGTCAGGAACAGGCAAGAAAATATTTTATGAAATTCATCTGGATGTGAGAAGGTCCATGAACTGTGTTGGACAATACATCAAGGGAGGCAATTAGGCAAGGCCCCTTTCCCACAGAAACCTTGAGCTACACTGTTTATATGTGGAAGCACACAAACAGCAAGGAGCTGGGCACAGCAGGCTGATCAATCTGAGGCTCCATCAGTGCTCCCTCTGCTGTAGAATCCTGAGGGCTTGCTGAGTATATAACGCCTTTCCTACTTCTTCAGAGATACCTCCCCTCACCCCAAAGTGTAAGACAGACATCATTCAGTGGCATGTACTAAAAATACAGTGGAATGTCTAGCATACTTGCTGAATTGAGAAAACATTAATATCCCAGGCTCCTTGGGTACCAGAATGGAGTCACTGCTAGAAACCACTCTTCTGAGAAAGAGTCAAAAGTGCCACAGCAGGTTCAATGAGGGTGTCACCACTAAGTTAAGATGCTGTCACAAGGCTAATAAAAAGATTAAACGTATTAAAAGGAGAACTGATACTAAGACAAATTTGATTTCCTTTCCCCAAAAGAATACCAAGCATCTGAGATATAGGAGGTTAAGTGAAGGTCAAAAGAGACAGTTAGATTCATTCATAAGCAATTTACTTTTCAGGAGAGATTTTGAAAGATTATTTAACTTAAAATGAATACTAAATATTCAAGGTAGTTATATGGCAATTAATGAAAAAGTGGAAATGAATATTAAATTCCTAGCTCACCAGTGTCATGGTCTAACAAGAAAAGGAAACCAATTTCTAATTTTCCCATGGAATGACTTACATAAAGAATTTGTAGATCTTCATATACAAAGATAAATATTTAACTTAGGCCAGGTGCAGTGGCTCATGCCTGTAATCCCAGCACTTTGGGAGGGAAAGGCGGGCGGATCACCTGAGGTCAGGAGTTTGGGACCAGCCTGGCCAACATGGCAAAATCCCGTCTCTCCTAAAAATACAAAAATTAGCCAGGCGTAGTGACAGACGACTGTAATCCCAGCTACTTGAGGCTGAGGCAGGAGAATCACTTGAACCCAGGAGGCAGAGGTTGCAGTGAGCCAAGATCACGCCACTGCACTCCAGCCTGGGCAACAAGAGTGAAACTCTGTCTCAAAATATATATATACTTAACTTAGATTTTAAGAGTTTTTCTCAACTAATAGAGTTAGGTAAAGTAAATTACTTAACTGAACTACCTGCACATTTTCCCCTAATTTATCTTTGGAATATAGTTATGAGAAGGCTGGTCAAAACCAAGACACAAAGGTAGACCCCAAAAAACTCAACAGGGAGAGGGGGATTCATGTTTTCTCTCACATGACCTCTCTCACAAAGGGCTATAAAAGCCAAAAATTTAAACAGACTTAGATAAAAATTTGAATTATTTCCAAATGCAGAGTGCTAACCACTACAGTCAAGTCATTTAAATTCCCTGTGGTTAAGTCTCTTTTCTGCAAAACATAAACATATAAATCTCTTTGATGACATTATTAAGCATTTCACACATTACATATCCATCTGAGAAGACAGCACTGAAGCAGAGAAGTCCAATATTATGTATGCAAAGGATGCCTTGCAGGAGGAAATCCTGTCCTCCTTCAGTTCTCACTGATTTATAGATCCTAAAACGTATAAAAACAAGCGTTAAGTATTTTTAAAATGGAAAACAAAATACACTGGAATGAGAATGTTTATCCATGTGACTTTGCACATATGAAAGCTGAATAAATGTTCTGTATCATCCAGTTATTCCAGTTTCAGGAGTTAAGGATACTGAGGATAAAATATCCTGATTACGGTGCCTGCATTTTTGTATTCACAGAGTTTATCCTGTCATACAGATCGCCTAAGGGTCTCTGAAAGAAAAGATGGAGTTACGAATAGAAATTTATTTCTAGGACCAAGTTCAAGTTCAAATTTGCATGATAATATCTGCAGTGCTTTATTCCTCTTAAAACCCAAGTTACCAAGCTCTTAAACTCAGCTCTCTTTGCATTTTAATGAACAGAGTCCAAGTCTGATGGTTAAATGGTTTGTTTTTATCTTAAGCTTTTGAATCCCGCATAAGACCTACCACAGTGCTAGGTACTCAGTGGGTCTCTAAAAAACTTATTGGCTGTTTTTAAATTGTACCTTACATGTCTCTGAATTATAACACATGATATTAAATTCAGCAGCAAGGAAAATAAGCCTTTAAGTTCTTACTTTGCTATGCTTCCTTGCTATATGGAAAGACAGTGTTTATGAAAATGTGATTGCTATGGCTTACATGTCTGTCCCCTTCAAAACTCATCTTGGAATTTGGCTGTCATTGTGACAGTGATAGAAGGTAGGACTTTTAGGAGGAGATAGGGCGGTAATCCCCAAGCGGATGGGATTAATACCATTATAAAAGGGTAAGTTGTGTGCCTTTTTATCTCTTGGCCCCTTTGCCTCTGCCATTTCAAGCCTCTTTGATCCCCCCGCTCAGGAGGACAGGACGGCATACAAGGTGCCACCTTGGAAGAAGAGAACGACCTTACCAGACACAAAACCTGCTGGCACCTTGACCTTAGACTTCCCAGCCTCCAGAAGAGTGGGTCAATACATTTCTGTTCTTTGCAAATTACCTAGTCTGTGATATTCTGTTATAACAGCATAAATGCACTAAGACAATGACCATTCTATGTGGCAAAGGCTAGAAAGAGGTTTAGGGTTTAGAGTTAGCTTCTGAAGTGACCGGCAAGGACAGAAACACTGCAAGAAATCCTTTGTGAATCATGGCTTTTTCATTCCTGGAGTCACTTTTCCTTCGATAAACAAACAAAACTCCACCTGTGAATATAATAGTCTCATATCCAAAAGGGCTGGCTGGTGCTGGGAGAACAGGATATATATTCCTGAAGCCTTTCCTTAAGTGGTAGAATCGTTCTTCACTGATGAATCCAACAATTATTCCTGAGATTGATGTGTTGATTTAGCAATGCTCTATCACTCAGCATCTCTCTGTTTATGCTTTTCCTCTCCCAGAGGGCAGCCATTCTAAAGAGTTATCCCTCTCTGCAAGTAGCGAGACTCATAAACTCTCCATGAGCATATTTAAGGACTTCCAACATTCAAATGAAAAAATTTACCAAATAAGAAATGACCCTATAAAGAAAAAATTTTCAAATGAAAATAAAACAACCCTCAGAAAAGCCATACAAAAATATAACCCACCACTATCCTCTGAAACCTTTGGAAATCTCTGCTGTCTTACTGAAGTACTTGGAGTTTTAAATGCAGTTTTCTGGCTAAGACTGAAAATAGCCGGGCACGGTGGCTCACGCCTGTAATCCCAGCACTTTGGGAGGCTGAGGCGAGCGGATCACAAGGTCAGGAGATCGAGACCATCCTGGCTAACACGGTGAAACCCCCTCTCTACTAAAAATACAAAAAATTAGCCGGGCGTGGTGGCAGATGCCTGTGGTCCCAGCTACTGGGGAGGCTGAGGCAGGAGAATGGTGTGAACCCAGGAGGCGGAGCTGGCAGTGAGCTGAGATGGCGCCACTGCACTCCAGCCTGGGCGACAGTGTGAGACTCCGTCTCAAAAAAAAAAAAAAAAAAAAAAAACACTGACTATATTTACATATGCCTGGACAGAGAACATAGAACACTGTACACAAAACATTATCTGATATACCTTTAAAGTCATTCTTAACCAACATGAGGTAAAATCTGTCATTAGTCAATAAACAAAGTCAATTGCTGAGAGGAACACTCTGTACATTCAGAAAAATTAGAATTCCTGCCTTGCCCCTAAAAAGAATTTAAACATAGCTGCTACTGATTAGAGACAGGGTATTTCAAAGTCCAGCCAGGAAAAAATAATCAGAATAATTCCCCTTGCTCCTAGATCCAGGAGTCAGAAGGTGAATCACAAGCAAAAAATTCATTAATTTATGTTTGAATTTCATGATTTTCCAGCTCTCTAAATTAAGGAAAAAAAGCCAGCCATACAATGAATTGTGGGCATATCCTATAAATGGATTTTCAGAAATATTGTCTAAGTTCTTCAAATTAACTTTTCAAGACCAATTCAACAAATACCTTTCTGAGTTTCTTTCTTTCTTTTCTTTCTCTTTCCTTTTCCTCTCCTCTCCTCTCCCCTCCCCTCCCCTCTCCTCTCTTTTCTTTTCTTTTTGAGATGGAGTCTCACTCTGTCGCCCAGGCTGGAGTGCAATGGCTTGGCTCACTGCAACCTCCACCTCCTGGGTTCAAGTGATTCTCCTGCCTCAGCCTCCCGAGTAGCTGAGATTACAGGTGCCTGCCACCGTGCCAAGCTAATTTTTGTATTTTTAGTAGATACTGGGTTTCACCATCTTGGCCAGGCTGGTCTTGAACTCCTGATCTCATGATCCACCTGCCTCAGCCTCCCAAAGTGCTGGGGTTACAGTCATGAGCCACTGCACCTGGCCTATAAATACCTTTCTTGGACTATATTAGAAATTAACTTTTATTTTTATCATAAGTACTTTTAGCTCTAAAATAAAATTAATATCAAATCACAGTAAACATTTAAGCATATCTAAAACTGAGTGGTTATGGGGGCCGTTTCCTCCGACAGCAAACTAACTTCCCTTACACACCACATTTCTCCCGTTACCCGTTGGCTGCATTTAGTTCTTCTAACTGCACCCAATTCCTATATTCTGGAAAATTCTCTGGCTCCATTCATTTATTCCATAGATATTTACTCCAATTCTCTCAAGGGTAATGCAGGGCATTAGTGTTTACAAACATTCTTCAAACCTGTCATAATTCTATTCTTTTCTTATTTCCTGTTAGCAGTTATTTACATGCGTACACATGAATGATTAAAAGATATAACAAATGCTCAGTAAATGTTGGTAATTATTTTTGATTCCACATTTCAGGGCAAATATACTGAGTATTTCATAGACTTACATTATTATTATTAATAATTTATTTATTTGATATGGAGTTTCGCTCTTGTCGCCCAAGCTGGAGTGCAATGATGTGATCTCGGCTCACTGCAACCTCCACCTCCTGGGTTCAAGCCATCTCCTGCCTCAGCCTCCTGAATAGCTGGGATTACAGGCACGTGCCACCATGCCCGGCTAATTTTTTTGTGTTTTTAGTAGAAACAGGGTTTCACCATGTTAGCCAGGCTGGTCTTGAACTCCTGACCTCAGGTGATCCACTCGCCTCGGCCTCCCAAAGTGATGGTATTACAGGCATGAGCCACCACGCCCAGCCAATTTACATTATTTAACACATCAACCTGATTAATAACATCTCCAATATTACAAAAGCAAAAGCTGGGCTTCCATAGGATAAGTAACTACCTCAGTGTCACCAAGGCACCCAATGGAGGAGCCAGGATTCACCCCCATTTAGCCTGACCCTATGTGCTGGGTAATAAGGGGAAAGTTGTATATAAGTTCAGTAGACAAAATTAAAAGGAGGTGCCTTTGGGAATGTCATAATAATGCAACGTACCTCCTTCTAACTACGTGATAAAGCATTATAAGTATCTAGATTTGATAATATCCTGATATTGGCATCTCCGAAGTTATTGTGTTTCAATAGTTAGCATTAACTCGAAACTAAAATATACTCTGCTAATGCTATCTGTGAGAAACCACTAAAATGTTCTGCTATGATTGTCAGAAATATGTCTTTACATGTTCATGGAGAGGGCAAAGGTACACTATGAACGCTGCTGACTGAGACACATTATCACCCCATTACCATGTTCTGGTTGGTGAGTAAGTGTCCTGGGAATCTCAGAAGAGAAAGAGGTCCTGTGCCATCCTCTCCAATATGACTATGAGTTAAGGTCATAGCAATCAGGACTTGAAATCTACCATGAGCGGCTACACGCCAGGTCTTAATTTGACAGCTGCTGCATATTAAATCTAATATCAAGAGCCAAACAGTATTTCTAATCAAGTAAATGGATGACTTTTTTCCTTGAAACAGAAAAAGCAGCTCTGTAAACATAAGATGCGTTTGAAGGACACAGAAAAAGAGAGGCAGAGACAGAATAAATTAAGCCAAAAGATATATGAACTGTTAAAGCTTGCAATTAAGACACTTGTTCTTGATTATTTAAAGAAATGAGTTCAGTTCGATCAACACTGACCGAGTGCCTTACATGCCCGTGATAGGCACTGTGGCAGGTCCTACTAATGCAGACACAACACAGGCATCAGTGCTCTATTAGTCCAATGGTCGTGTGAAAGGTAAGCCATACAGTTAAAATCACCAGATCCAAGTGGAAGAAGGCTGTGACTTATTCATCTTGCTATTTTAATAAAGAACTACATTTTAACAAACATTTAATTAAAATGTTTTTATAAAAACATAAGCACACAGTAGCATTTATTCTTATTTTTGCTTTTTTGAGATGGAGTCTCACTCTGTTACTCATGCTGGAGTGTAGTGGTGCGATCTCGGCTCATTCAACCTCTGCCTCCTGGGTTCAGGCAATTCTCCTGCCTCAGCCTCCCAAGTAGCTGGGATTACAGGCATGCACCACCACATCCAGCTAATTTTTGTGTTTTTAGTAGAGACAGGGTTTCACTATGTTGGCCAGGCTGGTCTCGAACTCTCAACCCCAGGTGATCTGCCCACCTAGGCCTCCCAAAGCGCTGGGATTACAGGTGTGAGCCACCACGCCCGGCCCACAGTAGCATTTATTAAAACCTGGGGTTACAGTTGTCACTGACATAAAGACTAGTCTCACTTCTTGACCTGGTAGCAACTATCAAAAATAAAACATAGAGTCTCAGGAACAAATGGTAGTCCTTCCCCCTTACAGAACAATGGCAATAAATATATTTATGATAATATAATAGTCATAATGAAAATAAACATTACTGTGTTGTTATGCAAAGAATAGGTTAATCTGATGATTATACATGCATAATATGTGATTAAATATAAGCATAATAGACTATCAGTTAGGTTGCAGTGATTTACCTTTAAGGATATCAAAATAAACCTCCTTGATGATTACAAAATGACTTTCCTCATAAAGAAGCACAGAAAGAACGTAATCTTGACTAGCAAAATGAAAGCTTTACTCATTTGAATTATCATGCAGAATAAAGGGAGAGAAAAATGTATCTATGCTGCAAGGAGATTATACATCTCTCATAACTTGGCTCTCAATAATACAAATAACTAGAAATTTTCATATTTTCTTTGGGAAAAAAGTTACATATCAACATAAACATACTTGAACGAAGTGAGTTTTTGAGGTTTTGTTTTGTTTTGTTTTGTTTTGTTTTGTTTTTTTTTAGATGGAGTCTCAATCTGTCACCCAAGCTAGAGTGCAGTGGCACTATCTTGGCTCACTGCAACCTCCGCTTCCTGGGTTCAAGCAATTCTCCTGCCTCAGCCTCCCAAGTATCTGGGATTATAAGTGCGTGCCGCCATCCCTAACTAATTTTTGTATTTTTAGTAAAGACAGCGTTTCACCATGTTGGCCAGGCTGGTCTTGAACTCCTGATCTCAATTGATCCGCCTGCCTCAGCCTCCCAGAGTGCTGGGATTACAGGTGTGCGCCACGGCGCCCACCGGAACAAAGTGAGTTTTGCTGTGAGAAAGGCCAAGTTTCAGTAAGAAATAGGATGATCAGAATGTAATATTCCTCACACTAACAAAAAAAAAAAAGCAAACAATATTAAACTAGGATTTCTAAAAACAACTGAGTTTCCCAGGAAATGGGAACTTCATGACACTGTCCAGCCAGGTGGGCACTATGTCCAGGCAGTGTCCCTGTGCTTTGTGCGCTCCTGCTTTGCTTTATTAGAGCAGAGCTCATTTTTCTTTTTTTTGGAGATGGAGTCTGGCTCAGTCACCCAGGCTGCAGTGCAGTGGCGCGATCTCGGCTCACTGCAACCTCCACCTCCCAGGTTCACACTATTCTCTTGCCTCAGCCTCCCGAGTAGCTGGGACTACCGGTGCCCGCCACCACGCCCGGGTAATGTTTTGTATTTTTAGTAGAGACTGGGTTTCACCGTGTTAGCCAGGATGGTCTCGATCTCCTGACCTCGTGATCCGCCTGCCTCAGCCTCCCAAAGTGCTGGGATTAAAGGCGTGAGGCACCGCGCCCGGCCCAGAGCTCATTCTTCATCACCATTAACATACAGTGCCATAAAGAAAGCTTCTGGGTGGCACCTGGCACACGGTGGGTGTGCAGTAAGTTGCAGCTGTCATTACTGTCACTATGAGTGTGGACCGGATGAAAGCTGAGGTCACCATCCTCTCACTCTCTTCCACTACCACCAGCTCTCCTCTCCCTGCAAAGCACCCCACCTTTGGGCACCATGGCTCATCAATCTTGTACTGTTATGCTCCAGCTGAAATTCTGGGATTTCTGACAAACTGTATGACTGTGATGTTTTATCTTATTACAAATTTTAGTGTTCTTTACATAGTCCCTTATGCCATAAAACAACACAAACACATACCCTTGAGATAGTTCACATGGGGTCATACCTACGCAGATTTTAAAAATACCACCACTATACTTTTTTGCCTTTTTCTCCTTTGTTTCATCGTAAATATCTTCAATCTCTCTCTCTCTCTCTCAAAAATACAAAAATGTTACAAGAAATTTAAAAAAAAACACTGATAGCTCCTACCATCCATAAACAGATATGTTCATATTTTGCTTTCTTTCTTCCCAGTATTTTTCTTCCTCATTCCCACTTCTGGGAAAAGAAAGGATAGTGACTGTATGTTTAAACAGCTGTACTCATAAGTACACTTTTTTTTTGTCTTCTCTTTTTAAACATTTAACTTTAAATTTAACTTTTAAAATTTAATATGTATTTTTTCTGTGTTTCAGATTATTTGCAACGCATTCAGAACACATCTTTTCATGGTGTAACCGAATAATAATGAATGTGGCTCTAAGCCTTCCCAGATACTCATAACAGCAACATTTATGTTAAAAGTAGAGATACACTTAGGCTTATTGTTGATATTTGCATTTGTATTCTCAATACTTTCAACCATTACTAGAAATCTGGTCTTGCAACTCTTGTTTGTTTTCTCACTTTAAAACCTCCCTGGCCATTATAAACATATACTCACATATTGCTTTATGTTTTTGTTTCTGTCATGGAAATACTGTACTTGATATTTGTATCTCCAGCAGCATCTGGCACAGTATTGTGCACACAGTAGGCATTAAGTAAGCACTTTAAAAACTGAACTCACTTAAGGGATTTCAATAAAAGGGCTAACTCGTTGGAAATTACATAATTTGTGAATGAGACACCAAGTAAATGTATTAGTCACTTTCTGACTTGATATAATTTTCACGTAAGATGTGTGTGTGTGCATGTGAGCTTATCTCCAAAAGTGCCAGATGTCTTTAATTATCTTTCTTCTCCTTTCCTTTAAAATAAAATTTATATGTTTTTAATAACAATGTAATAAATGCTCATTATGGAATTTTTCATATATATGGACAAAAAAGGACTTTTCATTGTTCATGTCTAATAGTAATATATTTTAGGAATAATACTAACCTTCTGAGACCATAAAATTTCCATTCAGATTATTTTTCCAAATGAAAAGAAAGTATCTGAGAGAAAAATTTTAAATACCTGCTGATAAACATACTAAACGAAAAGCAAAAGTAATGACCTTAATTCCAACTTTATATCAACCTTAATCTATCTGCAAAGTTAGCCATCTTTCTTTTTTTTATTAAGATAGTGAACCAATAAAGCAGAAAACAAGTGGCTAGTACAACATATTTCAAAGCATCCATTGATCTTGCGGCTTTCTTGCCACTTTCCATCTGAATCTTCTGTCCACCAGTCTTGAATGGGATTGCAACCTAAATCAGTTTCACTAAAGCCCACATCACACATAGACAGCTGGCTCTAGTCTTAATGAAGACTAATGAAAACAATGAAAGCCACAATGAAACCCATAAGAAACACTGACATAACCTACAGACTCATCAAGCTTTCATCAGTACTCTGGAATACTTTTTTATTATGAGTGAATTGGTGAAAAAACAAAACAAAAACAAAACACCGCCATGACCCAGCACAGACGCAACATGTCACTTAGGAGCACATACTCTGTGTCACTTAGGAGCACATACACGACAGCCTCATGATGATCATTCTGGCAACGTGGGAATGGCTGGCCCCACAGACTATCCTCTCCAGGCCTTGTATCCACTAGCCTCTCAGCTTGGGAGCTACTCTAGTTCAAAGTCACCAGGTCTGATGATATCATAGACACAGGTGGTCACTGTCTCATGGGGGGCCCTTCTCTGAAGGAACAGGCGCCAGATTCCTGAATGGCGCACTCCTTCCCATCAGGCTGTGCTCAAGATGCATCAGGCTGAGATTAGGCTACAAGCTCCAGATGGTTGTTAGGAAACCACTACAAATGGCTCCAAATTTAAGGACAGAGGCAAGGGACAGAGGTAGGTAAACACAGCTAGGAATACACAGGCAGAATGATACTTTTTTCTTTTTGTAAGTGTCACATCAGAACTTTGTTTTTCTTTATAGGTACATTTTTGTTAGTATCATCTAAACTGGCCACATGTCGTGTTCTGCTTTGCTAAGTGCTGAGTATCCTCTTTTTACTTTTTTTAAATTAAATTTTAAAAAATTTTCACGGATACATAGTAGTTGTACATATTTATGGTGTCCATGTGATATGTTGTTATGTGCATTGAATGTGTAATGATGAAGTCAGGGTATTTAGGACATCTATCACATCAAGTATTCTTAAATGACGCAATTGTAAGATTATTCTTGTGAAGAAAAAAATGACTAAAAGGAACATTTAAATGGACTCATGTTCATCTCTTCTGTGTACTCTGAAAATTTTAATACCAAATATCACCTAAGATATAAGCTTTTTTTTCCACAATCAATACAATGGGTGGGAGAGGGTTCACCTTGAGGTATTGAATACATTAAGAATTTAGGTTAAACTTCAGTTAAGCTAACTCAGCAGTAATTTAAAATGTTTCTACAATGAAGGATAACAATTTTGACAATTATATAGCAAGTGTAAAATAAGTAAGTACTCCATTTCCTTTGTAATAATAATCAAAATTAGTGATATTCTGACCCACATTCAAATTCCTATGTACTGAACTGCTAGAAAAAAAAAAAGGCATGTTAGGAAAAAGAAGAGATTCCAATAATAGCAGTTAGTATACAGCTTCACAGTTTACAAAGAGTCTTCAAAACCAGAACCTCATTTTTTTGTTTGTTTGTTTTGAGATGTTGTCTCACCCTGTCTCTCAGGCTAGAGTGCAACGGCGCCATCCTGGCTCACCGCAACCTCCACCTCCCGGGTTCAAGAGATTCTCCAGCCTCGGCCTCCCGAATAGCTGGGATTAGATACACTCATCGCCATGCCTGGGTAATTTTGTATTTGCAGTAGAGACGAGGTTTCACCATGTTAGCCAGCTGGTCTCGAACTCCTGACCTCAAGTGATTTGCCCGTCTTGGCCTCCCAAAGATTACAGGTGTGAGCCACTGCAGCTGGCCCAGGACCTCATTCTTGTAACAGCTCTGTGGAATAGGTAGGCTATTTATAATCCCATTAGATATATTTATCCTTGAACTCATTAAACACAATTTATGAATACTTGTTTCAGGGATGCATTTTCTGGCAACCTCTTCAGATTCAGCTTTACGATGAATATCTGGTTACTTGTCCCCATTTGGGTTCTGTGGGGATTTGTACAGTCCAGCACTGTGCCGATCAGTATTGGAACTGCTCATCATGTACCTACTGACTTATCACCTGCCTGCTTCCAAACACCACTGCTTCAGAATCTGCAAAGAGTAAAACAGACACAACCAAAAGAGGTGTGTTCACTTTTTGCCCTGTACATTAGATAACCACAGACTGGATATATGGTTATTTGATGGAGAAATAAAACGAAGTAGGTACCCTAGTTCTCTTCAACCTTGACACAACAGCTTTATGTAGATGTCAACAAAAATTTTAAAAGATTCAGAAGGATCAAAAGAGTGGGACATAGAAAAGGATCAACATTAATTTTAAAAATATACTTTATTATAAGAAAAAAATAATGTGTGGTGTACAAGCTGTAAAAGGATGAAATGTAATGAGATCTCAGAATGTATGTCAAACATACTTCCAAAGTCAGCTAACACATCACGATTCCAAAACCCACAGGACATAACCTTTAAATCCTCTGAACAATCACAGACATGCAAGGCAGGGACCATTTACAGAAGGACACTACGCGAAATGATGACAACCAGACCAAGGAGAGACAAGTGCTGCTGGATACGATGTCAGCTAAAGCATCAACTCTTCTACTGTCTGAATGTGGAAAGCAATTATATACGAAACAGAATTAGGGGTTAATTAGGAAGTATAAGAGCACAGCCCAGGAATATAGAAGTAAAGTCAGAAAGACCCAGAGGCAAGTACAATCAGCAAAGCTATCGAGGGCAATTGGGCATCTTTTTAGAACAACTGGTTGCATATGAAAGAAACAGAAAAATTCAGGTTCACTAATCAATGACAGGTGAAATAAACTCATCATATGCAACTGGATGGCACGTCTATTTTGTGCTTTTGAAAAGAACCTGAGAAGCCCTTGGTGGAATGCTACATATCTGGAAAACAATCTATCGATATCAATAATGAAAGCCATTCCATCAAACTTATAAACTTTATTTATATATTCCTCATGTGAAACTATGGCATCATCTCTCTGGACTTTACACAGTACGGTTTATCACTGAAATCTCACAATACGGTTCCACTGAGTTCAGCAAACAAAGGGCCTATTTTGTTTCTGGACCAGATCTCTTGCCTTCGAGTTGCTTGCTGGGGGCTAGATGTATGAAGATAATGAGGCTATGAAAGGGTGTGTACCAGGAGCCAGCGGGCCCAGAGGAAGGGCAACTGGCTCAAACTCAAGGGCAGTCACACCCAAAGGAGAGTCAGGATAGGGCAGGGACAGGAACAGCTTTTAGCAGAGAAAGGAAAATTTTGGTAGATACTAAAAAAGGCTAATGTCGCTTTTGTTAAGTGTGTTTCTAGATAATTTATTCTAGAATAATCTAACTATTAAAACACTCCTTTGGGCCAGGCACGGTGGCTCACGCCTGGCCTAACACTTTGGGAGGCCAAGGCAGGTGGATCACTTGAGGTCAGGAGTTCGAGCCCAGCCTGGCCAACATGGCAAAAGCCCGCCTCTACTAAAAATACAAAAAATTAGCGTAGCGTGGTGGCGTGCACCTGTAATCCCAGCTACTAAGGAGGCTGAGGCAGGAGAATCACTTGAACCTAGGAGGTGGAGGTTGCAGTCAGCAGAGATCGTACCACTGCACTCCAGCCTGGGCAACAGAGCGAGACTCTCTCAAAAACAAACAAACAAAAACTACCCCTTTGGAAGAGTAGTCTTAAACCTTTTTGCTCAAATTCTTCATGAAGCAATTCTGAGAAAATCACATGCCTTTTGCATACTTTATGTACAATTAACAGTATTTTATCTTACATATAAATATTACAAAAATGTAGTTTAGATGTAAAGACTGAAAATTCTAAATAAACATTTTAGAATCTCCTAAATATATCCAATGGATCTCAATTCATGATATGATATCCACTATTATTCATTTTAAAAATACATGAACAAGTTCCTTTTAAAAGTCTGGACATTTTACAGCCTTCCCCTTCCTCTTTTCTGTTTGAAGTCTACTTCTATTGGATTTTATTGTAATATATTTTGATTCTTCAAAATCTTTCATTGTTCACCCCATATACATTTCTGCAACAAAAAAATATGTATGACTTGCATGGTAACTGAATTACATAGGCTAGTTTATTAGCTAGACCACTTAGAGGAATTCAGTATGAATGAAATGAATATGTCATCCAAGTTCACTGTTAGTTACAGAATGTTCACATGCTCAAATTGCTCCTATGAAGTTAATTCTAAAAAGTACAGTGGTCAAAGCCTGAAATACTTCCTGATGTGACTGAACATGATATTTTTTGGATATTATGTAGAAATATTTCCTTTGCTTTTCCTGTGCTATAGTTAAGCTCTTCCTTTCTTACAGCTTATTTTCTCTTTGAATAATCTTTCAGAAAATCACCTGAGCTGGGCGCGGTGGCTCACGCCTGTAATCCCAGCACTTTGGGAGGCTGAGGCGAGTAGATCACGAGGTAAGGAGATCAAGACCATCCTGGCTAACACGGTGAAACCCCATCTCTACTAAAAACACAAAAAATTAGCTGGGCACTGTGGCGGGTGCCTGTAGTCCCAGCTACTTGGGAGGCTGAGGCAGGAGAATGGCGTGAACCTGGGAGGCAGAGCTTGCAGTGAGCTGAGATCGTGCCACTGCACTCCAGCCTGGGTAACAGAGCGAGATTCCGTCTCAAAAAAGAAAATCACCTGAAACATAACTATGATATCCCTCATGGCAACAAAAAATTGTTCCTGAGTTTTCTTTTTTTCTTTTTCTTTTTTCTTTATTTTTTTTTGAGACTGAGTTTCTACCACCCAACCTGGAGTGCAGTGGTGCAATCTCAGCTCACTGCAACCTCTGCCTCCTGGGTTCAAGCAATCCTCCTGCCTCAGCCTCCCAAGTAGCTGGGACTACAGATGTGCGCCACCACACCCGGCTAGTTTTTGTATTTTTAGTAGAGACGGGGTTTCTCCATGTTGGCCAAGCTGGTCTTGAACTCTTGACCTCAGGTAATCCACCTGCCGCAGCCTCCCAAAGTGCTGGGATTACAGGCGTGAGCCACTGCGCCTGGCTTGTTCCTGATTTTTCTTGAGGTTTGGCTCTAACAATTACAGTTATTGTTTTTTTTTAAATATCTTTAGTGTTGCTCTATTTGAATAATTTTAGTGTTATTTTTAAATAGAAATAATAATTTCACTGCTAATCCAAAAGTAAATAAAAATCACTTTTCAAAAGATAAAAAGGAGTTAAGGTTGAACATGTGTTCCTCTCTGAACCAGAGTTCTAATAACACCTATATTATCAAGTCTACTTACTTTTAACAGGCTCCATTTGAGTTACTAATGCTAATGTTAATGAATAAATAAAAAGTTTACAAATAGATTCATACTTCATAGCAAAGAAAATAAGCTCATTCAATATTAATGTCATAATCAAGTTGTACAATGTATACTTTTAACTTAATCCAAAATGCCTTCACAATTTCTAACAAGTTTGCTGTAGAAACTCAGATACATCTGGTGAAAAAAAAAATTCCAAATTTAATTGCCTAACACTGCGTGTAATAATAAGACTGTAACAAGATACAAAGATATCAAGAAGTCAAGACTGTAGACATCTCAAAGCAGGTCAAATAACAACATATTAAAACCCCCTTTTAAAAGTATGTGGAATTCTAAATACTCTAACTTATAGGCATAAAACCGCTTATTATCTGCCCCCTTCCCGTGAAATTTTTGAAATCATAAGACAATGGTTTATCGATTTTTCTTTTTCTTTTTTGTATTTCCACAAGTGACAACTCAGCAACTTGTAAATGTTTCACAATTATGCTTCAATACTTTAAAGGTAGGCTGCAAATATGAAATATTTCTTTATTATTTTCTCGCTAATCATGTCCATTGAGTGAAAGGAATAATTGTTACCATGTGATGTTTCTTACTTCATATTTACTATAATTTGATAAGTAGATCAATATTATATTTCAAATATTTCCATTAAGCGTGCAACACAGATGCTCAAAAGGTGAAAGGCAATAACTTCCTAGGCATTGAAATAAAGCAATTAAGTGTCTTCTCTGTGACTCATTCTTTATAGAAACTAAAGCAGAAAGCATATGATCAATGTTCCTGTAGTGTGAATTTTCTACCATAAAAGAAAATGCACACATTTTATATTAATGGTGGAAATCAGGTATCTGACTATCCTAGAATAGCTACCCAAATCTACCCTTTTCATAAAACCCAATAGGCATTTAATCTTAACTACAGTCATATTGAGAGGCATGGTTTTAAAATTAGGACAGCAGAAAAAGCTTAGATTCTCCTGGCGCTAAAGGGTGAATTATTTCTACCAGGGGCCCAGAGAAAGGGCCTGACTTCCCAAGGAAAGGAAGCTTCACGCATAGGGAATCCGATCCCTGCCACCTCCTACATACAAGAGGGTCACAGAATATTGGTGCAGAAAGACTTACTAATTCCGTGTTTCAGACACACGTGACCTTCAAGAAATGCAGGGTTCTTTCCAAGTTTAAATAGTTATCAAAAATCTAACTTTAGGAAATGTTAGTGAACTAGTTCTAGTAACTAAAAATAAATGAACCATTAAAGCATGCTTTCTTTTATGCTACTACAATATTTGTGTTAATTTAAACTTGATTTTTTCTCTTAACCTCTACGGAAATGGACAAAAGATACAATGTTACCTTATATTTATATGAAATGTACGAAAGTTAGGCAATGCTTCCTTATTTTTTTAGAATATGTGAAAAAAAAATAAACGTGGCTACTAGGCATTTTCTCCTAGGCCAAACCTGGCAAGTACTCTATTTTCCTATTCTCCAGGATAATTTAACAGACTTTAAACTTTTCTACTATTTTAGATGTATTTTACGAAGTGGAATTAAAAATGAACACTGAAAATGGCATAACTGTTTCATATCCTTAAATATTTTTCCCAACTCTTCTTTGAAATGGTTAATTATGCACATAAAGAATAGTTTTGATTCACAGATTTGACTGCTGTGATTATATATTTGAAGACCTTTCTTATTATGTGTCTATATTGTATGAATTTTGCCTGTAATACAGTAAATACAGTTTTGTCTAATTGTTTCATGCCTAATGTTTCTGACACGCTATTTATCTGTTTTGAAATGCACCCTCCAATCTTGATTCTTACTCCCAACAGACCTAGATTGAACTTTTATCATATACAATTTTACTCTGCACAACCTTGATCACTATTCAGTAATATGTGGCAATGTTAAACTCCATAATAACAAACCAGGGCCTGGTCCCCCACAGGGTGACTTCCACTAAGTCCTTTCAGGTTACAAAGGAACTGTCATTATTCCTGTGATTATAGGTAAAAATAACCAGCAATAGAATTCATTTCTAGATAATGACTAGTGTTATTTTACAACTGTCTCTTTTCATCCAGACATAATTTTCATCTAGAATTATAATATATTGAGCATTTTCAATGGTATTTTACAAAAAACAAGTTTTTATCTGAATTAAAATTAACGAGCCTTTATCTGAGTTAAAATAGAATCACGATGGAACTGAATTCATTTCCCTGTGAATTAACCACCATCCACTGAGATCAAAATCACCATCTGTGTTGCCAAAGGAAGTGTAATATTTGTGCATCAGCATTTTCATTTTACATTTTAACTTTCTTCTGAATTTCTGAGAAATTGTTTTAATCATATCATGGAAGTCTACTATTTGAAGTAACAAATATATGGGCCCCTTCAGGAAAAAGTAGGCTCCTATGCAATCGTTTTTATTTCTTAATCTACTGAAACAAAAAATCTTGAGTTTCCAGATTTTTATTCATTTATATACTATTTCAACCAGCCATTCAACAATATTTGATCTGAGGGTCTAGTACATGCCAGGCACTCACAACTGTGAATACAGAAGTGAAAAACACAGAAAAATTGCTCCTCATGGAGCTTACATTTTAGAGGAGCTTTTGGAAGATGACAAAGATAATAATAATAATAGCAAGTAAATAATAATTAGTTCTATAAATAACAGAAAATATGAAGACTAAGAAGTTCATGAAATAGAAAGAAGTTGTTGCAAGGCTGGGCGCGGTGGCTCAAGCCTGTAAACCCAGCACTTTGGGAGGTCGAGGCGGGCGGATAACCTGAGGCCATGAGTTTGAGACCAGCCTGGCCAACATGGTGAAGCCCTGTCTCTACTAAAAATACAAAAATTAGCTGGGTGTGGTAGTGCATGCCTGTAATCCCAGTTACTCGGGAGGCTGAGGCATGAGAATCGCTTGACCCGTGGAGACGGAGGTTGCAGTGAGCTGACATCACGCCACTGCACTCCAGCCTGGGTGAAAGAGTGAGATTCTGTCACCAAAAAAAAAAAAAAAAAAAAAAAGCAACTGCAGAATAATTAAATGATTAAATGCAGGCCAAAGGACTAATCATGTGCCCTTCCCTCCAGACAAATTACAGTACGTTCAAGAATGTAGGTATCACTCCTTCCCTTTCTACTCCTATACTGAAAGAGCTTTGCAAGTTTCACATATTATTTTATGAGGTCCCAGTATACATCCTAAAAATGTAAAAATCTTTTCCAGTTTCCATTTCCGGACATATGATCAATTAAACTGTAATCCTTCCTGCTACAAAACACCAGAAAAGCTGGCTCGGTGATAAGAAGCATTGTCAAATGTTGAAGTCATTTATAAAAAGAAATCCCCAGGTAGTTAAGAAACAATGAGTGGACACAAAATAAGAGCTAACCCAGAAGATAATGACACTTCCCCTAAATTGGCTAGTCCCGGCAACCAGTGGGCTTGAAAGCTGTGCCCTCAAAGGGCTGTGGCCTTGATGGTGGACCAGGAAAGTCCACCCGACCGCACAAGCAGGACAGGTTGAAGTTGCGTGTCTTTTGTCCAGAATCTGGGCAAGAAAAATGTCTTTCCAGATAACAGAATGGGGTTCATATTGACATACTTTCAGGTCCAGACATCCTTAAACAGAAAAAATAACAACAACAACAACAAAAAGCAGTCTCAACCAAATAATACGCCCAGCAGAAGCAAACTCAAAAACATTCTGGAGAGAGATCCTGTCAAGGCAAGCTGCATGGGTTATTCAGTGACAGAGCCCAAGTGAAGATGAGCTCACAAGTGAAAACGTCAGGGTACACGACAGCACACATGGCCATTCTTCCCGAAGATGTCAATCAGAATATGGGCAGAACTCTGTCAGCGTAAATGTGAAGCAGAATTCACACTCACTGTTTTATGCTTGATGCCTAATTTCAACCATCAACAACAATAGTAACAATAAAACAGAAATGATGAAAAGTCTCCTAGAATATTTACAAAGCATATACTTCACTAGTTTCTACAGCTGGAAATCCTAAGAGTCCTAAAATTATTAATTCAGTTAATAAATTAATCCTTGAAGAAACCATGTATCAAAATACCAGGCCAGATAACCAATTTTTAAAATCTATTTTTAATTGATGTTTAATTTATGTACAGCAAAATGTACAATTCCTAAGTGTTCAGCCTAATAATCTTTTATACATTTATATACCCATCTCATCCCAACACAGATCAAGATGAATGCTTTCATCACCCCAATAGCTTCCTTGTGCCTCTTTCCAGTAACAGCGTTCCCTAACTCTCAGCAGTAACCCCTTTCCTGACTTCTATCACCAAAACGTGGTGTGGCCTATTCCTTAACTTCATGCCATCACGTGGTATACACTCTTGTGTTCAGTTCCTTTCAACCAGCATAAGGTTTTGAGTTCAACCATATTATTGTACATATCAGTAGTTTATTTTTTAATTACAGACTAATAACCCATGATTTGATTCTGCCACAAATTGTTTGTTTATTCTTTGTTTTGTTAATGGACATATGAGATGTTTCCAATTTGGGGCTATTATGAATAAAGAAGATGTGAACATTTTTGTACAAGTCTTTTTGTGGACATACATACTTACATCTCTTAAGTGTATACTTAAGAGTACTAAGTCAGATCCCATACCCCAAAACGCTGTTCTGATTTATTTTAATCACAGATGGTGATGTGGTTTGGATCCGTGTGATTTGGATCACCCAAATCTCATGTTGAAATGTAATCCCCAATTTTGGAAGTGGGGCCAGATGGGAGGTGCATAGATCATGGGGGCAGTTTCTAATGGTTTAGCACCATCCTCTCAGTGTTGTTCTCATGATAGTGAGTAAGTTATCATGAGATCTCATTGTTTAAAAGTGTGTAGCCCCTCCCCCTTCTCACTCTTCCTCCTGCTATGGCCATTTAAGATGCACCTGCTTCCCCTTCGCCTTCCACCATAATTGTAAGTTTCCTGAGGCCTCCCGAGAAAGAGAAGCCTCTATGCTTCCTGTAAAACTTGCAGAACCATAAGCCAATTAAACCTCTTTTCTTTATAAATTACCCAGTATCAGACATTTCTTTATAGTAGCATAAGAATGGATAACATAGCTAGTATCTTAGTACATTTTCTGTTGCCATAACACAATACCGCAGACTGGGTAAATTATAAATTACAGAAGTTTATTGGGCTCCCAGTTCTAGAAGCTGAGAAGTCCAAGAACAAGGCAACGGCATCTGGTGAGGGCCTTTTTGTTGCATCATAAGATGGTGAAGGGCACACATGTCAAGAGGGCAAGAGCATGCGCGTCAGCTTGGGCCTCTCTTCTTCTAAAGCCGCCAGTCCCATCATAGTGGCCCCACCCCGATGACCTTATCTAATCCTAATTACCCTCCCAAAGGTCCCACCTACAATCAATATATGAATTTGGGGATTTGGTTTCCAAAACATGAACTTTTGGGGACACATTCAAACCACAGTAAATGGGTTTTGTTTTAGAAATTCATATGTATAAAAGTATAAAGTATGTAATGTTTGTTTAAGGCTTCTCTTACTCTGCATGATGATTTCTGAGGTTCATCCATTGTTGTGTGTATAATTAGTTCGTTCCTCTATCTTGCTGCTGATGGGCAGTCTTGCACAAGTACTTCTGTGGACATATGTTTTCGTTTCTTTTAGGTTAGAGAGGGGTCATGTTTCCCTTTCCTCGAACCCTCTTCCCAACTGTCTCTCATAAGACAATGAATTTAAAATGTTTTCTGAAGTATAGCTAGGATCTTATATAAAAAACAATTGTACTTTTCATATATGAGGAGTACATTTTTATATACGAGGAGTACATTTTTATATATGAGGAGTATATTTAAAGGGTGAATACTCAGAAAATGTTAATAAGACACCCCTAGATTTTACTATACATATTGCATATTTATCAGATTTTCAGGGAAGAATTGTGATTCCATCAGTGTCATTTATGAATTTATCGTATCTTTAACAAACGGCAAGTTTTGACATGGCAGTGTTCTAATCTATCATGTGTTTTCTCACCTGAAGACTCATTTATGCAACAAATATTTATCAAACATCTATTTTGTGCCAAGGATTGGGAGTACAGGAACACACAAACTATTCACTCTGTAGTTGAAGAGCAGAGGGTGTGGTACAGCTAATACAGCAGGCAGTCACATACATCCCCATGTCATAAATGCTAGGACGGGTATCCCCGCATGGTGCCCAGGGAGCCTGCAGGAGAGAGCACCTCCGCGTAGTCCCAAAGAGTCAGAAAAGAATCCAGGGAGAAACAACCTCTGGGAGCATCCTGGGTCCTAAAGGCTTTAGCCAGATGAGGTGGCATTGAGAGGGAGAGAAGAGAGAAGAGAAGGCAGGTAAGGGTTGTGGGATGGACAAGGCAGAATGTTTCAGGCAAACAGAGTGTCATGAATTAAAAGCTGGGAAGCAAGGGGAGGCATCAAGTCAGTAGGAGTGGAGAGCAGCATTGAAGGTGAGGGTAATGAGGGGAGGCCACAGAGGTGGGTGAAGCCAGAACACTGTCTTGCATGTAGTTTTGGAGAATTAAGAGTTTGTTGTGAAGGCTCCAAAGAGCCACTGAGGAGTTGGGGCAGCCCAAATGTGTGATTTGGAATCATCATTCTCACTGCAGTGGGGACACAGAACAGTGTGGGACAAAGCAGGAACAAAAAGACACATTAAGAGTCCATTGTAGGTGTCTGGGTTAGAGAAGTTGTTGGTCCTGAGCTATCATAGAAGTGGGCTAGAAAGTGAAAACCCATGTCTATTCCTTTACCTGTCTTCTACAACATTTTCACATGCAAACAAACTAAAATGTATTTAATCATAAGAAAATCAGGTAAGCTCTTTTCAAAATTAAAATATAAGCCTCAAAGCAACAATGGGTCTCAAAAGCAGAGAGGGGCCTTTTAGAAAGCAATGGGGGAACAAAGTTCGCAGCTAAATTGGTGTTCTTGGCTTGGCGATGCAGAAAGTAAGAGGCTGCAGGACTGCAACCATACTAAGTGTGTCACATCCTCTCCGCCTGGGGTTCTCGGCTGACATTACCTATCACAAGGACCGCAGAGGGTTGGTCCAACTCCCAAACCCCAGAAGCTCCAGGATGCATTGCTATTATGCCAACTTTTAGTTTTCACACAAAACAAAGGATTTTTTCTTTTGGCTCGTGGGGTGTTTCTTATGAATGAATTGTATATAACTCAGGGAAGAGTTCCCTATCTGAGTATATTACTGTTGAGTGACAGATTTCTCAGTTGTGAATTATTAAGGTTGCAGAGATACCTCTAAAAGTGGCAGGTAACAACTAAAAAACAACAGTCTGCGAATTCCTACATATTTTGCTACTAAATGACATCAGCTGGAGCCATAGTCCTCAGGCCTTAACTACCAAAAAAGTTGAGGAAATACATACTCGCTTTATCTTCAGCTTTTCCCCTAAGCCAGAGGTTGGCAAACTACAGCCTACAAACCAAATCCAGCCTGCTATTGGTTTCTGTAGAGCTGTATTGGAACCCAGTCCCACCCGTTCGTTTACATATTGTCTTTGACTGCCTTTGCATGAGAACATCTGAGCTGAGTAGATGGGACAAAGAACCTCATGGCCCCCAAAGCTGAAAATATTTAGCATGTATCCCTTACCAAAAAACATGCAGATCCCTGCTCTAAGCGATGCTGAAAAATAACATCTAAAGTATCCTGTTTTCTAAATTTACTGAAAAGAATAACAATGATCAAACATTGAAATTGCAAAAGAAAAGTTTTAAATTCCCCAAAGCAACTTCCCATATCTTCTTTTTACTGAGATGTATAAAATTCATGAGCTGCTTGAGAGAGTAGAGCACGCTGGAAACCACCCGCACGTGCCATCAACAGATGGGAAGGGCTGTCACATTTCTGAAAGGGATCCTGCGGAAGCTGATTAAACTGTTAGAAAACCATTTAAGGGAGATCTGCCAGTCCCCACCAACAGACTCAGATTTTAGAGGATAGATATTTCAGAGGAGTTTCATGAGGCATTTAAAAGAAGTTCAGATCCTTAACACTGCGAGGATGGATACCAAGCAGAGGCTCACGCACACTTTTCAGCAGAGTTATTAACCAAGTCAACACCTCCCTCTGTTGCCTGACTTGAATGCAGAGACAGGTGTGTGAGTTCGACCTGAGGACCACACTGCACCCCAGCAATTGCATCTGTCTGACCACAGCAACCTTTCCTCTCTTAACAGTAAAGCTTCATGTACTCCTTGTACATGGCAAGTACCTGCTTTCATAAATCAGGGCAAGAAATGGCAAATCTATCTTAATTTCCACATCAAAAAGAATCACCGAGCACCGTTTTAAAGGTTCTCAGCACTGATCCCCTTGGGTATTGTCTGAGGCACCTGTGGTAATCCTTATTTGTTTCGCAGCCTGTGCTGAATGAAAACCATCCAAGTCAAATACCTTGCTTTCCCCTGTAGCTTCCTGCACTCAGTTTGCCTTCCAGGGCTAAGACAGCATGAAGCACAGAATATTGATTGGAAAAGCACTGCAGACTCTTCGTAAAGCCAGCCAAATTATCATCTACCATATATGTTCCCACATGTAATAAGAAACCTGATTGATTCATACATTTTAGAGCATAGTTCTAGAAATTAACAAAATAAAATCTTTTCTGGGTCCATGTTTTTCCCCCACACTCATCCCCTACATATGAAGTCTCTGGTGTGTCAGCTCATGTGTGACAGACAAACAACAGCCTTTTCCCCACAGGCCCTGTTTCGTTCTCTCTCCTTTTTTTTTTTTTTTTTTTAACTTAGACCCTGCCATTCATTTTCACCTCTGACAGTAAAACCCCAGGACAAGATTGTCACAAAAAGGATTATCTTTCAGATCAATGGTGAAATTGATTTGAAACCCCACTATTTATCAGCCTCCAGCAAAAGTGCAACTGGTTAGGAAATATGTCCTTTCGCACTCATGTTATGCTCAGTTCACCTAGGCAGCACTTCACTTCATTTCACATAAATGCAATAACCTGGCCTTTTACTTAAAATTAACTCATTTTCCATATAGATTTCTATTTTTTTGTGAGAATATATGCAAAATGAGGATTCATACTCCAAAATTACTTGCATGTATTTCTAATCATAAAGTATCTATCACTTGCCAAAAGTGATCTTTTCATTATCCTTTTATAGGTGATACAGAATCCTTTACTTCTAGCTTAATATAATAGACCAGGTATAGATTATTTTTTCAGTTAAATTTTCTAACCCTGAATATGAAGGCTAAAATATAGACTAAATGGAAAGCTCCAGTAGGAACAGAGAAGATTAACTAACTACTTTCATTCTACTTCTCAATATATTTTTGGTCTCCCACACTGATTCCCATATTAATTCCCTTACCCCAAAACCCAAGAGAAAATTTATTCAAATTACTGACAATGTTACTTGCCTAAGAGTTATTTTAACCACAGAGTCCAATAGCAGTGCAATTTTATCAATATCAACTAGGTAAAATAAACCCAGAAAACCCAGGGTATCAATTCCTTGGTATAATTTAAATAAATTAATTTAAAACTAAAATTCTAGTCTGCCTATTCAGTAATTCAAAACACCCTAAGAACTCAAAATACTAAAGACAACTGTGTAAGTGATTTTTAATAGGTTGATATAATTCATTAAGAAACCAATTACCACAGGTAAAAGTTAAAGAAACAGTGTAAGAAGAGCTCTTTTAGCAAGAAATGTTTACCTGTATACTTATATAGACATATATGTGAAGTACTAGGGTAATGATTTGTTATACCCAAACAGCAAATAAACAGCTAAAAAGAAAACAAATATGTCAAAATGATATAGTCATATCACATGGCCTTGTACAAACATTTTACAATGTCTAGTGTACACATTTTAAGTTCCTTAAGCCAGAAATAAAAGTAGACAAAAATTTGCCAATGGCTCTATTTTAAGTATTCATATTTAAGCCAACTATTTAGACTAATATGTATTTTCTCATAAAATTTGACTATATTCAGTGACAAAAATTTTATGTAACCAAAATGCCACTGAATTCAAATGCAGAGATTCAAAGTTTATTGTTAATCTTAGATTCCAAGGCCATACAGCAAAACCTTTCATCCAAGATTAGATTTGCATTTAAAAAGATCAATTTGCCTACAATGAACAGAATGTTTGAAGAAGAAGCAAAATAGATGTGAACAAATTCGTAGATTAACCACTCTATCATCTTTTGCCTCTCACTGAATTACAGATGCTCCTTAACCTATGATAGGGTTACATCCCAATAAACCCAATAAAGAAATTTAAAATACCCTAAGTTGAAAGTGAATTTAATACACATAACTTACAAAATATAGCTTAGCATAGCCTACCTTAAACATGCTTAGAGCACTTAGATTATAGCCCACAGTTGGTCAAAATTATCTCACACAAATCCTATCTTATAATAAAGTATTGAATATCTTATGTAATTTATTGAATACGATATTGAAAGTGAAAAACAGGATGGCTGTATGGGTACTTGAAGTAACATTTCAACTGAAAGTGTATTGCTTTCAGACCATTGAGAGGTCATAAACTTGTTAAGTCAAACCATTGTAAAAGCCAGGGACTGTCTGTAGTTCAGTCAAGAAAAGATGATTGATTGGACTAGGGATGGTGATGGGGAAGATGGAGAGTCACAGATGGGAGGAAAAACTGACAGGACTTGGTGATAGATTTGATATTGACATGAGGAAGAGAGAAGTTGCAAGGCAGATTCCCAGGTGAACAGTTGAGCAGTATAGTTATTTATTATTTTTTGAGACAGTCTCACTCTGTCACCAAGGCTAGGGTGCAATGGTGCAATCTTGCTTCACTGCAACCTCTGCCTCCTGGGTTCAAGTGATTCTCCTGCCTCAGCCTCCCAAGTAGCTGGGATTGCATATGTCATCACGGCCGGCTATTTTTTGTATTTTTAGTAGAGCCAGGTTTTCACCATATAGGCCAGGTTGGTCTCAAACTCCTGGCCTCAAGTGATTCACCTACCTTGGCCTACCAAAGTGCTGAGATTATAGGTGTGAGCCATGGTGCCCAGCCCGGTTATTTATTGAAACAAAAACACTGGAAGAAGACCCAGCTTGGGAGGGGTGGGTGGGAGAAGAGATCCTGATTTTAATTTTACACGGGTGGGGTTTGAGTTGCCTTTTGAGACATCCAAATGTAGAAGTCACAAATACAAAGAGATCTCTGGGTCTAGACTAGAGATTGATTCATGAATCATTTGGATACTGCTAGTTATGAATGCCATGGACATAAATGACATTGGTGAGAGACCATCTAGTGAGCTTCCAGAAAAGACAGAAAACACATGGCCAGAAAAGTAGAAGAGCTTGTGTCACCAAAGCCTGAAGAAGGATGATGCTGGTGTTGGATGTTGCTCAGGTGGCACTGGTAAACTTGGTAGAAGTGAATACTGTGGAGATAAGAGGTTAGACCACATACTAATATTAGGTGGAGACAAAGCAAGTGAGACCAGAAGCACAACTTCACCCATTCCAGAGGTGTTACTGCCAAGGTGGGAAGAGAGTCAGGGTTGTTTCCAAAGACAGAGAGAAATTAAATGAGTTTTTTTTTTAATGGGGGAAACCTGGGTCTGTTTAAAAACAAATGGAAAACATCCCACTGATAAGATGAGGCTGAATATAAAAGAAAAGGAAGGATAATCAATAGAGTTAACTTTCTTAATAAACTAGAAGTGATGGGATACAGAGCAAAGCACGAGTGGGAGATTTGCCTTAGGATGCAAGGAAGCTTGGATGGGTTTAGGTAGGTTTATTTGCTTGGTATCAGGAAGATGAGGGAGTTTCCATATGGTACTTTGCATTTCCCATGTAAAGCAGGAGAAGAGTTCATCTGCCAAGACTGAGCAGGAATCTGGAAAAGAGAAAGGAAGAGGTATGAAACTGTTGTTGTGAAGACTGGGAAGAAAAGCTGATCAGAGATGCCTAGCAAGAGATGGGACAAGCAGTGCTGAGAGCTCATTTGAAGCTGGTGTTCAAACATTAACATAGAGCCAATTTGTCCTCTTGGGCGTCTTTCTCCAACATCTTGTGGCTGCACAGGTTGAAAGGCCAAATAGTTGGGTTCTTCCAAGTTTTGTGTTTTTACAGAAGATAGCAATGCAAAGATTGAAAAGCAAAGGTAGATTCTAGGCCTACTCTAACACAGAGCATAAACAATGGTGTTATTGAAGTTATGGACCAGGGAGTCAGGTGGAGAAAAGAAAAAGGGAAGACTGATGTATCGGGAGAAAATACAGGAGTCAATAGACTGGAGGTCCTAATGTAGTCCCAAAACAGTCCCAGTGACAGGGGTTGAAAGCGTAAGCTGGAATATGTCCACTGGAACAGGTGGATATACCGACAAAGTCAGGACGTTAATGTAGGACCCTGTGGCTCAAGGACAGGAAAGGAAGCAGTGAGAAGATGGGAGGTCAAGGTGTTGGATGCTAAATCTCCCAGGATAATGGGAGAGGTTCGAGTATAGACAGAGATTACAAACAAGGTGTCAACTCTTCTGTGAGCAAGAAAGAATGTGGTGATGACATAGGAGACTAAAACTTGAATGACATAAACCTCAAATGATCATGTTTTGCAAAAGGTTAAAGGACAAATAGTCAAGAAGCAGAAATTCAGAGTAAAAATGTCACCAATCCCAATTCTTGGCCCTGGGTTAGCTGGATGAGAATGTAAACATTCGTGACTTGAAGGGACACTTCCAGGAAATGGGAAACCTCAGATGTGAGCCAGGATCCAGTTAAGAATAAGAGAGGAAGTTAAGAACATAGGGAAGCATGGTGGTTATGGAGTGGAAGTCCCAGTAGAAAAATCGTTCAAAACACGTGTGGGTGGTCAGAAGAGAGTACACAGCCCTTTAGGACTGAAGGGACAGGAGGGTATCTACTGTGGCAAGGGACAGGAGGGTATCTACTGGGGCATGGGTCAGTAGCACAGGGGAGAAAGTCTCCATGTTTCCTGGGAGTGGATGAGCAAAGGCCTCGCCTCTCTGCCAGTGAGGCTGTCTTCCTGAGAAGAGACAGTGTGCTGGCAGCAAGCACTGGTTCTGCACCACCATCTCAGCTTCTTCACAAAGAGGACCAACTTCCAGATAGAAGAGAAAAAGAAGCTAGAAAGAAACATAAAGGCAACCTCATCAAACCCCTTTCATGTACAGAAGATAAAGTGCAGGCCCAGAGAGCTTAACTGACCTTCTCAGGGTCATGCATTTAGGAAAGGGGCAGGACTAACTTGAGCTCAAGTCTTTTGGTACCCAGACCACAAAGGTTTCTGATATTCCATCTCTTCCTGACGTTGCCTTAGACTGATTCACTGCAGACCTGAAGAAGTAACCCACAAAAGTGGGAATTAAACTGGACATTTTACTCAAAAATATTTTTATAAATTAGAAATTAAACAGAAAAGAATAGCAAATTCATATAGTTTATAATCAGAAGAGGAGTTTGTGGCTTTTAAAAGGTAAAAAGAGTTTATTTTACTTACGATGCAAAATTTACTCCTATAGTTATGATTCTTCATTGTGCTGAAAGTCAAATATCACTAACACTGATATCAAATGGACTGTGCATTGGCCTCAAACTGCCTTTTTAGGTAATCTCTCATTATTGTAGGAACAAAATCAACATTTTAGCCAAGCTTCAACACAAACTGTGGATATTTAAATTCTTTTTAAATTTACATTATTCTTTATGTAAATTGACTACTATATTTAAAACATATAAAATACATTAAACAAAATAAAACTAATGCTCTACAATGATTTTATTGCCATAGAAATTTTATTTCTCTTTGTGTAATCTATTTCACTAGGTTAGTACCAGTCATTCTGGCAATATCCTAAGACAGAATAAACGGTAGACAGCTATGACATATCAAAACGAAGCATTCTTAAACGCATAACACAGACATTAAGTAAAAAACAACATTAGGGCTATTATACATTAATTACATGGATACGTTTTGGAACAAAAGTAATTTAAATTGCATTTTCCATAGTGATACTTTGAAAATTCTTACCATTTCATGTATGTTTTGAAATCATTTGAGATGGATGAAACGTAAGAGAAAGAACGCTCTTACAACAACAACAAAGCTCATATTTACATAGCATGTACTCTGTCAGGTACTGTTATAAATGCTCTGCAAATATGAACTCATCTCTTCTTCACAACAACCCTGTGTGCTAAGCACTGTTGTCCCCATTTAGTGATGACAAAACTGAGACCCAGAGAGGGTATGTAAATCATCCAAGGTCACACAGTTGGTTAGTGGTAGAGGCAGGATCAGACCACAGGAGGACTGCCTCCAAAATCTAGGCTCTTCACCACATGCTATGGTCCTGTCCTAAGCAGGATTTTATTTGTAAAAATAGCTCTAGAAATCTTACTCGCTAATAAGTTTATAACGAATGTGCTGCTATGCTGTTAGAGGTCACTATTCCAACATGGAAGCAATCATGTCCTGCTACGATTCCTCACCAGGCTCACATATTGTACAATATTAACAAGTAACGTTAAACTATAAAACCATTTATACACAAATGAAGAATTTCTTGTGGTATAATAGTAACCACAGCAACAAAGTAAGATGGGTTTGCAAAGTGAAAAGTATCCTAAGGCATTTGATGCCCTCATAAAAAGCTTTCTCTCAATTTACAAGAAGATGTAACCAGTAACAGCAAAATAATAGTAAATTTTCAAAATAGATTATATTGCTATCTAGATTAGCAATATTTCATGTTAGCATTTTTATTTCTAAAAGAACAAGGGGCTATATTCAAATTGCTCCCATTTACATCTCTATAGCAGGAATCCTTAATTCATTCAAGATTTTATGATAAATTTTGACTAAGGTAACATTTTTAAAAAATCATGATACGTACATAGGTTCAATGACAAAAATATGCAATTAGAATAAAGTTGTAACAATATCACACGCATCCTACATAAGTATAAAGAGTAGAAATATATACTTAGTATACAGGAGAATCATAATTATCTTTAGATTTATTTCCCTAAGAAATAGATTTTATTTTTTGTATATCAGAACTGATTGTGAAGAATAGGCCTCACTGGAGAAATAATGTGTTGAATCCTTTTGTAATATCTATTGGCAAAGGAACTATACAATTGCTTAAGTAAATAAATATTAAAGACTGCTAGTACCATATATAGAATTAATAAAGAAAGAAATATTAAGGGAGGGCTCTGCTTTTGCTACAGGGGTTTCTCTAGCCTTGTTCTCTTCAATGTATATCAATGAATGGATAAATTAAAGTAGCTTACTGCTTTTCAAATATTTGGATGATAGAATAAGAATACAAAATTCAGATTGGTACAATGTGCTGATCTTACTAAGCTGAAGTTTAATAGAAGTAACTGTGCTAGAGTTTCGAAAAACAATATACAACTAGCAGAACTAAGGAGATTTGGTATTAACTGACAACAGCTTCCATACAAATCAACAGCTTGTAACCATTCACAGAGTAAATATTATCATAGGTGTATCAAGGGTGCATTACACTCAGAATGAAGGAGCCGCTAACCTACCCTACACTATCACATCACACCTCCAGTACAAGGGCATTGTATTTCAAGAAGGACACACACACTGAGGGACATTTACAAGAAAAGTGCCAGGATGATGGTGGATTGTTAAAATAATTTCATGTGAGGTGCGTGTCACACTGAGAAAGGTCCAGTTCCACTTGAGAAGTTTCCTGAGGTCAGGGACTGAGCACATCTTAGTTTTGTCATCAATACCAAGTATGCAGTAGACTCAAGGTAAATGTTTGTTGCACAGGTGAAGCGATTAATAAATCTAAATGTGCAGAAAAAGATACTTAGTTATGACAAGAGAGTGAAAATATTCAAATACTTGAAGGAGTGTATATAAAGAAATGATACGGCGGGGCGTGGTGGCTCACGCCTGTAACCTCAGCACTTTGGGAGGCCAAGGCGGGCGGATTATAAAGTCAGGAGATCGAGACCATCCTGGCTAACACAGTGAAACCCCGTCTCTACTAAAAATACGAAAAAAAAAAAAATTAGCTGGGCGTGGTGGCGGGCGCCTGTAGTCCCAGCTACTCGGGAGGCTGAGGCAGGAGAATGGCGTGAACCCGGGAGGCGGAGCTTGCAGTGAGCTGAGATCGCGCCACTGCACTCCAGCCTGGGCGACAGAGTGAGACTCCATCTCAAAAAAAAAAAAAAAAAAGAAAGAAATGATACAAATTATTTATAATAATAGAACTTAAACAGAACCTCCATAATAGAACCAGGACCAAAGTGTGGAAGACACGGGAAAACAAATTTCAATTCAAAAGACCATCTAGTCAGGGCTGTCCTAGGATGGAATGTCGAGGTTCCTCATCCTGGAAGGGATCAGGCCAGATGAAGGTTTAGACATGTTAACACTGGGGAAAATAGCTTTCTAGCGCAGTGGAAACCAGGGGCAGAGACATCGTGGTATTGAACCAGATTTCTCTCGACAAGTTAAGATGCTGACTTGCTGAGGCTCTGTTTGGTCCTAGGGACCAGATGCAGTGAGCCGAGATCGCGCCATTGCACTCCAGCCTGAACAACAAGAGTGAAACTCCATCTCAAAAAAAAAAAAAAAAAGCAAAAAACCAAACCAAACCAAAACGTTGCCTTAAACTGAAGCATACACATCAACAGCATAAGTTCTTCCAGGATGATGATGAAAGGACAAGGCATAAAATGGTTACAGTGTCCCCAGAGTTATGCTTTCCAGACGCAGCCCTAAGTGGTGAAAAATCGTGGCTCCTGGAGCTCCCTAGGGAGGGTGCAGCTTCCAGGAGAGAGGCTGCACCTGCTTCTGGCCCACAGAGGGCACCTTGCTGCTCACACATTTTTATACTACTGGATCATTCAATTGTAGGTTTGCAACTAGTCTCTTCCCTCCAACCTATAACCCCTTGGAAGTAAAATGTTTAAAATTTCCACTAACCCTGAAATTTTGTTACTACCAAATATTGGTTTAAAAGACTAAAATTAATACTAACAAGACATACCAATTAATCCTGACATGTTGCCTATGAGGGAGATACTATCATTATTATTTCCACTTTACAGATTAATAAAATGCAATTTAGAAATATAAAATAACTTCCCCATGGTCTCTCAATTTGTAGCATTTGGACTAAAGCTGCAGGATATCCAACTCCAAAACTCAAGGTTCAGCCATGATGATAAGATATTCCTTGCACTTAGAAGCACTGACATTAAATTAAGAGAAAGAATGAATAACAGCAGCTTTAACCAACCAACCAAAGTAAACCTGTTTTTTAGGGAATAGAGAATAAGTCTTGATTTTTTTAATGTAAGGGAATTTGTGTAATACCCAATGAGATAAATTTCAATCCTGTATTACAATCAGTTTGACTCATATTATCTTGTTGACAAACCATAGATTTGTAATAATTCTAGAAAAATGCCTCTGTTGTGTTTCAAACTCACTACGTCACTTTACAGGCAGCCACAGGTGCAGTTGTTTAACGGTGAGCTGCCTGTAGAGTATACCCAAGACAGCTGAACTCTCATTGCAGTTTACTGTAAGCTTGAAGATAAATAACTCATTTTGCAGCAAATGCTTCTACCTCTTCACCAACAATTACAATCCTTTAGTTTTTCAATGTACATAAAGAGAACTCCCCTAAGAAAAAAATGAAAAAATATACACAAATTTTGAAAGTCATCCTTCTTGAGTAGGTATCCATTGTAAACAAAATGGCTGATAAAATGCCTTACAGACTGAAACGCAAGATGACCAAGCATGAAGATTTAAAAATAAAAACACCATATAACTAATACAGTCATTATCTCAGAAATAAATGTGTATTGCTTAGCTTGAAGAGTCACTACCAAAAAGGTCAAGATCTTAAAAGAACAGGTACTGTTGTAATCACTGAGAAGGTTCCAGGAAATATACAGCTAATATGAAGAAACAAAAAGAAGAGAAAAGTCCTGAGGTTAGCAGGACTAGTGGAATAAATGACAATTATTTAAGAATTCTGATTATGTATTCTGTAAATTATTTCTTGCATTTATAAATACTGTATTTGTAGGAGTCAAATGATTCTGACAATATTACTTTTGTCTTCTCCTATAGTAATATTTTAATCATAAACTAACACCTCCTAAGCATGTAAGAGATATCTGAATTTTTTAATTAATTAAAGCACCTAGTTAATTACTAGGTGAGTTACCTGAGTGCCTCCAGGGACTAAGGAGATGGTGGTGACAATGGCATAAATGAGAGGGGTAAGTCATGAGGAGGAAGTTTTGTGCCATAAACCTGTAAGTGCAAAATCAGGCAAAGGGCCACATTGTCTGCTTTACACACCATTTTAGTGTCTCTCTAAAAAATATTTTCATTGCCCTTGTAAAATAATTTATATATGTTAACTTATACATACACTTCAACATATTTGTGCATAAAATTTCAAAAGCTCTAGAACCCTGAATATATTTAATATGTGCCTTTAAATTTGCATTACACCTCAAATATATAAATGTCAAATATGTACATAAATTTTTAAAACATAAAAATATTTTTAAGGATGCCCTGTGGTCTAAATCAAATAAATGTTCACGAAGGGAGAGGAAGGTTAGGCACTAGACTCTACTAGGCCACAACACGTATCTGAGCTTTGCCTATGAAGTTTTCAATCTACAAAAACAACTTTTCTATTTTCCAGATTTGTGAACTCTGATGAAATCTCGTCTGTATTTTTTTAAAAAAGAAACTGAAAGATAACTAGCATAGAAAGAGCCATATACACAGTTTAGATGGTTTTGCTACTGTTTATATTTTGAAAAGCAAAGATTATAGGCAATGCTCCACACTGTAAATAACAATTACTCTATGTCTAATCCATTTCTATGCACTGAGAATAGAACACACAGTCAAGATGTGTCCATGGTGGCTTTTTGCTTTATTCTCACCAATTAACAGGTGATTGGATATGACAGTAATTAGACACCTCAGCTGGAAGAAGATCATTATGTCTTAATGAGAGGATTAAAAACAATACAAATGTGCTTATTGCAAAATATGAGCACATACCTTAAGTAGCAATAGTACAATTTATTTTGTCTCTAAGTTTATTGTGCTTTGTCAGCCCATATCAAAAAAAATTTCCCACCAACATGTGACTTAGAAAATTACGCAACCTAAGCATACAATTAACAATTTTTGGTGAGTCAGTTCTATGTTTTGGCTTATTTTTTTTGATAATGTTCAACAGTGCTTCTCTGACAAGTTACAGTTGCCACATAATATTATAAATCTTATACTGGTACGTTTCACATTCACCCAAAATTTCAGCTATATACTCAGCAGTATAACTGCTATGTAGTTCAAGATACCATCTCAAATTTAACTTCTTCAATTTCCATGAGATGGATTTTTTTTTAGACCTGCACACAGACCTATGTACACCCTTGGCAGGCACTCACAGATGCAGAGTGACTGGAAGGAGCACAGAAGGTCTCTGATGCAATGCACACTCCACCCCAGCAAGGTCAAAAGTCTCCTAGCAACTCTTCTTCGGGTTAGAGTTTTGTTTCCCTAAAACTGATGTTTAATTGCATGTGCCATCTGTAAAGGACAGTATTAACAGCTAACACCTCCTCTTATTCCACCATTAATTAATTATCAAATATGCTAGCATTGAGATCTGCTTTACAGGAACTGAAAAATACAATGTAAAAGCAGGACAGGATAGAAGAGAGGGACGAAGAACGACTTGCAAAACCCTACTTGTCAGGGGACATGTGGGTAAAAAGTTTTGTTCATTCACTCACACACTCTTTCAGTCACTCATTCAGAAGGCACTTACTGATCACCTATTATCCACACTGGCAGAGTATATAAATTAATATTTAACCAAGGTAATCATTCTTTAGTCCTAAACCAAGAAGATGCTCTCATAAACATTATGTATTATTGCTAATTTGGAAGTAAAACAATTCTATACCCGTATATTCAAAACCATGAGCTATCACCCAGGAACCTCCCAACTCATGGCTCTTAAACCTATAAATACTAGTGTATCCAAATGTATCCTTCTCTCCTTCATTTAAGAGACAGAATAGGTTTTCCCCCTTTTATTTAAGGCCCATTTACCCATATCCTCAGGACACTACCCCTGACCCCACTGCCTTCTGAAGACTTTGTGCATTATCCCATAGTAGTTCATGGTAGAGTATTTATTTGTTTGATAGTAAGCCCGCTGGGGACAAGGGAGCTTGCGTACTTTATTCTTATTTCTATCTCTAGCATCTAACACACCTTGGCTCACAATATTAAGTCAATCAATCCTTGCTGAATAAATACTTAGCAATGTGCACAACTTCTGCCCCACCCTGTTGCTATCACTGTAATTACCCCATTAAATGCCATAAATATTATTTATAAAAATAAAACTTACACTGCCTTCCAGTGGTAAGCATATAATTGTTGCATGACACTCTATACAATGATACTCCCCCCGTAATATAACTCACTACAGTTTTTACACTGAAACTCTATCCTTCTTGTATTATAAAGGTGAAATGGTATATAGCCAAGCATATCTGAGCAATGGTATGGCTTTTTCTTGCTATCTTCTATCAATCAATTTATTTGTACAGCACAAAATTGCTATTCCTCTGAATTGAAGCAGGAGAAAGCCTTACATAATATAACACTATTCTAATACACCTTGACATATACATTATGTAACAGTACTTTTCCTTTGCTATACTTCGCAATATAATCGAGAAATGCTCTTTTAAAGTCAGCAACATCAGCAGGAATAAGACTTTTAAATGAAGCTCCTAGGAAGACAGAATTCTCACACTTAAAAACAAAGTATTTATTCCACAGGAATAAATATTACATGTTTTCTGAAATTGATCAACTGCAGTGATCAGGTAACAATTGCACTGTTGAGCAGTAAGAATGATTTCTTAAAAATTATTATTTAATGTGATGGCATTTTAAGTTAGATCTTAAAATTTTTAATTGATAATAATTGTACATAATTATGGGGTACAATGTGATATTTTGATATATGTATACATTGTAGAAAGATTAAATCAAGCTAATTAGCATATGCATCACCTCACCCTACTTACCATTTTTTGTGGTGAGAATATTTAAAATCTATTCTTTTAGCAGTTTAGAAATATATAATACATTATTATTAATATTATTTTTTGAGACGGAGTCACACTCTGTCACCCAGACTGAAGTGCAGTGGTGTGATCTGGGCTCACTGCAACAAACATTTCCCAGGTTCAAGCTATTCTCCCACCTCAGCCGCCCAAGTAGCTGGGATTACAGGCACCTGCCAGCACGCCTGGCTAATTTTTGTATTTTTGGTAGAGACAGGGTTTCACCATGTTGGCCAGGCTGGTCGTGAACTCCCTGGCCTCAAGTGATCTGCCTGCCTTGGCCTCCCATAGTGCTGGGATTACAGGCATGAGTCACCATGCCTGGCCATATAATACATTATTAACTATGATCAGCATCCCATGCAATTATTCCTTCTGTCTAGCTAGAACTTTGTACCCTTTGACCAACATCTCCCTATTTCCTTCCACTCCAGCCTCTGCTTCTATGATTTCAGCACTTTTAGATTCCACATACAAGTGAAATTATGCAGTATCTGTCTTTCTGTGCCTGGCTTATTTCACTTAGTATAATTTTTATCTGAAAAATAATTTTTTTTGTTATGGTCCTATGATGAAATATAAAACCATAGTAATAACTAACAAGTAATAGTACTACCAGGAGTACTAATACTACTTAAAGTTTATTGAGCACTTACTATATTCAGGCACTTTCCTAAGGGGTTTCAATGTATTAGTGCATTTAAAACTCAGAGCAGCCCCAGTGACACAAGAACAATCATTAGCAGTATTTATTCTTCCCTAGGAACCTGAGGTGCAGAGATTTGAAGGAATTTTCCCAGGACACCAGCTGATAAGTGGTAGACCAAGGGTTTAAACCCACGCTGTTAATGTTAAACATTATTCTTTCTTTAGTGTCTTTATACTTTAATGTGAATAAAAATAAATTACTATTACATGCCTCTTTCTGTCTGAAACTGAAATCATTTTTTAAAACTGTTTGGAGCACATTTCAGAATAGGAATGATATTCAGGATCAGCCACTCAAATTTCAATATTTTAAGGAAAGGGTCTTATGAAGTGTGTATTCAATCTTATCAATGCATGGATAATGGTGAGCTATCTGGCAACTGCCAAAATCCTACTACTGTATGACTTAGAAATAAACGACTATTTTAAGCGCTACTTGGTAACTATGCTGCCAACCAGTTTCTACACTGCCTTTATAGGAAATAATGTACTGTGATCACCAATGACTCTGTTTATAATAAATCAAATATTTTATAAATTTATACAATTATATGGAAATCCCAGACACATTTCTCCTTTAGAAAGGCAAGCAGAAACAAATCTATCCCGTGTTCAGGAAAGTAAAGGTTTTCTTCGTGAGTACATTCTGAATCTAAATAAGCCTCAGTCCAAAAAGAGTTTTATTGCAGACTGATAATCCCCTAGGTTTATAATAAAAATTCTGACAGAGCTTCAGCTACAGCATAACAAATGAAAGGCCATAATGTTCTTCTGTCAGAAATTCCATTTCCAGTGTCCTAACAGATGGGCTTTACTGCCTTGAAACTCCCCCCCAAAAGTTAATTGCTTGTCTATCAAAAAGATAAACATCTTGTTTTAGGCTTTGGGGATATTACACGTGTAGAGAAAAACCAATACTCGAGCAACACATTGTGTCCGAAATGCATTCGCAGTAAGAGAGCCATACTCTCTCAGGGCATCAGAGTAAGGAACAGCTGGATGACTCCAACTTCTTAAAAAGTACAGGATTCTCTGCATAGTGACACTAGCATCTATAATACCTAGATTTTATTATACCAATAAGGCTTGATTTACTGCCACATAAATGACTATAATAACTTTACAAAACAAACTTCAAAATGAAGGTGAAACTCTTTTAGACTCTTGAAATAGTGCCTCAAGCGAAATGAACCTAAACATATCTAATCCAGTATTTTTCTTTTTATTTTTTATTTTTTTTGAGATGGAGTCTCGCTCTGTACCCAGGCTGGAGTGCAGTGGTGAGATCTCTGCTCACTGCAACCTCTGCCTCCCAGGTTCAAGCGATTCTCCTGCCTCGGCCTTCCGAGTAGCTGGGACTACAGGCATGCACCACCACACCCGGCTAATTTTTAATTTTTTTTTTTAGTAGACATGGGGTTTCACCATGTTGGCTAGGACGGTCTCCATCTCTTGACCTCGCGATCCGCCCGCCTCGGCCTCCCAAAGTGCTGGAAAACTATGCGTTTACTACTTTAGCTAGTGTACAGTAGCATGGGGATCTCATTCTCCAAAGAGCTGGTTTAAATGGAAAATATGTAGACAGCCTCTTAACTAATGATTCACATTAAAAAGGAAAATTATGACTTTAACACATGCGTATTGGTGCCACTACCAGATTGCACAGGAAATGAACCTGACTGAATCTGGACATTTTTGTGTTCTTAGAATATTTTACTTACAAATATAACAGTTGTATAAAAAGTAATAATACAGAGGTGTTGGTATCTACCCTTTCACTTTTTCCACTCACACACACACACACACACACACACACACACACTACCGCAGATAGGCAGGCAGGCCGACTGAAGCATGTTGAATAAATCGTAATTCTATTCTTACTGTTCTGCTGCTTCCTTTTTCACTAAGCAATGTATGATGGACATCTTTCATAAAGGCCTCATTCATTCTGACGAATGGAGTTTCCATTTTATACATATTCTACAATGCACTTTATTAGTTAATGAAGGTATCTTCTCTCTCACAATATTTTTTATAAACATAAAGGTAATATTTGCACATGCATTAACATACATGACATTGCAATTTGATATGCTTAAATACATATTAGACATACCAAAATATATCAAATACATATTATTTCTTGACTTAACTGCTTTGCACAGTGCATTTTGCTTGTCTTCTATGGAAGATAAAGAATTGAGGGCTGTTATACCCATTCCCTCCTTCTTTCCTATTCTACCTCCTGACTTCTGGCATTTGTATTTTACTTTTAGCTCCTCAACAGGTTATCATTTATAACTTCAAGTAATATATATTTAAGCTGTCTTGTTGACTTATCAACTTTAAGTCAACATCTTTTTCAGTGAAAATGAGGAACTGCTGAGTAGACACTTGATTCCACTTTCTCCATGTTCTGCCATCTTCTGGTTATTGTTAATTACATTATTTTTTTTCTAACATCAAGAGAATAATTTAGTCTCCGATGCTTTGTGTAAAATTTGATTCTAAAAATTAAAACAACGTAAGCAACATTTCTAGCATTATGACTACTGAATACTATTCATTGCAAAATGAAGTAGTGTAATTAGATCCTTAGGGAAGGGATTTTCATCCAACACTAATGTGCTGCTGCATAAGAAAGAGTTTTGAAAGTTTCAGGCCTTCGTGTATTATCTTTTTACTCCCTTTTAGTTCTCCATTTCGTTTCAGTTTTCCCTTTAATTTATATTCAGCTATCACTTTTCCTGTATATCATCCTTTTACTCATTTTTTTTGGGTTATCACCCAACACATTTGCATATAGACATTCTTTTTAATTTTTGTATTTTTAATAAAGATGGGGTCTTTCTATGTTGTTCAGGCTGGCCTCCAACTCCTGGCATTAAGCAATCCTCCTGCCTTAGCCTTCCAAAGTGCTGGGATGACAGGCGTGAGCCACTGTGCCCAGATACATATTTTTTACCAATCTTTGTATTTCTCATGTGTATGATTAAAAGTTGGGAATAGAATTCTATATTTAAATTAATTTTCTCTCAGGTCTTTGAAGACACTGCTTTGATAGCTTCTCGGATCCAGTGTTGTTGATGGAAAACATAATGTTAGCCTGGTTTTCATTCCTTTGCAGACAATCTATTTTAGTCTCATTGGAAGCCTGTGGCATCTTCTTTATCTTGAGAATTTTGAAATTTCATCAAGATATCTCCACATATAGTTCACTTTGATCCAGCCCGCTTGCCAGGCTTTTACATCTGTCTATTGATGCCTATGGTAGATTGAGAGCAGCAATGGCCCCAATTTGTGCCTAGCTTTGGAAGAGCCCTTCCTGGGTTCTCTGGGTTTGGCCACATAATTTGCTTTGGCCCATGGGACAGTACTAAAGGAAAGTAAGTAGCGACTTGAAAATGCCCCTGCCTTGGAAATTGCACTCCTGCTGCTCTTAGGAATCCTGCTGCCAAGAGAACAAGTCGAGGTTAGCAGGGTGATGAGACACATGGCTCAGCTCCTCCCATCACCACAAAGATCACAGATAACGGCATGCAGAGTTCACCTTCTATGAGCTAACCCCAGCCAATCTTCTACTGACCAGAGAAACATGAGTCAGTTCAGGTGGAAACAGCCACACTGCCCACATCAGAAGAATCAACCAGCCGAATCACAGACACACAAGCTAAATGAATGGTCTTTGTTTTAAATCACTAAGTTTTGAAGTCATGTGTTACATAACAAAGGTTAATTGACATAGACCATTTCTTGAGCTTATAAAATGTTGTCATGAAACTGTATTTTCTGCCTTTCATTGTCTTATTATTTTGTATTAATCAGATGTTGGACCTACTGACTCTATTCACTAGTGCCCCCAACTCTTTAATGTTCCATTTCCTTATCTTTCTAAGTGTTCAGAGTTAATCTTCAATTTATTTATTTATTTTTTATTTACTGAGACAGAGTCTTGCTCTGTGGCCCAGGCTGGAGGGCAGTGGCACCATCTCGGCTTACTGCAGCCTCCATCTCCGGGTTCAATTGATTCTCCTGTCTCAGCCTTCCAAGGAGCTGGGACTACAGGTATGTGCCACCACGCCTAGCTAATTGTATTTTTTAGTAGAGACGGGGCTTCACCATGTTGGCCAGGCTTGTCTTGAACTCCTAACCTCAAGTGATTCGCCCTCCTCAGCCTCACAAAGTGCTGGGATTACAGGCTTGAGCCACCACACCCAGCCTAATCTTCACTTTAAGTTGAAGAAAAAAACACGCTTAGGCATCAACAGTTCCCTTTCCATTATTTGGCTTAATACACTTTTACTGTGATAATCATACTTTTAATTTCCTGGAAATTTCTTGTTTTGATTGTTCCTTTTTCATAACAGCCTTTACAGCTATTATTTCCTTTCAAATTCCGTTTTTGTTTTTTTTTTTTTTTTTTTGGTAGCAGAGTCTCACTCTGCTCCCCAGGCGAATTTTTGCATTTTTAGTAGAGACGGGGTTTTGCGATGTTGGCCAGGTTGGTCTCCAACACCTGGCCTCAGGTCATCTGCCCACCTTGGCCTTCCAAAGTGCTAGGATTATAGGGGTGAGCCACCGTGCCTGGCCTTCCTCTCAAATTCTGCTGAGGGTATTAATTAGACACCTTTTTAAAAGTTTCTGGTAATCCCTGAATTGTACTTGAATCTTCTGGTATCGGTTGCCCTTTTCATTCATCTAAATACAGTTTTCCCCTAAATATCTGATTGATGATTCTTGGATCTGATAATCCTAGTTACTTTTCTAAGTGAAAAATAACATTGATTTGTATGGGTAATTCATATTGTTTCATCTGCACTGTGAAATACATGATCCCAAAAGGCTTCTTCCTGGAATGAAAGACATGTCAACACTCAGAACATTCTGTGGGTTTCATGAGCAGAAAAGCAGGCAGGCAGGCTGGTGACACCCATGCCTGCCAAGACAGACAAGTTTTATTTTACACGTGAAATGCTTTATGAACCTCCCTTTTTTACACGTGAAATGCTTTATGAACCGCCCTCCTGAACACCTTTCCCACTTTTCCCCAATGCTCAATGTAGGATTCCACTTCAGAGAAAACAAAACAAAACAGAAAACAAAAACTAACCAAAAAAAAACCTTTTCCATTGTTTTAATGCTACCATATGAGAAAAGAGAATTAGGCTAGTGTGTTGAACCTGCTGACTTAAACTGGAAACCCAGTCATTAGGCTTCAGCCTCGACCTCTTTTTTTGGATCTTGTTCGTTAGCTTCTTCGGGTCATAAATGCCTCATGCTGATAACAGAATTCACTCGGTTTTATTTTCGAGAGAATACATTTTGAGAACGATTCATGTAGGGAATAATTTATTTGTGAAGAATAAAGTTTCCAATATAGAGATCTTATTTTAAAAATTGGCTTTTTTTCTTAATTTCAAGAGAATTGATGACACTTTTTAAAGGATTTCTGAAATCAGTGATCACTTAGATGAATGTTGCTATTATCTGCACACATTGTTACATTAAATGCTCCAGAATTTAAAGTTCGTTTGAGCTGACACTAAATAATATTTGTTTTATTTCCAAACTGATGAAAGCAACATAGGCCCAAAAGGACAGCAGTATATTAAAATAAAATAAGGTTATTTTCCAATGAGAATAGAGATAAATCATTTTCCCAAGGAGAGTTCACCAAAGCTAGAGACTGGCCGAAGAAAAGTAGCCCTCAGCTTCAAAGATCAAGCTAATTTTAAAACACAACCTATCTCCTGCTTCATTTGTCTTAAATCTTAAGGCTGTTGTCCAACAGGTCATGGCAGTCAAAAGAACTGTCATATAAAATGTACGTCTAGTAAGGCCCTCTCTTTTTATTTTAAAACAGTGATTTTAAAAATTTTGGTAGAATAACCTAATTATCAAATAAAAGCTTATAGAAACCCACATACCTACACATATATAAAAAAACTGAAGTACAGTTGTTTTGCTTGAGAAGGCTGAAGGTGAGGGCAGAAATGCTTCACAGCCTAGCTTCATTCAGGGTCCTGAGATACCACAAAGACACCGTTTTTCTCAAACAAAACTGAAATCTGCCAGGCATGGTGGCTCACGCCTGTAATCCCAGCACTTTGGGAGGCCGAGGTGGGCGGATCACCTGAGGTCGGGAGGTCGAGATCAGCCTGGCTAACATGGTGAAACCCTGTCTCTACTAAATATACAAAATTAACTGGGCATGGTGCCGCATCCCTGTAGTCCCAGCTACTCAGGACGCTGAGGCAGGAGAATCGCTTGAACCCAGGAGGCAGAGGTTGCAGTGAGCTGGGATCACGCCACTGCACTCCAGCCTGGGCAACAGAGTGAGACTCTGTCTCCACACACAAAAAAAAAAAACCAAAAACTGAAATCTACTCTTCTGTTACGTGAGGAGAACAATCTGTGTCTCATATTAAAAATTTACAAGTATAGATACATTTTTCATGAATATTTATTAAAAACAATGAAATAAAAATTATTCCATTAACTCATTTGTTGAACATTTCCATGTAACCACAACAATGCAAAGCACTTTGAGAGCTGCATGGGAGGTCTAAGACATGGTTTCTACTATCGGAGTTCAAATAGAAATCACATCGGAAGCTGAAGCCACATTGTGTGGTGCTCACTGCCACAGCAGACTTGTACAGCTTGAAGTATTTAAGCAGATTAACTGTAAAGGAAAAGGAAAAATGCTACTTAGCTGCATCTTAAAAGACTCTTGGGATTCAAACAATCTATAGGAGGAAGACAGCTAACACACCAGCGGTAGAGAAAACACAAACATTTTTGTTTGATCGGTTTTTTGTACAGACAGGGTCTCCTCTCGAACTCCTGGCCTCAAGGGCTCCTCCTGCCTTAGCCTCCCAAAGTGCTGGGATTACAGGTGTGAGACACCACGCCCAGCAAGGACAGATTTTCAAGAGGAGAACACAGCAGGGATGTGGTAACAAGAGGACATCTGTGTAACTGAAGTGGAAAATAACATATATTGGAGCTTGAAGGGAAATAAAATTAAATACCTAAGTGAGGAAAATACAATTAGTGTTTCAACCATCTGCTACCACTTCCTACTATGCCCTTCCTTCTGGGAAGGCTCTATTTCCCTTCTTCACTCAGGTAAGGCTCTTGCACAAGTAACTTGCTTTGGCCAATGAAATGGAATTAGATGAAATCACTGTGATGTCTCTTTTCTCTGTCATAAGGCTGAACGTGCTCCAGATAGAACCAGCTCCATCAGCTTCTGTCCTGGAGTGAGGGCAACTTCAGCCGTGCCACTGCAAACTCACGATGAGCGTGCAACTGAGCGAGGAATAAATCAATGTTGTTGAAGCCACTGGATCCATTATCACTGTAGCTCAGACAATCCTCACTGATACAATGCTTAGTACCAGATGAGGGATGACGTTAAAGTGAGGACTGATGTCTATCTAGTGTAGGTTTATAAACAGTTTTCATTTCCAAACATGCCTTTTCACTCAGTGACTTTAACATGGGGATGGGTGATGCTGAACTTGGTCTTGTCTAGCCTTAGTTTACATGGCGGCATGGCAGCCAGTGCTCATGTTCAGGAACCTAAGATAAGAAGGAAAGTGTCTTCAGGGTTTACTCAATGTCACTTTCTCATTAAGACTTAACCATCCATTTCAAATTGTAAATGAGTCCCTTCCTCTTTTTTTCTACTCTGTATCTCCCTCCCTTATTGTCTTTCTCCACACTACTTCACCACCATTTGCATGTGTGTGTGTATATGTATTTATGTATGTGTGTGTGTCATGTATATATATGTGTGTGTATATATATATATAAAAACTTATGTTTGCAAAAACATATCTAAAACATATAAAATTTATCTAGTTGCAAAAACCTGAAAATTAATATACATCTCATAGTTCCTTTCTGAAAAATTATGATCTCTACATCCCCATGAAGAAAGTAAGACAAATAAACAAAGCACTAGGAAAGTTACTCCAGTTACTTCATTAGCATGAATTTGCAAGAAAGACTTCAGTCTGTTTTCTTTAACAGATAAAATATATCACAGTTCAGGCAGACCTTGACTTACACTAACTCGACATATCTTGACTAATGAATGACTTATTTACAACTGGGTAGAGACTAGGAAAATCCCCACATATGCTGCCAGATACAATAGGTATCGCTGGCAACCAAATCAGAACCATTCCCCTGCCTCACAAAATGATACTTAGGTTAAGTGCAATCATTGATTAGTGCAATATTTCTGGTAGATTTGGGGTTAATCTGGTTTTTGAATGCTGGATGGGGAATTTACCACTGTTACGTTCTTTCATGACAAAACAAATGTGATGTTTTAAACAAAAACATTTTCTAATGCATTTGTGTAATGTTTCCATTAGAAAGGTAGAGAATGACTGTGCTATATTTGCAAAACACAAGACTTCTCAGGGACAGCATAATACTTTCACTTCCAAAAAGTTTTTCCCCTCAAAGGAAGACACTGTGTCCTTGAGAATGACTCTCGAATTAATCATAGAGGAAGAACTTTCATTTATAAATTACTACTCTTACCTTTCACAGATGAAAGAAACATAATACTTTATAATATTTAAAAAAACTATCTGGATATGGTGGCTCAGGCCGGGTATGGTGGCTCAGGCCTGTAATCTAGCACTTTGGAAAGCCGCGGAGGGTGGATCACTTGAGGTCAGGAGTTCAAAATCAGCCTGGCCAACATGGTGAAGCCCTCTCTACTAAAAATACAAAAAAATAGCTGGGCCTGGTAGTGGGTGCCTGTAATCCCAGCTACTTTGGAGGCTGAGGCAGGAGAATTGCTTGAAACCGGGAGGTGGAGGTTGCAGTGAGCCAAGATCATGCCACTGCACTCCAGCCTGGACAACACAGCGAGACTCTGTCTCCAAAAAAAAAAAAAATTTAACTGAGCATAAGATGATTAAAATATAGTCCCTTCACATGTCTTTAACTGCATTATATTCAATAAAATATTCATTTTAAAATGAAAACTTGAAAGTAACTGACCATTCAAATTTTGAACAAGCTGAAGAAGCTTCAAATAGCAGATAATTACCAATGTTTTAAACGTAGTATGTCCTGGAGGGAATCCAACATCAGGATAAACAAGGCAAAGTCTCTGTTCTACAGAATTCAATGCAGTGCTGGAGACTGAGATGCAACCACATAATCCTATCATCTCAAACTGAACTTCAAGGAGGGAGTAACTAACTATGCCCTGAAAATGATGGACAATTTCTAAGAGGGCTTGATACTTGGGCTCTGTCTTGAAGGATGCAAGGTCCTTCCTTATGAAGAATCTACCATACACAATAGTGCAGAGGTGAAAAGAAAGCACATTCAGGAAACAGTCTGTGATGGCTTCACCCAGAATAGAGGGCATTCAATGACCTGGAAGATGTTTTAACAGGTTATTCAAAAATATTTACTATCAACTCAATGTTTGTCATAGGAAATGATTTTGTATAGAAATTATTTCCCCAGATTGTGAAGAGCTTTACACTGCCTACTTTGGAGTTTATTTTATAGGTAATGAGGAGTTATCAGTGGCTCGTAAACAGGAGACTGGTAGGATCAATTTCTTTTTCTTTATTTAAGGAAGGTAACTGGAGTTGGAGGCGAGGGAGACTGGTGACCAAGAGATTAGTTAATAAGCAACCATAATGACTGAGGTGAGAGATGATGAAGGGTAAAACGGGGCAGTTAGGCAGGGTGAACGCAGGTGAAGAAATTATCACCAGACACAATGGTGTTGCGAAACAAATGGGTGGAGAGACACAAGAATCTGCAATAACTTTTAAGAATTTATAACTTAAGGAACTGTTTGGGCATATTAACCAATAACAACGGAGCAACTAGAGATGATCAGTGGGCAGTTTTGAATACTAGGAGAGATGTCAGAGTCATCACAGGACAGGTTGTAGTTGAGGCCAGGTCAAGAGTCTAAGATGCCACTGTATAGGATATAGCAGTAAAAGAAAGAACAGGAAAACAAGAGACCTAAGCAGAGGAAAGGGAGACATCAAACCACTCGGTATCACTCGAGTGATAGAGCCAATGAACATGGGCTACAGGGAGTAGGACACAATGTCATGAGGTCGACAGAAGAAAATATATAAGGACTATAACAGTCTTTAGATGTAGCAATAAGGAAGTCATTGGAGGAAAATTTGAGAGTTGGTGGGGTTAGAAGCCAGACTGTCATGAAATCAGGAATGGGAAATAAGGCAGAGAAAAAAGGTCCTTTCTGAAAGTTTTGATGACGAAGACGCAGAGGGAACAAGGACAGTTGGTTGAGGGTAAGGTAGAGTTGAAAATTAAGGTAAAGGGAACTTAAACATAACTGTATGACCTAAAGATGGATCCAGTTAAGAAATCAATGATAGAAGCTATAATTGTGAGGCAAAGTAAGACAGAAATAACCTCGGAGATGAAGAAAGGAGACCACCCTTTTTTGAGCATTCAATGTGTACCAGATGTTTTGCTGTACACTTTCAGATGCATTTCCTAAATTAGCTAAATATTACCAATAAGTAGGTATCAGTATCCCTAATCCACAGTCAGGAAATGATGGAGTAGAAAGGTTTATTAAAATTGGAATATCTCAGAAGTGAAGATCTCTATGTGAAATAGGAGACAAATCATATGTTCCAACAGCGTTAGGAATCAAGTAGTGAAAATGGCAGAACTCCCATATTGAATGAGAAAGTGATTCCTGGCAGATAAGACAAGAAAAAAAATATTCAGAGTGCATGGTAATTATTGTATAATAACAAAAAGTTAACCTGGAATGATTGCATTATTTTCAAGCACTAGCTCAACCATAAGTGTATTCTTATATATAAGGTCTAATGAATGCTTTAATGAACAATAGCTTTTCATTTTGCCAAAGATACAGGAATATTGTTCAAAGTAATGTTACCTACGTTAATCCTCACTAGAGTTTAATCTTAACCCAGTGAAGGCATTTCTATAAGGAAACTGTACTAAAATAATGTCTTGTACTATTTTACAACTATTTTATTATGTGAAAACTCCATGCTGGGAATCACTACCAAAGACTAATTTAAAACTAATTATTTCAGCATTAATCTGGATAATGATCCATAATGAATGGAAAATGAATAATCTGACATTTCAGGGGTTCCCTACTGCCCCAATTCGTATACAAGAAAATGCTTTTGCTATGCCTTTCATACATAGATTAAACCACAATCTAAAATATCCCAAAGTGTTGACATACTTACAAATTATATTTTAGTTATTTATAGAATAGAATGCATAAATCTAAGTTTCAATGCCGAGTTAATTAAGGAAAGTCCAATTTTATAACATTATTTTTGCATGTGGAAAAATAACTAATACATAATGCTTGACCATATGGTCTGTTAGTCCTTTTGCTAATTACCTACAAATCACTACACAGGTTTTACAGCTGCTATATATTATTAACTGTAGCATGTTTTCCCCAAAGATTTTATTCCTCTCTTCATACATTTTTGTTTTAACCATGTACAAAACAAGTTCGTATTTTTAAAAGAGTCAACTGCAGAAGACTGAATACACAACAGATATATATTTAAAGGAATGATGCTTTACATTTAAATTAATGTTAATTAACTGATAAAAGTTTCAGCAGACCAAAATATTGAATAATTTTCTTTTAGTCAACATTTTAAAATTCTTCATTAAAGTCTGGTAGCCTAGGACACGCAATGCTGCAGTCAGGCATTAAAATGTTGTAATAACAGTTTCTGATATAGAAAGCAATTAGCTGTTTAAAAAAATGATGTATTTCATATAAGCCATATCTAATTTGGGACATGTGCTTTAAACAATGTTAGAATTAAATCTGAATTTTGTCACAGAATCTAGAATAATTATGTCTTAAAAGTATAATGACTGAATAGCATGTCAGAGAAAATGGCAGAAAATTAAAATTGAAATTGAAGTATATAATTCCTAATAAAATGCTTGCTTCTATCCTCCGCAGAATACTTTCATTACATTCTACTCTTTATCCAATTGGGTAAACTACCTAGCTGCAGTGTAAAATCCTACTGGGCCAGGATTATGACTGATTCATCACATGCGTCAACTGTGCACGATGGTCTGCACAAGTAGGTGCTAAAGGTGTTTGCTGAAATAAAAGATCCATACTTTTCGAATCAAACAAGTTCTTACTCTTACGGTGCACACACAGATTTACCACCTTAGTCATATAGTAATAGTGTATAAAAGCCAAAAAGATTACTGAGTATATAAAATAATTGGTATCTGAAAGGCCCTTTTAACTACCAACTATAAATTCTTCCCTAAGCTTTATACTGTCCTGCCAAGCTAACAGGTTTTCTTCGTACTAACGCTGCACAGATCTTCAGAAAAGCTGCTATCAATTACTTTGATTTCCCAGGCTGCCCAAACTGCTAATGGAACTTAGTAATTAGAGTTCTTTTGAAACAATCCCAAATCTGAGCATTCTGCCTGATTACAAGCAGCCATCAACATTAACATCAATCGTTGACAATGTAATATACATTGGATGTGCCAGAGGTGATCATTATCTAAAATCCTGTTTCTAGAACATGACTTCTATCTAGTGAAGAACATGTAATGGGGATTTAAGATTTTTCTACCTCCAATAACTGATTCTATCATGAATCTTGTATACAGCATTCACAATCAGAAGCAAAGATATCTTTATTTGTAATATTCCCAGTCAATTTCATAGAAAAGAGCCTTGAATTCTGTCACCATTTTAAGAGGCCATTTTGTCCATATCTTCCCTTTCACCAAAAATGTGATCAGATATCAATACATTGTACGCATGATACTGTCTTACACTTGTATTTGGAAGCAGGTTCCCAAATTGATGATCAGCATTCAGAATAATAAACTTTGCAACCAGAATTGCTAACTTGTAAAGCCAAAAATCAACAGGAATCAAAATGAGTCTGAAAAACATAAAAAGTAAAAAATTTAAACCATTTGCCCCTGGATCAAAAGGAATTTTGATCAAATTGACTAGTATAACTCAGGAAATTACAGTTATTAGTCCTTAAGCATTTCGGGTAGAATTCTCATCTTTTCGAAAGCTTCACTCAAATACAACAGGTCATAAGACCTCACAATCTTCTTGGAACACTAATGGAGCTGCCACAGTATTTGAAGGACATGGTCATCTACTGTGTACAATGTTTCTGGAGGAAAAAAAAAACTTTTAGAGCAGAGTCATCTGTATTATGCATCAATGAGATGTCAGGCCACCTCAGGAATGACTGTTCCACTACAGTCCATGTGCACTCAAATATATTAAGTAGTCTATAAATTCAATGTCAAAATTAAATTGCATTTGTCAACAAACACAAACAGAGGACTGGTTTATTACTTCTGTTATATTAACCAGCTTTTCCAACTAAAAACTGCAATACTAACTCTGCGTTCTGCCTGGAATTCCTTATAAGAAGGGTGCTTTAAGAATTGATTTTTAGTGATGCTGAGCATTTTTTCATAGGTTTGTTGGTAGCTTGCATGTCTTCTTTTGTGAAGTGCCTGTTCATGTCCTTTGCCCATTTTTAAATGTTTTTTTTGTTAATTGTGTTTTGGTTCTTGATTTGTTAGGTTCCCTATAAATTCTGGATATTAGGCCTTTGTCGAATGCATAGTTTGTAAATATCCTCTGCCATTCTGTAGGTTGTCTCTTTAGTCTGTTGATAGTTTCCTTTGTTGTGCAAGCTCAGTAGTTTAATTCAGTCCCATTTGTTTATTTTTGTTCTTGTTGCAATTGCTTTTGGGAACTAAGCCAAAAAATTTTTGGCAGAGCCAATGTTGAGAAGAGTATTTCCTAAGTTATCTTTCAGAATTATTATAGTTTGAGGTTTTACATTTAATCTTTGGTCCATTTTGAGTTTTTTTATATAGGGTGAAAGGCATCCAGGTTCAGTCTTCTGCATATGGCCAGTTAATCAACAGAGAAATGCAAATCAAAACCACAATAAGACACCATCTTATACCAGTCAGAATGGCTATTATTAAAAAATAAAAAAAAAAAGATGTGGGAAGGCTGCAAACAAAAGGAAACGCTTATATACTTACACACTGTTGGTGGGAATGTAAATTAGTCCAGCCACTGTGGAAAGCAGTCTGAAGATTTCTCAAAGAACTTAAAACAGAGCTATCATTTGACCCAACAATCCCATTACTGGGTATACACCCACAGGAAAACAAATCATTCTACCAAAAAGACCCATGCACTCACCTGTTCATCGCTACACTATTCACAATAGCAAAGACATGGAATAAACTCAGGTGTCCATCAATAGTAGACTGGATAAAGAAAATGTGGTACATATACACATGGAATACTACATAGCCATAAGAAAGAATGAAATCACGTCCTTTGCAGCAACATGGATGAAGCTAGAGGCCATAATCCTAAATGAATTAATACAGGAACAAAAAAAAGAAATACTGCACGTTTCACTTATAAGTGGGAACTAAACATTGAACACACCTGGACATAACAATGGACACTGGGGACTATGAGAAGGAGGAGGGAGGGAGGCATGGGTTGAAAAACTACCTATCGGCTACTATGCTCACTACCTGGGTGATGGGATCCATACCCTGAACTATAGCATAACGCAATATTCCCATGTAACAAACCTACACATGTACTCCTGTATCTAAGATAAAAGCTAAAATTAAAAATATAAATTTAAAAAATAAATAAAAAGAACTCACTTTTGTGTAACTGTAATAAGAAACGAAGTAGGTAGAAAAGACAAAAATAAAACTTGGAATGATATAGAAAAATATGCCCAAGACAAAAATCCAGTTTGTTATAATAATATAGCAAATGTCCTTAGATACAAATGTAATTGGTAATTCTAATATAATACAAAATAATCAGGCTAACTTCTCCATTACAAGTATATTTTATAATCATTTTCCTGCTGGCAAACATAAGCAAAGCTGAAATTCAAAGGATTTGTTCAGTACAATCCCTTGCGAAAATAATTTTTCATTTAAAATATTAAATAGTGTTAACTTTCAATACTTGTCATATTTAATTTATACTTTATGCATGTATTAATTTTGAGTGTATCTTTAGTACATATCTTTTAGGATTCATTGCTATTCCTTACAACCTAGATGAGCTATAAAATCACCAGGCTAAACCTTTAAAAAAAAAAAAATGTTGGCCGGGTGCGGTGGCTCACACCTTAATCCCAGTACTTTGGGAGGCCGAGGTGGGCGGATAACTTGAGGTAGGAGTTCGAGACCAGCCTGGCCGACATGGTGAAACCCCATCTCTACTAAAAATACAAAAAATTAGCCAGGCATGGTGGTGGGTGCCTGTAAGCCCAGTTATTTGGGAGGCTGAGGCAGGAGAATCACTTGAATCCGGGAGGCAGAGGTTGCAGTGAGCTGAGATCACACCACTGCATTCCAGCCTAGGTGACAGAGCAAGACTGTCGCAAAAAAAAAAAAAAAAAAAAAAAAAGTATCCATTTAGTCACTGGGAAGGGGGGACTTATAACTCCTAAAACTCCAGTTTCTAGAGAAATTCAATTATGTATAAAACCAGATTTCCAGAACTTCACACATTTGGCTGATTTTCTAGTTGAGAAATCATGTGAATTCACACAAACCTGGAGGTTGCAGATTGCCTGAGTTTTGTCCCACTTGCTGAATGCAGAGGCCCAGTGCACCCCATGACTGGTGTCCCCAGCCCAGTCTCTTTCCGTGGGACCCTGAATGTGCCTGGGATGACAGAATAACATGAGGTGGGGGAGGAAGGGAGGAGAGTTTGTGATGTGAGGGATGGCAGGATGAAGCGAGGGAGGGAGGAACGTGTGTAGCTAGATGAGCTAAACAAGAGACTAACGACTGGAAAACTATTTTTCAACATTGCCCTAGACATTCTAGGTGTGAGGGCATTTAAATAATGTTTAAACATTAATAACTTCTAAATAATTAGAAGTGGAAAACAGTAAAGGAGAAATGAGACAGTTACAGAGACTGCTAAGTACATGAAAAATATACCACATGGTCTTGTGTCAACAAAACTAACCAGCATTTTACAAAAGGGCTCCAGTGGGGATGCCATTTCTTTAAAATAGTGACTCCCCTGAAACAAAAAAGCCAAAGTTCCCAGAACAGCCTGTGCATTCACCTCTCCATACCTGGGCTTTGGCTGTTCTCCAGGGTTGGAATGCATCTGCAGGTGTGGACATCTACCCTCATAGGCCTCCCTGTCTAACCCAGGGGCCAGCAAACATTGTCTGCAAAGGGCCAGATGGTAAATGTTTTTGGCTCTGTGGCCTCCTGACGCTGCTGGTTTCTCCCTCCTCCTCCTCTTCTTCCTCCTCCTCCTCTTCCTTCCCCACCCTTAAAAAATGGAAAACCCAGGCCAGGCATGGTAGCTCACACCTGTAATCCCAGTGCTTTCTCCAAGGCACACCCTGAGGACTCAAACCACAGCCGCTAGGAAGCTCCCTGTTCTGCTGTTTCTACCATAGCTGTGATCACTTCCCACAGTAAGGATACAGTGCCATACACTCTCCTGCCTCTCTCCTCCAGCATGAATGCACACTTCTTCAGGCAGAGCTTTGATGTCTTATTTAGCTTGTATCACCAGCCACTAGTGCAATGGCTGACACAAGAAGAGTGATGGACATTTGTTGTTGTTGCTGTTGTTGTTTTTAAGACAGAGTCTCGCTCTGTCACCAGGCTGAGTGCAGAGGCGTGATCTCGGCTCACTGCAACCTCCGCCTCCCAGGTTCAAGAGAGTCTCCTGCCTCAGTCTCCCAAGTAGCTGGGACTAAAGGCACACGCCACCATGCCCGGCTAATTTTTGTATTTTTAGTAGAGACGGGGTTTCACCATGTTGGCCAGCATGGTCTCAATCTCTTGATCTCGTGATCCATCGGCCCCGGCCTCCCAAAGTGCTGGGAGACATATCTTTATTTAATTAAACATTCCTAGACTCCAGTTTTCTCACCTGTAATATTAAACATTTATGTTCCTTTTAATCTCTAAAATTCCCTAATTTCACTTTTGAGAAGTTCAAATACTGTATCTTACCTCAAGTATTTAAATAATGAGTTTAATTCTTAATTCTGCCCATACCAAAGAACAAAGTATCTTTTTACTTGACTTGATTTCTTCCTTTCATGCAGGACAGTCCTGGGTGCTCACAAGAGTCAAGTTTCACACACAACAGCTCACGGGGTAACAGCCTTTTATATATTTTTCACATGTGGAAAATGAACATAGACATGGGTCTTGAGAAGGGTAATCAACTGCATTCTGAGCTAAGCATTCAATTTCCAAAATAATAAATTTCCTCTAACTTTAGTCTCTGTTCCCTTCCCCTCTTTCTCATTCTGGGTATTTTACCAGAAAATTAGAAGTCTTTAAAATCAAATCAGTGCAATGAAATGTTTGGCTTTTAGGGTGAAATCACCAATGTGATTATATGGCAGGATCCCACACACTCAAAAGGTTCAAATTTGACTTTGCTTGATTTTATATGAGACTTTTAGTGTTTCTGATGCCATTTTTACCCTGAAATTCAAATATTCTCCAAGAGTAGACCTTATGTCATAGCTTTGTTAACATTATTTCATCTTGTTATTACGTTTTCTTATTTTATTATAATATTATTAATTTTCATTACTCTAAGAAATTATTTCTTAATTTGGTTGACATTTAGGTCTTTCAACTGTCATTATGATTTAAGAGTTTGTTGATTCTCAGTGGTAATCATATAAAAAACAGTTCCAAGGAAAACAATTTGGTGATGATTAACAGCCTCTGATGATTCCACCAATAATTGTACACAGGCAGATCTGTCACTTGACACAAGTGAGTGCCTCAGTCACATGATTCGCTTCCGGTTTGGGGGCTTGGTAGCCTGGTCTATTTTGTGTGCACTGCTCTCAACCATAATGGCACGAGGCATGTTTGGAGAAAAAGCCTCCCAAATGAAAACCATTATGGCATGAGGCACGTTTGGAGAAAAAGGCTCCCAAATGAAAACAACTACTTACAAAGCAGCCTTGGGTCAAGGAATTCTGTAAAAATTAAAATGGTTCTGTTCTCCTGAGTGCTGTGACTGAAAAGTAGTGGAAATTATAAAAATTAAATATTCTGAAGGCACTTGCCAAATATCAGCAACAGCTATATATTACTTACATAGTAATATAATTTGCCCACAAAAAAGTTAATGTTAAATTGCTCTAATTTTCACATACTCTTAATCTTATTAAGAGTATACATTTGTTTTTTCTCTTGCAACAAGTCAGTAGAAAAAAAAAATCTCAGTGACATAAATTTTTGCTTTAAGCCCAACATGAAATAAATAGCACCAAATGTTTGGCTAAAAATAGCTTTGAAATTTTTGAGCCATCTCCACCTCCTGTGGAGCAATGTGGGGGGACAAATAAACCAACCAATAAATAAGATCTAGTTCTGTTTCTAACCTTCCCATTTTACAAATGAAGAAACTTGGCACAAAGAGGGTAAAGAGATGACTGAAGGTAACATGCCTTGTTAAGGGCATCTTAATGGAATATATTAGATGAACTCAGGCAAATCTATGTTCCTGCTCAAGATCACTAGAGAAGTTTTGTTTCTGTTCTCCAAGTTTTCACATTAACAACCAAGAGACAGTGACTTGTGTAAACAGTGACACAAAATGCAGACATTTGGGGAATGAAACGGAAATGAAATAAACACCCATGAAGAAGCAAAACAACTGGGCATGGTGGCTCACAGCTGTAATCCCGGAACTTCGGGAGGCGGAGGCAGAAGGATCCCTTGAGTCCAGGAGTTCAAGACCAGCTTGGGCAACATACAGAGACTCAGTCTCATCTGGGAATGGTGGCATGCACCTGTAGTAAGCCGGGAGGCCGAAGTGGGAGGGCTGCTTGAGCCCAGGAGCTCAAGGCTGCAGTGAGCCATGACAGTGCCACTGCACATCAGCCTGGCAACGGAGCGAGATTCTGTCCCAAGAAAAAGAAAAAAAGATGTGGCCAGGCACGGTGGCTCATGCCTGTAATCCCAGCACTTTGGGAGGCTGAGGCAAGCAGATCACAATGTCAGGAGTTCAAGACGAGCCTGACCAACATAGTGAAACCCCAACCCTACTAAAAATAAAAAAAAAAATAGCCGGGCGTGGTGGCGGGTGCCTATAATCCCAGCTACTCGGGAGGCTGAGGCAGGAGAATTGCTTGAACCCGGGAGGCAGAGGTTGCAGTGGGCCGAGATCACGCCGCTGCACTCCAGCCCTGGTGACAGTGCAAGACTCCGTCTGCCACCTCCCCTGACCCCCCCCAAAAAAAGCAGCAGCAAAATAAAGTTAGAGACATCCACCATCAGATTGAGATTTCAGGAGGTCAAACTTGCAAATACACACACTGGTGCATACACACAACTCCAACTGATAAGGAGCACAACCAAATATTGCTTACCATTCTAAAATTCTAAACAGTAGGGAGAGATCAAAGTCTTACATGAGAAACCCCTGAGCACAGCTGACAGGAGCTGGACATACAGGTCTTCAGCCAGTACGGAAGCAGGGCTCGACTTTGACCTTCACTTTGAGTCCCATGGACATTCCTTCTATCCACACAGAATTTCTAGCTTGAAATCAGGAAGAAGTAAAAACTTTGACCTCATATTTGACTTCTGTATTCTCTTTTCCCTATTAACTCTGCCTATCATAAAATACAATTAAATTAAAATTGTATCTTAATTAAAACAACAATTTTACCAAATCCTTGTAAATTTGGGTCATCAGATGAATGAGAAACTTGCTTTTTACCATTTAGTTTCAGAACTTCTTTAAAAGTCACTATTTCAAATTACTTAATCCTAAATTTACTTTGTTGATACTGATTTTCATGCATTCATTTCCGATTATGGTTGAATAACAGGAAATACAAAAATTTTTCTGCATAAAACTATGGCCCTAAAGCATTGAACGCCAATGAATGATTGAAGCTGCTTGAAGAAAGCATCTCTAAAAGCCCTCAACTGTCAATCCTACAATATAACGAAGGCAGATGACATTCTCAGACTCCTTTATATAGTTTCTTTCATAGTTTCATTTTTTAAAAAAATAAATGCTGAAATGTGAAGTTCCTTTTCAGCATGCAATTTGTTCTAATGATAATGTAATTCCCCTATGTAAGGAGTTCCATATTATTTATTTTTCTCCACGCTGAACTGTAAGACAATAATGTTATCCCTATGTTTATTACTACCCCTTCAACTTTATGAAGCACAAAATGCCTCCTTTCCTGTTTTCTTGACGTACAGAATTTTGCTTCAGTAAGCCTAAGAGTTTTTTTCCCTAGCCTGTATACGCTTGTTCTGTGCCAACTCATTGTAAAGGAGCCGGTTTGAAAGCTTATCACCATTCATTCTGTAACTTTCCGACTCTGTCTCCCTGGTAACAGAAGCCTACATTATGAGACAAGAACACAAAGGATTTGCCAAATTATCTAAATTCTAATACTCTAACATTTTATACCCTTCCGCCTCCCATCCATGCATCTATTGTTTTTCCCAAGTCTAAAGCAATGGTCTTCATGTTAGCTTCTCTATCTTCAGTTTCCCTCTGGCCAAGTCATCTAAAACACGCATTCCAGTTGAATCTTTTGGAAACCTTAGGCCTGTCATTCTTCCATAAAAAACTTTCACTGCGCCCCAAAACTCTCAGAACAAAGTACAAGTACTTCCGTTCGGTATTCTAGGATCTCTATGACTGCTAACTGTCCCTTTTTTTTTTTTTTTTTTTTTTTTGGCAGAGTTTTGCTCTTGTTGCCCATGCTGGAGTGCGATGGCATGATCTCGGCTCACTGCAACCTCTGCCTCCCGGGTTCAAGCGATTCTCCTGCCTTAGCCTCCCAAGTAGTTGGGATTACAGGCACCTGCCACCACACCCAGCTAATTTTTTGTATTTTTAGTAGAGACAGGCGTTTCACTATGTTAGCCAGGCTGGTCTCAAACTCCTGACCTCAGGCGATCCACCCACCCACCTTTCATACATATCTCTACGCTTCTGTGACTTTGGCCACTATACGAGCTAGGTCAAGTTTGCCAGTCTTCCTGTGTCTTGCTACTTCACATTGCTATAAACATTCTTAAGTAAACAAAGCTCTGTTTTGAATTAAACATTTCCAAAGCAAAGTATTTCACTAGCTTCCTGATTCACCGCATGCTTGTCCCTAACAAGTATGCTTATTCCTTAGGATTCTCCACAGTCAGTGGCGCCATTTCCCCAGTTGCTCAGGCCTGTTAAAAGTACGAGTTTCAACAAAGCAAAATCATGATTCCTATGTAATAAAAATCATGTCTCTTATGTAAATAAAAAATGAATGTGTGTCAAAGATCTTATACACTTAGTAATTAATGAGGAAGCCAGTAAGATGTTAAAACCAGTTGAAATTAAAATTTGAAGAGGTAGGTGTTTAAAGGCAATTTTACAAAGTAATTTTATGGTAAGATCGCCTGGTTAGAGATATTAATAAAATGGGTTAATGTCCAACAGGGCAATAAACTATAATTTTTAAATCATCTAGGTAGAAATTATCTGTGTCTCTACTAGACAAAAATCTGTACATTCACCCCTTCTCCTACAAGGTTTTACAACACCCAAAGCAACAGAAAATCAAAGGTAAAAGCCTACAATGAATGGAAAAACACTCAGTAGTTGCTGCCATTTTTGTTTCAGAAAACTTTTCTGATATTCTACCCCTTATGATTATAAATAATCCTCAAAGATTATCTTTAAAGAAAAAGTCTAGCCTCATTAGGTTTGGTCTAATTATTCACATGGATGCAAGGCAACAAGAGTCCTAATCAAACACACAGGCCTCGAGTCTGATCTGAAAATCTAGAGCCTTATAGTATTGAGCAACTATGAAAGATTAAGAATTTTCTGGGTAGATTTTTCATCAGAGGTCTCAGATTTGATTTTTATTATAGTCCTCATATTTTTTTATGCTGAGTGTAGGAGACTCAGCCCAAGATGTTTTCTCCAGCAGATTTCATATATACCCATAAATCCGGGTGAATTCTTCTCTTCTTGATGACTTCCAAATTCTCTAAGGCCACTGATCTGGTAAGAAATCATATCTTCTGTGAAGCTGATGCTCTGTAAGCCAAGTACCAAGTGCCAAGCCAGGGTTCTTGGGAGACTATGTAGGCACTGAATCCATACATAACTAGTCTTGAGAACAGGCTTCCAACTAAGAACTTGCTCTTTAATAGGGGGCTTTTCACAGCTGATTAAATGAGAATCATTCTCAAATGCGATATTGCTTGCACAATTGATGTTTCCAATTATGCTCTGATAAAAAGAGAGCAAGATTCTTATTGAATCTTACCCAAATATCTATATTGCCAAGTCAAGTCACAAATCTTAGTAACATAGCTGTTTCTGAATTCTAAGGGATGAGTGAGAATGAGATACCACTAAAAATGTTTCACTGCAGTTTACCAAAGCATAGTCTATTAAACTGAGGCTTAGAGACAGCTTGGCAAAAAGGAGAAAGGGTTTCCTCATACAACCATTAATAAGAGAGCATTCCAACAACAGCAACATATCTAAACAAATAACCACAATTAAATTAGTCTCATCAGTTCATTTAGTCCTTAGTAATTAAGTTTTATTCTGCTGGATACTGCTTTCATAAAGTATGTCTGCTGCTGGACTGAAAGAAGTCCTGGAAATCCTTAGTCGCTGATATAGTCTGCAAGTTGTCTAAGCAATACCTGTTTGGAAGGCTGTGCTTGACAATTCCCTGAAGGGGCAGTGGTTCATAATGCTGGTATAGGCCTTTCCGCAGGTTCTGAACTCCCCTTTGCTAAAGGTATAAACTCTAGCCTGAAGCTTATAGCAAAGCCACCAGGCAAACATCAGAAGGGAAAAGAGCTCTTGCTTGATGGTAAGACTTCTGTCGGAGGTCATATTCCAGGAACAGTATTATCACAGCAGGCAAGAGTAAATTTCTTTTTTGGGATAGAGGACATAACTATTTCATAAGGGTTTCCCCTGAGAGAGAAGACATATGATGGATAGCAGAAGCACTGACGATTTCCAGGGTCTTCTCAAAATGTGTACACTCTATAAAATATTTTAAAAAATGAATAACATTTTACTTATACAAATTTAACCTAGTGAAGGTTAAGCATCTTTCCTGATTTGACAACTATCTTCGTAAAGTTCTCACAATAGTTTGAGGTAATTAAGACATATGGAACCCATGAAACAAACCCAATTATTTCTAGTATTCTTTTACTTATAAAGTGAAAGAATAATCTTTATGAGGCCCCCTCAAAACACAAAGATAGCATTAGATGTAAAAGACATTTTACACTGAAATTTTTTTTTTCTAAATTTGCAATCAAATTGTAGAAGGCAAAAATCAAAGTGTTGTCAGAGGAAATTTGCTCACTGAATTAGGATGGAACCATGGGGGCATGAGAAACAGTATCTGGTTACCTATTTAATCAACGTGGAAAACAGAATAAGGCACACAAGTACCAGGAAACTTCAGTTCTTTACTAGTGAGGAACTTTGGCTCACTGAACTTCGTGTTTGTTTACATTTATTTATCTCATTTTGTTTTTGTAAATAATCAAGGACATGATAAGGTCCACACAAAGTTGAGATGCAGAATCCTTGCTACTTAGGCAGATTACTCTGCAGGTAAAGAATGATCTTTTGTCACTCCATCCGCCCTCTGTTAACTCTAAGGCCAATTTATCATTTTAACAGAGAGAAGTCATTTTCTAGTTTTGTTTTAATGTGAAGTTTGGCAGTAAAGGTTTCATGAGCTCCTTTTATTGTTTTATATCTTGTGAATAATTCTATCAAAACTGAACAGAATTTACCAAAAAATTAACACGTTTCATTATTTCTTTACAGATTCAGATATTATAAAAACAAGGCAAATACAATTTGTTTCCTCAAACACTCTATAGCTAGCTCTCCACACTCATTATTCTCTTCATATGCTGGAACACACTAATACTTTTCTTTGGGACTAGTCTTGTTTTTTATTTGTTTTTGTTTTCTTAGACAAATGCACTTACACAGTTGTGTTCCTTGTCATTATTCCTCCTTGTGATAACAGTAGTCCTAATTTTTAGCAGATATTACAACTTCTATTTCATAGACAAAGCTGGATGGGAGATAACTGAGAACTGTCATAGACAGCATTTTAGCAGACTAGCAAAGCTCAAAATTACACAACACATACCTTCCTAAAGCCACATTCATCCTTTTTGCACATTCTTAAAGTGACAAAAAATGAACATGTTTAATGATATGATCCATAAAATAAGAACCAAAAATATTAAAAAATTAACATTTGCTTAATGTTAATTGTTATAATATTCTATCTTAGAAATTATTCAGGGATCTAAAATAATACTTATTAATTAGCTCAATTTAATTTTAATCCAAATTTTGAAGTTACTCTGGGCCTTGAAATTATGTTTAAGCTAACATTCTATAAAACATAATCACTGTTATAAAATCGTTGGTCAAAATTGTAATTCAATATATTTGAAAACATTTCATAATCTCGAACATTATTTAGAAGTAATATTATCTTTTTGATTAGCAAACCAATATAAGTATAGTAGTGTCGAAGACTCAGACTAAGTAGTTGCTTCATGAGAAAAATTTAAATCTTATGAAGAATATAGTATATTATACTTAAAATTGAAATATCATAGAAAAGTTATATAACCTTTTTCTTAAGAAAAATGATTAAACCAATCTAATCAAAAATTCACCTTATGTGAAGTCTTAAATTGTTTCTTTTTTAGTAGTTTCTGTAAGAATATTTTAAGTCTAGTACAATATTAGGAGATACTCTGAATTTTCTAAATTTCTTATATTGAACATAATTTAAATATGAATATTTACTGAATTCATTGTAAGACATAGTATGATTGAAGAATATAGGATATGGTGGATGGCGACATTTTAAATTATGGGTTTAAAAGTTTTGTATATCCTTATCTATTTTATTTTCTAAGACCTAAATATTAATGCACTGACTGAATAAGTAATCAGAAATAAAAGTTGACACAGACATAAAGACACCACGGGTAATAAGAAAGAACAAGCGGCCGGGCGCGGTGGCTGGCGCCTGTAATCCCAGCACTTTGGGAGGCTGAGGTGGGTGGATCACCTGAGGTCAGGAGTTTGAGACTAGCCTGGGCAACATGGTGAAACCCCGTCTCAACTAAAAATATAAAAATTAGCCAGGCATGGTGGCACATGCCTGTAATCCCAGCTATTCAGGAGGCTGAGGCAGGAGAATTGCCTGAACCCAGGAGGTGGAGGTTGCAGTGAGCCAAGATCATGCCACTGCATTCCAGCCTGGGTGACAGAGCAAGACTCTGCCTCAAAAAAAAAAAAAAAAAAAAGAAAGAAAGAACAACAAACATATTTTTCACTATGTGTAATTCTTTTAAACGAGCTGTCACATTTTAAATTTACCTAGAAATTAGACCATTTGCAGGCCCATTTCGGCAGGGAGGCAGAACGACAGAAAATCATACACATTTTCCATTAATGGACTCTTGCTGTGGGAAAGGGTGAGCTGTCCTGAAGACCTCTATCCAGTGTTCATAAGTTTATCACTCACCTCTAATAAAAAGCAATCACTATGTGAATTTATAGAAAATATTAATTTCATGTTTATTTTTAGCCTATGAATATAGTGACTTTCATTAATATACAATGTATTTTTATCATTTCTGAAAGGTTTTATCCAGTGTTTTGCTGAAGCTTTTTGTCTTCTGAAGTACACTAAATTTTCAATTTAATAATTTAGTTCAGTTAATACTCATTTTACTTCATGTGTAGTAATAAATTATTCAACTTATTATTACCTTGTGGACTTCCATAATTTTTCAAATTGTAGTCAGCAACACTGTCTGCAGCAGATTATTAAGAAGTAAAACCATATATAGAAAACATACATTTAATCTTTCTTAGATACTGTTTCACGTCTTGCTAAACAGCAGCTTTGGGGCCAAGCACAGACGGAAATTCTCCCAAGCCCAGCTCTACCTCCTCTCTGACTCCAAGTAGGTTGAACGCTCCCACTTTCAGCACATTCAGTCTTTTGGCAATGGAGATGCACAAGTTGCCTGGAATCATAAAAGGCTCCTCGGCTTGCCTATCTTTCTAGTTCCCAGGACCCTGCCTGTGCTCCTCCTCCTCCTGCCACCCAGATATGGCTATTAAGCCCCAACCTCACAGTCCACACCATCCTCCAGGCGGAGTGCACCCCCCATGGAAGGCTCTGAGCTGGAGAAGCACACACCACCAGTCCAGACCACACTTGGCAGTAGCAATCAGGGTTAAAGGCTAACATGTACTTGCAGGATAAAAATGGATTCTGTCTTATACTCAGTATCTAAAGATAGGGCTGGTGATCACCATCACTAGAGCCATCATCACTGCCAGCCCACACAGACTTAATCCCTCCCTGGGAGAATATGTATCTGCAGCCTAAAGTCTGAAGCCTTTTCCCAAAGCCTTAACCTTCCATTAAAAATAACCGTTGAATATTTTCAGAAAGGCAGGCACTCCCCACAAAAAAGAACAAGATTCCCATAAATACAGTGGTCTATCCCCTAGCTGGCCCTAATTATAGAGCCCCAATTTTCTTAGTAAACTTGTAGCTAGCTAAGTACCACTAGCCAATGCTAACCTGATGCCATTTACGAAAAATAAATTTCAGAGATTTATTCTGTATGTGTGTATTTAAAAATCTGAAAGCAATACGGTATACTGCAAAGAATATGGTTTTGAAATCCTATAGATTTGGTTGAAGTCCCTGCACTGACACTAAATAGCTGTATGTTATTGGAAAACTACCAAAAGCTTATCTAAGTAAGGCTTAGAAAAAACAGTCAAGTTATTTTCATGATTAATAAGATGCATATAGAGAACTTAGCATAGCTCTTGGAATATAATAATAGTCATAGTTTATTGAGCAATTGCTATTAATATTATTGAATACCATTTCAGTGTATTCAACTTTTCTTTCCGTGGCTTATTAATAGAGTATCTACTTAACTGCATATTCAATTCCATGTCTTTATTTTTCATATTATAACATTGTCCATATTAAAATGGCTTTATTTACAATTTTGTTGACTACTATTCTATTGAATACTGACAGCCTAATTTTATGAAGGTCTGTGACCTTTGCTATCTTCCTAACATGATTCTTTACAGGAAATTACATAAAATATCAAAAAAAAGGTAAAGAAATATTGTAACTATTGCAGCCTCATTCATGGAAAAGACAGGGTACCCAAACTAAAAATCCAAGGGATGAAATCTTCAAGGCCACCAGCTGATTTTTGTGCATCAAGAAGCAAACAGTCACTCAGTTATGCAGCTGAGCTATGGCAAACCTTACCTGTCGTACAGAAGACAGCTAAGAGCTACAATAAAAGAGGTCAATTGCAGCTCTTCTTTCATAGAGTATTCTCCTTCATAGCATGAAAAAAACAAAGTCAGGGATTCCTTAATTACTTCTTTGACCCTATAAATTTTTTGTTGGCATAGTTGTTTAGCTGTATGGGCCACTACATGAAACGCTAAGGAAGAAAAAAGAAGTGCTTTTTGACATACTCAAAAATTGTCTTTTGAAAACTAAATTGTGCTTTCAAGGAAAAAGTACTCACATAAAAGTAATAATCAACAAATCGGATATAACTGATGAGATTGTTTGATAGCCACCTTGCTTCTATTCACGTACTCTATGTGTCTTCTCAAAAGACTCCCACCAAACCCCATTCTTGTCATTTCCAGAACGAAAGGACACAAATTCTGACCCAGAGCCATAGTGCATAAACTTTCTCTCTCTCTTTTTTTTTTTTTTTGAGACAGAGTCTTGCTCTGTCGCCCAGGCTGGAGTGCATTGGCAAGATCTCAGCTCACTGCAAGCTCCACCTCCTGGGTTCACGCCACTCTCCTGACTCAGCCTCCCCAGTAGCTGGGACTTCAGGCGCCTGCCACCACGCCTGGCTAATTTTTTGTATTTTTAGTAGAGACGGTTTCACCGTGTTAGCCAGGATGGTCTCGATCTCCTGACCTCATAAACCGCCCGCCTCAGCCTCCCAAAGTGCTGGGATTACAGGCGTGAGCCACCACACCCGGCCTAAACTTTCTAAAGCAGATTCCAGTTTTCCCAGGTAAAATCACACAAAGAAACCAAACATACAAAATAAATAAACGGTTTTTAAAATTAAAATACAAAGTTTTTTTTTTTATTTATTTTTTCGGAGACAGAGTCTCTCTCTCTTCTGCCCAGGCTAGAGTGCAGTGGTGTAATCATAGCTCACTGTGGCCTTGACACCCTGGGCTCCAGGGATCCTCCCACTTCAGCATCCTGAGTAGCTAGGACTACAGATACATGTCACCATGCTTGGCTAAATTTTTTATTAAAAAAATTTTTTTGTAGAGATGCAGGTCTCGATATGTTGTCCAGGCTGGTCTCAAACTCCTGGCCTCAAGCAATTCTCCCACTTTGGCCTCCAAAACTGCTTGGATTACAGGCATGAGCCACCATGCCCAGCTGAATTTATTGTTTTTAAATAGAAAGTACACTTGTGTAGCACTTAACATTGCAGATACATTCTGAGAAGTGTGTCATTAGGTGATTTCATCATTGTGAGTACATTATAGAGTGCACTTGCACAGACCCAGGTGGTATAGCCTACTACACACCTAGGCTGTATGGTAGAGCCTCCTGCTCCTGGGCTACAAGCTGAACAGCATGTTACTCTACTGCATACTGTAGGCAACTGTAACACATGGTAAGTATTTGTGTACCTAAACATATCTAGACATGGAGAAGGTACATTAAAAACACAGTGTTATAATCTCACAGGACCACTGTCACATATGCAATCTGTCATTGACCAAAACATTATTATGTGGCACATGATTGTATTATAAGAAAGAAAACAAAAATGGCTCATAAGTCCACAGCCAAGGACAAAAAATACAGAAGTAAAACAAACTTAACTAGGAAGTTGAAACCATACATAAAGATATAAAATAAAGAGTAAAAGCTTCTTCCCCTTCCCTCTGAGCCCTCTCCACAAAGGTAAACACTGAGCAATTTCTCAACATTGTCTCTCTTCTAGAGAGAAAGAATAATAATATAAATAATAACATAATATAATATAAAGAGAGTTCTCTTTCTAGAATAATGTTGATATATTAATCCAAATACATGCATCTTAAAGGTAGTATTTTGCTAAATAAACTTATAAATTAAATTTCAAAATATTTATGTGCAATAAGTAAATCAATGAGAACAAACAATTTGTTTTTGGAGAAAAAACATATTAGGTCAGATGTCATGGAGGGCTATTTTAGACTTAACAAATCTTAACACTCATTTTATTTGGGTATTTTAATTTGGTTACTTAATATTACAAAATTGTGATTCAAACGCATGAGCAGATGCACTATGGAAAGGTCTTAACAGCCTTAAAAATCTAAAATCCAGGAATCTAAGTGAGAGGTAGTTAAGAAAGTTTGGCTTTAAAGCTGAATTATTAATAATATATAGAAGCTACCTGAATCCTTTACTCATATGTCAAACAAGAACTATTCAGGGCTTTCTGGAAGTATTAAGGTCATGTTTCACCTTCACTTTTTGTGGTACAATTAAGAAGGCATGCCACAGTTTGTAGTAATTCCTGCCACTCACCAAGGAAGTAGAAAGTTTGTTTCTGAGGTCAGTCTGATCACAACCTCACAATTTTCCCTACTTTATATTCCTTTTCTTGCCTCTTTCCTCTGTCACCACTTTACCTATCACTCCTCTATTGCAAACAATGAAGAAGTACTTTCTTTCTAGCTATATAAGATCATGTTAGAGCTCCCAGTGCTAGGTCCTAGAACCATCTCTATATGTCCACAGTGCAAAAAAAAAAAAAAAAAATTCTACGGGGCAAAATTTGTTGAGTACTAGAAAAGTTCCTAAATATTCCCCCATATCACCCATTCCCAAGTAATTACAGAAAGGTCACAATGTTTCTATTATAAATCAACAAATATCTGAGGAAAGGTGTAAAAAGACGAGCGATGTAAAATGGCAGTATTATATAACTCTACTGTATTAAATAACACATGTAACTACTTGACAAAGGAAAGACAGACAGCCTTCTCCAGCAAGCTTTAAAATGCTCTGCCTAAAAAATAGATTTTATAATCACGTTTTTGTAATCTCTCTCTGTACTGTGATTTTACATTATACTAAATGGGATTCCAATGGTCACTATGTGTTTAAAGCATGGCAGCATTCTTTCTATATGCAACTCTTCTGAGGTAATTAAATCCTTGGTGTTTCATTTAACCATGAAATGATGGCAAGGCTATAATTTAGAGCACGGACATACGTGACTCTCAAGCGGCCATTTATCACTGTTAAGATTGCTAAAAGTGACTTTAGGTTTACCTTTAAAAAGTTTCATATTCATTAAACTGAATTCTACACCAATATATACCGAAGTAGAAGCTGCCTTAAAAGCAGGTCTAACAATCCTTCTGCCCTGCTGGAAACCGTTGCTAGGAGATGAGAGTGAAGAGAACACTTCCTCTCCAGTGTGACCACAGGAGCTGCAACTGCTGCACACCCTCCACAATGCTTTTGAAGCGGGTTTGAAAACTCTCTGCCTACGGCTGAAACCTCAGAGAGATTTTAACAGTCTACAAAGTATACAAATATCCCTAGGTATGATCTCAAGAGTGAGAAAAGCTTCCCTTTGTCTCCTAATGTTTTTCTCCATTGGCTTATCCTAGAGTCCAATAATCTTTGTCCATTCTCTCGGAGTCTTCCCAACAAAGACATAAAATTAAGGGAACTCACAGTGAAGATGATCCATTAATCCTGTGGGAGGAAGGATGAGGTTACTCACATGTAAGGACAGCATGGGTGTGACAACTGTTTCAGAAAGCAAAGTCCCAAATGCCCCAAAATTGTATTTATGTTCTTTTGTTTGCTGGTGGAGAGAATGTGAGGGAATGAGAGGTCGAGAAGATCTAAGGAGAGGAAAGATAAGAAACACATTGCCTTTTCTAGATAGGATAGGCCAGAGTAGGAGTTCATACTGAAATACTTTATTATCCTGTCAGGGTTAGTCAATTGAGAGCAACCACAATATGGCTTTGTTTGTTTGTTTGTTTGTTTAAACTGGAAAGAAACACTGTGTTTCCTTCTGATTATAAATGTAAGGCTCATTACAAACCTCCATTCTCCTGGTACATTTTTCAGAAAACAGAGAAAGTGAAAATCTCTCAAATGACACTGCCACTGACTACATTTTGATGTACATCTTCATCGATGTTCCCTTTGCATGATCACACACACACATACACACGTGCACACCGTAACACACTTACGTGAAACTCTGTAAGTCTGAAAATAAGACAAGTTCCCTCCATCACTATAACTAATCTCTCCTTCTGAAAAGGAGACTCCATCTATTCCTGTCTTCACTTCACCAGATTACCAAATGCTCTCTCAATTATCGCATTTTGAACGAGAAAGTAGTTTGAGGAGACACATTAACCTGAAACAACCTCCTCCGTACTGAATTGGTAATTATTTCATACTAGTTACACCTCATAACCACAAATATTAACTCCTGTAAATAAGCTTTTTAAGGATCACTTTTAGAAAGTTATACTGTGCTCACACTGACAAGATCCTCAATATATGCCCATGGGAAGAAGGAAAAAAGCAGGCTTCTCAGGTTACGTAAGTGGATTTAGAGAGTGCTCTAACTCAAGCAACTTTAGGCAGTGCTGGTGCTGACATATGTGAAAAGTGTGAATAAAATTATTTCATGATAATGATAAAAATAATATTTCTAAATTGCTATCTTTTTTGTATAGTTGATTTTCATTCACTAATAAATTAATTGCTATAAGTAGATAAAGTTGACTTTCGCATCTTTATCCCTAAAATTTCACATGCATAATGTGGGCCACATACTTTTAAAAATAATATTCAGATATTTAGCATTACCTTATGTCGAGATTTCTCACCCTCAGTACTACTGACATTTTGGGTCAGACAGTTCTTTGTCATTGAGGTGGTCCTATGACTTGTAGAATGCTCAGCAGCTTACCTGACTTCTGCCCACTGGATGCCAGTAGCACCCCTCAATGTAACAGCCCCAAATTTCTTCAGATATCATCAATGTCCACTGGTGGCAAAACCGCCCCAGTTGATCTTTATATTTAGGGTCACCTCATATTTGGGCATACGTGGTGTCTAGCTTGTCTTTACAAAACTGGATCCTAAGGACACAATTTTATAACCTGCTCTTCCAGCTGACTGATATGTCATAGCGATCTTCTCAGCTCATTATGTACACATTTTCAGTGTGTTCTTAACTGCTGCACTGTGCCTCATTAACAGGTTGTGTCATAAGTGTTGTACCAGTTAACAATTGTTTCCAATTTCTCAGTATCATAGTCTCTATTATTTCATATATAAATTCCTTTAAATATGTTCAATTAGTTCCTTATATTTTAAGACCAATAGTATCCTTAGAATTCATTTTAAATTTAGTTTAAGTATACCTGAGGTCAAAGGATTAAAAAAAGCAATACAACACAATATAAAGTCAAAACAAATATATTTTAGATTGCTTATTATTTATGGTTTCTACCCATGCCACTCTTCTATTAGAATTGAGACCAGCCAGGTGTGGTGACTTATGCCTATAATCCCAGCACTTTGGGAGGCTGAGGTGGAAAGACTGCTTGAGCTCAGGAGTTCAAAACCAGCCCGGGCAACAGCTGACTGACACTTCCTCTTTATTAAAAAAAAAATAAGAAGAAGAAGAAGAAGAAAAAATAAATACAAAGAATTGAGAACTAACCCCCCGATAAGATTTATTAAAAATTCCTTCTAAATGACTAAAAGCTTTGCTTTTTCATCAGTATTCTGAGCATCTTTTTCAAATACAAAAGATACAAAACAGGCCCTTCAGAGATCCATATGTATCAAAACTGTATAGCTTCTAGCATCTTTTCCTTTAGAAACTCTATGTGGTAATTCAAAACCAAAACCAAAAATCTAGTCAATCAATGATTTGAAGATATTTTATTACTAGCTGTCATAAACAATTTTAAGTGAAGTCTTTGGGTTTCTTGCTCTAGAGAATTCTAACTGAGTTTAAAAGATTTAAAAATCGATTATTGCATTGTTTTTGGATTCAGGAAGGATATACAAACAGTTTAATGAGATTGGAAAGAGGTCCAAAGCAGTTTCAACTGTACCTATAGAACTTCTTGAAAGCATTTTCTAAAGCAAATATGTCAAGACTTGAAGACTGATTAATTCAGAATGGGAGTTTGTGTTTGTGTGTGTGTCTGTGTGTTTGTGTGCATGTCTGTGTGTGTGTTTCTGTGTGTATAAGCATGTTCTTTGAAATATTTTAAGGATTTTTCATAATAATTTTTTAAAAATCAACTCATAATTTAATAGGATGTTGTAAATAATCTCATAAAAAATCTTAGAAAATTTCTCTGGAATTAGCGTTACCTTTTCAATAGACAAAACGGGTAAACAAACATTATTTTGGTAAATTTTGTGTATTTGGAATCTTAGGTGATAGAATTTGTTTCCAGACGACCTGGGTCTGATCCTCAATTCCTTACATTCACCTTGAATTATTTATATGGTTATTTAATTTTTTTCTGCCTAAGTTTTCCCTTGCGTAAAAGACAAATCGTTATAATATCTACTTCACAGTGCTACTGTGAGAATAGCAGAGGAAATGTTTGTAAAAATTACCTTCTAAAATATAAAGCCACAGTATTCTAACTGGTTGCCAACAGTATCTAAATATTCTTCCTAGTAATTAAAACAGATTAAGAATTACAGTGTATTATTCCTCAGTGTTGAGCATGGCCCCTTTTTTATCTTAGTATTTATAAAACAATTTCAATGAATAACCATTTATACACATACAGGCAGAAACAAAAACTGCTTTCTTTGTTCAACAAGTACCTACTCACTGGCACTCTTTTTGAAGGCAGAGAGGACTTTAGGTACTTCACATAAAGTAAGTGGTTTTGTATTTCACATTATTTGAGCCTATCAAAAACCACATGCTATAGGAAAGAATGATCTTACTAAATCTATTTCAGATATAGGAAAACAGAAGTGTCGAAAGTTAAGAGACTTGTTTAAAGCAGTGATAGGATCAAGTCTAACAGTCGAGCTTCCACATTTGTGACAAACTACTTTGCTATTATTGTAGCTCTCCTTCTGGCCCACTGTGAAAAGCCATGTTCATAAACATGTTTTCAACAGTTATCAAGTTATGGATTAAGAAATATCATCCTATGAGATGCATATTACCAGTATCCCCATTTCATACAAAGGAAAACTGAGGGATAGAAATTAAGTTATTTGCATAAAATCACACAGCTGTTAAGTAACAGTGGCAGGTTTTGAACCCATGTTACCTGCCTGTGGAGCCCAAGTTCCCAACCATGATTTGTGCCACACACATTCAACTGGCATTAGATAACAACAATCTATTTTACTATATCAGAGTATGATTAATTTATCTTTCTTCATAATGATAAAAGATTATCCAATAGCATCTTCTAAATTGACGTTTATCCTTCAAAATTTATTTTCAAATCTTCTGATTCATTCAAGAGAAAACAATTTTTTAATGTTTACTGTATTAGTCCATTCTCATGCCGCCAGTGGAGACATACCTGAGACTGGGTAATTTATTAACAAAAGATGTTTGATTGACTCACAGTTCCACATGGCTGGGGAGGCCTCAGGAAACTTACAATCACGGTGGAAGGGGAAGCAAACACGTCTTTCTAAACAAGGTGGCACAGCAAGGAGAAGTGCAGAGTGAAGTGGGGGGAAAATCCCCCTATAAAACCATAAGGATTATGGGAACTACAATTAAAGATGAGATTTGGTTCGGGACACAGCCAAACCATATCATTTACTTAAAAAAAAAATCATAATTTTTCAAACAAAAATAATACTCTAGTCTTTTTAATTAAACCCCAATATGATTTTCTAACAATTCTGTATGCATAGTTATACCAATGTCAATTTTAATAATTAGAAAATGCTATTCATCTTTTTCATAAATTTCATACTTTAATTACACAAAAAATAAAAATATACATAATTTATCATTACAATATATTAATGATTTTGGCATTCTGATCTACAATATAGTTGTTATGCTTTAAATATATTATCACATTCGTATTGAATAAAACCCTGAGCTTTATCTGCCATGAAGTCTATAAAAAAGGAAAATCACAATTGGATTAACCCATGAGTATTTAAGAATTTCCTTGGTAGTTTTTTGATTCGTAATTGTATTCCAACACTTTCACAAGTAAACCGTAGGGATTTTTGCCTCCAGAAACTTTATCTGGCAGCCTAGTATAACTGTGTGGTCTTCCAGAAACAATCGTGTCTCCTTTATTTTTTTAAGCGTATATACAAAGAGAGAGTATATACAAATTAACACTAATTAGCAAGTCAGAAAAGCATGTTTTTCTCCTTAGCTCTTATGAGTGTTCATATATAATTTGCTCCAAAAGAAATTTTAGTAAGTTACAGTACTGCCAGAATTACTTTAATTTGATGGTTTTAATAGGGAAAAAAAGGAATTATGGAAATCCCCTTCGGAATTCAATCACAGAAAGGAAAGATTCAATTACTTGGAAGGTCTTTGGCACTGTGAGATAGATATACAGAAAATGAGAGCCACACTTGGGTCATCATTAACTGTAATACCATATGGCATTTCCTCCTCTGAGCTTCTGCTACCATCTATTTACATAAAATATGAGCTGCAAACCAATAATTACAAACACACATACACACATAAATGAGAGATAACTATGCTGAGTGAAATGTAAACTGACTTTTAATTATTCATTAATAGTAATTTAGAATATTAAGGGGCATGACACAGTGTTATCCTCAGGGTCCCTATACACCAGGAATTCACCTCATTTCAGATTAACAACCCAGTATAAAAAGGCCTATTAGGCCCAAATTATATAAATTCTTCTTGAACAGAATAGGGTCCAATATCAATCTATATGATTCTAAATGCTAATCTACATTCAAGGACTAAACGGCATAGAGTGAACACTTAGAACAGTACCAAGCACATAGGTGGCATTCGCTAACAAGAGCAGTTACAGAAACATTCTACTGGCAACTTTTCAGCTACATATGTATTAATTTAAGAGCAAGAACTAATTCGGGATATAGAGAAACACAACCCACTCTCAGTACTTTTAAGTCAAATTGTTGATCATCAAAGATTCTACAATGAGCTTTAAGATCCTTCTCAATCTGTGGCCCTACGCAGCCACTACCAACTGAATGGAGCTGGCAGGCAAGACGGAAGTTATCTGACATTTTATGATCTGTGATCTCATCTTCCCCCAGAAATCAGGATGCTAGTGAATGGCCTCACCCTCCATCCCATTATTTAAGCTAAAAGGTGTATGTCATACTTGAACCTCTCTTTCACATGTAGTCCACATTCAATCCGACAATTGAATTGCCTTTCTAGGCATTGAATCTATCCCATTAGCACTGTCTCTGCCACAGCACATGAATGCAAGTCTGTAATTACCTCCTACCATTCTTTCCTGTCCCCTCTAACCCTTGCTCCTCACTGCAATGAGAGTATTAGTTTTGAAGAGCACATATAATCTTATGACCACCACCATCCCAACCCAATCCTGAAACAGCTTTACATTCCTCTTGATCTTGAACACAGACCTTTATCCTTAACAAGACCTTCCAATAGCTGGCCTTCCAGATGTATTCCAGCATAAGACATACTCCTTCCCTCTCCCCCTTGACACTCCAGCCATACTCCTCTCAATCCCAGGCACCCACCCTCCAGGTACTCTCCTAGCACAAAGCCTTAGTTAGGAGCTTTCCTCTTCTCTCTGCTTTGTTAAACACCTACTTTCAGAACTCAGCTACGCTGTCCCAGGACTTCTACTTTACAGATGCCTGTTGTATCCTGCCAACTTGCCATAAGTTTAATTTTACTGACCCTTGAGGACAGGGGCTAAATATGTGGTGTGCTTGTTCATATTATATGAACACCACCTAGTACAGGGCCTAGCAATGGTAGATGCTAAACAAATCCTGCTTAAAAGCTAGAATGAATGAATGAATGAATGAATGAAAAAATGAATACATTGATGCAATTATCCATAGTAGATTATTATATCCTTGACAGAGCCAGTGTTACAGAAGAGTTGGCTCCTAATTAAACAGACATATTTTGTATATTATATATGGTATTCTATTCATTTGATACTATTGCATTTGTTCAGTATTGCAGATAAATTACAAATTAACTGCAGTAATAATTACATGTGGGTATGATCAAAATCCCCAAATCTATATTAACAAAGTTCCTTAAAATCAAAGTTGAGTAAATTTATATCAACTTTCCATCAACATGTGTTTTATTACATTCATTTAATAATTCCAACAATTACTAAATTTAAAAAAATACAGGAAACTAAGCAACAAAAAGTTCTCTTAAGAGTTTTCAGGACAAAGAATACATAATGTTTCATCTGCTAAAGTAGCACCCTGGCATCCAAAAGTTGTTTTTGCCATATTTTCAATGATAATTTTTAAAAATTACACTTGGTAAATTCAAATGGCTGAAAGAAAACACCTGTAATAAATCTTTCTCATGGAAATCCACACTGAAAATGAGTGGAAGACCCTCCATATTGTAGTCAGATGTGAACACCCCTGTCATGACTCATGACTGCTGCCATTTCAGTATGGTCTGGTGTCAGAATATAGTAGGGACATGAGGGTTCCAGGCCTAGCACAAGCACCAAATTACTGGCAAACACTGTCACTGGAGGCTTGTTGGAGGCTTGTTTCTGCAACTCAAAACCTAAAATGACATCTCTGCCTCAGAGGATTACAGGAAGAAGATGACATAGGTATTTTAGAATTCTTAAAAAATATAATACTATAAAATGTCACAAGAACAATTCTGAGATTTTGGAGTCATTTATGACAAGGCATGTAACCAGATTGCCAACTCTTGTGGCAAAATCAAACCTCTGCATGGTACAACATCCCCAAATTCCACATAATTTAACCAGATGCACTTAAAAATCACTGCATTGCATTGGTGCCACAGTTTTTTGTTCCTATACATTTCTTACAATACATTCTACTGGTCTTAAAGAAGTTTATAGTGAGCAAGCATTGTATCTATTCAACTTTCTTTCTGTAGAGTCTAGCTCTTTACACAAAGACATACTTAATAAAATGCTTGTGAAGAGTCATACAACAATGAGATAATATTTACTCAAAATAAGACAAATAATATTCTGCACTCATAGCCATAGTAACCTATGATATAAGAAACAGTGTGTTGGCCGGGCACGGCGGCTCACGCCAGCACTTTGGGAGACCGACGCAGGCAGATCACCTGAGGTAAGGAGCTCAAGATCAGCCTAGCCAACATGGTGAAACCCCGTCTCTACAAATATAAAAAAATGAGCTAGGCATGATGGCGGGTGACTGTAATCCCAGCTACTAGGGAGGCTGAGGCAGAAGAATCGCTTGAACCCGGGAGGCGGAGGTTGCAGTGAGCTGAGACGGTGCCATTGCACTACAGCCTGGGTGACAGAGTGAGACTCTGTCAAAAAAAAAAAAAGAAAAAAAAAAGAAAGAAAAAAGAAAAAGAAAACAAAAGAAAAAAAAAAGAAATAGCCTGAAGATCTGAACTTAAATCATCTACACATCCCATTCTAAGCACTAACTAGGTACTTACAATGCCAATATCATATAAGTCATGTGAATTGCAAGTACAACTCAAGACAAACTATATTTTAAAGATATTTAAGAAGGATTTTTAAATGGGTGCATGTATTTTAAAATGTTATGACATTTAAAACAAGTCCAGGTCTTACCGATTTTTTAGTAGTAAAAAGAAGAAATAATACATTCTATCAATACATACCTTTGGAAAGAATCAAGCTGTAAAACACTGAAAACTCTTCAATTTTCATAGGTAATAGTGGCTTTAGGGCTTTCAAAGTATAATTTTTTATGGATTAATCATTTGCAATCTTTCAGACTTTGATCATATAGTATGAATGTTAAATGTTATAATACCTTTCTTAGTTACATGAATTCAAGGGGCTGTTATTCTACAATTCTAAATACAATTCATTTCTGGCTATGCCTAATTTTACACTTTACGCCTTTTTTCCTTTAACTTAGATATGTTGTTTGGCCAACTTCCAGCTTTGGATTTTTAAGGTTTATATTGGAACAAGTTTCATTCCAATTTGATTTGTGACATAGATAATATTGTAAGCTACTTTTCTATGTTGCCTCTGAAAAAGAGCTATTTCCATTCCTACACAGTATACAGATTAAGAAAGTTATACATAATAAGTAATGTACCACTATAATTTGAAAATATTCATCTTGTTCACATTCTCTAGCTCTTACTAAGAGATTTATAACGCCACTGAAACAAGAATTGATGAATTCATCACTGTCTGGGACATTTTGATCACAATCAATAACATAATTTTACCCTTAAATAGGATTTCAATTAAAGCATATTTTTCAAAGCAATTTTCCTTTAAAATAAAATGGGTTTTTGTACCATGAGTTATTAACCCATTAGGTGCCAAAAAGAAAATTATTCTGTCTCTGAAGTTCTACATCAGAAAAAAAAGAAATGAAACCAAACTCTGTTCTATTATACATTTCCCACAGGTACATTTCATAAAAAATTACATTATTATATTTTCATCATGGAAAATGAAACGTAATATACTTTCGTAAAATGATAGAACCATGAAAGTTTTATTAGATAAAAGTGAGGACACCCAAATACATTGCTACTGCTTGGACAGAGTATATTTTATCAGCAAAGAAAACATTTTCATCTAAACAAAATTTATTTGTCATATCATTATGAAACATCAAAAACAATATTAAAAACCCTGTGAAACTTATGCAAGGCACACAAAATACACTCTATTTTATGATAATCCTCCTATCCTAGCCATTTCATCCATTATTTTCCTGTTCTCACTACTAGAATGTTCAAAGAACACAGATTTCTCTCACACACAATACAAAAGAGCTTCCTTCAACAAAAATAACTAAATATTCAAAAATTATTTTAAATGTATAGTATAATCATTTTATTATAAAGAAGTCACCTTCATTTTTTTAAGCTTCAAAGCATGTCCTCTACTTTACTACTTTCTCAGAAATAAGCCTAAGTATTTTACCCCTTGTTTCAATCACAATTAGCTGGTTCTTGCTAAATGATTCAGTCCAGCTCCTTATGAAAGCATGCAAGAGGCTCACTTCTCACCTTTCCTTATGCAGTGTTCTCTAGTTCTGCCCACTAAATCTGTTTCACCATCACACTGTGTCTTTGTATGCAATTTCCTCTGCATCTTCTCCCCTTCCCATGAAGAAAATGTGAACTGATCCTTCAAAATAAAAAACACACACTATTTTCTCGTAGAGTCTTCTATGACCCCCTTGGATAACTGCTTCCCTCCCTATGATTCCATAGCTATTTATGCAGACCTCTGAGACAGTGTTCAATTTGCATTCTAATTATTTATCTACTTGTTTGTCCTTCCTACAAGAGTAGGAGGCTCCTGGAGGTAGAACTCATTGGTCCTTCTATCACTAGTACCCCTCAAGATTCGGTACCTAAGACATTCAACAAAGTAAAGAGATGGGATGAGTGATTGCTGTCCACATGCTCTGTTCATTGATCTTAAAACCGTCAGCCCCAAAGTAGGGACTTGCCAATTATTTAGAAATGCCTATCTAATCTTTCTACTGTATTCAACTTGTGTAGGAGAGTTCGTGTTCCTGGGCTGGGTTCTTAAGACGTTTGATTTTCAAATTAAAGAGATGAAATTTATGACTCTGAGAATTCTGGGTGCTGAGCAACAATATTCAACTAAGAAAGAACAAGGGAGGGCCGGGTACGGTGCCTCACATCTGTAATCCTAGCACTTTGGGAGGCCGAGGTGGGCGGATCACCTGAGGTCCGGAGTTCAAGATGAGCCTGACCAACATGGAGAAACCCCGTCTCTACTAAAAATACAAAATTAGCCGGGAATGGTGGCACATGCCTGTAGTCCCAGCTACTCAGGAGGCTGAGGGAGGAGAATGGCTTGAACTCGGGAGGCAAAGGTTGCAGTGAGCTGAGATCGCACCATTGCACTCCAGCCTGGGCAACAAGAATGAAACTCTGTCTAAAAAAAAAAGAACAAGGGGTCAGGGAGCAATTGGCCACCACTGACTTCAGTATCTCAAGTTGAGTTAGGAACTTAAAGAACAAGTTTCTAATGTAATTTCTGTAAAAATTCTAATGCCTAAAATGCAGCAGGAAGATACAGAGATTAAAATCAGGTTAAAGCAAAACTATGAAGACAAGTAGTAATGAGGATATACAAGGTGCAAAGACATACAGTTCCCACGGACAATGAGGTTAGTAGGGGTTGGTTTGGGAGACCTGGCGGTGGCCTTATTAGGCAGGGTGGGGAACCCTGAGCACAGAGGTTTCTTTACTAGAAGCAACCAGATTCTAAACTCTGCTCTCTAACACTTGAAGGTTCCTGTGTCCTGGAAATCTTTATTCACCAAACGCAGTTTGTTGCTTTGTTAAATATGACAGGGTTATGGCTGAAGTAATAATCTACGCATATCTATGTATTTAACATATTCTTTAGTCCCTCACACTTTTCTTGAAGCAGGAAAAAAGGCACAGAGAAACAGTTAAATGTGAGGCAGAAATAATTTTTTCTTTTAAAATTAAATTGTTTATTAAAATATATTGAGGGGATACAAGTGCAGGTTTCTTACATGCGTATACTGTGTGACGCTGAAGTCTGGGCTTTTGATGTATTCATCACTTGAACAGCGACCATTGCACCCAGTAGGTTTTTCAACCCTCATCCCCTCCCACCTTTTGTATTCCCTAATATCTATTATTCCACT